>NC_045795.1:38702340-39348172 GCF_009873245.2 Balaenoptera musculus
TCTCAAAGGAGGGTGGTAGAGGAAGAGTCGAGGAGCTCATCATTCCTTCTTTCCCTCATTTAAAAACACTTACTTAAGGGACTTCCCTGGTGGTCCAGTGGTTAAGACTCTGTGCTGCCATTGCAGTGGTGCATGGGTTCTATACCTGGTCGGGGAACTAAGGTCCCATGTGGCATGGCCAAAAGATTTTTTTTAATGTATTTTTTTTTTAATTTTATTTATTTATTTTTAGCTGTGTTGGGTCTTCGTTTCTGTGCGAGGGCTTTCTCTAGTTGCGGCGAGCAGGGGCCATTCTTCAGCGCGGTGTGCGGGCCACTCACTATCGCGGCCTCTCTTGTCACGGAGCATAGGCTCCAGATGCGCAGGCTCAGTAGTTGTGGCTCACGGGCCTAGTTGCTCCGTGGCATGTGGGATCTTCCCAGACCAGGACTCGAACCCGTGTCCCCTGCATTGGCAGGCAGATTCTCAACCACTGCGCCACCAGGGAAACCCTAAAATGTATTTTAATAAATAAAAATAAAAACACTTACTTGAGCACCTACATTGTGCTGTAGCTTCTGCTAGTGCTGGGGATAGGACGACTAAGAGAAATTTTAGCTCCCTAGGGAGTCAAAGGTAGCATTCCCAGGTGGGGCAAGGCCTTATACTCCTTTCATAATGGAGATGAGGGGCTCAGAGAGGTAAAGTGACTTGGTCAGTATCACACAGCTGGCTGCTGGCAGAGGGAGGCCGAGAATGGGGACCTTGATGCAGCCTGCCTAGCTGGGGATAAGAAAGCAAAGGAGGCAAAACCAAACAGTCTGATACCCCAGCAGCAGAAAGAGCACTGACTTGGAGAGCAGGAGCCCTCGCTTTTGCTGCTAGGTCTCAGAAAAACATCCTCTCTCTGGGCCTCAGTTTTCTCCCAGGTTTTCTCCCATGTACGTGAAGGAGGCCGCCTCCAGAGGAGTTTTAAGGTTCCCTTCGCTCTAACTCTTTCAAGCGTACTGGGCATTTTCCTGCCTCAGGGCCTTTGCTCAGGTTTTTCTCTTACTGAAAGCCCCCTTGCCCTCCCAATTCCTTCCTCTGACAGCCTCCCAATCATCTGCTATCTAATTCCAGTGCTACCCCTCCGAGGCTCCCACAGTCTGGGGGATCTGTTGAGGGGTGTCCCCTAGGTCTCCACCACCAGAACCGACAGAGCCTCCCTCACTTTGTACCCCTCCCATCCCGGGGCAGGTCCTCCCGTGGGAAAGGTATTTGTTTTGTCAGCCACACTGGAGGAGCTGAAATGAATTTTTGCTCCCATCCCACACTTCTGTGTGCCCCTTTCACCTTGCAGAGAATGAGCTCATCCTTCCTCAGGGCCTGCAAGAGATTGCGCCTTTCTGCTGGGCAGGCCAGCTGAAACTGGGGCATCAAACTGGGGCCGTTTTGGCAAAGGTGGCTGCCCTGGGAGGTGAGCCCTGGAAGGGTAGAAGGACAGGCAGAGTCTCAGGCAGAAGGATGGCTGTCCCGCCCCACCTGTCCCTCCTTATGCACAAACACCTGGGCAGAAATCTTCCCTTACAACAAACATATGGCTCCTGCTCCCATAAACACACCCACGCCTACCTACCTGCCCACAAACAGACTAGCAACTCTGTAAACAAATACCCCACTGCTCCCCTGCCCCTCCCCCAGACAGGCATTACACACACATACGCAATCATCGCACATATACACACGGGCACACACAGACACACACATGGGCAGCATACACATGGACACAAGTGCATATGCATGTGTGCACCATGGGCAGCAGTCATGCCCACGTGCACCTTGGGGGCACACACTGTCACGCGCATGCACACGTGGGCACACAGGCATACATGTTTGCACACAAGGGCACACGTATACACATACCCTCCTCTCCACCCTCAGCTCTCAGATGAGGGGACCCAGCTCACACTTGGAATGAGGAGAGTGCCCCATAGTTGGGGTCTGGCTGTCTCTGGATTTGTATCAAACTAGGGTCTTTTGTCTTCATTTTCCTCACTGATGGCCCTATGGGAAGCAGGGAAAGCCCCAAGAGCTGTGGGCTCACTCCAGGGCCTCACCTTGTGTGGGGGACCAGGACAGGGGTGGGGGGAGGATGCTGTCACTCCTGGGAGCAATGTCGCCAAGGAGCCATCAGTGTCGTTTTGTGAGGCTGATCTCTTTGCTTTCACTGTCACTCTCTTCACTCCATTCCATCCATTCATGGGCCTCAGGTCCTTGTTCTCTTCCTGTGGGGGGGTGGGGGGAAGGCTTTGAAGAGGGTCCAGTCCCAAGGTTGATGTGGCAGCCCTGGGGCTGACAGCAGTGTCCCAGGCAGGCTGCCCCCTCAAGTGGAAGGGGGGCTTCTCTTGGACTCCTCCAGGGCAGCACAGCAGTAATCCAGAGAATGGGAGGTGGAATGGTTGTGTTTGTAACATCGTTACCCAGTCTAGAGGGTTGGGTAGGGAGCAAGCTTGGATTCCATTAAGCCCAATTTAGCTGCAGTCACCGAGCACACAGTGTGTGCCTGGCGTGGTGTTGGGGTGGGTGGGGAGGATGAGGGGGTGGATACAGAAATGAGTAAGACACAGTAACTGTCTTCTTAGAGAGAGAGAGGGTGTGTGTGTGTGTGTGTGTGTGTGTGTGTGTTGGGTGGGGGCCCAGGAAACACCACACAGGCAGAACAACCCCTGGGAGGGGAACTTAAATACAATGTGCTCCACACTGAAGCCATCACCTCTGCCCACCCTTCCCCAGAGCATCACAAACACACCATCTGCCCGATCCTCCTGCTATATTTCCTATTTTGATTTACTAAGGCCACATGGTGGCCCAGGGCAACACCTTGGGGCTGCTCCAGAACTTCCCTCTCCTACCGTATCCAATCTGCCCCCCATCCTGTGGGTTTTCTTGTCCCATCTCTTCCATCCACTCTCTCCTTTCAGGGCTCACTGCCTCGGCACCTCTCACCACCTCCCTCCTGGACTTCTAATGGGTGGGGGGAGTCCCACCTTCAGGCTTATTCCATCCTCCACACTGTTGCCAGAACCATCTGCCTTAAACACACAGCTGCTCTGTCACTTAGAGCCCTTCACTGTCTCCCTATTACCATTAGAATAAAGTCCCAAGTGCCTGACATGGCACAGCCATCCATCTGTACACAGCTCACAGCACCCCTGCACCTCTCAGCCTGCCCCCAATTCCCAGTTCCCCAACTGGCTTTGCTGGTGGACACTTCTGAGCCTTCGCATGTGCTGTCCTGGTGCCTGGAATGCCCGTCCCTCCTCGACCTAGCAAGGACCTCCTCATCTTTCCAGACTGAGGGGGTCCTTCTTGGTCTCTATCTAAACCAATTTTATACGAGTGTTGACAAAAGTGACTTAAAAGCCACATACCAGGCACTCTTCTTTTTTTTTTTAAATTAATTATTTTTGGCTGTGTTGGGTCTTCGTTGCTGCGCGCGGGCTTTCTCTAGTTGTGGCGAGCGGGGGCTACTCTTCATTGCGGTGTGCCGGCTTCTCATTGCGGTGGCTTCTCTCGTTGCGGAGCACAGGCTCTACGCGTGTGGGCTTCAGTAGTCGAGGTTGCTCCGAGGCATGTGGGATCTTCCCGGACCAGGGCTCGAACCCGTGTGCCCTGCATTGGCAGGTGGATTCTTAACCACTGCGCCACCAGGGAAGTCCCTACCAGGCACTCTTCTGACTCGTCACTTTATATGTATTTTATATATATATTAGCTCATTTAATCCTCATAACAACCTTGATAGGTGCTATCATTATCATCTCCATTTTATAGATGGGAAAATTGATACACAGAGAATGTAAGTGACTTATTTACCTAAGGTGATATGCCTAATAAGTGGTGGAGTGGGATTTACACACAGCCAGTTAGCTAGAGTCTATGTAGTTAATCCCTGCACTATACTGCCTCACTCACTACTGTGTTTGCTAATTTATATAGCTTTTGAGCAATCAGAGTCAGTTAATGTCTGGTGAATAAAGAATGAGTGACTCATTAAAATTGATTGGAATGAAGAAGTAGGGCCCCTCCTCATTTATAAGATTCTGCCATGCTAAAGCTATTTTATTTTTATGAACATAGAAAATTTTAAAGAAAAGGGATTTTGAGAGTAAAATCCCATATATCATTTTTTCATCTTCTTGCTTTTTATATAAAATTTACATGGATCTCCAAGCCTAAGTTTGTTTCAAGTTGATGAAGAGAAATGTCCTCAGGACCCTCTAATGACCTGATTACCGTGGCCTGCTGCCCCCAGGGAGACAGACCCACTGAGAAGTGACCCAATGCAAAGTGAATTGTGACTGATGCTGAAAGAGCATCCCATCTCATCACACAGTCCTGGGACAGAGTCATCCCAACCACGGATGTCAGAGAAGGCTTTCTAGAAGAGGTGAGATTTGGGCTGAGTCATGAAGGATTTTGATAATTGGAGAGAAGGGAGAAGGGCAGGGAAGTCCAGAGAATGTTTGGACTCCAGGTTGGTGGTAGGAAGAGCAGGGCAGGAAGACAGGAGAGGGAGACAGGATGTGATGGAAGGTGAGACCAGGCAGGTAACAGCGCATGGTGGCGTGGCAGGTGTGAAATCACCTTTACTTCCACCCTGGGTGTCTGTACAGTTTTGAACAGGTGGCTGATTTTAAAATTTTCTGCGGGAATTCCCGGGTGGTCCAGTGGTTAGGACTCAGTGCTTTCACTGCCGGGTCCCAGGTTCAATCCCTGTTCAGGGAACTAAGATGCCACAAGGCATGTTGCAAGGCGTGTCACACAGCTAAAAAAAATTTTTTTTGTTTTTTAATTAAATTTTCTGCCATCCTATGTGCAAATTGAGCATTTAAGCCTAGGGAAAATCTCAAATGAGCATCCCCAGGGCAGGAGAGATTGCTGATTCTCCAATCTAACATACTTGGTTCACCACCCAACCAGCCAACAGCTTCAGTCCCCCTACACTCAACTTCTGAAAGGTGGTGTGGCTTAGAGGGTAAGCCATGACTCTGCCACTTGCTAGCTTGGAAGGTCATTCGACTTCCCTGTGCTACAGTTTCCTTAGGTTGTTGTTGAAGATTAAATTAGTTAAAGCACTTCAATCATCTAGATCAGTGGAAGCATCCAGCTTCTAACAAGTGTCCAGTAGACATTAGCTAATATGGTCACTGTAGCCAGAGGTCTTCGTAATGATGCAAAATCTCATTGGGTTATCCCTCTTCTAGGCCACAGGATTGGGCCTTTGCTGCCACCTCTTTCCAGTCCCAGGGTTCTCCCCACAGGTATGGTTCCTGTTGACCTCCTCACCCACGAAATGCCCCGAGTCAGTCCCCTCTCTTTTTGCCCCTGCCCACTTATGCCTACTGTGCTGATACACTGGCTTCTTGGGATGAGATTAATTTTGTTTTGTGCCCATAGAGCCTGGGCGGGAGAGCAAAGCTGGGAAGAAACCTGAGTAAATACTATCTGGGAGTGCACAGGGCACGTGGCCAATTTCAGTTCGAGAGTCAGCCAGGTTCCAGACACCAGAGCTAAGTCCCCAGAGAGTAGGCACTGGTGCCTCAGTGTCTCCTGGGGTGGGGGTGGGGGGTTTTGGCTACCTCACAGCCCTGCAGGGAGCCAGGCTTGGGAAATACCTGTTGGTCCTTTGCACAGCAGGGTAAGAGCAGCATCCAGTTATGCAATGACAGCCCAAAGATCCTGAGAACCTGGCTGCGATGGGCTATAAATCTGGTTCCTCACGGCGTCAGGGCAGGTGGCAAGGGGATGAGCTTACAAAACAGAGCCTGGACCCTTTCCCGGGGCCAGGTCAGTGGGCTGCTCCTGAGCAAACCCTGAGGGCCTTGACGATTCTCTTTGAACCATCAGGTTCACCTTCCTGCCATCCTGCCCTTCTTACCCACTTCTGGGGCTTTCTCCTAACACCCTCCATCCTGCAAAAGCTTTCCCTTAAATCCCCTAAGTCAGAGTTTCTCTCTATAGCTGTTCTTTTTTTGTTTTTTGTTTTTTTAGCAGTTTGATAATGATGTGCCTTGGTGAGATTTCCCTTGTGTTTATCCTGCTTGGGGTTCATTCATCAACTCTGGAACAATTTCAACCAATACTTATTCTAAATGGTTTCAGTATTCCTTCTATCCCAACAACTGTGTCTCAAAGATGGTCTGCAGGGGACCACCTGGGAGTGTGTTAACCACACCCCACCCAAATAAGAATCCCCTGGGAGCCTGGGAGTCTGTGTTTTGAACAAGTTCCTGGCTGAGTCTTAGGTCTACTGAAGGGAGATCACTTCAAAGAGACTGTGAGTGCTCCAGCTGCAGGGCCTGGGTGTCACTCCTCTCTGGGTCCCCAGTCCCTGCAGGGCCTGATTGTTGAATGGAACCCTCAGCTGCAAGGGTTTCTCTTTGTTCACTGAGTCAGCAAGATTGGTGCCACCTGCTTCCCAGGTTACTGAAGCCCAAAGCTAAAAGGATGACCACTGGACTCATGAATTTCAGGTACCAGTCAGCAGAGGAAAGAGACTCTTTGGGGGCTTTAAGGGGCTCCCCCAAATCCACCAAGGAGGCCCCCGGGGAAAGCACTCCTGCTGACTTAACCACGCGGGACCTTTGTTCTCTGTAAAATGCAGGTAAACATTTCTGTGTGGAGGGCTGGGTGAGGGAGTCAGCCTCAAAAGTTAGAAATTCTGGGTGACAGGCTTAATTCACTTTGGCGTTAGGAGTAGAGGGAGAAAAACAAGTGAGCAGGTTAGAAATGATTCTTTGCAAGCTACTTCCTAGAAAATATACAGAGAAGCAGACAGATAATGTACCAGACTAGTAAACAAGCACACACATTGTGTGCGTTTTCCATCAACTTTACTGAGGCATAATTTACATAACAATACAACACACCCATTTAAGTGTACAGTTTCATGAGTTTTGACAGATGTGTTTGCCTGGGTAACCTCTATCACAACACAGGTCATTTCCTTCACTCTAAAAGTTTCCTTGTTCCTCTTTGCAATGTCTCCACCTGGCCTGAGCAGCCCCTAATCTGCTTTCTGTTACTTTGCATTAGATTGGTATTTCCTAGAATTTCAAATACATGGAATCACACTCTTTTGCATCTGGCTTCTTTTGCTCAACATAATGATTTTGAGATTTGTCCCTGTTTTTGCATGTATCAGTAGTTTTTTCCCTTTGATTGCTGTATTATATTCCATCACATGGCTGTACCACTATTTGTTATCCCTTCTCCTGTGGATGGAGATTATCATTGATCGTAGTTGGAGGCTAGTATGAAAAAGTTGCTATGAACACTCTTGTACAACTCCTTCTGTGAACACACGTTTTTGTTTCTCTTGGGAGCAGAACTGCTGAGTTATATGGCAAGTGTATGTTTAACTTCAAAAGAAGCTGCCAAACAGTATTCCAAAGTGGCTGTATGTTCCCACCAGGAAAGGATGAGAGTTCCAGTTGTTCCACAGCCTTGCCAGCTCTTGGTATTGTTGGTCTTTTTCATTTTAGCAGTACTGGTTAGGTGTGTAGTGGTCTCTCACTGAAGCACACATATGCCCACCTCTCCAACTCTTCTGGGACCAGTGCCCCTGCCCCACACTTCTCCTTAGCCACTCGGACCATCTCTCTGTTTCTCCCATGTACTGAGCTTCTTTCCTGGAATTCTCATCCTCTCAAAATTTCCATAACTGGTTCCTTCTCATGATTCATTTCTCAGAACAAGTGTTACCTCCTCAGAGGCCTTTCCTCACCACCCTCTCTGTTGGTGTCCTCCTCAGAGGCCTTTCCTCACCACCCTCTCTGTTGGTGTCCTCAACACTTTTGATCGTATTACTCTGTTTTCTTTGTAGCAGTGAGTCCTATATATTGAAAGAATCTTATATGTTTGTCTACTTGTTGACCGTCTGCCCCATAAGAACGTTAGCTCCAGGACCAACGGCATTTTGTCTGTTTTGTTTACCTAGAATCTGATAGATAGTAGGTGTTCAATATATATTGTTGAATGGATTTGCAGTCCAAAGTGGATGTTCAATATATTGGTCTTTGAGGTCCTGGGAACTAAAGGGTATGCATATCAACAACAAAAAAAATATTTAGGGACTTCCCTGGCAGTCCAGTGGTTAGGACTCAGTGCTTCCACTGCAGGGGGCACGGGTTCCATCCCTCGTTGGGGAACTAAGATCCCGCATGCTGGGTGGCGTGGCCAAAACAAAACAAAACAAAAAAAAACACAAAGGAAAAATATTTAAACCATAAACTATTTTTATTGCCTGGAGCAATTTGATTTTGCATGTAAATATGCTTAGAAACCTAAAAATACAGGAAAATAGAAAGAGGAGGAAAATCAACCATAGTTCCACAAAATTACTGCAGTTTTTTTCTTTTTTTAAATTTTTTTAAATTTATTTTTATTTATGGCTGTGTTGGGTCTTCGTTTCTGCGCGAGGGCTTTTTTCTCTAGTTGCGGCAAGCGGGGGCCACTCTTCATCGCGGTGCGCGGGCCTCTCACTATCGTGGCCTGTCTTGTTGCGGAGCACAGGCTCCAGACGCGCAGGCTCAGTAATTGTGGTTCACGGGCCTAGCTGCTATGCGGCATGTGGGATCTTCCCAGACCAGGGCTCGAACCCATGTCCCCTGCATTGGCAGGCAGATTCTCAACCACTGCGCCACCAGGGAAGCCCCCATTACTGAGGTTTTAAAATGTAAATCATTTAAAATTTTGATTTTTTAAAGTTAATATTAACTTAATTAAATAATATTTCAGGGCTTCCCTGGTGGCGCAGTGGTTGAGAATCTGCCTGCCAATGCAGGGGACATGGGTTCGAGCCCTGGTCTGGGAAGATCCCACATGCCACGGAGCAACTAGGCCCGTGAGCCACAATTACTGAGCCTGCGCGTCTGGAGCCTGTGCTCCGCAACAAGACAGGCCACGATAGTGAGAGGCCCGCGCACCGCGATGAAGAGTGGCCCCCGCTTGCCGCAACTAGAGAAAAAAGCCCTCGCGCAGAAACGAAGACCCAACACAGCCATAAATAAAAAAAAAAACAAACAAAACAAAAAACCTATGATAAACCAGAATGAAAAAGAGCCTTAAAAAAGAGAATCTATACATACATACAACTGAGTCACTTTGCTGTACAGCGGTAATTAACACAACATTGTAAATCAACTATACTTCAATAAAATATATGTATAAAAAATAATAAAAAATGAAAAAAAAAATAATATTTCAACATGGAAAAAAATTCAAACAGTATATCCTTCTGGAAAAAGCTACTCATATACAAACATAGCTATATCTACCTGAATTTTTTCCAAAAATAGTACCATACTGTATACATTGCTTTGCACCTTACTTTTTTTGTTTAACAATTTATCTTAGAAATCATTCCACATCAATATGTGTATTGGTTAAGATTACGTTCAGCTGCAAGTGATGGAAAATTCAAAATATCAGTGCCTTGCAAAATTAGACATTGATTTCTCTCTCATTAATGAAATCCAGGATTAAGTAGCCAGGCAATACTAGGACTACACAATTATCAGGGACCCAGATTCCTTCTGTCTTTTGCTATGCCATACTCAACATGGGGCTTCTACCTCATGGTCCAATATGGCTGAGTTCCAGCCATTACATCTGCATCTAGCCAGTAGAAAGAGGGAAAAAAAGAGAGGGACATCCTTCCTCCCATTAAGGACACTTCCTATGACATTTTTGCTCAGCTCCCACTAGTCAGAACACAGGGACACACCTAGCTGCAAAGGAGGCTGGGAAATATATTCTTTGTTCCAGGTAGCCATGTACCCAGTTCAAAAAGCAGAGGAGAAGAGGAGAATGGATATTGGGGGATGACTAACAATCTCCGCTACAGTATACATAGATTTACCTTATTTTAAAAAATGGAATGTTTTAATAGCCACCTGTCCAGTGGAAAGTGGGGGCCACTCACCAGACCTCCTGTCCTGCATTTCCAAATTGAAGTCTCCCTTAGGTGTGTGATTGATTGAGCTATGATCTAGCTGCAAGGGAGGCTGGGAATTTGAGTTCTGACTTCCAGGTTGAGAGGCAAAATTCATGATAGGAGGATTTCCCCAAATATAGAAATGCCATTTAGAATTTGGATCATTCCTCTCATCAAAGACAACTATATACATTAGACAAATATTTTCAAATCTTAAAAGCATCAAAAATCTAACAAGGTAGTGAGGAATTACTGGACAAAGATACATGAAATGATAAGAATCCAGAGGGATTAGAGTTACCAGATAAAATATAGGACTCCCAGTTAAATTTGAATTTCAGATAAACAGCAAAATATTTTTTTAGCATAAGTACGCCCATGCAATATTTGGGACATAGTGATACTGAAAAATAATTTGTTGTTTATTTGAAATTCAAATTTAACTTGATGTCCCCATATTTTTATTTGTTAAATCTGGCAACCCTAACGGAGAAGTGAATCCAGCATTTGGGGCTGCTTTTACCCAAGGGCATTTGCCAATCTGAGTCATCAGAGAGGCTGAGCTGTGCTTTTGAAAGCTTCTTAGGACTACAGGCACAAAATTGGAGTTCAGGGCCTACCAAGGTTGTAGACTCTGATAAACTACTACCCTTGTGGTAGGCTATTACTTTGATGACCCCCAATGAACCATGACTATTGGTCTTCATGCCCTGTGTATTCTCCTGACTCTGGGTTGGCCCTGTGATCCACTTTACCCAATAGAACATGGTGCAAGTGATGTTGTGCTGGGCCTGGTTCAAGCCTCAAGAGGGCAGCTTCCATATTTTGGCTTTGGGAAGCCAGCCGCCATGTAAGAACTCCTACTACCCTAAGAAATGGGACCTAACCAAGGAATCGGTGACACGTTCCCAACTAGATTTCAGAATTGCCATGGACCTGTGGCTGCCATGTGCCTGCCATTTCCTCCTTTCTGAATAGGAATATTTATTGGGATTTTCCTTCCTCTGCCTCACCATTACCTGTGGGGAGCAGATAACTTGTCTCTCTAATTCAAAAGTCGTCAGATTCAGAGGAGAATCCCTTGAGAAACCTCATTCATGCGTGGACCTGATTTAGATGATGAAATTATGGACTTCAAGCTCAATCTTGGTAATGGGGTGAGATCTGGGGGTCTTAAGAGGTGGTGAGTGTATTTTGCATGTGGGAGGAGGTATATCACTAGGGGACAGAGGGCAGATTGTAATAGATTGTTACTTCGGTGGGCCCCAGTGAACCATGCACCGTGGTATTCACATCATTATTAGTTCCCTCCCCTTGAATCTGGACTGGCCCATGACTTGCTTTAACCGACAGAACATGGTGGAAATGACGCTGTCAGTTCCAGGCCTAAACCTTAAGAAGGCTTGGCAGCTTCCACATTTGCCCTTTGGAGGAAGCCAGCCGCCATGTTTGGAAATCCAGTTATGCAACTCAGTGGTTTTAATGCATTCACAGAAATGTGCAACCTTCACCACAGTCAACTTTAGAACATTTTCATCACCTCAAAAAGAAACCCTGTACCCTTTACCTATTATCTTCCTATCCTTCCTTCCCCTACACTCCCAGTTCTAAGCAATCTCTAATCTGCTTCCTGTCTTCTGTCTTCCCTTTTCTGGACATTTCATATGAATGGAATCACATAATACGCAGTCTTTTGTGACTGGCTTCTTTTACTTAGCATAATGTTTTCAAGGTTCATCCACATTGTAGCATCTATCAGTACTTCATTCTTTTTTATGGCCAAATAATGTTCCATTGTATGGATATACCACATTTTGTTTATCTATTCATCAGCTGATAGACATTTGGGTTGTTTTCACCTTTTGGCTATTATGAATTTATGCTGATATATACATTGGTGTACAAGTATCTGAGTCTTTGTTTTCGATTCTTTTGGGTATATACTTAGGAGTGGAATTGCTGGGTCATATGGTAATTCTTTGTTTAACATTTTAGGAAGTGCCAAACTATTTTACATTCCCACCAGCAATGCCCAGGAGTTTCAATTTCTCCACATACTTACCAACACTAGTACCCTTGTGGAAAATCAGTTGACCACAAATGTATGGGTTTACTTCTGGACTCTCAATTCCATTTCATTGATCTAGTATATTTCATTGTCAAGGATATGTCTACCCCGTTCTAATACCAGGTGTTGATTACTGTTGTTTTGTAGTAAATTTTGAAATCAGGAAATGTAAATCTTCCTACATTGTTTTCTTTTTAAATATTGTTTTGGCTATTCTGAGTCCCTTGCAATTCCATATGAATTTTAGAATCAGCTTGCCAATTTCTATAAAGAAGTCAACTGGGACTCTGATGGGATTGCACTGAATTTGTAGATCAATTTGGGGAGTATTGTCATCATAACAGTGTTAAGACTTTTGATGCATAGGATGTTTTTCCAATTAGTTAAGTCCTTAACTTCTTACAACAATGTTTTATAGTTTTCAGAGTATAAGTTTGGCACCTCTTTTGTTAAATTTGTTCCTAAGTATTCTATTCTTTTTGATGCTATTATAAATGGATTTTTTTCCTTAATTTTATTTTTGGATTGTTCATTGAAAGTGTATAGAAATACAATTGCTATTTATTATTGATCTTGTATCCTGCAACCATGCTGAATTCATTTATTAGTTCTAACAGGTTTTTGGTGGATTCCTTAGGATATTCTATACACAAGATCATGTCATCTGTGAATAGAGATAGTTTTACTTTTTCCTGTCCAATCTGGATGCCTTTGTGTGTGTATGGATGTGTCTTTTATTGAAGTATAGTTGATTTACAGTATTATATTAGTTTTAGACATACAACATAGTGATTCAATATTGTTATAGATTTTACTCCATTTGAAATTATTGCAAGATAATAGCTATGTTTCCCTGTGCTGTACAATATATCCTTGTTGCTTATCTTTTTTTTTGTTTTTTTTGTTTTGGCCGCACTGTATGGCATGGACCAGGGAATGGAACCCATGTCCCCTGCAGTGGAAGCACAGAGTCTTGACCACTGGACCACCAAGGAAGCCCTTGCTTATCTATTTTATATGTAGTGGTTTGCATGTTAATCCCATACCCCTATCTTGCCCCTCTCCCCTTCCCTCTCCTCTGGGGTAACCACTAGTTTGTTCTCTATATCTGTAAGTCTGTTTCTGTTTTGTTATATACATTTGCTTGTTTTATTTTTTAGATTCCACATAGAAATGATAACATAGAGTATTTGTCTTTCTCCATCTTACTTATTTCACTAAGCATGATGCTCTCTAGGTCCATCCACATTTGTTACAAATGGCAGAATTTCATTCTTTTTTTATGGCTGAGTAATATCTCATTGTGTATATCTATCTATCTACCAACCACATTTTCTATTTCCATTCATCTGTTGATGGACACAGGTTGCTTCCATATGTTGGCTATTGTAAACAATGCTGCTATGATCATTGGGGTGCATGTATCTTTTTGAATTAGTGTTTTCATTTTCTTCAGATGTATACCCAGGAGTGGAACTGCTGGATCATACGGTAGTTCTAGTTTTAGTTTTTTGAGGAAACTCCATACTGTTTTCCATAGTGGCTCCACCATGGACGCCTTTTAATTTCTATTTCTTAACTAATTGCCCTGGCTAGGACCTCCAGTACAATATTAAATAGAGGTGGCAAGAGTGGACATCCTTGTCTTGTTCCTTGTTTTGTTTTCTGGGAAAAGTATCTAGTTTCTCACTGTTAGGCACGATATTAGGTGTGGGTTTTTGTAGATGTCCTTTATCAGGTTGAGGGTGGCTGCCTGTCTTTACAAATAAAATCTTATTGTTAAATAGCCAGGCCATTCATTGATGTGTTGTCTATGTCTGTTTTGTACTATAATGACAGAGTTGAGTAGTTATGATAGAGACCATATGGCCTGCAAGCCTAAAATATTTACCATCTGGCCCTTTAAGAAAAAAATCTACTGACATCTGTTTTAAACTGCTAAATTTGGGGACAGTTTGCTATGAAACAATATATAACCGAAAAAAAACCTCCCCATCTTCAACTGGGACCTCAAAGATCTGTAGCACTGAGTAAGGGGAAACCATAAATGAACAAACCCTCCCACAGACTCTAGTCTAGCTTCAAGTTATCAGAGAGGCTCAGAAAATCCGAAGCCCCTGAAATTGGGTTAAGGTGATCCTAGCTTGCTGGTGTCCCAGGATGCCTGCAGAAACAAATGGAAATCCTTTCTGGAGGAAGATAGTATCATCAATGTCTCAAATGATTTTTCAAATACAATGTCCAAAACATAACCAGGTACATGAGGAGATAAAACAACATGAGGAAGAACCAGTAGGAAAAACTGACAATGGAAGTGGACCCCCAGGGACTCCAGATTGTGCTCCTCCCCCCACCAGGGACACAGACCCTAAAACAACTATACTTACTATGTTTAAGGAGAGAAAAGCCAAGCTTGAAAATTAAGTAGGGCACTAAGGGATATAAGAAGTGACATAGCTGATCTGAAAAAGAACCAGATAGAAATTCTAGAACTAAGAAAAATAGAATAACCAAATTTAAGAGCTCAGTGGATGGGTTTAAGAGGAGATTTTTTTTTAAAAAGCTGAAGAGAGAATTAGTGAACTGAAAGAGTCAGAAGAAATTTTTAGAACAAAGCATGGAAGGACAAAAGATAGAAAATACAGAAGAAAGGGATGTAGTGAGAAGGTCTAATACATATTTCAACTGGGGGCCCAGAAGGAAAGAGGAAAATGTACAGAAAGAGTATTTGAACATACAATGGCTGAGAGTTTTTCAAAATTGATGAAAAACTATTTAAAAGGTGATAGCCATGAAATGACAGATATCCATTCCATCAGGTGTTCTGACTCTTAAAATCCTTCATGTACAAATCTACATTTGAAAGGATTCTGAAACTGACATGCAGGTAGCTCTGAAGTGGATGGAATAGTGCTTGGGTGGGCTGAGTTCAAATACAAACTCTGCCACCTCCTAGCTGTGCCACCTGGAGAAGGTTGCCAAACTTCAGTTTTCTCAACTGATAGATGGGACTGGTAATGTAGGCCTACTCCACATTGTCACTGTGAGAATCAGGTGATACAATGCATGTGAACAAACCAAGTTATTTTATTTTTTATTTTTTTGGTTGTGCAGTGCAGCTTCTGGGATCTTAGTTCCCTGACCAGGGACTGAGCCTGTGCCCTGGGCAGTGAAAGTGCAGAGTCCTAACCACTGGACCACCAGGGAATTCCCTATGCCAAGTATTTTAAATGAGATATGGTTTGAGCAGTATCACAAGCATTCCTAGGGGCATTAACAGTGGCAGGTAGGATGGGCAAATAATTTGCTGGTCCCATCACAAAATAAAAATGTGGGCCTCTTGTTAAAAAATTATTAAGAATTTCAGGACAGTAACAGCAGAGCATTAATCCGAGCACAGGTTACACTCCCATGAAGCCAGCTGTGGTGACAGGCCTTGCAGAGGACTCCTGTGCGCACGAGGAAAGGGTTGCTCATCTCACACCCAGGTGTCTGCAGCCATAGCCCACGTTATCTTTGCATTCTGAAGGGCAGCAATGCTTAGGGAAATTACAAGCACGCGTGTTTCCAAATGCTGAGGCAGGCAAGTGCAGTGACCGGAGTGGTTTTCTGAGAGAGTGGGTGTGGCCAGCCAGGCTGCCATCGGAACTGTGGAACTGACTGTTCCCCACAGACTCTGGCCTAGAAAAAAAAAAAAAGTCTGCAGCTGTATCTACAGGGCCTGTTGTTGTTTGCTGCGGTGTGTTACAACACAGCCTGGCAGCCTCCCGGGTCTTTCTGTCTTCCTCCTGGAAGAGCCTGGTCCCAGACCATGTGACATGGCCACACAGCCCTGCAGATTTGCCCACACTGTTCCTTGCTGTTCCCTCAGTTACTAGGCTTTTCCAGGTCTGCATTCTTTTTGCTCCTGCTATTCCCTCCTCCCCCCCCACCCCCCCAGGGGAGTTCCTTTCCTTCCTCTTCCACATCTGTCAGTCTGGCAAAAACACCATCTTTTAATACTTATCTTTTAAGACTCAGCTCTAGAGTCACCTCTTCCAGGCCGTTCCTGACTCTCCCAGGAAGAGCGAATTCCCCTCTCCTTGGAGTCCTCCACTGGCCTATGCATAGCCACTCCCTATGCAGACATCTGTCACAGTCTCTGAAACATAAGGAGCACTGACATGCAATGTGGATGTCACTGTCTTTTAGGCTGAAGCCCTTAAGGGCTGGGACAGTGTCCTCTCACCTCTGTATACCCTGCACACAGCACAGTCCTTAATACTTGCTGTTAAAAAGCATAGTAGATGCTTAATCAACTGGTGTTAGTATGCAGAGTAGTTTTAATCACCATTGTCTTACTGAATTAATGCACAAATAAATTGTTTCAGTGACTCTCCCTGGCATCTGGTAAAAAGGGAAGCTTCTAGGCACTGAGACAGGGCCTTTGCCCTTGACGAGGTTTCAGTGTCAGCTCTAGTGGTTATTTCTGCAGGCAGCACCTCTTGAAGGCAGGGATGGTGATTTGTAGAAGCTTGTCATCAGTACCTAAATGACCCAGGTGATATAGCTTAGACAGCAGTTGTGGAGCTAGGAGATGTTAGGTTTCCATAGGTAATTAATAAGCTCCATAGCTATGGGACTTCAGGTTTCTGTTTCCTCAAAAATGAGATTGGGCTAGCTATTCCCTAAGGCCCAGGTGGCTAGCTCAGTACCCTCATCTGAATCTCTGGGTGGCCATTTCATTGGAGGGGCCTGAGCACCTCCTGAAGCCGAGTTGCTCAGCAGGCCTACCCTTTCGCAGGTGGCAGAGAACACAGACATCTTTTAAGTCCCTTTGCTGTCTCAGTCACCTGGGATCTCATGTTTGAAAGGTAGAAAGCCACAGGAAAGCGTAGTCTTCACAGTCCCTGAGTGTCCAGAGGGAAGTGCTATGTGCTATGTGCTATGGTTCTCCAGGTGAGATTTTCCCCAGTTCCAAATGGACAACTTTGAGTTCCTGGTATTGTTTCCTGGGGCTAACCTCACACAAACAAGCCTGGTCTGTCACTCTCCATCCTCAGGGCAGGCCTAGTGGGCAGACAGGAGGGCAGACCTTTCAGAGAGAGATCCGTATGTTTAGTCAACTAGCTTCTTTAGGCATTAGTTTTCCCGGAGATAAGGGATGGTGTGAGGGGGTGTCGGTCAGTTTCCTCCATCCTTTCCCTCCAGCCCCCACAAAGGGCAAGGGCCAGACACGTGGGCTGGCGTGGAGAGGCGGAGGTTACACCAAGGCGGAGGTGCAAATGGTCGGGGGAGGGGCCTTATTTGCATGGACGGCGCGCGGCCGCCAATCCGGACAGGCGGAGCGACAGCCCGCGCGCCTTTTGGGGGCGGACTGACAGCCCCGGGGCCCTATGGGAGGCGGGTCCTGCGGCCGGCGGAGGTGGGACGGCGCCGGGCGCTGCCCGGGGGATTCGGGCCGGTTCGCGGGCGCTGCCAGTCTCCGGCGGCGGCGTCCGGCGCGCGGGCGGCCTGCTGGGCGGGCTGAGGGGCCAGCGGCTCGCGGGTTAGGCGGAGAGAGACAGAGCAGACGAACAACCGCGGCGACAGGTACTGGCTCCATGGCCGCAGGGATGGGGAGTGTGGTCGCTAAGCCCAGGGAGCCGAATTCCCTGCTTCGCTGTCCGGCCGCCGCTGCGCCGCCTCCCCGCCCCCTCACGCGGCTCCCCAGCCCGGGAGCGGCGCGTCGGGGCCAGGGGAGCCTGGGGAGCCCCCAGGCGGGCGCGCCGGAGGCCCCTAGCTCCACTGCGGGGCTCCTCTACGTCCCGCCGGGCCGCGGGGCAGGGGCTCCCTCCCGGAGGCTCGGAGCCGGCGGCTGCTGGAGCGGCTCCCCGCCCCCCGCCGCGCTCTCTCTCTCGGAGGCGAGGCCGGTCGCGCCCGCTGGTCCTCACCCGGCTTTTGTTTCCCTCCCGGGGTGACAGGTCCCGGCTCCCGTCCGCGGCCCCCGACTCGCCCGAGGCCCGGCGCCCGTGACCGCGGCAGCCCGGAGCAGACGGCGGGACCGGCGGAGAGCCGGGCGGCGCGTGAACAGCAGCTGCCGCGGGCGGGAGAGAAACTTCGCTTTCCGGGGCCCGGGCGGCGGGAGAAGTGGAGCCGGGGTGAGCCGTGCACCGGGACGCCGCGGGCGCGATGGAGCCGCGCTTACCTGGCGGGCCAGCCGAGAGTGAGGATAACGGAGCGTCCCGCCGCCGCCGTCCTGGCTTTCGGTTTGCGCTCCCCGGGCGGTGGGTGTGGATGCGCGTTTACCGCCTTCACCTGCCGCCCAGGGACCAGTGACTGGGAACAGCATCCCCGCTCTCGGCCGCTCGTAGAGGGTGCGGGTGCGGCGCCGTTCTAACAGGTGATAATCCTAGTGCCAGGTGAAAGCCAGTGAAAAGTTGTTTCAGAGCTCAGTATTCAGTTCACTCCGGGACGTTATAACGCCTTCTCCCTTAATGATTTCTAAAAAGGTGTGCTGGCCGCAGTATAGGAGTCAAAACTAGTATTGATTGGAAAAAAAAGAAGGTGGGGGGGGGGCGCGTGTTGTCAGTTGTAGATTGCCTTCTTTCCATTGACTTGCCCGGGAGGAACATCTTTGTAAAAATCGGTTTCTGCAGTGGTGGCGAAAGCATGCATAGTAAGGTACAGGTTGTAAATGGAGAACGCAGAACTCTAGATATCCTTCAGTGTGGTTCAGAGCAGCGTGTACAACGTTTGGCCGCCATTCAGTAAATTCTTCATGAAGCAGTTTGAGCTCGTGGTTTTGGATTTACTTTACAGGAGTAGAATAAGGCTTAGCGTTGAATGGGAGCTTTCTTTGCCTCTCTGAGGGCTCACAGGATTGTTTATTTTCATTGTCTTCCCGTTTTGTTAGATTGTAGACAAGGGAAAAGTTAAGGCATATTTTGTCAGTATTTTGAGTAGTCTGTGGGAATTCTCCCGCACCCCACCCCGCGCCCCACATAAGAGTTTGTTTGTTTTGTGTTTTTTTTTCAAGGATAGAGTTGAAAAACTTCTTGTTCTTGTGGGAAATTTTTATTTGTTATACTTTTCACTTATTTTCTGTTTCTCTCCCATCTGACCTCACTTAACAGTCTACAATTATGGCCCTGACCAATTTAGGACATCTATAGAAAAAAACGTTTTTAAATAATGTATAATTACTTTAAAATATATTATGAAGGTTATTAATAACATTCATTTGTGAGGAACAATTGATTTAGATTACTCAGTTATTTTCTTCTAATGTGTCTTTTTTTATATCTATGCTGGGTATGATTTGTACTTAAGAGATGTAAGTTTAACTTCTTAAGGACAGTTATTTTAATTATGCTACTTTATTAGTGTTTCATTGAATGGTAATTTTAGTTACTTACATAGCTAATTAGTAACACCTTTTAAAGGTGAACTCTTTAACCAATAGTCTAGTTGTGACTATTTGGGATTTTTTAAAAAATCAAAGATGGACTTTATAAAATGTTTTATTTCTCTAAGACAACAGGCTTACATGCTGTGAGGTCTTTGTCTTTCCAATATTTAACAAAACAAGTGTGTTTCTGAATCTTCAGTTTTTTTTAGTGATGGGAATTTTGCGTGAATTTCTTTTTTAAAACATGATTTTAACCAGTTCAACATGAACATTTTAAAATATTGGATTAGGCAACTAGTGAAATCTTCAATTTTCTGTTTACCCTTGGATTGGAAAAGGATACATATTTTAGGTTGTTTTGTTTCCTAAAGGCTTCTTACCTTAGAACCAGTCTGGAGAAGGAAGAGCATCCTCTTTCTATAGCTGTAGAAGAAGTTATTACTGTTGAAAGCTGAGTTGGCTTTTTGATGTTTAGTGAAGGTAGATTGAACAGTGACTCGTGCAGAGTGGGTTTTATTCTGTATAAGTAGTTCTAAGGAATCTTATGAGACTGGGGTTATGGGTGATGTATATAATGGTCCTTTAAAGTGTATAGGAATATATTAGTTTAACTACTATGTGTAATTAGAAGTTTTATAGTCATTATCCTATAATGATGCTTAAATATACCACATATCATAAATTAAAGCTATATTTCTTAGTTTTATTTACGTAAAGCATATTTGGGGAACTTTAACTATAAAAGTGCCCTTTAATTAAAAGACCATTTTCAAATTCAATTTTTACATATTTTAATTACAGATTGTTGTCCACTTTAACTTGCGGTAGACCATATCGTAAAACTATCAACCACATTACAGTTTCAAAATTAAGCATAAGTTGAATTCTTGCATCTACACAATAAATGTTGGGAGTGTTTTTAAGTCACTGACCCTCAGGTGTGGCTCCTCTTTAGTTTGGGGGTGGGCAAATATTTTTGAATGAATAAAGCTACAAAAGAACAGGGACACATATTAAACCAGCTAAATTTGAGGATAGATCACATGATACTGTTAGACATTAATACTGCTTTATTTAACAGTAGTATGCATGCTGTATCTGTCATTAAGAATATTTTCTGTAGGCCTTTAATATAATTTTCCACAATTCCTAACAAAGAATCTATACTGTATATATTTTGGCATACTAAATTCTGTAATTATTTTATGCTGAACAATTAAATATTTTATACATTTTATAATTCTAAGACTGTGTGAACTTTCTAACCTAGCTGATTAGTAATTAGATTTTGTTTTTTCATTGTTTTACATTCTGAATTTTTTTACAGTGCATTTTTAACTTCTGACATTATGTCCCCAAAAGTGTAAGGAAAATTAAATCTACACTCACCAGAGATTAGGTGGACGTTGGTAGGTAAATCACGTAACTATTGATTTAAAAACAGTAGCCACGGGACTTACCTTAGTGGTGCAGTGGTTAAGAATCTGCATGCCAATGCAGGGGACACGGCTTTGAGCCCTGGTCCGGGAATATCCCACATGCTGGGGAGCAACTAAGCCTGTGCGCCACAACTACTGAGCTGCACTCTAGAGCCCGCGAGCCACAACTACTGAAGCCCGCACGCCTAGAGCCTGTGCTCCGCGACAAGAGAAGCCACCACAATGGGAAGCCTGCACACCACAACGAAGACCCAATGTGGCCAAAAAACAAACCAACAAACAAATAAATTTAAAAATAAATAAATAAAAACAGTAGCCACTTAAGTGTGGGTTTTTTTCTTTTGCAAATAAGATGTTTATTGTGTAAAAGACAGTTCTGCCAAATGAGACAGGTTAAAATAATTTATAGTAGGACCTTGTGTAACAAGTTACTAAGAATATTTCAGTAGTATTTGAAACACTAAAACTCAAGTACTCAAAATAATTTGTTCCTCATCGTTTGTTATGAGACTTGACCTGCATTCAGCTGAAACTCAAACATGTAAGACTATAATCCTTCAGTGGGCCATATTCATTTGCTTATTTTACTATTCTAGTCTTTTGGAAAACATCTGGTTAATAAGAGTGAAGGACCACCAGAGGGAGTATAGGGTCTACACATTTGGTATACCTGTTTTCTATTCTTGATCTAGAAGAAAAACATTTTAGAAAGTAGGAATAAAATTTTAGTTCTCTAACACAATCAGGCAAAAGGTATTGAAAGTTGGGAATTGTAGCTGTTTGGAGCTGCTGTCATTTTTGTAACACTTAGTTAATCAAGGTTTTTTTCTTTTTAGAAAAAGATGTGGTTATTAGAAAAATGAAAATTATGTATTTTCAGAGTTAAATAATGGGTTCTTAAGTAAACAGTTCCGCACCTGTGAAAGTTAGGGACTATCCAAATGTTAGGAATGTTTTTTAAGATTAAAAATATAGGGGGCTTCCCTGGTGGCGCAGTGGTTAAGAATCCGCCAGCTAATGCAGGGCACACGGGTTCGAGCCCTGGTCCGGGAGGATCCCTCGTGCCGCAGAGCAACTAAGCCTGTGTGCCACAACTGCTGAGCCTGCCCTCTAGAGCCCGCCAGCCTAGAGCCCGTGCTCTGCAACAAGAGAAGCCACCGCAGTGAGAAGCCCACACACCGCAGCTAGAGAGAGCCCGTGCCCAGCAACGAAGACCCAACGCAGCCAAAAATAAATAAATAAATTTATTTTAAAAATATATATATATATAGTACATTTGAATTGTATGGTCTTGAAATTGCTCATTGTTTGGAAGGAAGAATAAAAGATGGAGAAAGATCAAAGGCTAGAAGAGGTTTTTTTTTTCCCTTTTGTAGTTGCAAACCCTTCCTAAAGCAGATGATGGTAAATTTCTGGAACCGTTTGTAGTGTTCAGCCTCAGTCTTGGCAATTTATGTATGATGTTAAATAAGGAGCCACTCCTAGTCCCCTGAAAATGATCATCGGATTATCAAAAACAGGCTTGGGAATTTCAAATTGATCTCATCAAAAATCAGATTTGTGTGTATGTTTCTCAATGTTCTATCTCTGGAAATTAAAGATCCTCCTCTACTGTCTGCCGAAAATTACACATAGAATTTGAAGGTTAGAATGTCTCTATCACAGACTTAATGCTGTAGTAAGTTACTTTTTGGAACGGAGGAAACATCCTAGCCTTTTTCAGAATATACAGTATTCTGAATGAGGATGAAATGGTCTTTACCCATGTTAAATATTAGCCAATGGAATTATTTCCATGTTTTTAACTTTTTAAAAAAGCAAGACAGTAAAATATAATATTGAAAGCTTTTGTATTTGTCCCCTAGCATAAAAAATTATTACATGGTGGATGGTAATATTTAATGTTTTGAAATTCTAGTTTGAGAAGGGGATTTGTTATGAGAAGAATGGTATTTCATTGAAGCAAAACAGGGTACTTTACATGGAAAGAAATTTGTTTCTCTTTTGAATTAGTCTTAGGTTAAAACATAATACTTATTAAGAAAAATTGAAATGTCATCTTTCCTATCTTAAATTTACTTGCACTATGAACTTTATAAGGTCTTTTTTTTTTTTAATGAATTTATTTATTTATTTATTTTTGTCTGAGCTGGGTCTTTGTTGCTGTGCGCGGGCTTTCTTTAGTTGCGGCGAGCCGGGGCTACTCTTCGTTGCGGTACGCCAAGGGCTGCTCATTGCTGTGGCTTCTCTTGTTGCAGAGCACAGGCTCTAGGCACCGCGGGCTTCAGTAGTTGTGGCTTGCAGGCTCTAAAGCGCAGGCTCAGTAGTTGTGGCGCACGGGCTTAGTTGCTCTGCAGCATGTGGGATCTTCCCGGACCAGGGCTTGAACCCGTGTCCCCGGCACTGGCAGGCGGATTCTTAACCACTGTGCCACCAGGGAAGCCCTATAAGGTCTTCTAAAATATCTTTGTTGGTCCTAGGTGGACCTCTCAGAATCCATTTGTAGAGACACACACACATATATATACACACACACATAAATATATACACACAGATAAAGTATCTATGCTATATATATTTGCATTATATATGAAACTGTATGTTTGCTATATGTATATGTATATATATAAATCAATCCATCTATCTATACTATGTGACTTCACAGGCTTATTTATATGTGAAACCTTTTTTTTTTTTTAAATGAAATCTTGCTACACCAAGAGGAATAAAGTATATGTACACAGAAAGACTGATAAAAATGTTCATAGCAGCTTTTTTTACAATAGTAATGAACTAATGATTCATACAGTGACATAGATGAATCTCAGAAATATTATTCAGAGCAAGAGAAGCCAAACAGAAGTATGTACTATAAGATGCCATTTATAAAAAATATAGGAACAGGCCAAACTTAGGTATGGTGATAGAAATCAGGACAATGATTTCTGGGTAAGGGCTGTGGATGACTGGAAAGGGGCAAAAAGGAACTTTTTAGGGTAATGGAAATATTCTATAACTTGATTTGGGCATCAAGCTATGGAATTCAAGTGTACACTTTTGGGGTAAGTTTTAATTTTCATGTAATTTTTAACTTACAGAACAGTTGCAAGACCAGTACGAGGAACTTCCAGATTCACCAACTGTTGGTGTATACATTTGTTCACATTTACCCAGCTGAATACTTAAGATCCGTGCATTTTATGGTATGTAACTTTTACTTTCATAAGGAAAAAAAAACTATAAAAATTTGTTGAAGATGAGAAGAATGACCCTGTTATCTGAAAAAAGTGAAATACCTCAATTTGAAATTAAACAATGCTTTAATAATGATGTAGGAGAAGAAAATTACTGACAGTCTTTTGTCTCTACATATATGTATCTATGCTGCTTCTCTTTGAAGGTTCATGGCAACATATTTCTGTTAGAAGAAACAAGATCCTGAAAATAATTCAAGGCAAACTGCCAGCCAGGAAACTGCTTTATTTTGTTATCCTGTGTAAGTCACCTAGGGAATGAGACTGATACCTAGCGATAGCTTCCTGGGAATTGAAGGTAGTGATAATTCCTGTTAAGAGAGTTGCACACCTTCAGTATGCTAGGTTTTGCACAAACGTGCAATCTTTACTGTCCTGGAACTCACCAGACAAAGAAGAGGCAAACAAAGCTGATTGTCATTTTTGGGTGGTGTTTATAGTAGAGGGAAGGATTGGTGCTTGTAAACCATATAAACTAATCTTGATCGTAGGTAAGTGGTAAATATAAGGTGGTGAATTTGATGCTCACTGTTAGTTTTAGGGCTGCTGTAGAGTGATTTGCTTTAAATTAAACCTATTTAAATCACAGTTTAAACTATGTCAGTTGTTTAAAACGTTCAGCTTTTTTCCTCGACTTACTATTTTATATAATCTTAAATATGTGTTCTTCACAATTTAAGATTGGGCATTATTTATGGATATTAATTTTTTAATTAGTTTTTTTGCATCTACATAAGAAATTTGCTTATTTGGTTATTTACTAGAGTGGAATATGATTTGAAGTAACAGAATGACTAGCCAGCAGTTTCAACAAATTAATCATTGATAACTGGGGATAAACATTTATGTTGCCTTTACTAACAAAAACCATACATTTATATGGTCTATATATTTTTCTTTAACAAATATAAGTTCTTTGAAGAGAAAAATGACAAATGTCCAACTCAACCAACATGGATAAAAGGATGACTTTCTCCATTTAATGAACATATTCATGTTCCTCTGAAATGACAGGGCCTTATCTCCCTTTCATATACACTAAATTTCATTGGTCTGTTGAGCATGAATAAGACATTATTTGAAAAGTTTTTAGAATTTTGCTTTGAGTTGTCAAACCCTAACTGCAGATAGAACTTTAAAAATATCTGTAGGTAGCCTTTTTTTTTAGACTTTTTTATTATGAAAGTTTCAAACGTACACAGAACTGGAGAGAATAATAATGAACCTCCATATACCCATTCTTCAGATTTATTAATTATCAACATTTTGGTTAGTGTGCTTTTAAAAACTGATACATTCTCACAAATATTGTAAAATAGTAGTGGTATTAGTGTACCAGATTTTTCTCTCAATTTTTTTCAAAAGTTTTGTTGTAAATAGAGAAACCTGAAAAGCAGTGTGTTTTAACTCAGAGGCTTAACTTTGGACAATCAGTAATTATGAACCTATTTTTATTCTAAGTTCCTTTCTGTCAATTCATAGCCTGGAAAAGAAAGATTAATTTTTTAGCTTTTTATTTATAATAAATTAGTCCAAATATTCTAATCTATAGAATAAGGTAGTACTGTTCATCTGGTAAATTAGATTATCTTCAAAGTGTAGTGTCTGAGGAATGCTGTTGTCTAAATGTTTTGCTGTTACTTTCTCTTTCTCTAAAAACTCAGTCATTGCTGTGCTTTTTTAGGCTCCAAATCTGTATCTTATGTCTAAACTCCAGGCCTTGCAAAACTGAGGCCCAAATTTTCGCTTGTCTTGAAACTAAATATGTTTAAATACCATCTCTGTAGCAACTGCACACCAACACCCCCTCTCTCCACCCCCAGTCAAAACACTTCTCTTCCTGACTTTCCTCTTTAGCTGTTTGTGACACCATTATTCTTACTGGTCATTTTTTACTCTTCCTTTGCTTCTTAAGCTCAGTGAGTCACTAAATCACTTTGTTTTTAAATTTATAATGTCTTTTTATCTTTTCGTCCTTTTTCATTTCCACTCCAGTTGTCCTAATTTGGGTAACATGTTAGCGGGAAGTTATCCCTAATCTATAATGAACTTCATACATATCAAAATTAAGATATGTTCCTAAAGTAAAATAGAGCATTTTCTTCCCTTTCAGAGAAGGCTTCAGTCAGTCTTATAAGCAAACACATAATTTTTAAGGGCTAGGAAATCATTATATTTAAACCAAGGTGATAGAGACGATTTCCAAATCACTCAGCTCAAATAACCTGGTGAATGATGGCCAGCAGGGCCCACAGTTTATCAAGGGATATAGGCAGCAGACTTTCTTGGACCACAGAAATAGCCCAGAATGAGTTCCTTCCAGCCCAGAATATCTGCAGGTGCTTTGCAGTGGGGGAAATACTGAGTGTATATAACACATTTTAAGGACTTCTTGTGTTTTTATGGTAAAAATAAAGATCTGTGGGTTTACCCGAAAACCCTTCTATTCCTTGTGGCATATTTCCTGACCAAGATAGTTCTTATCAAAAAGCCATTATGCCAAAAGTGACATGATACTCTTACCTCATTACTTTCCCTTCTTTTTACAGGCTCCTAGAATTGACGTTTGTCAGAAAGATAGGAAACTGAGGTTAGTTGGGAAGATATGAAATAGAAATGGGAAAATAAGTGATATCCATTCTACTTCCCACTGGCAGTCGTCCACCCTCCAGTGGTCTTGGGCCTGAGTCCTTTACAGATGGATTGTAGCTTATCAACTTGGCTTGCTTTTGGTCAGCTTATGGAGCTCTTTCTTCTTTCCACTCTTCTGGGAAATGTTTGAATTTCCTCCTGGTAGAAATCAAGACCCAATTTAAGATTACTGACTTTGGGGATAAGAGAATAAAATTTGATATTGTTTTAGATAATCCAGAATATCTGATTATTTTCTTCTATGGGAAGTAGGAATAATATGGGATTCTGAGATGCTTATGCAGAAATTAATTTAATAGTTATTAAGAGTAGAAAATGGAAGAGAAAATTACACCGTTTCTAGGAAGCCTAGTATAGTAGGCGTAGACAGGGATGAGATTCAGGAGTGTTGCTACATGATCTTGGGCAAGTTAAAGTTACTTAACCTTACTGAGCCTTATGTTAATTGTAAAATGAATGGGTTGGATTAGATAGTGTTCTAAGGTCTTTTTGCAGCTCTGAAATTCTAAAATGAGTGGTTTTTCAGGGGAAAAACTCCTGATTTATATACTCTTCCTAGTTAATGATTTTTTCAGTGATTGTTTCACCTACGTATTTTTCTGTTTCCATTAGAAGTTAGGAAAAGAAATAATTAAAGGAGTCAGCATTCGCAAAATGAATTAGATTTTAGTGTTTTCATTTATCTACATCTCTCTACTGGATTTATTCTGGACTCACTTTCACCTTCTATTTGTGTCCACTCTCCTGCTTTTCTTGCTTTTTCTTAACTTTGCTATACAGTGTGACTTTCATCTCCCTCTTTTTGCTGCTTCTCCTTGCTACTGGTTTTTTCTAGCTGTCCATTGCCCATATTTCATTATGGACATGGAATTCGCCAAATAGACCCTTGAGTCTGAGCTACTGATAAATTAAATTTAGACATCCTAATAGTTGTCAGGATTAGTGGGATCCTTCTACTCTGTAATACAGAAACTAGAGAGATGAGTCCTAGGGTAGAGGGAGTGGGGGAAGCCTGAAGGGAGAAGGAATGGGATGGAAGAGTTTCCAAGGATTATTTAGATATTTTGATTTAAAATATAAGTTAAAATCTTCCTTAAGTTTTGATGATGGTGGCTCTGCCTGTGATATCACAGTTTGGTCCTGAAGTCTTAGTGCACTGTGAGTTTCATGAGGGCAGCAGCTGTGCCTCTAATTCTGAATCCTTGGTGTTCAGCATAGTGCTGCAGAGTAAGTGAAAGTTGAACTGAGTTGTTGTTAGGACTGATTCTTTCTTCAGGGTGTTTTGTGGTTGGCTGGAGATTAAGTTTCTGGTTAGACCCTTAAGTAAGACTGTCAGCACCACTTTGTGATATGGGACAAGATATGTAGCTTCTCTCTAAGCCTCAGTTTCCTCATCTATAATAATGGGAGGTGCAGGCAGTATTAATACCTACCTAAGGGTTGTGAGGAATAAATGAGACAATGCATATAAAGTACTTAGGCCAGAACCTGGCATATGTCTTCAATAAATATTAAATGCTATTATAGTTTCATTAATAAGCACTTTTGTGTTCCAGATAATAAGTTCTGTTCGGTGCTAAGTAGTGTTACAGGATAAATAAGCCAAGATCCTGTCCTTAGAAAAGATAGAACATGTGCACAAAAGATAAATAACAACCTAGGTCTTGTGGTAAGTGACAAAGGAGTGGTTTACTTAAGGTCTCAAGAGGCAGGAATAATTGCTAAGCAGGTGAGAACTTCAGGAAGGTGACAGAACTCCACCTAAGCCTTGTAGGACTAGTTAGCAAGTTAGGAGGACAGGCTCCTTGGAGCCAGTTTGCCTGTGTTGGAATCCTGACTCTGCTACTGTTTAACCTTTAGCAAGTTACTTGACCTCCTTCCTAGGATTGTTGAGAGAATTAAATGAGTTAATACATGTCAAGTGCTTAGAATGGTGCCTCAAACATGGTTAGAGCATGATAAATTGTTATTATAAATTGAAAGAAGGGAGAAAGCATTTGACAGAACACTGAGTGACAGTGAAGGGGAGATACAGGTTTGTCTGCAATGGTGAAGCCAAATGGACTGGAGGGAATAACCTGTTGGAAAATAGTGAGTGATTATGTTAGGGCAGAGTTATGAATGATTAAGCCAGGGAGTATGGCATCTTTTCCATATGTACTGGGGGAACTTGGGAAGATTTCTTGGGTTATTTGTAAAGCATTCTTGTGTGTTACAAATAACATTTCTAAGTCTGTATCTCTAGCATTTCTCACTATCTTTCCTGATGTCAGTATAACTGAAACTACTATCATACTAATTTTGACAATGAAGCTCATGATCCTCTATTCTGAACCATTATGCCTCTTTAATTTGTCCATTTGTTTTTGTAGACATGTATTTTGGGCTTTCTCTTTTTCTCTCCATATTCTAGTTGTTTACATAATTCTTATTCCTTTTCTCCAGAGTTTAGAGGGTTTCTGCTATTTTCCTCTCTGTCCTCAAAAATCCCAATCTCAGTGGTGATCCTAAATCACCAAAGTCATAAAGTAGAAAGGGCCAGGGAGAGGGAAAAAGGGGGAGGAAGGTAGGGAAGTATGCTCTAGTCCACCAGTCTTATTGTACAGATGAGGACGTTGAGGTCCAGATGAAGTAAAGTCAGGATCCACAGCTAATTAATTAATGGCCTGTACCTTTTAGAGCTAAACTAGGGCTGCTTTTTTACTGTCATCCTAGTGTGATTCTTAACCATCTGGGTGGGAATTACAGTGGTATTACCAATAATCTTTCTACTAACAGCTGTCAAACACCAAGGTAAGAAATAATTTTACTGCCAGGAATAATGTGATAATAATTCACTCTATTCTTAATGAGAAGCCTGTGATCACACTTCTTGGACAGGCATTACTATTCTTAAAGTAATATTTAAAGCCAAGGCTCCAGGGCTTCCCTGGTGGCGCAGTAGTTAAGAATCCACCTGCCAATGCAGGGGACACGAGTTCGATCCCTGGTCTGGGAAGATCCCACATGCCACGGAGTAGCTAAGGCTGTGCGCCACAACTACTGAGCCTGTGCTCTAAAGCCTGTGAGCCACAATTACTGAAGCCTGTGCACCTACAGCCCGTGTTCCGCAACAAGAGAAGCCACCGCAATGAGAAGCCTGTGCACTGCAAGGAAGAGTAGCCCCTGCTCACCGCAACTAAAGGAAACCCGTGCGCAGCAACGAAGACCCGAGGCAGCCCAAAATAAATAAAATAAATGTATTTAAAAAAATAAAACCAAGGCTCCAAAATGTGCTTTAGGAACAAAAGGGTTTCTTTCTTTTATTTTTAAGAGTTGTAAATTATAAATATAATAGTGTTGTAAACATAAATATCATTCTCAAAAAAAGTGGACTTCTGTTTCTGTCATGGTGGAACACAGGTTCTTTTACAGAGTGATTGATAGTCCAGTAAGATTAGCATGAAAAGTTGGGAACTATTGTACTTTCACCTCACAGCCCCCAGCCATGTACTTCTACTAGTACATAGTCTCTAAGTTTACATCTGCTTTCGTCTCTTACATTTTACCACATGCCACACATAATGGTGAGAAACTTATTCAAGCATTGTTTCCTTCTATATTGTTTTCCTCCCTAGATGCAATGTGATAGAATGTCTTTTATAAAACCCTAAGCTTAGTGTCTGGATACTCTAGTTGCTCAATAAATACTCCCTTCCGTTTTTATAGAGCACGTAATTTTTTCTCATTAATGTCAGTTCCTCATCTTCAAATCACTGTCACACTACTTTTCTTCCCTTGAAATGTCTTGTTTTAACTTTGACAAGATGCTCTCCCTGCATTTTGAAAATTTGTGTGACGTACAAATACTTTTTAGTCACTTTAAGCATAATTTTGTCATAAAATTATTTCACAGCTGGTAATCTTTTCAGGTTCTGTATTCTTTCCCATGATTAAAGAAAGAAAAAGTGGCATGAGTTACATAAAAATACCCTAGACTTCTCTGCTCATCCTGCCATATTCCTTAAAAAAAAAAAAAAAGAAAAAAAAGACTTCTAACTGGATTCATTTTTACTGAAATATTTATTTTTCTTTATCATTTTCAAACACTGTGAAGTTGAATTGTATAATACACAAATATCTACGCAAAAGAATTTTTTCCATGTCCTCAGTGCTTTGTATCAGATCACTTAGTTGTATTTCCCATGGTTTGGTTTCTTTTTCCTGTCTTCATTTTTCTGAAGGGAGAAGGGATTTTTTTCTCTCTTATGATCTGTGACTTGTTTTGTATTTAGATGATTACTCTTTATAACAAATTTTAACTTCTATTTATGCTATTAGGGGGGAAGAGAAATACTTCAAAATTAAATTTTAGATTTCTTTTTTGAGGGCTCTGTGTGTGTGTGTGTGTGTGTGTGTGTATTTCTCTCAGCCCCTTTCTTCAGATAATATATAGGAGTTTGTTTCTGTTTTAAAATTTTTTTTATGTTGAACTGTTTTATTGTTGTTTGAAAGAAGTCTGTTAAGCTATATTTTATGAGTGGTTACTAGCCTTTCCTTGTAAATTTATATAGTAATAGTACTATAAATTCTTCTCTATATAACTATATGTTATATATACTATATATAATACTGTATTATATATGTTATATATATAATATAAATATAGTGTATATTAATACTATATACTATGCTGTATAGTATATAATAATACTATATAAATTATATAGTAATTTATATAGTAATACATTTTGCTGTTAACTTCATCCTTAGAATATTAAGTTTTTTGTAATTTAACTTCTTTGGGTATGTCTTGCAATTCTCATATGTTGAGAGAGAAAGGAACAACTGGTTTTTGTAACTTTTATATAAATTATTTGGCTGTCTTCTTCCATTTATTATCATTTTCTGTTTTTTTATTTATGGCTTCTAAAAGTGAAGAGCTTTAATATTATGCATTTTTGTAGACCGTAGTCTTTGTTACAAAATGTGTTCATTTCTCTTTTCCATGTTTAATATGACTATGCTTAGGTTTTCTGTTTAATTCATGGTATATTTTTGTTTAGTTTTCGGCTGGATTTGTCAGTTTGGGTTGTAGTTTCTTTTCATCTTTGTGTTGTTTTTGTTCATTTTCTTAATATCTCATTTTATCTCCACTTAACAAACTTTTTGGTATTACCATATACTGAATATTTTCATATGTGTGTGTGTCTATAGTTTCTAAACAAGTGTGACCGAGTTTCCCTCTTTTCTTAAGATTCCTAGGCTATTTAAATATTTTTATAGCTGTTGTCTATTTTGCATCTAAAATGCTGATAACAGTAAATAAGATTTTAGTACACTTTATGTGAGTTAATTTTTTATGACAATCTAGCTTTGCCAGACCAATTTTGTTAGTAAATTAAAAACATTTAAAAATTACTAATCCTCCTAATCTAGTGTCCCTCATTTAGTAATTTGTTTTGATCCTTGTGTCATTTTATCAGTCTTTTATTTTGAAAACTTGCCAATGACTTTTCTAAAAGTGAATCATGAATTATGTGAAACAATTAACTTTGAAAGGGGAAAATAAATATACATTTTAGGACCTACATTTTATATAAATTGGATTAACAGATTATTCAGTGATGTAAAGATATAATCTTTTAAATTAAGTTTCTTTATACTCTATATTCTATTCATTGAAAAGATTTGATAGCTTGTAATTAAAACTAAAAAGGCAAGAAACATTAAAAACAAAGTCAGAAATTAAGCATAAATCACTTGAGAAATAATGAGCAGGATGAGGGAGTGGAAAGAAATCTTTACAGCAATAATCTGAGGCAAAATATTTTCTGTATTTGAACATTAAATTTAGCTCTGAGCTTCCTGGCAAGCAGGAGAAAAAAGGAAACAGGATGGGTTTCATAGTTATTGTCTGATAAAGAAAGCTTATCAGTTTTTCATGGGAGAGAAACTTTTTCTGAGTTATAAGTTATAAAAGGAGGTTATGTGAATTCTTAATAAGGAATATAATTTATATTTCCATTTTATAGCTTAATTCCTGCTATTGCTGTGTTAGCTGTGATATACCATTTATATGCACTGTAGTTATATTTGGTCATATTAAGTTCACATCCACTGTTGTCAAGAGTGGAAATACCATGGCTAGGGTGTGTTTATGTATTGCCTCTAGAATTGTAGCCATTGACGAACAGGAAACTGAAAGCTAAAAGTTCAGGAAATGTATTGTATTTAGACTTTGTGGAAAAAATATATATGATACTTAACTACTGAAATCCATGGCTGTTTGAAGACTGAAAAATTTATGTGTGCATTTAGTTAGAGAATAATATTATGGATTCTTATAACAATGCTGTCAGATGCTTAAATATGATAATAAATACAGTATGCACATTGTGTGCCAGGAAAATTGTGCAATGCTAGAAAAAATGCAATGGATTATTATATGTGTTCAGCTATACTCTCAAGAAATAAAACAGCTGGCACAGCAGTTGAATTCTTCAAGGATATCTTATTTTCAGAGAATTACAGAGTTTTGGTTTTAGTTTTAGTTCCAGGGAAGGAGAGGTCCCTGTTTTACAAGACAGTCCATTTCACTCTTAGGAAATTCTAATGGTTAAGTTTTATTTTCTCATATTGCATTGAAGTTTGTTCCCCTGTAATTTATTAATATACTCTGTAGTTTTCTTAGTGTTGAAAGGAAAATGGTTAACTGATAAAAATTATTATTTTTTTTAATAAAGGTGATTTTTAAACAATTTTTATTTATTTATTTATTTTGGCTGCTCCGGGTCTTAGTTGTGGCACGTGGGATCTAGTTTCCCGACCAGGGATCGAACCTGGGCCCCCCTGCACTGGGAGTGCGGAGTCCTACCCACTGGACCACCAGGGAAGTCCTGATAAAAATTATTTTAAAAGTTAAATATATTTCAAATGCTTGGGTTTGGGGGTTTTTTTGTTTGTTTTAGGATTGTGGCATTTTAGGTGCCTCATGAAATACTACCTGTAGGAGCTTTATTTTTGAAGTTGTTTAAAAGATTTCTGTCAGAGGATAAGTGATTAACGTATATGCTGCGTAACCTGTATTTTCTTACTGTTTCTGTACTTAGCTATTTTAACAGGATGTGATTTATATGGTTTCAACATTCTTTGAGACAGCATCAAGTTTTAGTAGCTTTTTAGAAATGGGAATTTTCTAATATTGTATTTTTGTTGCTGTTCTGTTTCAACAAAAGAGATCAGTTATGACTGTTTTCACTGCCAGTTTTGTGATTTGAAGTTATAGTCGCACAAAATATTCAGGGACCACATTAAATGAGAATTCTATTACAAAGTTCTTTTAGGAAATTTAGCTGTATTATATGTCAGCACTTATAATCATTTTAATAGCCTCATTAAAATTAGCCTCTTTTCAGGATTGATTTGGATTTGGATCTGTTAGGGTCATGTGTTCACCTCTGAACTGTTGGGGTGGCCAAGGGGATAAGAAGCTCTGACTGGCAGTGACTGGCAGAGACTGGGGATTGGGCCCACCCCAGGAGGTAAGGAGCAGTGATTCCCCCGTGGAAAGTCCCAGAATGCTGTTTGCAGCAGAGGGTGGAATGGGCTCTGGGCTGACAAAACAAGGAGTCTTGACAAGGCCAGACCATAAAGGGCCTGGTATAATGGGTTAGGGGGTTGGACTTTAGGCAGTAGCTGATCTGTTGTTGCAACAGAGGGTTCTTTTCAAGAACAACTTTTACTTCCTTCTTATTGTATAGTACATGGTTATTGTAGAAGAATTTAGTAAGTAAATATAAATCAATGAAGAAAATAAAAATTTCCTATAATGTTTTTTTCTTTTGAATTTTCTTAGCTAATTTCCCTTAAATTTCATTTAACATCTAAATTACTTTTTAAATTTTGTTTATTTGAAATGGTGCGTCTTCAAGTGTTCTTTCACAAATTGTGTTTCTGTTAACTTTTTAAATTAATTATGAAGGAAATAGGAGTTAATAACATTTAAAGCCTTTGTTTTTGTTTGATGTAATTGTTCTATTAATTTGTATCTATTTTATGGGAAACTGTAGGCATAATAGGCATAATGAGAACACAGACCTGGAAGTCAGAGTGGTTCTTACAGGGGAAACAGGAAAAATGGAGCAGGGACTAGGTCTGTCTTGTTCACCATTATGGCAGTATCATCAGGCACGATGCCTGACACATAGTAAGTGTTCCATAAATAGTTGCTGAATGAATGGATGAGTTTCTCATTAAGCACTTTGAGTAGCTCATATTTCCTGCACTGTGGATAATCAAGATCAATTATATTCATCCAAAGTTAAGAGTCTTTGCTGTGCTCTGCCCTTTTTTAAAAATGAAAATTGAATAAATTGATTATTTTTTTAAAAGATACGTATGTGTGTACGTACACGCACACACACACGGTACAAAAAGTAAAAATCCCTTGTTTCTTCCCCTGAATTCCATTCTCCAGAATTTGCTACTATTAATGGTTGGTATATTTTTTCTAGATACTTTCTTGCATTTACAAATGTATATGCATTTTCTTCATACAAATAGAATAGTAATTTACACTGTTGTATAACTTGCTTTTTCCCCTCTTCATGCCATTCTTAAACATCTTTCCCTATCAATTCATATATAACTGCTTCTTTATTTTTTTTATTTTTAAAATTTTTATTTATTTATTTTTGGCTGCGTTGGGTCTTTGTTGCTGCGTGCGGGCTTTCTCTAGTTGTGGTGAGTGGGAGTTACTCTTTGTTGCGGTGCATGGGCTTCTCATTGCAGTGGCTTCCCTTGTTACAGAGCATGAGCTCTAGGTGCGCAGTCTTCAGTAGTTGTGGCATGCGGGCTCAGTAGTTGTGGCTCACAGGCTCTGGAGCGCAGGCTCAGTAGTTGTGGCACATGGGCTTAGTTGCTCCACGGCATGTGGGATCTTCCCGGACCAGGGCTGAAACCCATGTCCCCTGCATTAGCAGGTGTATTCTTAACCACTGCGCCACCAGGGAAGTCCTGCTTCTTTATTTTTAATTGCTGCATAATATTCCATTGTGGAGATGTATAATAATAGTCAATTAAGGAAATTTCAATTGTTCCCCCCCTTTTTTTTTAACCATTACAACAATGTTGTGTTTAATATTCCTTCCACATATAATTTTGTTTTCTCCTGTGAGAATATCTATAGGTAATTTCCCGGAAGTGCCATTGCTGGGCTAAAGGATATTTGCACTTAACACTTTTTATAGATGTTGGAAAATTCACCCTTAAAGATAGTATACTACTTTGCACTCTCATTTAAGGATATGAGGTGTTATTTTTTGATAACTACATACTTTCATTTTGTGGATTAGAAGGGTTCAGCTTTTGAAGATGAATCCTTATGGTAATTTGAGTTGTCAGAAGATGATGGATTAAGTCATATATTCCCACTCTCTGACATAAGTAGTTGAAGTCAAGTGAAAGATGGTGGACTGTACTCTATACAGACCTATAGTGTGCATTGCACTGATCCAGATGTGGAAGATTTGAGAAGTTTAGTTTTATTATGCTATTATTATGGAACTATTTTAAGTCCTTGAACTGGGGTGTGTACCGTGTGAGAGAGGTTTACTGGCAGTATGTATGTACAGCATGAATAGAAGGGAGTAGGCTGGAGGTAGGCAGGTCAGCTGGAGGGCTGTGGTGACTCAGGAAGGAAAGGAAGAAAACCCAGAATGTGGTGATAGCTATGGAATTGGAAAGTAAGATAGTAGGAAACACAATGAACAGTTGGCAGGTCCTGTTGATTAAATGGAGAAAAATTAAAGTTGTAGGAGAATAGCCAGACAATACAGATGATAAAGTAAATGGAGAAGGAGCCAATTTTGAAAAAGTGAATTTTCTTTAAAAAATAGGGATATAAAAGGGTCCTGAAGTATTGAATATCTATAGCCAGGCAATTTGGGAGAGATTAAAAACAGGAGAAGGGAAGAGGGAGAAATTAAAACTAGATCTGGAAGTTATCTTAATAGAGGCCATATTTGAAATTAAGAGTGGATGAGTTCTGGTATGAAGTGGTTGACAGGGGAAAAGCTGTTGATTGAAAACTACATTTTGAAAAGAGATACTTGCAATAATAAGAGATGGGATGAAAGAATGATCAAGGAAAGAAGAAGTAGGTAATCTGAGGAGTAGGAAAAGAATCAGGAGCAATGTTACTGGGAGCTCACCTTCATTCTTTTTCTCTACATATGATACTGTATTTACTGGATGTTTTCCAGGTAGCCACCATGTTCTTTCTTTGGTGTAATACCTCAGAAAATTTTGGTGTGAATATTTTAAAGATGGAGGCAGTTTTATTCCTGAAGTTGACTATTATACTTGAAAAAAACTCTTGGAAAAGTAGTTTTGGTGTCATGTGCTATGTTCCTTCTAGTTTCATAAAATCTTTTCATCTTGTTTTAATATCTGTGGGTCTAAAACAAGAAAAAGTACAGCTTATATTTGAATAGATAAAAGTCCAGATACCTCGTGCATTTTAACTGACCATTTTAAAAATGTTTCCTGGCGATTGAAACTTGGCTAATAACAAATGATAAGAATGCATATCTTTTTAGAAGAACATAGCATCAATTTAGAGTACACTATCTTGGTGCTTGTCTGGATGGAGCCTATTCACTGGAAATAATCTAGAATCAAAGCCAGGAACCTGCAACTTCACTTGAGTCAGTGTGTGAAATGGTTCGAGTGCAGGCTCAGGAGTCGTTCTGCCTCGTTCCACTGTGCGCTAGCAATATTATGCCCCTGAATTTCGCCATCTGGAAACGCTAATAACAGTTCCTATATCAGGGTAATTGAGAGGATCCATCCTGGAACTTATATTCTAGTAAAGAGAGATGGGAAACTTACAGATAAATACATGTGCCGGGTGGTAAGTGGAGGAAAAAAAATGGTAGGATTGATTGCCATTGTTTCTTGCTCTTTTATATTGGGTAATAGGGAGGGCCTTTCTGATAAGAAAGTGTTTGAACAGAGACCTGACGGAAGTGAGGAAGCAAACTATGCAGCTGTTTGGGGCAAGAGTTCCAGGCAGAGGGGACAGCAAGTGCAGAAGCCCTGAGTTAGGGGTATATTGAAGGGTACAGCAAGAAGGCCAGTGTCACAAAAGCAGAGTGAGTGAGAGGAGGAGCAATAGGAAATAATTTCAGAGATAGCCACTGACCAGCATGTGGGGTTTTAAGCATAAGAAGGACTGGGTTTTATTCTGTGTGAGATGGGAAGCTCTTGGAGGATTGCCAGAGAAAAATTTTTTTGAAGTCAGTCTGATTGTCACTTCTTTTCTTTAAAATGCTTCAGTTCTCTATTTCCTTTGGAATAAAGTTCACATGCCTTATTCTGGCACACAAGGTCCTTCACAGTCAGGCCTCTGCCTATTTATTTAGCATCATCGGCCTCCTTCCCACATGTGCACTTCACTTTAGCTAAATTGGATTACGTGCAGTTCCCTGCATGGGTCACGATGATTTGTGTCTTTGTGTTTTTCTACATGCTGTTTGCCCTGGGAGAAACTCTCCTCCTCAGCTCCCATGGTCATTGGCTCTGTTTTAGAGGGTCCTCTTTGTGTTCCCAGAGCACCCTGTACCTTGTTCTGTCACCATTCCCTCCCCTAGCCACTTTGTACTCAAGCCACATAGTCTTGGAATGTGCTGTGTTCTTTTACCAGCCTTGATTTTACTCTTGCCACACCCTTGCCGGTTGAAATTATGCCCACCCTTCAAGAGCCAGCTCAAACACTGCCGTCTTTACTTTATAAACCTTTATAAACTGCTATCTTTTCCCTACTCTCATAAATACTTCATAGCTCGGTTATACTTAATCATAGTTACCTTGAATTAAAATGTTTCTTTGCCTTACCTCACACAAAATCCTTGGCCTTACTCATTTTCAGTTTCCATTGTAGCCCCCAGGATAGGGTCTTGTACAGATTTCACGTTCAGTAGATGCTCCAGGTATGCAGGATTCATATGATAATTAGTAAACTATTGGGTTTCAAGCTGCTAAGGACCAAAAGCAGCAAAAATGAACAGTTAAAGTGAGATGCCTATTAAATTAACAAAACAAATTTATTATAACATAATGTTGATGATGGCCTGATTACTCTGGTTCTCTCATATATTTACTACTAGTGCCCAAAACTAGTGCACCCCTTTTGAAATGTAGTTTGGCAGAATGTATTCAGGCATATAAATGTCCATGTTTTTTGAGGTGGTGATATCACGTCTGGAAGTCATCTTCAGAAAATAGCACAAACTAGAATAACAATTATAATAGCTACCTCTACCACTAATGTTGATAGTTTACTATGTGACAGGCACCATGCAGAGCCCTTTACATGCGTTACTTAATTTAATTCTCAGAATTCCAAGAGGTGTGAATACTGTTAACCTCATGTCATATATGGGGAAATTGAGGCACAAAGAAGTTAACTGACTTGCCCGAGATCATACAGCTGCTATGCTGTCAAGCCAAGATTCCTACTAACAGAATTCATACCCTTAATTATATGATATGGTAAAAGCCTAGGCACAAAACTGTTCACAGCAGTGTTACGTAGAATAGATAAGTTGGAAGCAATGTATATCATTAATTATGGTCCATCCATTCAATAGAATAATAGAAAGCTGGATAATAGAATAGATTTATTGAAATAAAATTCACATAGCATAATATTCACCCCTTTTAAAGTGTACAAGTCAGTGGTTTCCAGTATATTCACAGAGTTATACAACTATTACCACTATCCCACTTCAGAATACTTTATCACCCCCAAAGAAATCTCATACCCGTTAGCAGTCACTCCCTATTTCCCCGTTACCCTAGAAGATCACCAGTCTATTTTCTGTCGCTATAGATTTGCCTGTTCTGGACATTTCATATAAATGGAATTGTACAAAATATGGCATTTTGTGTCTGGCTTTCATTTAGCATAATATTTCATGGTTCATCCATGTTGTAGCATGTTATCAGTACTTCATTGCTTTTCATTGCTGAATAATATTCCACTGTATGGATATACCACATTTTATTTATCCATCATTAACTAATGAACATTTGGGTTGTTTCTACTCTTTAGCTATTATGAATAATGCTGTTATGAACATTCATGTACAAGTTTTTGTGTGGACATGTTTTCATTTTTCTTGGAATTGTTGATCAAATGATAACTGTTTAACTTTTAGAGGAACTGCCAGACTGTTTTCCAAAGCAGCTGCATCATTTTACCTTTCCATTAGCAATGCATGAGGGTTTCACCTTCTCCACATCTTTGTCAATACTTGTTATTATCTGTCTCTTTGCTACTAGCCATGCTAGTGGGTATGGAGTAGTATCGCATTGTGGTTTTGATTTGCATTTCCCTGATGACTAATGATGTTGAGCATCTTTTCATGTGCTTATTGGCCATTTGTAAATCTTATTTGGAGAAATGTCTGTTTGAATCCTTTGCCCCTTTTATAACTGAGTTATTTTCTGTTATTGAGTTAAAGGAGTTCTTAGTATATTCTAGATACAATCTCATTATCAGATACATGATTTGCAAAATTTTTCTCCCATCCTATTGTGTTGTGTTTTCACTTTCTTGATGGTGTCCTTTGTAGCACAAAAGTTTTTAATTTTCATGAAGTCTAATTTATCAATTTTTTTTATTGCTTTCAGTTTCACATAAGAAAACATTGCCTAATCCAAGGTCAGTGAAGATTGACCCCTGTGTTTTCTTCTAAGAGTTTGATAGTTTTTGCTCTTACACTGAGGTCTTTGGTCCATTTTGAGTTCCTTTTTTTTTTTTTTTTTTGAGTTCCTTTTTGTATACTGTGTGAGGTGGGGTGTCCAACTTTGTAATCTTTTGCATATGGAGATCCAGCACCATTTGTTGAAAAGGCTGTTCTTTCTCCCACTGAATTGTCTTGGCACCTTTTTCAAATATCAGTTGTCCATAAGGTTAAGAGTTTATTTATCAGCTCTCAATTCTATTCCATTGATCTATGTGTCTGTCCTCATCCTCGTACCACACTGTCTTGATTACTGTCACTTTGTAGTAAGTTTTAGAACCATGACGTGAGTCCTCCCAACTTTGTTCTTTTCAAGGTTGTTTTGGCTATTTTATTCTGTTTGCTGTGAACCTATAACTGCTCTTAAAAGTAAAGTCTGGGGCTTCCCTGGTGGCGCAGTGGTTGAGAGTCTGCCTGCCAGTGCAGGGGACACGGGTTCGGGCCCTGGTCTGGGAGGATCCCGCGTGCCGCGGAGCAACTGGGCCCGTGAGCCACAATTGCTGAGCCTGCGCGTCTGGAGCCTGTGCTCCACAACGGGAGAGGCCACGGTGGTGGGAGGCCCGCGCACCGCAATGAAGAGTGGCCCCTGCACTGCGATGAAGAGTGACCCCCCACTTGCCGCAACTGGAGAAAGCCCTTGCACAGAGGCGAAGACCCAACACAGCCAAAAATAAATAAATAAGTAAAATTAAAAAAAAAAACTGCTTTGTAAAAAAAAAATAATAATAATAAAGTCTGTTTTTAAAAAAGACCTCCTGAATTGTAATGTTGGGATTATGGTGAATTCTTTTCTCCTTTTTTTGTTTCTCAAACTTTCTGTAATATATAACTATATAATTTTAAAATTTTAAGTTTTGGCTAATAGAATACTTTTTTTTAACTCAAGAGGCAACTCTTAGCTCTGTAGCTAAAAACCAAAGTTACCTAACTTTCCAGGAAGAATGTATGAAAGTGAAGAGCTGGGGCATAACGTTATGGTTAGAATGAGCCAGTCTCAGATTTAACACTCAGCTGCACGAATGCTCCTTTCTGTCGCCAATCAGTTTCCTTCAGTTTCTTTTTCGCCTTCTCACTCTCCATTAAAAACCCTCCCTCACATGCTAGCTAAGACTTTCCTCAGAACATTTAGGTGAAATTTTTGGAATCTGGCTAGTCTGTATAATTGCCATTGAGAAATGGAAAGAATTGTGATTGAGTAGCACGAGGGCAAGGAGCCAGATAATGCAGTCTGAGCCACAGAAGTCACTTTGATGAAAGGTGATTTGGGGTGGGGGGGAGTCATCCAAGCAGAGCTCTTTATGGCCTTCTCTGCCCTTGTTGTGTTCCATCAATTTCTTTGCAGCTGTATATGTTGTTTTCTTATGAAATCATATGCTGAGGGCAGAGATCTGCAGGTGGTGCTAGGGCTAGTTAAAAGTTTAAATAGACACACAGAGAAACAAGCCACGTGACTTGGTGACAGCCTGCTCTTCCTATGTTGTTTGTAAGTAACACTACAGAGTGTGCATGTTCTAAAGTTTGGGGGCTTTCTTTCCAGTTGAAGCAGTGTTAAAATCTCAGTTTATTATTATTTTTTGCATATAATAGGTGTCCATTTGAGGTTTGTTCCAAAACAAAAGCAAGTTTTATAGACCTGCTAAAGACTGTAATACCAGTGTCAACCACAAGCCAACTTTTTTGTAGCATTATGACTCTGAAGTATTAAGATGATTAACAATGTATTTTTTTAGTTGAATTAATCAAAGGAAGGGGAGAACAGTTTTTAACTCAGATTTTTAAAAATTGTGGTATATTTATTAATGGCATTTAGAAATGTAAAATCATAATGTTTTTATTCTTATAAGGCTTAAACTTACCATTTTCTTACATAGCTTAAAGAAAAAATGAGATACCACAATTATCCAAACTTCCAGAAATATGCACAAAACCATAGTTTTGACTGCTGTTTTAACATCAAGTACCTGCCATTTTAGGAGAGAGATGTCTTACTGTCAGTTACAGGCTTTGACTTTTGTATTGTCGTGGAAAAACTATATCCTTCAAATTTCAGACTGTCAAAATTAGTTCTAAATAATGTTTATTTTATAAGATATTTTCTTGCCACTTGAAATTCCATTCATAGTACTTGTGTCTTTTTACTGTTTCTCCCTTTTTCTGGCTTAAAAATATACTTGTGGGCTTGTGCTTCTGGCCAAGGTGGAATAACAGAGATTGGATTTACTCTCTTGGCTGTAATCACGTAACTAACAAACAAACAAAAACCCCAGAAATACTATATGAAGTTTCAAACACTGCACAACTGGCAGCACAGGACAGTGATTCCCAAGAAAGCAGAAACAAACAGATGAACCCTACAATTATCCTAGCTTACTGCCTGGAGAGAGTTTCTAGGCTGCAGCATAAGGAGGGGAATCCCAGGCAGAGCCCGTCCGTCTCCCTAGTTGAGGAGACAGAGCTGGAGGCCAAGGAGGCTATAGTTTGGAGAAGAGAGAGCTGCACAAGGAGGAAACTCCAAAGGTCTGCAGAGAGTCTCCCTTAAGTCTTCATATGAGTAGTGATTAGTACTTATGTTGTGTGGAAGCTACCTGAAGCCAGGAACCACCCAAAAGGAGTAGAGGGGATAATCCCTGATTCTTTTTCAGGGTTAAAAATAGTTTGTGTTCGCACCAGCCAGAGGAAAAAACCTCATAAGTCACAGAACATTGGGTAGAGTACTCAGAGGGTATTGCCCCAGCAGTGGTGCAAATGTAGCCCTAAACTATAGACTGCGGTGATCCCTTCTAACAAAGCTTAAAAATAGGCCTCAAAAGGATCAAACTGTTTCCAAGTAATTTAACTGCATCCCAGAACAAAGCTCAATATGTATAGTTATACAAAAATATCTAGCACTGTATTATCAAATAACAAGTGTTGGTGAGGATGTGGAGAAAAGGGAACCCTTGTGCACTGTTGGTGGGAATATAGATTGGTGCAGCCACTATGGAAAACAGTATGGAGATTCTTTAGAAAATTAAAAATAGAACTACTATATGATCCAGCAATTCCACTCCTGTGTATTTTTCCAAAGAAAACAAAATACTAATTAGAAAAGATACATGTACCCATATGTTCATTGCAGCATTATTTACAATAGCCAAGATATGGAAGCAACCTAGTTACCCATCAGTAGATGAAAGGATAAAGAAGATGTGATCTTTATACCATTTGTGACAACATGGATGTAGAGGGTATTATGCTATGGGAAATAAACCAGAGAGAGATAAATACTATATGATTTCACTTACATGTGGAATCTAAAAACAAAACAAATGAACAAACATAACAAAACGGAGACAGTGTTATAGATACAGAGAACAAATGGGGAGTTTCCAGAGAGCAGGGGAGTAGGGGGAAGAAAGAAATAGGTGAGAGAAATTAAGAGGTACAAAATTCTGGTTGCAGAAAAAAAATGAGTCAAGGGTATGAAATGTACAGTGTGGGGAATATAGTCAATAACTGTAATATCTTTGTATGGTGACCTATTGTAACTAGACTTATTGTGGTGATCATTAGAGTTATTGTGATGATCATTTTGAAACATACAGAAATACCGAATCACTGTGTTGTGTAACAGGAACTAACATAGTGTTTTAGGTCAATTGTACTTCAAAAACAAACTCATAGAAAAAGAGACCAGCTTTGTGGTTACCAGAGGCAGGGGCAGGAGGAGGGGAATTGGATGTAGGCAGTCAAAAGGTATAAACTCCGAGTTACAGGATAAATGAGTACTAGGGATGTAATGTACAACATGATGAATATAATTAACACTACTGTATGTTATATAGGAAACTTGTTAAGAGAGTAAATCCTGAGAGTTCTCATCACAAGGAATTTTCTGTTTAATTTTGTATCTATATGAGATGATGGGTGTTCACTAAACTTATTGTGATAATTATTTCATGATATATGTAAGTCAAACCATTATGCTGTACACCTTCAACTCATACAGTGCTGTACGTCAATTATATCTCAATAAAACTGGAGGAAATAAATACCTAGCTCTCACCAAGGTTAAATTTACATTTGGCCTCCAGTCAAAAGCATCAGACTTGTAATGAAGCAATCCATGAGGAGGAAAATTAAAAAATAGAAACCGACCCAGAAATGACACAAGTGATAGAATTAGTGGACAAAAACATTAAAACAGTTTTGGCTATATGCCATATATTCAAGAAAGTAGAGGAAAGATTGAGAATGTTAAATGCAGATATAAAATATATTTAAGAGACCTAAATTGAACACCTAGAGATGAAAACTACAATGTGCAAGATGAAAAATAAACTACATGGGATTTACAACAAATTAGACAGTGCAAGAGGAAAGATTAGTAAACTTGAAGCCATAGCAATACAAACTATCCAAAATAAAACTCAGAAAGGAAATAAAGACTAGGAAAAAATGAATAGAGCATCAGTGAGCTGTGAGACAACTTTAGGTGGCCTAGTATACATGTAATTGTAGTCTCAAGGAGAGAAGGAGGTTCAGAAAAATTTTTTGAAGAAATAATGGTCAAAAATTTCCAAATTTGATAAAAACTATAAATCTAGAGATCTTAAAAATAAAAAGAGGAAAAATGGAACAAAGAACAGATGACAAATAGAAAACAAATAGCAAAATGTTAGATTTACACCAAACTATATCAATACTTATATTAGCTATGAACCATCTAAACAATCCAGTTAAACGGCAGAGCTTATTAGATTTGGTAAAAAAGCAAGACTTAACTGCATGTTGCCTATAAGAAACCTCTGATACATAGTAAGATACAAATAGATTAAAAATAAAAGGTTGGAAAAAGATATTCCATGCTATTACTAATCAGGAAAGTTGGAACAACTATATTAATTTCAGAGAAATTAGATTTTAGAACAAAGACTATTACCAGGGATAAAGAAGGTCATTTCATAAGATAAAGTGGTCAGTTCATCAAGTTGAATTAATAGTACTAAATATGTATTGTACCTAATAACAGAGTTTAGAAATACATGAACCAGAAATTAATAGAACTGAAAGGAGAAATAGATCCACAGTTATAGTTGGAGATTTCAATACCTTACTTCTCAATAACTGATTGAACAAGTAGACAAAAAATTAGTAATGATTTAGAAGAGTTAAAAATTATCAACCAGTTGATCTAATTGACATTTATATGACATTCTACCCAATACAGCAGAATACACATTTTGTTCAATTGCACAAAGAACATTTACTAATAAAGGTTACATTTTGGTCCATAAAATAGTATCAATAAATTTAAAATTACTTAAATCATAAAAAGTATGTCATATGACTGAAAGGGAATTTAATTTAAAATCAGTAACAGAAAGATAACTGGAAAACCCCTAAATATTTAGAAACATACTTTTAAGAAACTCATGGGTCAAAGGAAAAAAAAATCAAAGATGAATTTAGAAAGTATTTTGTACTGATTGAAAATGCAACATATCAAAATTTGTGGGAGGTAGCTAATGTAATGTTCAGGGGAAAATTCACTAAATACCTATATTAGAGAAAATGTAAGGTTGCACATCATTGTCCTCAGCTTCTACCTTGAGAAACTAGAAAAAAGGAGAAAATTAAACCCATAGTAAGCAGAAGAAATGAGTTAAAGATAAAAGCTGAAACCATGAAGTAGAAAAACAGTAGAGAAAGCTAATGAAATCAAAAGCTGGTTCTTTGAGAAGACCAATAAAACTGATAAACCTTTATCCTGTTGGATCAGGAAAAAGAGAAGACACAAGTTATCAATATCAGGAATGAAAGAGTCAACAAAGCTGCAGATACTATAGTTTTAAAAATGATACATGAAAGAATGGTATGAATTACTTTACATCAATACATTAGACTCTTAGATGAAGTGGGCAGATTCTTTGAAAGACGCAAGATACCAATGCCCACTCAAGAAGGTGTGAATAGCCTGAGTAGTCTTATATCTATTAAAGAATTGAATTTCCCCAAAGAAAACTCTGGGCCCAGATGACTTCCCTGATGAATTCTAGCAAATATTTAGGGAAGTCATAATACCAAGTTTATGCAAATTCTTCCATAAAATTCATGGAGGGAATACTTCTTAACTCATTCCATGACAGTGGCATTGTCTTGATACTAAAACCAAATACATTGCAAGAAAAGAAAGTTACAGACCAATATCCCTCATGAACATAGTTGCAAAATTCTTAACAAAATTTTAGCAAATTGACTCCAACAACTTATAAAAAGATAAAATACAATGACCAAATGGGATTTGTCCCAGGAATGCAAGGTTGGTTTAACATTTGAAAATCAATATCATGTACCATGTCAATAAAGTAAAAACAGAAAACCATATGATCAACTCAGTAAATGCATTTAACAAAATCCAACATTACAAACTCTCAAAGAACTAGGAATAGAAGGTAACTTCCTTAATCTGATAAAGAACATCCATGAAAAACCAATAGCTGAAATCATACTTAATACTGAAAGACTAAATCTTTCCCTTCTGAGATCAGGAACAGGCAAGATGTCCATTGTGAGTCACCACTTCTATTCAACATTGTACTTGAGGTTCTAGCCAGTACAATCAGACAGGAAAAAGAAATAAAAGGTATCCAGATTGGAAGAGAAGAAGTAAAACTCTTTATTCACAGATGACATGATTGCCTATGATTTCTAAGAAAAAAGAAAGAAAAAGCTACTAGAAAAATTAAGTGCACTTAGCGAAGTTGTAGGATACAAGATCAATACAGAAAAGTCAATTATATTTCTATATACTAGGAAATGAACAGTCAGAAGTTGAAATTTTAAAAGAATACTATTTATAGTAAAATTAAAAATATTCAGTACCTAGGATAAGTTTCCTAAAAGATATATAAGACTTCTACACTGGAAGCTATAAAATATTACTGAGAGAAATTAAGGAAAACCTAAATAAATGAAGATATATTGTGTTCAAGGATTGGAAGACTCAATATTTTTTTTTTTTTTAATATTTATTTATTTATTTTTGGCTGTGTTGGGTCTTCGTTTCTGTGCGAGGGCTTTCTCTAGTTGCGGCGACTGGGTGCCACTCTTCATCGCGGTGCGCGGGCCTCTCACCATTGCGGCCTCTCTTGTTGCGGAGCACAGGCTCCAGACGCGCAGGCTCAGTAATTGTGGCTCACGGGCCCAGTTGCTCCGCGGCATGGGGGATTTTCCCAGACCAGGGCTCGAACCCGTGTCCCCCTCATTGGCAGGCAGATTCTCAACCACTGCACCACCAGGGAAGCCCGGAAGACTCAATATTGTTGTCAGTTTTCTCGAAAGGTATAGATTCAGTGCAATCTCAATCAGAATCCCAGCTGGCAATTTGTAGAGAGTGACAAGCTGGTTTTAAAATTTATATGGAAATGCAAAGGTCCTAGAACAGAAGAACAGAGAGGACTTAACACAGAACGGAAAATATGATCAATTAATTTTTGAGTATGGTGCCAAGTCAATTAAATGGAAAAAAGTTTAGTCTTTTCAACAAATGGTGCGGAACAATTTGAGATTCATATACAAAAAACTAAATCCATACCGTATATCATATATAAAAGTTAATTCAGGGCTTCCCTGGTGGTGCAGTGGTTGAGAATCTGCCTGCCAGTGCAGGGGACACGGGTTCGAGCCCTGGTCTGGGAAGATCCCACATCCCGTGGAGCAACTGGGCCCGTGAGCCACAACTACTGAGCCTGCGCGTCTGGAGCCTGTGCTCCGCAACATGAGAGGCTGCGATAGTGAGAGGCCCGCGCACCGCGATGAAGAGTGGCCCCCACTTGCCGCAACTAGAGAAAGCCCTCGCACAGAAACGAAGACCCAACACAGCCAAACATAAATTAAAAAAAAAAAAAGTTAATTCAAAATTGATCATAGACCTCAATGTAAAGCCCAAATCAATAAAATTTTTAGAAGAAAATATGTTTGACTTTGGGTTTGGTAAAGATTTTTAAGGTACAACACCAAAAGCATGATTTATAAAAGAAAAAAGATAAATTGGACTGTATCAATTAAGAACATCTCTTTGAAAGCCACCTTTAAGAGACTAAAAGGGCAAGTCACAGACTGGGAGAAAATATTCGCAAATCATGTTATCTGATTAAAAGCTTGTATTCACATTATATAAGGAGCTCTCAAAACTTAATAATAAGAAAACTCAGTCAAAAATAGGCAAAAGATTTGAACAGTTCACCAAAGATACACGGATGGCAAATCAGCCCATGAAAAGATGATGAACACCACTAGTCATTAAGAAAATGCAGATTAAAATCACAGTTAGATACCACTACATACATGTTAGAATGTCTTAAGTTAAAAAGGCTTATAGTACCAAGTGTTAGTGAGGATGTGGAGCAGCTGAAACTCTTACACACTTCTGGTGGGAACACAAAATGGTACATCCACTTTGGAAAACAGTTTGCCACTTTCTTAAAGACCTAAAATGTACACCTACTCTGTGATTTAGCCATTCCACTCCTAGGCATTTATCTAAGAGAAATGAATGCATATGACTACATGAAGATTTGTACCCAAATATTCATAGCAGCTTTATTTGTAATAGACAAAAATTGAAAACAATCCAAATGTGCATTAACAGGCAAATCACCCAAATGTGCATCAACAGGCAAACATTTAGCACTGTCTCCGTACAATGGAATACCACTCAGCAATAAAAAGGAATGAACTATTGATACATGCAACAATGTATTTTATTCTCAATTACAGTAGGAGAAAGAAGTCAGGGAAAAAAGACATGATTCCATTTATATGAAATTCTATAAAATACAAACTATTCAGAAAGCAAATCAGAGATTGCTCTGACGTGAGCCAGAGAGGAATGAATTTTAAAGAGACACAAGGAAACTTTTGTGGGTGACAAATATATTCATTATCTTGATTGTAGTGATGGCTTTATAGATATATATACATATGTCAAAACATACAAACTTACAACTTGTATACTTTAAATATGTGAAGTTTATTGTATTGTCACCAAATCTGTTTAAAAAATGTACTTGTGTGTTCTTCAACATTTATAGCAAGCTGTTTAAATTTCAGAATCACATAAGGGACTCAGAATAATTTTAAAAATAATTTGTCAGTGATTAAGTTTGATGAGGTGGGAAAACCTGCATTGTATATATCAAGTTTACTTATAATTTTAACTTATTACAAAATCGAGAAACTGAATAAATGTTCCAATTTGGGCTTTCTGAAATTCTGAAGAATTTTTTAGAATAATAATGATCAAATGTTAGATTTAATTGTATTGTCATATTAGAACACTGTAATCCAACTGGATGATAAATAAAGGGAGAGAGGGGAAAGAATGTTGAAAGAGCCCTAAGTATAAAATGGAGGAAGTCCACAGAATTCTAGGCTTGGGAGAAATTCTTATGATATTGTTTGGATGACTAGGTATCTATGGTAGATAGTATTGAATAATGGCCCCCTCAAAGATGCCCACATCCTAATCCCTGAAATTTGTTAATATGTTACCTTACAGAGTAGAAGGGACTTTGCAGATACGATCAAGGTTAAAGACTTTGAGGTGGGGAAATTATCCTGGATTATCCAGATGAGCCCAACATAATCACATGGATTCTTAAGAAATTTAAGAAAGCAGGGAAACTTTCCCAGCTGTGGCCAGAGGGAGATGTGACTATAGAAGAATGATCAGAGAGATACAATATTGCTGGCTTTGAAAATGGAGGAAGGGGGGCCATGAGCCTAGGAATGTGGACAGCCTCTAGAGTCTGGAAGAAAGCAGGAAATTCTCTCCTAGAGCCTCCAGAAGGAATGCAGCCCTGCTAACACCTTGATTTTAGCCCAGTGAGACCCATTTCTGACTTCTGCCCTCCAGAACTGTAACATAATAAGTGCATATTGTTTAAGCCATTACGTTGGTTACAATTGTTGTGGCAGCTGTAGAAAATATCTAAGGGGATAAACCTCAGAAAAATGTTTTGCCAGAGGGTTGCAGTAGAAAGTGAACTCTGTGATACCAGAATTAACTTTTTCCATTCCTTGGGAATTGTTTTCCCTTCCACATATCAAACCTCATTGTCCTATAAGGTAAAATATGTACTTATTCATTAAAAAGTAATTCTAAATGTTAGAGTTGGAATAAACCTTAACCCCCTGAAATTTACAGATGGAGAAACCAATGGATTTGAGTTTAAATTTAGGCATGGTTCAATCCTCTATCATATATACCCTTTAATTAGAAATTTGTTCTGGAAACATGGAATACATGAGTCATTTCCAAAAAGGGTGTTTACTTAGGGAGGTAGACAAATCTTTATCTAGTTGACAGGATTAATTTATGAGATTAATTTGTCACTTTGGAAGGTCCTAACCCTAACCCTGACCCTGAGGAGAAGGAATAAGTCATATTAACAAACTTCACTGTTCAGTAACTAGATCTGCATGCAGAGGAGGTACCAACTCAGAATGGAGGGGTTTGGGAGATGGCAGGATCACATCAAAAATAAATTTTCCTTATTTCTTCCTGCCTAGGATGTGTTACAGCCTTATAGATTCTGTTTCCCCCCAGACTTCTCCCCAAACAGGAGTCTCTCCTGTTATGGAACATCCCCTTGTTCTCAAAACCCAGTGCCCAGGCAGAGGCTCTGGTCGTCAAACTTGAGAGCAGCACTCTTCCCCTTTTCTCTCCTCAGTCCCTGTCCTCCTTCCATACTTTTGTGGAGGGATTTAAGGTGGCCAAGGGTTTTTTCCTTCTGTATTTAAGGATTTGCTCACAGACCCAAAATGCAGTTTATTCTTGTGCAGTTTTACTCTTGGACATATAATGGACCTTGGGAAACAGAGTGAAGCCATGTTTTAAACCTGCTTAATTTATGTTATAGTGCTTTAATGAAACCATAAGAGGAATGCAGTACTATACAAAAATTTTATCCTAGGTTTCTTCCTCTTCTGCAGTCCAGCTCTCTGAGCATCTCTTCCCCCAGTTGCTATTAGTGTATACTCAGAGATTGACAGCTAGGTGTGGTCCTCTGTTTTTGACTGCCCATGTTTAAGTCAAACTGATATAATTAATAAGATAAACCTGTTATGTGTATGTATACATAGACATATACTTACAGTGTACTTCAGGGATGTATTAATTATGCTAGGGTTTTCTTGATTACCACCCCTGATTAGAGCAGAATATTATTTTTTGCTTTCATAGTTGAAACACTTAGGTACGGTGTAATTCTCCAGATTAGATTTTTCAGAGTAGATTTAGAGAAGGAATACAGTCAACTGGTAATGATATTTCAGTGCTGATTCCTTGTAGTGTCTGCTATTTTACCATCTTTATATCAATCAGTTGCTTTTGAAAATCACAATTCATTTGCATTTATCGACTGCCTCTTATATGCCATCCATTTACACTAGGTGTTGGGGGTCCAAAAATGAATAGGACACATTCTCTGCCTATACCATGTTTACAGACCTTTGCCATATGTTACCTTGCTGGCCTGTTCTTAGAAATCACCAGCAGACTTGGAATCAAACTGTTTGACCCTAATGAATCAACTCAAGTTAATAATCTACCACGGTGGCACAGGTAGAAATTTAATTTTTCTAACTAAAACATGAATGGAGGCTCACTCCTACTGTGTTTACCTTTCCAGAATGTAAGTTCCAGGGAGATGGAAAAAATTTCATCTGTACTGCACAAGACCTAGTAATCAGAAGTGGGGCTGGACCTTAAAAGTTTAAGAACCACTGTTGTACTTCTTAGCAGTAACTGCAAGTGTACTTTTATCTTAATTCCCATGTAGAATCTGATCACGCCCCAACGTGTACTGTCCCCCAGCGTTCTCTCCTGAGTGCAGGCCTTGTCTCTGACTGCCTTCTGGATGTCTCACAAGCACGAACTCTGCTCCACTAGATTTTGCTTCTCTGCTAGGAGGCACTCCAAAATGTTTGAGTTAAATTGACAGAAAGAATAGTCCTGATGAGTGCAACCGTGAAGTGTTTTCGGCTTTTGTCCTAGTTTTTTTAAAAAAATCATGGAAGTAATATATACTTAGTGCTAAACTATTTAAATGATAAAAATTTTGTAAGTGAAAATCCCTTCTTAGACTCCTAAATCTCATTCTCCAGAGGTAACACTGTTTTAACGGTGGTTAATATATTTTTCTTGTATATATAAGTAAATATACACCGTATTCTTCCTAAAAATAGGATCATACTACAAATTGTTGTGCAGCTTGCCATTCGCTTAATAGTCCATGTTGGATGTTGTTCCAACTTCCGTGTCATTATTAGAAGCTTGCTTATCTGGAATAGCTAAGATCTCGCCTGTTCCATATTAATATTTCCAGAGTTTAGTTGTCTTAACTCTAAGGAAGAACAATGATGAAAAAGACATTTTGGCATGTAATATATAATATTTGCATAATTGTAAGCCAGTGCTCTAAAAATGATTCTACACACAACCAAAATCTATAAAATAACTGGAAACATGGTTGTTCCTGCAAGCAATTACGATATACCACATTATCTGTACCACATGTATTATCCCTTTGTAACATCCTCAAGTGATGTTGGTTTTGTTTACAGCCGGGAGAACCAAATCATCACTGGGCACTATGCATTGTAACAATACATTTCATTTATTACAATGGTATTCTTTTTTAGTCGATGGGCATCTACAAAATCCTTTCTCAGTTCAGTTGTTTTGATGTTTTTGGTGTTTAGACTCTTAGCTCAGGGATTCTCTTTAGATTTATCTCAATCCTTTTCAAAGACAGCATAATATTTTTATAGTATGGATTGCTATTTTTATTTAAACATTCCTCTTGAGGAAAAGCTTAGAATACTTTATTTAGCCACATTAATTTAGCTGTAACTTAAGTGGCGGGGGGCGGTGGTGGTGGGATGAATTGGGAGATTGGGATTGACATGTATACACTAATATGTATAAAACGGATAACTAATAAGAACCTGCTGTATAAAAAAGTAAAATAATAATTCAAAAAAAGCAATCTATAAATGTTTAATTGACGAAACAATTCTATGCCTTTGTTCTTCCTACTATTGAATCATTACTTTTTTTGTTTCCCTGTGACCCTTTCCCTGTGTAATTTAAGCTTGTCAAGTTCTTTCTTGTTCTTAACGCCTTTGCTCTCCACTCCCCTTTCCACCAAGCATTTTACTGTTTCCCTTTGTAAGCCTAGTAAAAGTCTCAAAATTCTCACATTTTGCATCTTATACATTCCCCTTATACTTAACTTTACACTCACAGTATGCTACCTTTCTCTCCTTTCCTTCCATTTCTTAACTTCTCAACCTTAACTACTGCCCAGTTGCCTTTGGGAGATGCTAGGGGATACATAAAAATCAGCATTTTTTTTTCCTTAAAAACTTTTTAGCCAAATACTTATTCATAGGAGATGTCCCATTTTATTCTAAGTAGAATCTTCAGAAATATTTGAAAGGTAATTGCATCCATAAAGTAAGGACATGCTAAGAAAAAATGAGCAATTAGATAATAAGAGAGTATATAGAAATAAATATTTTTAAAATCCTTTGAAACAAATTAAATGACACAGTGGGCGTAGCTGACAACCAAATGGTGATCTAGAAATTCCATCAAAGGAGATCTCTTAGGAATATAGAGCAAAAAGGCAAAGATGGAATTGAGGTGGTTTCGTGACCCTGTGTGCACATTAGAATCATCTGAGATACTTGTGTAAAAACACTGACGTTCTGACCACACAGACCAATTAAATCCAGACTCTCGGGGAGTGGGTCCAGGCATCAGTGGCTTTTTAAAGCTTCTCAGGTAATTCTTTTTTTTTTTCCCTTGGTTCTTTGCTGTACTTTATTGTTTGTGTTTTTAATATCTTTATTGGAGTATAATTGCTTGACAATGTTGTGTAGTTTCTGCTGTATAACAAAGTGAATCAGCTATATGCATACGTATATCCCCATATCCCCTCCCTCTTGTGTCTCCCTCAGGTAATTCTAATATTTATGCCGAGAAACATGTTTAGGAGACCTGAAGGATAGAACCAAGATGCCCAAAGTCTGTCTAATAAGACTTCTAGAAGCAGAGGACAGACAGTGAAGGAAAAGAAATATTAGTAGGAACTTTCCTGAGATCCTCCTCAAAGACTTGTCTTCAGCATTTAAGGACCAGGGATGTTAAGGCCCCTGCAGGAATGAAGGAAAGAAGATTAATAACACGTATATCCTGGTGATACATCAGAACCCCAGGAGTAAAGAAAATTCTTACATGTTCATAGAAAAAAATGGGAGCCACCTTGTGCATTCGGGAGGGAGGGAAACCTACCTGGCCTAACTGATCTGAACACAGCATCTGCTCTGTCCCCCAGGTGGGGCTCTACTTAATTTCTCTGCTCTTTGTAATGCTGACCAGGCTCCGTTTGGAAGAGCTGTTCTTACAGTCGGTGTTTCGAAGGCAATTGCTCTTCTTTGTTCTCTCCTCTGGCTGATCTCATCTGTGTTCTAGTTCAGTGATACACCTTTTCTTGTTTTCAAGCTCAGAGCTTTGCAAAATTTTTCTGTCACTCCATTGCCCATGCATATGGGGGAAGTTGATCCTTAGTCTTTCAGCCCTTGGTATTTGGATGGTCTGATATTTTCTAGACCTTTTTTTGTTTTGTTTTAATGCTAATATAACTCTTTGCTTCCTGCTTATTTAAGAACATAATTCATCCAAGTAAAACAGGGTTAGCGACAGGAGTAATGGTAAATTTGGTCTATTAACTTTGCTCTTCTTCACTAATTACTGAGAAGGAAAGTGAGTTTACCAAAGCATTGTATGTATCTGAGAGAGACAATAAAGGAGGAAATAATTTGTAGCAATCAAGGGGTAGCTCCATTTAGGATTCTTTTTCCTCTCCAGTCTTCATGATTGGACATCCCAGAGTCTTTGGTTCCCGAAGAACTGATACAATAATCACTTCTGGAGGCTCGACTCAGAACTTTGGGATTGCACTGGAAATACAGAAGGTATCCTCAATTAAGGGGAAGGTAGGAGAGCTAAAGAGAGGACCATGGTTAAGTGTACAGTGCAGTGACATTAAGTACATTCACATTGTTGTGCAGTTATCACCACCATCTTCTCCAGAACTTTTCATCTTCCCAAAAAGACACTCTATATCCATTAAACAACCTCTCTATTTCTCTGCTACCCTCAGCCCCTGGTAATCTCTATTCTACTTCTGTGTCTGTAAATTTTTTTTAGTATTTATTTATTTGGTTTGTTTGGTTGGTTGGTTGACAGGTTGTGCAGGGTGTTAGTTGCAGCAGGCGGGCTCCTTAGTTGTGGCATGCAAACTCTTAGTTGCGGCAATGCATGTGAGATCTAGTTCCCTGACCAGGGATCGAACCCGGGCCCCCTGCATTGGGAGCGTGGAGTCTTATCCACTGCGCCACCAGGGAAGTCCTGTCTCTATAAATATGCCTATTCTAAGTACCTCATAAAAGTAGAATCATACATATTTGTCCTTTTGTGTCTTGCTTATTTCACTTAACATAATGTTTTCAAGTTCATCCATGTTGTAGCATGTATCAGAATTTCATTCCTTTGTATGAAAATAATATTCATTTAATAATAATATATATACATATTGCACACATACCATATTTTGTTTATGGACACTTGGATTTTTTCCCACCTTTTGGCTTTTGTGAATACTACTACTGTATCTGTTTTGGAGTCTCTGGGTTTTTGCTTCTTTGGGGTACATACCTAGGAGTGGAATAGCTGGATCATATGGTGATTCTGTGTTTAATATTTTGAGGAACCACCAAACCTTTTCACAGAGGCTGCACCATTTTACATTACTACCAGCAGTGCATGAGGGTTCTGATTTCTCTACATCTTCACCAACACTTGTCATTTTTCCTTTTTTGATAATAGCCATCCTAATGAGTGTGAAGTGGTATCTCATTGTGATTTTGACTTGCATTTCCCTTATGAATAAGGATGTTGGAAACATCTTTTCACCTGCTTATTGCTCTTTGGTATATACTTCTTGCAGGTTTCTTTTTAAAGGAGAAAAGTAAATGTATGAGCATATATATAAGAGTGTTGTCATCATCTCCCCATTCTGCACCCCAGTGTGGAGGAAGCAAATTAACTGGGGGAAAGTAGGTGAATAAATACAGTGTGCAGTTTCATATAGACATATAGTCTGTCTTTATATTTGATCTCGTTTCCTCTGCATGCATGTATATCTCTCTTTTGTGTGTGTCTTGCCTACAAATAGATAACTCCTCCTGACACTCCTGTGTTACTGGACTTGAATGTTTGATAGAGGCCTGGGGTTGAAAGTAAATGAGGGCTTTCCAGTTCGTCCTTACATGAATATTTTCAAAATTAGGATGCACTTATACTGCATTCAGTTACAAGCCTTTCCTTGTGTTTTCTCTCTTTCTTTTGTGTTTTAGTTTTAGGAGACTGAAAGCCTTTATGGCCCAGACATCTATGGTACTTAGAAAGAGTGCTGCTGTAATTTTGTAATTTTCTGTGTTTCTAACAAAGTAGCCAGTTCCTATATTCTTTTTTGTCTTCTTTCTGAAAACTCTTCTGTTAGACAGTAGGATAATCTGTAATACAAGATATCTATATTTTAACAAAGAGAACAACTACAACAGTAGGTAATATACATGGTTAATTAGTGGATAAACCTTTAAAATGATTTCTCATTTGGGAGAATATGACAATTTAGTTAGGTTAACTGAAGTTTTCAGTACACTGTTGATGAAATTTTAAGCGTAGTCTCATTTTTCTGTGATGTCTCAGGTGTTTGCTGACCAGCACTTTGGAGAGTGCATGCTTATCTGGCATGTCCATAACAGAACGAACTGTGTGTTCCCTCTCTGAGGCTCTGGGCAGCAATTTCCCCCTTTGGACAGTTCAGGACAGTGAGCTTTATCATAGATTAATATCCATAGCTACAGAGTGATTTTAAATCCAGAATAAACCTAGAGTAGGGGAACGAAGAAAAGGCTCTCTTATGAAAAAAGTGAAATTTTCTTAGTGTGTCTTACAGGTTTTTAGGAATTATCTGTTCTTACAGCCTTTTTTTCATGTAACATTAGATCAAGGAAGAAGTTTTTCTTTGTTTTGTTTGCTTACAAAAATCTATACCCCAAATGGTGTAACTGGAATTAAGGGGAAGTACTTGGAATGTTCAGTTTATTTCTTTATTCTTCCAGATTTATCTGCCTTTGAAAGTTCAACAAAGTTTTGGTGTTGTTTTTATCTTTGTGTTTTAATTAATTTAATTCGTGCTACCTCTTTTCACATGGACTCCATACTAGTCAGAATCGTTCTGAGATTACGAAGATTATTTGAATCCCTTCAAGTGTTAGAACCAAAAATGAAGAGCAAATTCCTTTATCAAATGAGATTTATAAAGCTTGCAAGTCAACTTATACAAGTTCCCTATTTATTTAAATTTTAGCAAGCCATTGTTTCCAAAGGGGAGGGTTAGAACAAAAGAAAATGTTTTTTGATTGACAGTATTTTCGTTTAAAAGTTTAGCTGATCTACAAGTGACAAACATTCAAAAGAAAGGCATTGCCTTTGGATGTGTTGTAGTCATGCTTTCTGAATGCTCTGTTTTTAGCTTTTGGTGATATTTGTGCTCACACATGCTCTCTCTCAAATGATTTGAAAGTAAGTGGCAGACATCATGGCACCTCACCCCTAAATACTTCAACATGTGTCTCCTAAGAATGAGGATATTATTCTGTATAAAACCACAATGCTATATCACACTCCAGAAGGCTAACATTATACAGTAATAATAAGGTAATGTATGGTCTGTTTTTCCAAATTTTCCTAATTCTCCCAAAAATGTGCTTTTATAAATTTTTATTCCCCCTAATCCAGGATCCAGCCAAGGATCACACACTGCATTTGGTGGCTGTGTCTCTTTAGTCTTTTTTAAACCAGAACAGGCCCCTTTTCTTTTTTTTTAACTTTTTTTTGTCTTTCATAACATTAACATTTTGAGGAGTCTAGGCCAGTTGTAGAATGTTCCACCACCTAATTTTGTCTTTTCTTCTTGATTAGTTTCAGGTTAAATGTTTTTGGTAGGAATACCACATGTATACTTCCCATTACATCACATCAGGAGGCACACTGATATTGGTTTGTGTTAATATAGAAGATGCAGAGTTTTGTCATGATGCAGATCACTTGTGTGAAGGGGGAGGTTTGTCAGATCACTCCACTGGAAAGCCCTTTTTCCTTTTTTAATAATAAGTAATCTGTAGTTCATGTTTTGAGACCGTGTAGCTGTCCTGTTCCCTAATAACCTTTCATTTGGTGGTTTTAATTTGTTTATTGATTTACTCCAAGGTTTCCCCAGGGGTTTACTGATGGATGTCTATGTACCTGTAAAGCACCAGGAAATTTTTTTGTGTGTATATATTTTTCCAGGGATACGGTCCAACACCTCCAGAATGTTTAAACGATCTTTTCCCTCTGTTTTTGAGGTGGCTCCTGCAAATTTCTATGCATCAGAGAGTGTTTTATAAGTGGTAGGTTACTAGAATTTGGGAACAAACCCTGTTCATCTAATTTTCCTAATTATCTTGCCCAGCATCACACAACAAGTAGGTACTTAATTTTTGTTGTTGTTTGTTTGAGAACGCTTTGTTCTGGCCTTTCCCTCATCCTGAGCCAAGCATTTGGATCTTTTGTGTTTGGCATAAAGTGTACTAGAAAATAAAGCAAAGGGCTAAGCCCCTGGTTTTTGGTGTTCTCTTTGAAGATTTGGGGGCACAGCAAAATTTGATTTGTGTCTTTGTTGACACTGAAGTAAATTTAGACACTGGAAATTGGAAATGATTTAAAACACTATATCAACTATATTTAGTTGTCTAATTATCAGTTGTTTCAGTAAGACATTTTTCACAAGTGTAAAATAGCACTTTTTAACTGTGTAGGCAAGAGGGTCCCACAGGTGACTTAGGGAGCCTTATGTCCATTATTAGCCTAATACTGAATAGCTGTAGAAGTGATTAATTCTTGTCTTCCCCTGCTCAACCAGGAGAGCAGTATGGAATTCATCATGGCAGCAGCCAGCAAGGTGTGTTTTGTTTTGTCTTGTTGATTAGCCTGTTGGTATTTGCCTTGCATGAAAAGTGTCTGTCATTTAGGTGACTGATGATAATAATAAGAGTTAACATTGGAATAGTATACTTTTAACATACATATTATACCATTTAATCCAGAAGATCACTCTGTGAAAGTAGATACTATTTTTATTCTAATTACACAGGTAGGGAAAAAAACTTAGAGAAGTTAAAGTAAGCACATTAAACAGCTTGTAAGGAGCTTCAGATTCCTTGACCTTTCTGTCATTCCAGTCTAAAAGGTAGAGGTGTTCTCAGGAATCTAAATATGAACCAAGCATGGCCCTGCTCTCAAGGATCTTTTAAATACAACAAGTGTGTTGTCTTACGAATGTATTATAGACAACAAATCAAGGGGAGAGCTAAGGAAGTACAGAAAAGGGCAGACAACTGCAAAATAGAAGGTCAAGTTTGGTAAGATGGAGGTAGCATTTGAGTGGGAAAAATGGGGATTTTATTTTTCTTTAATTTTTTAAATTTTTATTTTATTTATTTTTGGCTGTGTTGGGTCTTCGTTGCTGCATGTGGGCTTTCTCTAGTTGTGGCGGGCGGGGCTACTCTTCGTTGAGGTGCACGGGCTTCTCATTGCGGTGGCTTCTCTTGTTGCGGAGCACGGGCTCTAGGCACGCGGGCTTCAGTGGTTGTGGCTCGCGGGCTCTAGAGCACAGGCTCAGTAGTTGTGGCGCACGGGCTTAGTTGCTCCACGGCATGTGGGATCTTCCCGGACCAGGGCTTGAACCCGTGTCCCCTGCATTGGCAGGCAGATTCTTATCCACTGCGCCACCAGGGAAGCCCAAGAATGGGGATTTTAAAAAAGAGTGACCAAGAGCATGGAGATGGGAAAGCACGGGACTTGTTATGGGAGAAGAATTAGTCTGGTTTGGCTAGAGCATGAGCTGCATGAAAGAAAGTAGTGGAAGCTAGACCTGAAAAATAGGTAAGGATCATGTTGTGGAGGGCCTGGAATGCCATGGTAGGGAAGAACCTCATTCCAAAGGAACTCTTGCGCAGGAAATGAAAAATATGGCTCTATAAAAGACCCAGTAATAATCATGATAAATGTTTACATTTTTAAGTTATGACTTTGTGCTAATCTCTTAACATTTGTTATCTCATTAATGCCTCACAGTAACTCTATGAACAAAAACTCCATCCATTTTACAGATGTGAAACTGAGGCTCAGTGACTTTAAGTTTGCAAATGTCAAACAGATATTGCTGGAGCTAGGACTCAGACTGGGGTCTGTCATTTTGAAAGCCTGTCCTGTTTTCCACTGTGATATATTATCATTTCTTTTATCACATCACCTGATAAGTTCTTAATTCTCTGTCAAGAATATGGCTGTAGGAAAAGGATGTTTTCAAAGTTCTGAAAGGACTACTTCTCAATGCGTTATCATGCTAAGGAATATAATCACTATCAAACCTGACTTGGTCTGCTCTCTCATTTGGGATCAGAGCTGGATGGGAAATTGAAGAGTTGGATGATGTTTCATTTACATGCCTCACGACATCAATACATGCTCATAGCAAATGTTTTTATTTTCCTTTTCAGTGTTTAACCTTATTGGCCCTTAGTAAATCTTGGGTCAGGTAAAGCTCAGTTCCTAGGGGCATTTAAGATGCATAAAGAAGTGATACTTTTCCTACTAAAATATGTTTCTTCTCAGCAGGTTGTCTACTTATAAAAGACAATGACTACTGATGAAGCTGCCAAGAACAATGGAGAAAGCCCCGCAGCAGCTGTTGCTGAACAGGGAGAGGATATTACCTCCAAAAAAGATAGAGGAGTATTAAAGGTGAGGCCACAAGGATGAATGACATTTTGGGAAATTTGCTATCTGGAAAGATTGTCAATAAAAATCTTCTTTTGTTTTTTTGGCTGGAGGTGGAGATGGATAATGTTTATTGAGGCTTACTAAGTACCAAACACTGCAGTTAAATTCTCATTTTGTCTTCATAACTGGAGGTTTATTTTTAATCCCAGATTATAGATGGTAAAACTGAGGGCCAGCTAGGTAAATTGACTTGCCCCAAATCATATGTCTTAGTAAATGCAGATCTGGGGTTCAGGTCCAAGTTATGTCTGACTCCAAAAGGCTGTCTCTCTCTATTCTCAGAGTGTATAAATGGGTTATTATTTTAATATAATATTTAAGTATATTAAAGCTAGCAAATGACAATTCAAAAGACTTTTTTAAAAGAAAAAGAAAAGCTAACTTGCAGAGTTCAAAAGGATTGGTTTTTTACATACAAATAGAATTCCTGTGTGCAGTGCAGGTATTTTTTTGAGGTTTCATCAGAGAATATATCTCACTTTTGAATTAGCTTTCCTCCTTAAAAACACTTTTTTCATTCTGTAATTAATCATTTTTACATTTTTTTTTAAATCTCACAGTGGTTTCGTGAGACAGAGTTCTTTTTTTTGTTTTATGAGCTTATTTATTTATTTATTTATTTATTTATTTATTTTTGGCTGTGTTGGGTCTTCGTTTCTGTGCGAGGGCTTTCTCTAGTTGCGGCAAGTGGGGGCCACTGTTCATCGCGGTGCGCGGGCCTCTCACTATCGCGGCCTCTCTTGTTGCGGAGCACAGGCTCCAGATGCGCAGGCTCAGTAGTTGTGGCTCACAGGCCTAGTTGCTCCGTGGCATGTGGGATCTTCCCAGACCAGGGCTCGAACCCGTGTCCCCTGCATTGGCAGGCAGATTCTCAACCGCTGTGCCACCAGGGAAGCCCCAGAGTTCTTTTTGATTCTTCCATTTATGTATGGAAGATATATATGTGTTATTATTCCGTATAATAAAGAGAGGTTAAATGGTTTTAGTCATACTAAGTTCTTTTTTCTCCTACACTGTTGTTATGCGTTCAAGTTTTGTATAATTAATTTTTTTTTTGCTGAAAAGATTATCTTAAGCATTCTAAATATTACCACTAAGCTGAGTTTTAACATCTCCTTGTGTTATCAGTAGCAAACGAGAATTTTTTTAGTTTGTTTTGGCTAATCTTGCTTATGTGCAAGCTTTTTTCTGCACCTGAATCTCTTCCGAATATACATGTTTTACTATTAGCTTGCTATATGCCAAGCCAAAGTTTGAAGACTTGAACCTGTAGAATAAGGGCTTTATGCTATCTATAGCATAAGATGTATATTATGGTATCTTCATTCAGAGGGCTTTTCAACCTTGTAGCTCTGTGAATTACTCATCCCATACTCCAGAATGCCTCTCAAGACAGTGGAAATTCTGTGGGCTATCCTCAGCATCTCCCTACCTCTGTTTAAGTTCTCCTCTTTTTCAGAGCACTGGTACAGAGAACATGGCTCCCAACTTGCCTGAGGCCCTGCTTTGTTCTAGGGAGTAAATCTAATAAGATTTTTAGGCTTGTAAGAAACATTTAGAGATTATAAACCCTTTAAATCTTATGGTTTATCACTGTCTAAAGCCTCATGTTTCACCATGGCTTTTGGTTAAGATTAGGTCTTTTAACTCTGTGACCTAGAGCAATTTAGTAACCTATCTGTGATGAAGTTTCCTCATTTGTAAAATTAGAGTAATAATACTGCCTACCTCATAGAATTATTGAGATTACGTAAAGCATTTAGCACAGTGCCATGATTGTAATAATCTCTCTTATTAACTGTTACTGTATATATTTTTTAAAAGACCAAGGCAGATCTGGGAAGTGAGAAACTAACCCAGGAAGATAAAATTTCTTTTTGGAGCTTACATTTTTAAAATGAATTGAGACTAGATCATATCCTTAAGACAGCTCCAGATTTAGGCACTAAACTCGTCTTGTTGGGGAAACCGGAAGTGATACCACAGTATCACTTGCTGATGTGAACAGCTCTGACTCCATGGTAGCCATTCATCCCATATGCCCAGTTACTTGGTTATAGTCCTAGAAATGCAGATTCCCTCCAGGGGAGGCTCAGGCTCCTAAATACTGCATGCAGTTCATGAACACAAGCACTTCTAGAATATCGTGTGATTTCTTTTAGATTAACTTTTCTGAAACTTTTTTTCCCCTTGAGTACTAGAAGGGCAGTAATGATTCTACTTTTTTTTTTTTACTAGCACTTAATATAATTTTTTAAACTGTAATTATTTTTTCCCAGCTGTATTGAGATATATTTGAAATATAACACTATGTAAGTTTAAGGTATACAGTGTGATGATATGATACACTTAAATGTTTTGAAATGATTACTGCAGTAGGGTTAGTTAACCCCTTCATCACCTCAGATAATTATTTCTTTTTTGTGGTAAGAACATTTAAGATCTATTCTCTTAGCAGCTCTCAAGTATATAATACAGTGTTGTTAATTATAGTCACCACGCTGTACATTTGATCCCAAAAATTTATTCATCTTATAACTTGGAAGTTTGTACTCTTTGACCAGCATCTCCCCATTTTCCCCTAGCCCCTGGCAACCATCATTCTACTCTCTGTTTCTGTGAGTTCAGCTTTTTTAGATTCCACATATAAGTGATATCACACAGTATTTATCTGTCTCTGACTAACTTATTTCACTTAGCATAATGCCCTCAAGGTACATTCATATTGTCTCAAATGGTATTATTTCCTTCTTTTTCATGAATGAATAATATTCTATTATATATATATATATATAATATATATATACCACATCTTTATCCATTATTTCTTTGAGATAGTGATTTCATTTCCTTTGGATTTATACCCAGAAGTGGAATTGCTGGATCATATGGTAGTTCTAGTTTTAATTTTTTGATGAAACTTCATACTGTTTTCCATAGTGGCTGTCCCAATTTATATCCCTACCAACGGTGTACAGGGTTTACTTTTCTCCACATCCTCATCAACACTTGTTATTTCTTGATTTTTTGATTATAGCCATGAGTTCCTTGTATATTTTCAGTATCAAATATATGGTTTTTAGATATTTTCTCCCATTCCATAGATCGCCTTTTCATTTTGGTGATTGTTTCTTTTGCTGTGCAGAAGCTTTTTTTTTTTTAATATATATATAAATTTATTTTATTTGTATTTATTTTTGGCTGCGTTGGGTCTTTGTTGCTGCATGCAGGCTTTCTCTAGTTGCAGTGAGCAGGGGCTACTCTTCATTGCAGTGCACAGGCTTCTCATTGCAGTGGCTTCTCTTGTTGCAGAGCATGGGCTCTAGGTGCGTGGGCTTCAGTAGTTGTGGCTCGTGGTCTCTAGAGCGCAGGCTCAGTAGTTGTGGCGCATGGGCTTAGTTGCTCCGCAGCATGTGGGATCTTCCCGGACCAGGGCTCGAACCTGTGTCCCCTGCGTTGGCAGGAGGATTCTTAATCACTGTGCCACCAGGGAAGCCCACAGAAGCTTTTTAGTTTGATGTTCCACTTATTTATTTTTGTTGCTTGTACTTTTGGTGTCATATCCAAAAAATTATTGCCAAGATTAATGTCAAGGAGATTTTTCCCTTGTTTTCCTTTAGATGTGTTATAGTTTCATATCTTATATTTAAGTCTTTCATTGATTTTGAGTTAATTTTTGTGAGTGGTGTAAGATAGGGGTCCAATTTTATTCTTCATAGGGTTATCCAGTTTCCCCTACATCTTTTACTGAAGAGATTATCTGTTCCTCATTGAGCATTCTTGGCTCCCTTGTCAAATATTAGTTGACTGTATATGCTACGGTTTATTTCTGGGTTCTCGATTCTGTTCCATTGGTCTGTGTGCCTGTTTTTATGTCAGTACTATTCTGTTTTTATCACTATAGCTTTTAATATAGTTTGAAATCAGGAAATGTGATGCCTCCAGCTTTGTTCTTTCTCAGGATTGCTTTGACTCTTTGGGATCTTCTATGGGTCTGTATGAATTTTAGCTTTTTTTTTTTTTCTATTTCTGTGAAAAATACCATGGGAAATTTTGATATGTCTTGGATTGAATCTATAGATGTTTTTCAGTAGTATGGACATTTTAACATTTTTAATTCTTCTCATCCATGATCACAGGACACCTTTCCACTTATATGTGTCTTCTTCAGTTTCTTTCATCAGAATCTTATAGTTTTCAGTGTATAGATCTTCCACCTCCTTGGTTAAATTTATTTCTAACTATTTTATAGTTTTTGATGATATTGTGAATGGGATTTTTTATTGAGGTATGATTGACATATAACATTTTATTAGTTTCGGGTGTACAACATAATGATTTGACATTTGTATGTATTATGAAATGATCACCACAATAAGTCTATTTAGCGTCTGTCACCGTACATAGTTTAAAAAAATATTTTTGTGATGAGAACTTTTCAGATCTATTCTCTTAGCATCTTTCAAATATGCAATACAATATTATTAACTGTCGCATCATGCTGTACATTACATCCATGACTTATTCTGTAACTGAAGGTTTGTACCTTTTGACTCCCTTTACCCGTTTCTCCCACCCTCCCCTCAAACTCTGACCTCTGGCAACCACCAATCTGTTTCTGCTCTTTGTATCTATAAATTTAGTTTTTTCTTTACTTTTCTTTCTTTTTTTTTTTTTTAAGATTGCATATATAAGTGAGATCATACGGTATTTGTCTTTCTCTGTCTGACCTATTTTCACTTAGCATAATGCCCTCAAGGTCCATCCATGTTGTTACAAATGGCAAGATTTCATTCTTTTTTTTTTTTTTTTAAATAAGTTTATTTATTTGGCTGCCCTGAGTCTTTGCTGCTGCTTTCTCTGGGGCTACTCTTCGTTGTGGTGCGCGGGCTTCTCATTATTGTGGCTTCTCTTGTTGCAGAGCATGGGCTCTAGGTGCATGGGCTCAGTAGTTGTGGCTCTCGGCCTCTAGAGCGCAGGCTCAGTAGTTGTGGTGCATGGGCTTCGTTGCTCTGCGGCATGTGGGATCTTCCTGGACCAGGGCTCGAACCCGTGTCCCCTGCATTGGCAGGCAGATTCTTAACCACTGCGCCACCAGGGAAGTCCCGATTTCATTCTTTTTTATGGCTAAATAATCATCCATTGTGTGTGTGTGTGTGTGTGTGTGTGTGTATACATACATATATATATATATAACATATACAAATATATATTTTCTTTATCCATTCATTTATTGATGAACACAGGTTGTTTCCATATCTTGGCTAATGTAAGTAATGCTGCAGTGAACATGGTGGGGGTGCATATATCTTTTTCAGTTAGTGTTTTCATTTCTTTTGTATGAATACCCACAAGTGGAATTGTTGGATCATATGGTAGTTCTACTTTTAATCTTTTTAGGAACCTCCATACTGTTCTCCGTAGTGGCTGCACCAGTTTACATTCCCACCAACAGTGCAAGAGGTTTCCCTTTTCTCCACATCCTCACCAACACTTTTTATTTCTTGTCTTTTTGATAACAGCCATTCTGACAGGTGTGAGGTGATATCTCATTGTGGTTTTGGTTTACATTTCCGGGATTGTTTTCTCTATTTCTTTTTCAGATATTTTGTTAGTTTGTAGGAACACAACTGATTTCTGTATATTGATTTTGTAATCCTGCAACTTTACTGAATTCATTGATTAGTTCAAACACTTTTTTTGATGAAGTTGCAGTAATCATTTTTTTTCCTTTAGAATGTCTAGGCTTTTGAGCTAAGAAAGTTATAGAATCTAAGTTCACAGTGTTTACGTGGTGATATGAGGGAGGGGCAAGGAGGACGCATCTCAAAAAAGAATTTAGGAGCAAATAATTGAATTCTTTAGATAAAAATTCAGACCCTTCCCCAAAAAAGATGTTTATTGGACATTAGCTACCATCCTTTGTTATCTAATAAAAATGATTAATTTGGCATAAGTGATTGACAGAATAAATTATACACCACATGCCTGGATTTGATTTTCTTTTCCCAGAACTGACCAACTGCATTAGTGTCTTGCTCTGCCAAGAACAAAATAAATATACTGGATTTTATGATAGTTAAATGTTTTTCAACTTGGAGCTTTTTGGCATTTCCTTTACTAGAACACAAGTTATTCAGTATCATATCAAACTGTGCAGTGGTACTGTTTTTTTTACACGTTGAATATTCTTCAAATAGTAGGAAGTATAACCTTTATATCAGGAAATAGGGCTTTTTGAAATTAAACCAAACTAGTGGAATCGAGTCAAAAGATAATGTTTTTAGCAAAGGAGAGAAGTAAAAATCTCACCTTTGAAACTTTGCTTCAGACTTCTTTTTGAATGTTTTTGAAAGTCCACTAATCTTTTTGGTCTAATTCCGTTTGTACATGGACTAACTGTGTTTTGAAAGATTTCAGTGTCAAAAGATGGGGCATTAAACCAATGAAACAAGATCTATCGATTAATTATTTTGAGAGAATAGTGTGATTAACAATACAATTAAATATAGCATTAAAGATTTAGAGTAGTACAGGATAATTTTGTAACAGTGAGGATCATTGAGAGAACTGGGAGGGAAGCCTTTAGAAAGGACAGACAGTTGTTTGCAAATGTGCCTGAGTGATGTGGAAGGGACTGTGTGACCTCTGTATTCTCTGATTAGAAATAAAATGTTTAACCTCATTTTTCTTGACGTTTGTCTTTTCTAGATTGTCAAAAGAGTGGGGAATAGTGAGGAAACCCCAATGATTGGAGACAAAGTTTATGTCCATTACAAAGGAAAATTGTCAAATGGAAAGAAGTTTGATTCCAGTCATGATCGAAACGAACCGTTTGTCTTTAGTCTTGGCAAAGGTAAGAGGGTATTTTTTTTTTTGAGTTGTGTTTTGCTTAGATTTATTGCTATTTATATTATATGGGAGCTAGTGGAACCTATCCTTGCCAAAAGTAAAGATATTTTGGAGCAGTAGTTCTCATGGATCCTATCCTTGCCAAAAATAAAGATATTTTGGAGCAGTAGTTCTCAAAGTATGGTCCATGGATCCCTGTGGGGTCCCTGAGATACTTTTAGGGGGTCCATAGTGTCAAAATTATTTTCATAATAATACTAAGATGTTATTTATTTATTTTACTGTATTGACATTTGCACCGATGGTACCAAGCTGCAATGGTGAATATTTGCTGGAGCCTTAGCACAAATCTAGGCAATGGCACCAAACTATACCATTAGTATGCCCTCACTCACTGTTTAAATAAGAAAAAAAAGAAGGCCAGTTTTACTTAAGAATGTCCTTGATAAGGTGTAAGACATATTAATTTTATTAAATCCTAATCCTTGAGTTTCACATTGTTTTGATATTTTGTGACAGATGGGAAAGTGCACATAAAGCACTTCTGCATCCCCAGCTACAGTGGCTATCTCAAGGGAAAGCACTTGTGTACTTGCTTTAGTTGAGAGCTGAACTAGCTGCATTTTTTCCATGAAGCACCATATTTATTTTAAAGGGCAAGCTATGATTATTCAGACTTGATTTTTCCGTATTTGGCAGATATTTTCTCGCAAATGAATGAAGTGAGCCTGTCACTTCAAGGACAACAACTGACAGTATTTGTTGCCATTGAGTTTTCAAGTGAAAATTACAGTTTTGGAAAATTTGTATCTGCTACTCAGAGCTTGACAGCTTCCCAAAACTTAAAAGACTTCTGTTGAGATCAATGAGTATTAATGAATGTGATTTTTAAAATATCATGAAATGAAATGTGTTAACATTTGGAAGATTGTGTGACTCAGTGAACAATATTTTCCCAATGACCAATGCAAGATGTTATGCAATGAGTAAAATTATGCATGAGTAAAAGGTCCATTTGATGTGTAAACTAGAACAATGGATTTTAGCATAACGTAATATGAAAAGTTCATTGATACCAGTTTCAGATTCCACATTGCAACTAACCTTTATGAAACTCCCACTTGTCCAGTTTTGATGTAGTATCAGATTACATTCATAATTATCTGAAAAGGCTATTAAAAAACTCCTATCTTTTCTAATTATCTATATGTGCGGGTTTGGATTTTTTCCATATACTTCAGCCAAAAATTGCAACAGATGAATCTAAAAGTAGGTATGAGAATCTGGTTGTCTTTTATTAAGTCAGACACATTTTACATTTGTAAAATTATAAAACAACGTCACTCTTCTCACTCATTTTTTTCTTTTGGGAAATATAGTTATTTTCCATAAAAATAATTTATGTTAACATATGAGGTTATTGTTATTTTAAATGAACTGGTAAATAACTATTAAAAATTTTTTTAAATATGGTAAATATCAATAGATACAGCATACAAACAAAAGGACCTTAGGGTCTTCAATTTTTAAGATGTAAAGGGTCCTGAGGAAAAAAAGTTGAGAACCACTGTTTTAAAATCTTAAATGTGATTTTTTACTAATTTCTTTACAAATGCTTTTAAATGTCTTCAGTTAATTTAGTATTCTTATTTTTTTTAATCTTGGAAGAAGAATAATAGCCCATACATCAAATTGAACTTTGTGGACCATGTGGCTTGTTGGAAGTTAGTGGCTGAATTACAAAGTCTTTTTATTCTTATCTGCCACAGATATAGTGGACTTCTAGTTTGTTCCCAGATCAAGTGTAGGAGAAAAGGGGCGATCCCCCCCATTCACCACCATGGCTCAGTGTTGAATAATTCCTTTCTTTTTCTGACTCTACACCTTAGTTGAGTTGCTAGCTAAGCAAGGATGTAGGAAAGGAAACAGCAAGTAGCTAAAGAGTTAAACTCTTTCTGCCTCTCTGCCTTCCCTGGTACCCACAGGCATTTGTATGTCATGGTGACTTCTGCTTCCTGTACAGCTGTACTCCCTCCAAGCTCTAGTGCTGGCTGTGCCACTGCTCCCTTCTCCTTTGGGTCCTCAGTGAGTTAATGGCTCATGTGAGATTAATCTTGTGTTCAATAAGATAGCAATCAAAATCGAATACAGATTTTTTTTTCTTAACATAGCAGATAAGGATGACGGTTAACTTAAACTTTTTTTCATTTTTGTTGATGTAAGGATGTGAATTTCCAGGGCCACCAGCATGGCTGTGGCATCATTATTTAATTTAGATGACCTCAGAGCAAATGGCCTCATCAGACCTCTTTGTTCCCACTGCCCCCCGCCTTTGAATTTCTGTCTTGAAAAAGTTGGTAGGTTTAAGATAATAGGTCTCCTCTCAGCAGTTATCTTTGCAAGTAGACTTAAGAATTGCTTCTCTACCCAGATTTTCTCAGTAAAACATGCAATGGTGAATGAGTCTTTCATCTTTCCTAGAATTTTGAGCAGAGAGAAAAGAGGCAACTTCCAGTTGACTTGGTACCTATGGCACACCTATCTAGAGATAGTGTTGTCTCATGGGGAGAGCATCCAGCTGGGTGTTGGGAAGCCAGGGTTCCTGTCTTTGCTCTTTCCTGTGGTATGTTAACATGAGTAAGCCACCTAACCTTCCCTGCTCTTACAAAAAGGAAGCGTCTGTAGAAGAGCTTTGAGATTAATCCTGAGTCTTAAGATTCCATTCTTGTATATTCTGCAAAGAGTACAGGAACAAAAACTGCAAAGGACTAAACCCAACACAATTACAGAACCTTTAGAGGCCCCCTTAAGATGATAATTAGAAATATGAGACTAGAGCAGTATCCCTCTGGTAAAACTTCTGTAACATAATGTGTTATAGTTGCCTATAAAACAAACATTGGTTAGGCAGTTTATAGCTTTATACCTATATGTTATGGCAGTAGCTACTTCATAACATAATGAAGAAAAATAATATAAATAACTGTAGCACAAATATTGTACATTGAACTCTCTTGATCCCTTATATTGTACCTCTCCCAAGGGAATAAATAGAAATATTTCAATGGAAAGTCACACTGATTTTGGGGTTCTATTGTGACTTCAGTATTTAAAATAGAATCATAAGAACTTATCTATAAAAATTGCATTAAAAATACACATACCATATGTATAAATTTGAGGTATACCTACACATTGTTTGTATGTGTGTCTGTTGCTCTTTTTGTACCATCTTTGAAACTCTGTGCCTCACTTCCCTCATATATAAAGTGATGATAATAATAGTATATACAATTATATGTTGAGGATTAAATAAGATATTACACACCGTTGCTTAGCACTCAGCCTAATACGTAGTAAGCACTCAAATCTTTTGTTAACTGTTGTTGTTACAGTACTGGGATTATTGGCTGGCTTTACAATGGAGTGGCAAGAGCTGTGTTACAGCAGTTTGGGTCCTCACTCCTATTTACTATGCCTGCATACAGACCTTTTGAATGCTTAACCATCTTTTTTAGCCCCAGAAAGTCTGGAAAAACAACAACTGGATCAATCTAAGACAATTGGTTATCACCACTACAGAATATGTTACAGAAATTAGAATGATGATGGTTTCCCTCACTGGATTTTCTTAACTAAATCTTTGTTACATGTTCTGAATTCCTAGAACTGTGTCCATAACCCATCTTAAAAGAAGTTGAAATAAGAATGACAGGATTTTCAAGTATACTTCCACAACAGGGGTTCTGTTCTTTCCCCTTCCCTGCCTGCAGCAAATATGTTATCACTAAAATTGGGAAGGGATGGGTTTGGGGGCTGAAAGAATTGTATCTACCTCTGTTCTTATAAGTAAATCCAAGGACACTAAAGCTGCACCCCTTCCCCATCTACCCCTATAAAGGTCTGGTGATTTCTGATAAAAGGCTACTTCAGTGAAGTGGTTTTTCGTGTTCTTCGTATATGACTACCATGGTTGGGAACTATGAAGATAAAAATCCTCTCTCTTATATTCTTCCCCCAGATTTGAGAAGTAAGAGGAACAAACCAGTCATTTTGGATTTTTCACATACCTATACTTCTCTCTTACTATTGAGATTAAACCATAATGAAGTAAATATCAGTGATCTGCCTTTAACGTTAATCTAACCTTATTAGATGCATGATGACCCATGATTATAGGTTAAAACATCTTTTAATTTAGCAGTCATTAGCATATTGGAGTAAAAGGGAGAAAGTATGTTGAAAGACTAATGGCTAATGCTTTTTAAGTACTTACAGTGCCAGGCAAAGGGTTTACATGCATTATCTCATTTAATCCTCACACCAATCCTATTATTACTTTATAGATTTTTTTGTACAATTTGTTTAGTATAGTTTAGGTGACAGTCATATTAACATCTGTGTATAAGACTGAGTTTTTTATTGAGGTACTATTTACATATAATAAAACTTAACCCTTTTAAAGGGTGTATAGCTTGATGAATTTGGGTAACAGTTGTGTAACCACCACCACAGTCAAAATATAGAACAATTTCCTCACCCTGAAAAGTTTTCTTATGGACGCTGGGCCATGGAATCACTAATCTGGCTTCTGTTACTATAGTTTTGCCTTTTCCAAAAATTCATATAAATGGAATCATATGTCATCTTTGGCATTTGACTTCTTTCACTTAGCATAACGATTTTGAGATTCATGCATGTTGAATTGCCAAGCAGCATTTTACAAGTATGGAAACACCACAATTTGTTCATCCATTCAAAAAATCGGACATTGGGGTTGTTTCCAATTTGGGGCTATTATGAATAATGTAATGAACATTCATATACCTGTCTTTGTGTGGCTATGTTGGGTAAATTTATTTTGGGGTAAATACCTGGGAGTGGACTTGTTGATCATATGGTAAAACATATGTTTAACTTTGTAAGTTACTACCATACTGTTTTTTCAAAGTGGCTGTACCATTTTGCATTCTCACCAGCAGTGTTTGAGAGTTTGTTTTTCACATGCTTGTCAACCATTAGTACTATCAGTCTTTTTAACTTTAGCCATTTTAATGGGTGTGAAATGGTATCTCATTTTGGTTTTCAGTTGCATTTCCCTGGTAACTGGTCACATTGAGGGTATCTTTTCTGGTGCTTAGTGGACATTTGTATGTTTTCTTTTGTGAAGTATCTGTTCAAATCTTCTGCCCATTAAAAAAAAAAAAAACAATCTTTTTATTGAGTTGTACTCAACAAGACAAGCACTTAATCAGATGTGTATTTTGCAAGTATGTTCTCCCAGTCTCTAGCTTGCCTTTTCATTTTCTTAATTGATCTTTCAAAGAACAAAAGTTTTTAATTTTGATGAAGTCCACTTTACCAATTTTTTAAAAATGTTTTAGGTACCTACTATAACCATTTTAGTTTTGGTTTGCTTTGGTTTTTTTGTTTACATATGAGGAAACTAAGGTACAGAGAGAGATTAAGTAATTAGCCCAAAGTTATACGGTAAGTGGCAGAGCCAGGATTCAAAGCCAGGCAGTGTCTTTCAAGTTATGTTAGATATTAAGGTTTAAAACTAGCCTAAACACTAGGTATAGAAACAAAGTAGGTCCTGGTCCAGCAGAATTTACTGAGTGCCTGCTGTACACCAGACATTTTTCTTACAGGAATGATGTAGTTAATGAGGTTTATCAAAAGCAAAATTATTGCTATTACATGCTTGGTATTGTGGGCCTAATCCCTATTTTTAAAGTTTTATTTTTATTTGAAATGTTTTTTTTTTTTCACATATTTTAGGCCTTGACAACGTTTTACAAGTAGTAAAATACACTTACTAGTAATGGGTAACCATGCAGCCAGCTTCTTGTGGGTTGTGGTTTAACCATGTGTTCCCTTTAAATTGCTATTGATACTCTTGCTCCCCCATAAATATATTCTTAACATCTGTTAACTTTTTTTTTTTTTTAACCTGCAGTTTAGGAGCACTCAGGATTCGGAAAGAAGGCTTTTAGGCCAAAATATTTAATTTTCCTAACCCTCCCCAAAAATGTGAGCCAGAAAGACAGCAAACTTTCAGAAAGTACTTTCTTTGGCTTTACCTGGTACTTTCTAATAGAGGAAGAATGCTTCCAGTTTCATCGCTGAATGGATATTAAGGAGAAGCTAATTTAGGCAGGGGTGAGAGCAGACTGGGGCAGCTAACACATTTCTAACTCCATTTAAATTAGATACTGCAGCATGGACCGTGTTCCTTTATTGAGTATAATATTGTGGTGTTAAGTTCTTTGGGAAATAAAAAATATCAACACATGACTCCTGCCTTCAGTATCTAGCAGTTTAGCCGGCAGAGTTGATCATTAAGGTTTGTCCCAGCACAGATTATTTTCTCCCCCTGTTTTGAATATGATAACCATGAGGGTGCGGGAGATCATTCTGGTGATCGGTTTTCTTAGTAATTAAATAGAGAAATGGCAAAAATATAATGTAACATAATACATATGAACACTTTAAAAGAATCTTAACATATAAACGAGTTTGTTGAATTCATAATCAGATACTTTTGTTAGGGAATAGGGATGATTATCAGAGCCCTTTTATAAGACATTTAAAAATAAGACTAAATAAATTTATAAGAGGAAAAAAATACACAGGAAAAACTTTGCTTTATCTAGCGTAAAAAGAAGAAAGACGATGTCAATATTATCAATGGTTTCAAATGCAACATGCATTTAAAGGTTAGATAGTCAATAATTTTATCAAGGATGCCAAGACTGTTTTATTGAGGAAAGGACAGTCTTTTCAACAAACAATGCTGGGAAAACTAGATATTCACATGCAAAAGAATAAAGTTAGACCCTTACTTTACATCACATACAAAAATTAACTCGAATGGATCAAAGATATATAAGACTTAAAACTGTATTTTCTTAGAAGAAACTTGGAGGGAAAGCTTCTTGACATTAGATTTGGCAATGATTTCTCGGATATGACACCAACAGCAAGGCAGCAAAAGTAAAAAATACATAAATTGGACTACATCAAAATTAAAAACTGTGCATCAAAGGATACAATAATGGAGTGAAAAGGCAGCCTAAAGAATGGAAGGAAATATTTTCAAATCATGTATGTGACAAGGGGTTTAATATCCAGAATATACAAAGAACTCCTATAATCAACAACCAAAAAACCTCAAATATCCTGATTGTAAAATGGACAATGGACTTAAATAGACATTTCCCTAAAGAAGATATACAAAAGGACTACAAGCATATGAAAAGATGCTCTACATCACTAAATCATTAGGGAAATACAAATCAAAACCACAATGAGAGGGACTTCCCTGGTGGTCCAGTGGTTAAGACTCTGCACTCCCAATGCAGGGGCCACGGGTTTGATCCCTGGTCAGGGAACTAAGATCCTGCATGCCGTGTGGCACAGCCAAAAAAAAAAAAAAAAAAATTTAACAATATCACCTCACACCATCAGGTACTATTAAAAAAAAAAAAATAGAAATTTGCAAGTGTTAGCAAGTTGTGGAGAAATTGAAACCCCCGTGCACTGTTGGTGGGAATGTAAAATAGTGTAGCCACTATGGAAAACAGTATGGTAGTTCCTCAAACAATTAAAAATAGAGTTAACCTATGATCCAGCAATTCCACTTCTCCGTATATACCAGGGTCCTAATGAGATATGTGTACACCCATATTTGTAGCATTATTCATTATAGCTGAAAGGTGGAAGCCACCCAAATGTTTGTCTGTAGACAAATGGATAAACAAAATGTCTTATGTACATACAATGGTATATTCCTATAAAGGAGTATTATTCACATGGGACAAAACTGATGAACCTCGAGGACATTACACTAAGTGAAATAAGCCAGTCACAAATAGACAAATACTGCGTGATTCCACTTACATCTAGAGAAATCTAGAGTAATCAAATTCATAAAAACAAAGTAGAATAAAATTCTTGCCGGGGCTTGGGACAGGAGGAAAAGAGGAGTAGTTTAATGAGTAGACTTTTAGTGTTGCAAGATGAAAAGTTCTGGACATTGGTTGCACAACAGTGTGAATATACTTAACTGTGCACTTAACAGTTGAAATGGTCATTTTTATGTATTTTACCACAATTTAAAAAATTTTTAATCAGTAAAAAAGAATGTTCTAAAATGGTCACTATAGTCTTTATTACAAGTGAAAGTATTCAGTGATTAAATTAAAATGTCATATTTTAAAACGTGTATGATTTTTTCATAGACTTTATTCTTTTAGAGCAGTTTTAGGTTCACAGCAAAATTGAGCGGAAGGTACAGAGATTTCCCGTGTACCCCCTGCCCCGCCATGTGCATAGCCTCCCCCTCTTATCAGCACCCCCTCCAGGATGGTGCACTTGTTACAATTGATGAACCTACAGTGAGCCTATAAAATTTGACCTGGATTTTCTTAATCAGAAAAAATTATATAATATTCTGCAGAGAGAAGAAAAAAGTACAGTGCATTGCTTTTATACTGGGCTTTGTACACTTCTAACGTTTTCAATTCCCTTATAGTTAGGTATATATAAAAAGCATTTACACTTAAAGATAGATACACTGTATATTTGTGTAAATATATATTCTTATTTCAGATTTTGTTACTAATGGAATAGGACTACTGAAATGGATAAATTGTGTTTGAGCCGGTAAAATTGAAGTCCAGAACAAGTGGAAGAATAAATTGCGTTTACATATTCTTGGTGTATTATACCTACAGTTAAGACCCTAAAGATCAAAAGATCCCAAAGATCAAGAATCTTAAAAATGTTTATGCTTTGACCCGGTAATTCTACTTCTAGGAACTGAATCTAAGGAAATATGGTAGAAGCTTGCTTAACCAACTCCAGACTAACTGCTGCTCTCCGTTCTACTCGTAAATACACTGAGTGATACTGCTGGTTTCCTATTCTTCACTGTGGCCCTGCACTCTGCTTCAGCCAGTTGAGTGAGCTTGTCAATGCCCTCCACCCACAGACACTAGGAAAACAACTATAGTGAACAAGTGGGTTTATTACTCGTAGGAGGTAGAACTCGCACACATGGGAAACTGGAGGTGTCTCAGAGTGTTCAAAAGGTCTTTTATAGGATTTGGACTTGTATTAGGTGATTTGGCGAAGAGTTTAAGGAAGAAGGGATTTGCTCTGGATTGGATATTGTTGGGATGCAGGTGATTCTTTGGGTATCTTAGTAAATCTTATCTAGAAGGAGGGCTGACTGGAGTGAGACTAAAGCTGCACCTGTAGAGAAGCAGAAGTCACTCATGTCACCAGGAGAGGGGGATGTTTGGTATTTTGTAGGTTGCACAGGGACCTTGTTTTTTGTCCATGCTCAGACAAAATTTTGAAGTGTTCTTGTTTTGTCTCACTTTTTCATGGTCTCAGGGTGACCTTGTCTGATGTTGATGTTTTGTGAGTTTGTTATGTCCAACAGGAGAATAACATGGCTTAGCTGTGTGCCCCAGGCCAGCTTCAGAATCACCAAGGCCTAGCTGTGTCGGGCAGTTTCCAGACATTAGGGTGTGCTTTTTTCTTCCTCAGACTCTTATTAAGAATCAGTCTAAACTTGTTTATATCCATTGTCCTTTTTGTAATTATATAAGTTCATTAGATAGTATATAAAACTCTGAAATTAGTGCATAAGAAAATGGGACTTATTTCTGTGAAAACTAAGTTGAACATCTTTGGAAAGACTTATTAAAGTGAATTGCTAAAAGCCTTTTTTAAATGGCTATTGAGGGACTTCCCTGGTGGTCCAGTGGCTAAGACTCCAAGCTCCCGATGCAGGTGGCCCGGGTTTGATCCCTGGTCAGGGAACTAGATCTCACATGCCGCAACTAAGAGTTCGCATGCCTGCAACTAAAAGATCCTGCGTGCCACAACTAAGACCCAGGGCAGTCAAATAAATAAATAAATATCTTTTAAAAAATGGCAGTTTGAATTAGGGGGTGGGTAAACGCTAGGTGAAATAAGTAGGCCATTCAGAACACATTTTTACCAGAAGGATTCCGCATACTGGTTGCTTTTTACAAGTGTCTTCTACTTCTTACTTCACTTTAAAGAAATCCATGTTGTAAGTTGCAGATGATATACCATAAGTGTGATTTATATAGTAAAGATGATATAGAACTCTTATCACTTGTCACACACAGACAAGGCCTTGGACTTCTATCACAGGATTAGTGAATTAAGATACTTGGATAGGTTTTAAGTTTAAAAAAGTTTGAGGTTGTATATGTTCTTTTTTATGATTCCTCACTTAAAGCAACATTTTAAATTAACCTACAACCATAGTCCTAATGTGTCAGGTAAGAGGCTTTCATTATGCAAAAAAAAAAATTCATGTGAAGATTTAGGTGCAGAGTTGTTCATTGCAACTTAATAAGAGTAAAAAAAAAAAAGCAATTTAAATATTTATTAGTGGGAGTAATGAAATTATGGCATATTTAAAAGATGAAATAGTAAATAGCATATAGTTATTAAAAGTCATGTTTTCAGATATTATCTTTTAACAAGAAAAATGCTCATATAATGTGAAATGCAGAGTAGGCTACAAAACCAAATAAACTATGATCAGAATTTTAAGAATGTATATATAAAAATTTAATATGTAAACAAAGTTATGCATACACAATTGGAAGAAAATGAGCCAAGAAATTGACAGTTTACCCCAGATGCTGAAATTTCCGAGGTTTTTTATTCTCTGTGCTTTTATATACTTTCCAAGTGTTCTATAATGAGTATGTATTATTTTTTTTTAATCAGGGGGAAGTGCTTTTAAGAAAAGAGGTCCAAGATTGGCATTTAGAAATATACCTGTGTTCGTATTAGTCTGGCTCTTTGCTCAGCGTGTTCCTTCAGTGTCTGAAGCTCAGTGTTTAAGAGAAGCTTTAATGTTCCTGAATGAGAAGAGAGAGCCAAAGGCATAGGCATGATTTATTCAGCTTTGAGGCTCCTGTGGATTTAATAGCCAGGCTGAATGTTTTCCGACTTCTAAGGCCTAGGCATAGGCATCACCTGTGAAGTAAGCTTTTGCTGACTGTTCCAAACCCCACCCCAAGCAAAAGCCCCTGTTTGTACTCTTATGTTAGTGTTCACCATGCTTAAAAAAAGCAGGGCAGGTATCTGCTCTGCTCCACTAGCCATACTACATTGCATGTTTCTTGGAAGAAGAAGGGGAACAGCCACCTTTGTATTTTTAGTACCTAGACAGACCTTTGCTCCTCAGTAATTGGCTGAGCCTTGAACAAATATACAGTAGTAACCCCATAATATAAAGATTTCCTGAAAGAGGGTTGTAAGGTATTTGTCTTAAAATATCGGAGTTGAGATTAAAAAAAAAAAAAAATTGTTCTAAATGGCCCACGCTGAAACCATTGCCGTCTTTGAAGAGCATCAGTGACAGTAGAGCAGCCTGTCAACAGCAGACTTTACATTTATTCTGATGATTCTAGACTGTTTCCACATTGGAACCGTGTGTGGGCATATAAATTGATGTAGCCCTTTTGGAAGGGCAGTTGGGCAATATCTATCAAATGGAAAGTGCACATCACCTTTGCACTTCTAGGAATTTACCTTCCAAATATACTTGCACAAAATAGGCAAACATAAGGGACAAAAATCCTTATTAGAGTACTGTTGGCAATGTGTCTCAATAGTAGAGTGACTGGAATATTATGAAGCCACTGAGAATGAAGTAGATCAGTATGTATTTATGATGATGATGATAACTATCCTTTATTAAATACATATTATATGCCAGGCACTTGACATAATTTATCTAATAATTCTTGTAACAACTATATGGCAGGTACTATTATTATCTACATTTTGCAGATGAGGAAACTTGCACAAGGTCACACAACTAATATGGGGCCGACCTGGTATTCTAATTTAGTCAGTCTGAAGTTAAAGCAGGCTGCACATCTAACCCCTAAAACGCATATCCTATCTGCTGATGGATAAAGATATGTATATACACATAAATGAATAAATTATAAACATTATATATTTATTTATAACATTTCTATATAATTAAAATATATATCTATGTAATGAGAAAACAGTTCAGAACTGAATGTATAGTATGCTGTCATTTGTGTTTTAAATTTTTTTAAAAGCGACAGCACACAGTGGATGGATACCAAAAAAACATAACAGTGGCTTCTTTTAAGGAGGGAATGGATGACCTTTTACCTTTCACTTATATCTTTCTCTCATGTGTGTTTTAATAATTGGCATGTATACCTTATATACACTTTTAACTAAAATAAGTGTATCTGATATTTTGAAAAGTTGTAATGCCTAAGACTAAGCTGAAGTCATGAGTCACAAATGCTTTGTCCATATCTACTTACATACCTTAGTATAGGGTTCCCCTTATTCTAATCATCCTTACTCTAATCCTAACGTCACTTCTCAGTTCAAGATAACAGCTCTCTTCAAAATTCACGTTCTCTGGAGTTCATTGCTTATTACCCGATCTCACTTTGAATACTTCAGTCTTTGACATAGCACCTCAAATTTGTATATTATCCCTTGAAATTTTGTACATTTTCTGTTGTTTCCCAAAGGATTTGGGACTGCTTATTGTAAGATACAATTACAATTATATAGGTTACTATAGTTCTACAGCTGAGCAGTAAGCTTTGTTTCCTGAAAGTAGGCAAAAAAAAAAATTCTGAGTTCTGCACTTCTTGTGATTTGGCAGAAAAGGACACATATTCTGGGTTTTTTTTTTTTAGAAAAGCAAAACCCACTTTTTTTCTTACTCTAAATTTTGAGAAGAAATCTGTTCCATGGGCCTTTTTATACAATTTATACTTTTCCGGTTTCTTGTTTGTTGTTTTTGTCTGCCCAACTAAATTATAAGCTTTCTTAGGACAAATTCCATTTTCTATACTATTTTTGTTCCATTTCTGCATAGAAAACACGCACTTATTCTTATGGTTGAAATTATAAATTAAGCAACAACTGCAGCCCAGCCACATTTCAAAGATGATGTTACGGCCACTTTTCAAAGACTTAGTCTTTGAGCAGTTTAGAAACTGATACTACTTTCATCCTTCTCAGCAGAGAATCTTCTCTGATAGCCCTCAAAAAAAAAAAAAATCACAATTTATTTCTTAGTGTATAGGTCTTACTGAGGTTTTTTTTAGCCCCTACTTCCTAGCTGAATAGTATGTAGCGTAAGGAATTGGAAATTTGTTTGAACTTTTGTTTCGTGACAGTTAAGTCTTTTAAAATATGGCCTATAGCTTTCAACCACTTTTTCCTTTCTCCTAGGCCAAGTTATCAAGGCATGGGACATTGGGGTGGCTACCATGAAGAAAGGAGAGATCTGTCATTTACTGTGCAAACCAGAATATGCATATGGCTCGGCTGGCAGTCTCCCCAAAATTCCCTCGAATGCAACTCTCTTTTTTGAGGCAAGTATGTGTGTGATGTTGCCTTGTTAGCATCTGCTCTACTATAGTGCTGGCTCCAAAGCAACAGGCAGTGGAACAAGGAGCTGAGCTTGCTATTGAGAATCAGATCCAACTTATTTATTTTGGAGCTTGGCTTCTTGAATTGTTTCCCACAAACCCAAGGGATGTGTGCCAGTGCTTTCTTAGAAACGTGTCTCTGGCAGAAAACGGTCATATCCAAATAAACAAAAGACAACAGGCTTAGAAATAAAGGTTCTGGTCAGTGGTGTGAGTTATGACATACTCAAACCTGATCAGAAGACAGGATGGAAATGTGGGAGATACATGTTGAAATATACCTAAAGCTATAAAGCAAGTTGTAAAGCTATTTTCATATTACAGAGGTTTATAAATGTCACAGATCTCACTTCCTCATTAGAAGCAGTAGATGGTGATAAAATGTTATTCATCTTGTGTTGAATTATACATATTTGGCCATACCTAATTAAAAAATTAAAGAGAGGAAATGCCTGAAACATTGTAACTAGGTAGAATACACCTTTAGTTGGTTGTAGGCCTGATTCATAAGATTTAGTCTTAATTTTAAAAAGGGCATTCCATGAATCTGGGGTGGAAAAGTGGTGGCCTCTAGAGTCAGACAAAATAGTCTGGGCCAGCACTGTGTCACTCTGGCTTTTTGCCCACAAAGCAGTTTTCCTAGTATTTCCTGTCTGTCTTTGCACTGCAGCCCCACAGGATGTAGTCCTAGACGTTATCATTACATGAAGTTTCTTTCCAGGTATTGAAAAGTGCAGTGTTCTTTTTTCCCTACTTTTCCAATAACTAAGAAGCACAGATAAATATAAAACAGAGATTTATTTTGTAAAATGAAAGGAGAGTGGTTGCCCTTGCCTTTAAGTATGTTAAATTGCTTTTTTGGTCCGTTCTCAGTCAGATCCCTTTTCCTTTCTAGATTGAGCTTCTTGATTTCAAAGGAGAGGATTTATTTGAAGATGGAGGTATTATCCGAAGAATCAAACGGAAAGGAGAAGGGTATTCAAACCCAAACGAAGGAGCGACAGTAGAAAGTAAGTACTGCTGCGAGGGGGAACTGGTCCTTAAAAGTTGGGTTCCAATTATGTGGATGAAATGGAGATTTCGTTTTTAAAAATCTGTCTATAAAAATAAATATATTGAATATATATCTCTTAATAGTTTTAAATTCAACATTTATTTAGAAGTGACTTCATTTAGTAAATATTCATTCAACCTGTGTGTGCCAAGAACTGTACCAGCCTCTTCAAACTCAAAACAGTAAGTAAAAGGTAAGCCCATCCATCAAGGAATTCTTAGTCTGTGGACTCCTTGGTGTGCCAACAGCTATATTAGTTGCCTTATATATTATTCATTTATTTCTCACAATAACCTTTTGAGCTATGATTTATTATCCCTAGGTGAGAAAAGTGAGTTCAGAGAAGTTATGTAAATTACCCAAGGTTACAGAGTTACTAAATAGAGTAGTAGATTAATGCCCGTCAGGGCTATCAAACCCATTTCACTCGCTGTCATCAAGATAAAAAACAGTTCATCATTTTAGTTAGATCAAAACAGGAGAATAGTTTATTCTGTTCTGTGTCAGGAGACCTGGGTTCAAGCTCTGCTTTGTCATTTATTGAGTGACCTGAAGCTATTCCATTTTCTTCATTTGCTAATAAGTTGGATATAAGGACAGGACTGAGGACTGGATTAACTGAGCACCCTTCCACCCTCCCAGAGGGAGGTGTACACACATTGTGTGTACCACTGTGTACACTACTTGTCACTTTATACTCTAATCAGCATCTGCCCATTTCCCTAGTATACAGTGAGTGCTGGAGGACCAGAATCTTTCTTCATCTTTTTGTTTCCAGCATCACCTACAGAGCCTTACACACATTTGTTGTTCAGTAAATGCTTTCTGCATGGATAAATGTTTGCAAGGTGGCATTTACTGAGTTGAAGTACTTCAAAAAAGACAGTAGTGAGAAAACATAAAGAAATACTTCCATTAAAAAAAATCATGGGAGGGCTCCCCTGGTGGCACAGTGGTTGGGGGTCCGCCTGCCAATGCAGGGGACGTGGGTTCAATCCCTGGTCCGGGAGAGCAACTGGGCCCGTGTGCCACGGCGAGGAGTGGCCCCCGCTTGCCACAGCTGGAGGGGACCCGTGTGCAGCAGCGGGGATCCGATGCAGCCAAAGATGAATAAATAGAACAAATAAATTAAAAAAAAATTTTTTTTAAGTTATAAAAAAAAAAAATCAAGGGAATTCCCTGGTGGTCCAATGGTTAGGACTCGGCACTTTTACTGCTATGGCCCGGGTTCAGTCCCTGGTTGGGGAACTAAGATTTTGTAAGCCGCGTGGCGCAGCCAAAAAAACTTTTTAAATTTTAAAAAGAAAGAAAGAAATACTTCCCTTAAAAATATCAAATCACTGGGCTTCCCTGGTGACGCAGTGGTTAAGAATCTGCCTGCCAATGCAGGGGACACGGGTTCCAACCCTGGTTCAGGAAGTTCCCACATGCCATGGAGCAACTAAGCCAGTGTGCCACAACTACTGAGCCTGCGCTCTAGAGCCCACGAGCCACAGCTACTGAAGCCCGCACACCTAGAGCCCATGCTCCGCAACAAGAGAAGCCCCTGCAATGAGAAGCCTGCGTACCGCAATGAAGAGTAGCCCCCGCTCACCACAACTAGAGAAAGCCTGCGTGCAGCAACAAAGACCCAACACAGCCAAAAATAAAAATAAATAAGAAGAATTTTAAAAAAATCAAATCACTAAATAAGGATGGCAACGTGAACTGTTGATATTATCAATATAAAAGGCCTAAAGAGTTCATTTTTAAAATGCAAACTAGAATAGTTGATTTTCTCATCTTTAATGTTGCATATTGAACCACAACATTATTTTACATTCTACTTTGAACGCATGTTTCATTTCCACGAGTCTGGCAAATTAGTTCAAATTTAGTGTTTTTTTCAAATTGGAAACAGTTATAAATAGTATTACTGTTCTATTGTAGTTAAAGTGATAGTTATCACTCTTGATAAGTTTTAGAATAAATGAAGAAGCGCTCAGGTGTATAGTGTTGGAGAAATACCTGGACCAGGAGCCGGAAGATAGGGTTCAGGCTTTGGCCCACTCTAACTAGACGTTGCCTCTCTGGCATTAGCTTCTTTGCTGTCCAATGACGCAGGGGTAGATGCCTTAATTTCTAAGGTCCTACTAGCCTGAAAAATTCCTGATAGAATTCTAAATGTTTATGAAAGTTATAGGAATGATAGAAAATTCTCCTCAATATATTAACAAGCACTTAAAAATCTTGTCTATAACATGTATTTTAAATTTTTATTATGAAAATTTTCAAACATATACAGAAGTAGAGGGTTTTTTTCCCCCTGTGATACAGTGACTCCCCAGATTTAACAATTTATATATTTTAAAATTGGAGGTTTTTGTCAACTAAATTAAAAGGAAAAACTTCCCAGTTATAGGCAATACCACAAAACTACCATTGTAGAGTTAACTTTGGAGCAGGCTAAATTAAATCAAATCTTGCTTTTGGTAATATTTTCAATTGGAGTCATTTTTTTAACTTTTCATTTTGAAATAATTTTTGACTTATGGAAAAGTTGCAGAACTAGTACAGAGAATTTCCTTATATGCTTCACCCAGCTTCCCCTAATGTTGACATCTTCCTTAACCACAGTACTTTTATCAAAATCAGGAAATTAACATTGATTCAGTGCTATTAACTATTCTACAAATCTTATTTGAATTTCACCAGTTGCCACGCTGATGTCCTTTTTCAAGTCCACCATCAAATTCAGGATCAAACATTGTAATTTAGTTGTCATGTCTCCTTGTCTCCTCCAATCTGTGACAGTTGATCAGTCTTTGTGTTTTTCATGACTTTAACACTTTCGAAGTTAAAGTTAAGTAATTGAAGGCCAATTATTGTAGAATATCCCTCCATTTGGGTTGGTTTGATGTTTTCCCCTGATTAGATTGAGGCTATGCATATTTGGAAAAATACATAAGTGTTGTGCCTGTCTCAGTTCATCATTATCAGGAAGTACATGACATTGATGTCCCATTACTGTTGATGTTAACTTGGGCCACTTGGTTAAGGTGGCGTCTGCCATGTTTCTCCACTGTAAAGTTACTATTTTTCTCTCTCTAATTACTGAGTATCTCATTGGGAAGGAAATACTTGGAAACTATGCAGATAACCTCTTTTACATCACACCTTCACACACTAATTTTAGCATCCATGAATGATTTTTGTATGCAACAGTTATTACTGTGGTATTTGCCTAATGGTGATTTTTCTATGTCCACTGTTTCTTCTACATTTAATTAGAATTCTGCTGTAAGGAAGAGCTGCCTCTTCTCCCCTGTTTATTCAGTTGTTTATTTATATCAGTATTGACCCATGGATATCATTTTATTCTGTAGGTTATTATTCATTACTATTCTTATTTATTTTGTTGCTCAGATTGTCCCAGATTTGGCCATTGGAAACTCCTTCAACTTGGGTCTTTGGTCCTTTCAACATTGTTTCTTGAGCACTTTCTTACTTATGACACGACTAGATGCTTAGGGCTTATTTGGTAATTTTCCTGCCCCTGGTCTGGAATCAGCCATTCCTCCAAGGAGCTGATTCCTTTCACTGGAGAATGGTATTTAGAAATGAAGATCTGGGTGCTAGGTGTACTCATGCTATGGAATGTTATTGCTTTTAGAACCTCTTAACAGAGCTAGAAAATACATATATCTTGACATGCATATATACACATCTATGTGTACTTCTGTATAGTCTGTATATATATATTAAAAACTATGAGTACATACTGACACTTTCAATTTCAGCCCACCACAGATTTGTTTTAGCCTCCTCTCTTTGCTTCTTTGAAATTGCTTTCTCCAACAGTGAGAAACCTGGCTCTCATTATCCACAGTATATTTATTTATTTGCTCAATCATGGTATATACAGAAAGTAGTTTCAGAATTGCTAACCCATACCCCTGTGAAAAACAAATCTCCTGGGACTTCCCTGGTGGTCCAGTGGGTAAGACTCCATGCTCCCAGTGCAGGGGGCCTGGGTTCGACCCCTGGTCGGGGAACTAGATCCTGCACCCATGCTGCAACTAAGAGGCTGCATGCTGCAACAAAGATCCTGCATGCTGCAACTAAGACCCAGCACAGCCTAAATAAATAAATAAATATTTAAAAAAATTTTTTCCCTAAGTAGGAAATATCTGAGTGTACTTCCTTTTGTCATTAGCCTATAGCATACGTTGAAAATACTGTTTTCCAACTTAGGTTAGTTCTTTCATCCTCATTCCCTTCAGTATGGTTACGTTATTCATTTGTAATACAGTTAAGTTCATTTGTTATGTTTACCTTCCATTGGGGTTCCCCCCACACTCTGGTAGGTTTTAATTATTTATTTGTTTTTTGGGTGTATGAAACATTACCATGATTCTAGATGATACAAAAAGATATACTCAGAAGTGTTATTCCCCCCTCATCCCTACTAACCTGTTCCCATTTCCTCATTATTTCCACTCTGTTCCTTCCTACCTCCTATAGGTAACCAATCTCATTAGTTCCTGGTTTATTATTGTATTTTTTTGCAGAAATGAGCAGATACATGTATTTTTTATGTCCCCTTTTTGCATGAAGGATAATATACAATGAATAGAATTTTTACTGTATGTGAATAATCCTTTATATAATTTTATTTTTTCTGTTTCTAAATGTATTAAGAAAGGGCAACGACTAATTTTTTTATCTCTCATCTTGTTAGATTGTACTTTCCTGGGAAATTTTAGAGTAAATGGTTTATTCTTACTTTTTCTCCCAAAAGCCCTCTTTGGTTTTCTGGAACAGATCAATTTTATAAAATTTATTGTATTGTCACTTATCAAGGTTAAGGTGTCCTGCTTTCCCTCTTTGAAACCAGTTGGCTGTGTTTGGGAGGAGGACAGAAGGTTGACTCAAAAGTGGTCTCTGTCAGAAGCCAGGATCACCTTGTTCCTTTTGAAGTCTACTCAGTCTTCACTTTACTGGTTTGCCTTTTTTTGGTACCATCACCCATATATTATTAGATTCAAAACCAAGTAGAAATCCTAGAACTAAAGCCAGTTCCACAGTGAAAGAAAAACTATAGACAGTGATCATCCATTATGATATGTCATTATAGATACACAAGAGTGACCAAGTTTCTGTCATTTCTGTGTAAAGGTACAGTGAATAGCAGGGGGAGGGGGCACACAGGCTTTGGAAGTGATAGATGTGAATTTCGAATCTTGGAATCACTGCTTGATATTTTTATGACTTTAGACAAGTTACTTAATCACCTTGAGCATACAGCTTTCTCATCTGTAAAATGGGAATAATAATCTTTTACCCCCACAGATTGTTGTGACAGTTAAGGGAAGAAAGGTGCCTAATACATGGTAGACAGTTTCTTTTTTCTATAAATAAATACATTTATTTCTCTAAATAAATTTATTCCTCTAAATAAATGTTTATATCATTTATTTTGCTTCCTTTAAATAGATTTAAGGAAATAAACTTCTCTTTCTCGTATATTCTACAGCCAGTCCATCAGCAAATTATTTTGTCTCTACCAGGGTTGACCTAGAACCCATGATCAGTTTGTCTTCACTAACAGTCTTAAAAATAATTATATATCTTCTTAGTGATGTTACCTAAATCATATTTCTCCAGGATTTTTGCTGGTTTGTTTTCTGAAGAACAGAGTTATGGACTGAATCAAAAGGCTTTTATTGAATTGTGATCTTTTGCGTCCTTTTAATAATTTCTTTGGGGAAGAGAGAATTTACATTAGTTTGACAGAATTTATTCTTTCTCAAACAAATTGTGATTTTTACTCCATCAGGATCCTAATGCTTGCAAATCAATTTTTAGATTCTGTTCCAGTGTGCTTTATGTCAATTAAGATGACCATCTTGTAATTTTTATTCAGTGTTGTCCTTTTTCCATTAAAAAAAGTCACTGTGTTCTAAGGTACTCTAATTGACATTATCATGATGACTGATACTTTAGTCATCATACTTTAGCTTCATTGCCTGTAGTGGCTACATTGTTACTTTTAAGCTTTGCTTTCTTAGAAAAGCCAATCTGACATAAGGCTCTGAATAGCTACCAGCTCCTCTTCCCCCAGCTCCCATCTCTCACATCTTCTGAGTTAACTTCCGTGCTTGGAGTAGGCACATCAAAATGCTAGCTGTGTGTGACTCTCTTGCCTCACAGTGCTTTCAGCCACATCTGAATGCAAAGAATGCAGACAATCGGGAGTATTTTCAAATGTGAAAATTTCAACAGAGTGATCTGCAGGGATTCAAGTTGTTGGAGTACCTTTCCCTCTCACCTCCTTTCCCTCTGCAAATCCCACTGAAATGAGAGATGGGGAGGGGAGGGGTGGAGAATGATTTCAAAAAAGGAGGAAGAAATCCGTATTGGTGGTGGAAAATAGGAAGACTACAAGAAGTGGATCAGAAATTATGGAGAATTTCTGGAATACGTAAAGTAGATAAAATTGGACTGATGGAAACTAGACTCAGGAAACCCAACCCACAACAGGTGTAGAGAAGACCTCTGCAGAGGTACATACTGTTCTTCTCAACAAGCTTGGGCAGAACTCCAAGCTTAGTCAGCTGGTGCAAGGGAGCCAAGGCAGGCTATGGGGTAATCATCAGGGTTGTTATAAAACAATATGGAACAGCTGGGCTAGTAAGCTTGTAGTGTAGTGGTTCTCAACTTTGGCTGAATTTAGAATTACTTGGGGAGCTTTTAAAATTCTGTTGCCCAGGTCTCATCCCAGACCAGTTAAATGAGAATAACAAATCTCAAAGGATGGAACTCCAGGCAAAAGTATTTAAAAAACAAAAAACTCCCCAGGTGATTCTAGTTTGCAGCCAAGGATTGAGAATTACTACTCTAGGGCCTGGCTGTGACTTTTGCTCCCAAGCTAAAGCCAATAAGGCCAAATTTCTAAAGTAAAGTAGGTATCTGCCTCAGAAGGCTCCATGTGTTAGGACTTGGACTACAGAATGAGAACATAAGTATCTTTGAGCTTTTAAAACAGATTTGAAGGGGAAAAAAGTGAAAGCAGCTCTGCACAACAGTAAGTAAGCTGAAGTGTTTTGCTCCTGAAGTAAAACTTTTTCCTACATCACCAGTGGAAAAAGGTGTCCCCAGCCTTCCTGTGCACATGATGCTCAGCACATAGTAAATGCTCAATAAATATCTTTGGGATCTTCACCCAGAGATCTGCATGATCAGCCCACTCCTCTTGCGAAAAGGCATAACATGGAAGTATATCCAACGGCTTAGAAAAACCGTGTCAGGTAACTAAAATCACTTGCTCTTTCTGAATCCTTCCTTTATAAAGCATGACCAAACAATACAGAATCATCAGCAAATACCATGAAACGGAAGCACTGAGGTGGACTGAGAAGAAATAGAAGAGAACTTTCAAAATACTAATTAGTATCTTCAGAGATATTTAACAGGATATTAAATTCATGAGTCAGAAAAATCAGCTTCTCTGAAAAAGCAAAGAAGATAAGAAAGTATCTGGAAATTAAGAATATGATTATCAAAATTGGAACTCTGAGGAAGGGTTGAAAAGCAAAATGGACAGTCCCAGAATCTTGAATTAGTGATACGAAGGATAGTGAAGAATATCTCAGAACACAGAGGGAAGAAAAAAAAAAAAACCAAAGAGATGAAAAGCGAAAGAAAACTTAGAAGACTGGGATAATAAATCAAGGATAGACGATATGTATCTAACCAAACGTGTAATGGAAGAAGGTTTCCTAGAGAAAGATAGAAGAATCTTTTTTTTTTTAAGAATTTACCTCTCACACAGTTTTTTTTGTTTTCATTTTTTTTGGCTGCGTTGGGTCTTCATTGCTGCACCTGGGCTTTCTCTAGTTGCGGCAAGTGGGGGCTACTCTTCGTTGTGGTTCGTGAGCTTCTCATTGGGGTGGCTTCTCTTGTTGTGGAGCATGGCTCTAGGCACACAGGCTTCAGTAGTTGTGGCATGCGGGCTCAGTAGTTGTGGCTGGCGGGCTGTAGAGCACAGGTTCAGTAGCTGTGGCGCACAGGCTTAGTTGCTCCGTGGCACGTGGGATCTTCCCAGACCAATGTCCCGCACATTGGCAGGCGGATTCCTAACCACTGCGCCACCAGGGAAGCCCCAAGATAGAAGAATCTTAAGATTGAAAGGGCCAGTTGATGGTGGCACACAGGAGGAAGGAGTGCTTTTTCACCTATATACATCCTGGTGAAATTTCCCCTTCCTTCCTCCCTCCCTTCCTTCCTATTGAAGTATAATAGACTTAAAATATATTAGTTTCAGGTATACAACATAATGATTCAGTATTTTTATACATTAACAAAATGATCACCATGATAAGTCTAGTTACCATCTGTCACCTTACAAAGTTATTACAGTATTACTGACTATATTCCCTGTGCTGTACATTACATCCCCTGACATTTATTTTCTAACAAAATTTGTACCTCTTTATCTCCCTCACCTATTTCACTCATCCCCCTACCCCTCTCTCATCCCTCTGTTTGTTTCTGTATCTGTAACTCTGTTTCTGTTTTGTTATATTTGTTCATTTGTTTTTTTAGATTTTACATGTAAGTGAAATCATAGGGTATTTGTCTTAGTCTGACTTATTTCACTTAGCATAAATACCCTCTAGGTCCATCTGTGTTTTTGCAAGTGGCAAGGTTTCATTCTTTTTTTTTATGGCTGAGTAATATTCCATTGTATATATATCTGGTGAAATTTCTTAATTCCATAACTTAAAAGAAAATTTTGAACTCTTCCAGGGAGAAATAAGCTATATGCAAAGGAATGAGAATCAGAATGACATCAGACTTCTTACTTGTGACACTAAATACTAAAAGACAGTGCTTTGAGCATTGTCTGTAACTGTGAATATTTTGAACCTAAATTTCTATCCTCAGCCAAATTATCACTTAAGTATGAGAACAAAATTAACTTTGGAGTATGCAATGCAGACTTGTGCCCTTTTTGAAAAAAAATACTATAGGATATTCTAAAACATCACAAAATATAAAGCCAAGAAGTGAAGACTCAAGGCATAAGAAACAGTAGTGAGCATAAAAGTAATTTCCATAACATGACAGCTGAATTTGGATCCCTGAAATGGTAGAACTATAATGTTAAAAATAATAATTGTTTAACAGTATGGAGCTATGGTAATTAACAAAATGAGGTGCAAATGGGAAATGAAGGGAAATGAAGAGGGGAAGCAAATTGTCTAAGAAGATTTTCTTATTCAAGGAGAGATTATGCTGATTAGTTCACATTGATAAATATGTATATGTGTGTATGTATGTGTGTGTATATATATATACACATATATGTGTGTGTATATATATATACACACATACTGTTGAATGATTTGTTTAAAATTTAACATTAGGTACTAGTAAGAATAACATGTAGAACTTCCAAACGACCCTGCGTGGAGTGGGGAAGTAAAGGAACGAGGAAAGTTTGATCAATCTAGTAAAGGTAATAAAGGAAGAATAACAAGAAAACATTATGTAGGAAATCGAAAATAAGATTGTAGGAATAAAATCAGTCATGTCAGTGATTACAAAAAATGTGAATGAGATAAAGTCACCTTTTAAAGGCAGAAATTCTCATAAGGTTAACACAGTGATGATAACAAAATCTAGCTATGTGTTCTTTATAAATAAAACACCAAAGACCAACATGGTCCAAAAATTGAAAATAGAGGAAAGATTTCATGTATGCCCAGGTTGAAATCTGATAGAGCTATGAGGGTTTTTTGGGTTTTGTTTGTTTTTCACATGCTTTTGAAGTATTTATGAATGTCCTGGCAAATTTTGTCCAGTAAGAGAGAGCAGATTCTTGAAACCATTTTATTATGTATTTTCACGAAAGAATGTAGTATGGTTCTTGGGTCTAAAATGGATAGTGTTTATTCTTTCATATATTTTGGATTTATATAGCTCCTTCTAAAAAGGTATCTTCAAGTCTTCGGGTAGAGTAAAATCTTAGTAGAAAATAATCTTTTTGTTATCAAGAAATTAAGCCAGTGTGGACCGTTTATTTTGGAATAGTATTAAAAAACAAAACTCCGTATCAGTAAAGAATTTAAATAGCTCTTGGCATTTATTAAAAATAGGAGTACTGACATATTCAAAAGGGAAAATTCCTATAAATGAGTGAAAGTTACTACCATTTTCCTTAATGCCCTGTTTTCAGATTAATCATTAAATAAATATTTACTTTCTGGCCCTGAACTGTGTGTCGTACACACAGTTGTACACACTGTGAGGTACAAAATAAGATATTGCCTTTGCCTACTTTGAATTTTATTCATACTTTGACAGCTCTCTCTGTGGAGCCATTAAGTGGTTTCTTATACCAAGTTCTAAAATATGTTTAATCTGGTATAATTTACCACTAATTGCAGGAAAATAATCATAGCTAACATTCATTGAGTTCATCTCTGTCTATCCACACATAACACAGTATTTTCACATAGTAGCCACCCTGACATTAAATGAATGCATGCCAAGTATTGGGCTAAAAGCTTTAATTCAATACCTAATTTAATACTCTCAACAATTAGGAGTTAGCTGACATTATTTCCCCTGTTCTATAGATGAAGAAACTGAGCTTCAGATAATCGAAATGACCTTGCCCAAAGCCACAGTTGTTAAGTGACAGAATGGGACTGGAATCCAGTCTGGTGTAAAGAGGAGAGTGGTGAGGATTTGTATTGGTATAGAATTTATTGCTGTGTGTATGCTTCCTGTTTAGACTAAGGCATATAACCATTTGCATAAATGTTATTCTGTTCAAGTAGCCAGGTTCCACACCTGCTCTCAGTTAGCATCTGTCCCCTCAGTGCCATGAGCAGTCTTCCAGTAGTATTTGTTCATCATAGTACAAAATGGTACAGAGGAGGACAGGAGGCAGTTTGGGGGAAATTTGACCACCATGCCTGAGGGGAAGAGTTTCTCTTCTCATCACTGATTAATATGCCTCTCTTGATTTTAGAAATCCATCTCTGGATTTGCCTTTTCAGGGGGTCATTAAGATCCCACTGTCTCTTGGATGCTTTGCTCTGTTAGGCAGGAGATGCAGGCAGAGAGAAACTCCCTTGGCATGAATTAGGCAGCAGAGAAAACCCTTGCCGAGTGGGAGTAACCTGTCACAACCTGGTTTTCTCTGGCTAAATGACCAGTCTTGTCTAGTCGTAATGCCATTACAACATTCCCATTCAGATCCCCATGACCCAGTAATTGTTTTGGGAATGAGTGCAAAGCTATCAGACACCAACTACTATAATTAGAAAGGGAAAAACAGACACTTACCAGAGCTAACGTCTTTAGGCTGGAGCGTTTACAGCACTTTTTTTTTTAGGTTATGGAGCCTCTTTCTCAGTTTTGCTTCCTAAAATACAAACTATACAGTTTTCGGGTTCTTGCATTCCAGTTTTTTTCCTTACTGCAGTGCACTCTTTCCTTTTCCCCCCTATTTTAATCGGAGTACAAATTGCTGTCAGCACATCGAGTTCATGTGCCAGCCACATTCAGAACAGGGTGTTCTGTGCTCTTCAAAACAAAATTGCTCTAGGGCAGTAAGAGAACAATAAGTCAGAGCTCCAGTTTAAGTGATGTTTTGCAGCAGACCGGGCTCACTTGATGTGGTTACACTCGGATTGCGCAGCAAGGCTCGGGTAATTTGGTTCGGTTTGACTTCGTGGGGTTTGGAGGACCTCCCCCCTTTAAGTTACGTAGACTTTAAGTCAAGAGAAAATGTTGTCCCTTTTTAACTTGTGTATTTCTTTCTCTTCCCAAAAAAACCCTAAGTAGAAGCATCCTGTATGTACTTTTATTCTCTTTGGGCACGTCATAGATCATTTACTTCCCGTAAATCATGCTGGTTGGAATTAGCAACAGACCTCCTGAGCCCTAGAGGCCAAGCTCCCAGTGAGTCATGATGGTTATTATTAAATATTTATTAAATGAGTTTTTGCACTAAGCGATACAAGGTCAAAAGCAACCACAGGTCTTCCACAGCCAGAGCTGCCATGGTTTTCTTTGGTAGCAGTTATCGAGACAATTAAAAAAAAATTGGATCTATAGGAGCCAGGCATGTCTGCATCTGTCACCATGATGGAGGTCCCTGCTGCAGCAGTCGGCTCCAAGGTGGGGTGGAGTTCTTGTCAGCTGTCTTATAGAACTTGTCACACCAGTGTTCCAATTTTAGAAACCAGTTAATCTAGCGAGAGTGTTTGCTACTTGTAGATGTAAAGAATCAATGGACTGTACTCCCTGAGGCTGTGATACCTCCTCTTGCTCTGACATTCCAGATAATGTCAGTATTAAAAGGTTTTATATATACACGTAAAGACTGCCGTGTGTGTGCACGCACGCATGCGTATCAGTTTATCAATTTAAGATTCTGTGGTACTGTAGGTAGTGCTTATTCAGGTTCAACTTAAAAGAGATTTAATAGAAAAAAAAGATTGGTCCCTATATAAGGTAGTAAGTATTTATAAGAGTTATTGCAAATATTTCCCTATTAGGTGGCCAAAAACATTGGTTTTACCATATATTGTTTCTCATAGAGAGACCGGCTGCAGTGAACTTTTTTTTTTGTTTTCTTAATTATGCCTTCATTATACTTTGACTTGAACTTTTTTTTTTGCTTGCTTGCTTGCTAGACTTATCTTTCCCAACATGTTTATTAGTAGCCAATCTTTTCTTTCCCTAATATGAAGGGTTATCACATGTAAAGAGAACTTCTGAAATTATTTATATAATTGTAATATCAAGTATATGCATCAAGCTGAAAAACCAGCCTAGGAAACTGACACACAGGCAGGAATCCTCCACAGAGTCTCTGGATTTCCTGTTTTGAAAACACATTCAAACTTGATCAACCAAAAACCACAACGAATGTACTGATAGTTTCCTCCCCCACTAAATGTACTCTCCGTCAGGGAGGAAAACACTTCTAACAATAAACCTCACTCAAAAAGATCTGTCAACTAAGTTGTGAGCTACTAGGATAATAAATCTCAATGCTTGAGAGAGATATTCTCTAATATGTGGGCTGAAACTCACTTTGCTCAGCAAATCTTTTTTCATGAAAAGTGTCATCACATTAGTCTAAATTAAATTTCTTGGGCAGATTTAAAAATATTTAAGAACACAAATTTTCAAACTCTCAAATTCTTTAGAAACACCAGCTTTTTTTTTTTTTTTTTTTTTTTTTTAATTAATTTATTTATTTATTTTTGGCTGTGTTGGGTCTTCGTTTCTGTGCAAGGGCTTTCTCTAGTTGCGGCAAGTGGGGGCCACTCTTAATCGCGGTGCGCGGGCCTCTCACTATCGCGGCCTCTCTTGTTGGGAGCACAAGTTCCAGACGCGCAGGCTCAGTAGTTGTGGCTCACGGGCCTAGTTGCTCCGCGGCATGTAGGATCTTCCCAGACCAGGGCTTGAACCCATGTCCCCTGCATTAGCAGGCAGATTCTCAACCACTGCGCCACCAGGGAAGCCCGAAACACCAGCTTTTAACTCCAGTAAAAAAAATATCTTAAGCCTAGGATTCCTTGCAGAACCTCTCTAGTGTGTACGTATTTGAAAATAATAAAGTTGAATTTATTTTGAAACTATTTCCAATTCAAAAGAACTTTCACTGTGCTGCAAGCTAAGCTGTATTTTATCTAGAACATTCCAAAAGTGAGTTAATAGAGAGTCATGTGCATTTATGAGTATGGGACATAGAACAAAATTTCTGTATGCCAGCTCCACCCTGAGAGCCAGTCTAGCTCTTGCCCCTGTTTAGAAGGTCTGACTCGAGAGTCAGGCCTTCTCTAGTTCTGCCCAAGTGTCTTCGACTCCACCCTATGTCTGCAACGGGAACAAATCGGGGTGGTATTAATCCTAGTGACTTAGAAAACGGTAGAGAACTTCAAAGCATAAATGTCCATGTGACATTTCGGCCCCTAGTGTCTATGCCACTGCTGTTTACTCTTCAGGGTTTCTCTCATTTCCTAGGCCTGGTCTAAAGGTAACCTGATCAAATGATTAACTACAGGAATTAGCTTTGAAGCTGGTTTCTGGTCTACATTGAGAGTTCTATTACTGGGCCATAGAATCGTAGAATTTTAGAGCTTCAAAGGACCTTTGAGATCAAGTAGTTCAAAAGTAGAGTAAGTTGGAATTGAATTTGTATTTGGAAAATAATTGTCTCCTGGAACGAATGTAACAGAACAAGTGATTTTTAGTCTCTAAAGCAAGTTATTGATCTAAAGTAGATCAACCAGTCTCAGAAAAGAAGCATTTTAGGAATTCCTTACATTTGAATCAAGGCCATTATATTACAGAAGTAGGAATAAAGAATTTTCTTATGAAAGACAAATTATTACATTGCTTGTCGACTGTTGTGCTGTCATACAAGCCATCCATTTTTCTTATTGAGTCAAAGACCTAAATGGAAAGGAATGAATATCCGTAATATTAAACGTAGATGGAAAGTTTCAAAGAATTGTTTATCCCAGAAGAAAAAGTCTAACTAACCAAGAGAAAAATACATATCTGTATGCGTTTTCCTATTTTATATTAACATAAAAGCCCCTTATCTAATGTGAAATTACCCTGGGAATGAGCTGAGTTTGAGTGCAATGAGGAAGCAGGCCCTGAGAAATTGACCTCTTCACTTAACATTTCAGAGGAGGTGGTTGAGTAATTTGATTTGTCGAGTAATAGTAGACTATTGATTCCTTCACATTTTACATTTATTACTGCACTAAGGGATTACAGATATGTTAGTTATTGATGATGTTGCCTTTGGCCTTTTCATTTTTATTCAGACATATTTGTGAATGAGATTAAAACTCTTAAAGAAAAAAAAAAAGAGCTTCTATATTCAGTTAACCCTTTAATATCACTGCGGAAATAGCCATTCGGTTGTTTTTCAACTCAAGCATCCGAAGCCAAGATGCAGTTATAAATGTTTAAGCCTTTATATACTTGATATTAAGTTTGTGGCATTTTGATAATTACCTATTAAATAATATAGTATTTCTTGTCTTGTGTTATAGGTGAGGAAACCTCTGTCATATAGTAGGTTTAAGTTAAACCTGTGTTTCCACTTTATTATCCTCTAAGCTATCTTACTGATGTAGTTATCAGTAATTATAAGTTTAAACTTAAAACAGAAAGAAGTATGATTGCTCTTAAATTTCCAGACTGGGTGGACTAAGCTTCAACAAGACATACCTATGTCTCTAGATGAAATGAGGAAGGGGAACTACTCATTTATCACGTCCCTGAATTAGCCAGTCATGAAGAGCAGCTCTGTTGACTGTCCTTCTCTCCCTCAGTCCACCTGGAAGGCCGCTGTGGTGGAAGGATGTTTGATTGCAGAGATGTGGGGTTCATAGTTGGCGAAGGAGAAGACCACGACATTCCAATCGGAATTGACAAAGCCCTGGAGAAAATGCAGCGTGAGGAACAATGTATTTTGTATCTTGGACCACGGTAAGCAGCATACCAGTTCAGTACACAGTGAAGTTATCTAAAGAACAGGGATACACTTGCTTTTTCAATCAATATTTTCAGTGAAGTTAAGGCCAACAGTGGAAACGATTAATTAAATCAGGCTACAGTTAGTCACGGAGTGAGTTAATGGGTCCTATAACATTACAGACATTTGTAAGCGTATTCACTTGATTGATGTGTGTTCAGGGTAGGACTGACAGGCAGGTTTTGCTTTTCTGTTTGTTTTGCCTGCCATATTGCCAAGACAGGAAGCTTTTGGCCCTTCTCACGTGATTCTCTTGCCCTTTCTCTCCTTTTCTCTAAATTAGGCAGGAGGCAGTAAAATGTGGGGGTTAGAAGTTGAAGAAGCATTTGGATGGTTTATTACCACTTGAATTTGTGCCACCTGTTCTTATACAGACTCCCTGAAAAAAGAGTGTTCTTCCTGGATCTAAAGGCAGTGGAGATGACTCATTTTTGCCTAAATTTTTCCCATCATAAGGATATCCATTAGCACTACCAAGCTTAGAACTATCAGACACTAACAGTCTCTCTTGTGAAAACATGTTTGGTATTATTTTTAGATCTAAAATTATACCATGAATCCAACCCTTCTATCTTGAGAAACGGACCCTTGAGAGAAACCAGGGTGTTTTGATTCTGTTTGTGTGAAAGTGCATCTGCTTATCTGTCTCCTCCCTCTCTGGATCCTTGGATTTCAGTCAGTAGGATTTTGAGTTATTGAGAATCTTGATGACCTGCACTTACCAATAGGTAATATTGTGCCTTTTGTACAGTTGCTTGCCTTTGTGTAGCCTCGGTCGTAATCCAGTGGCATATTTACCTTTGCCCTAACACTTGAGCCATAATCGTATTTCTTAAGTGATGTTTTAGTCATGCCACTACCCACTTGAAAATCCTTGCAAAATGCTCTACACCTCGAACCCTTTAGAGCTTTCACTGAGGCACCTTTTATTTAATACCTTCTTTTTCTCTGTCTTATTCCTTTTTCAACTAGTATATTCCCACCTTAGTGTGTTTTATTTACATTTACTATGTATTTGTAGTTCACTTAGGTGAATCTGTTTCTCTCTTTCTATAAGGAACTTTTTAATTCAGGTGGTGCATAGAGAGGCTATCTCTTCCATATCCAAGTAATATCTAACTATTTTTAATCCAGCATTCCAAAGTTACAGTAGTTCTAAACTCATATAAAGAGAGTGGTATTTATGTCCATGTGTTTTCAGATCTAAGTTCCTTGAGGATGAGTTCTCTATACATTGTGAGCATATAATATGAATCGGTTCATTATATTTTAACCTAGCTGACAAGCCAGTTGTGGGAACAGATGTCTCAAGTTTAATGGCAAAGAGAAACAGGAATTATCCTTATATTTATTAATGCAAATAGTTCCTTGCAAGTTTAAATTGTTGTATGATTAGCGATTAAAAAAAAAAAAACATGCAACTTACCAGCTGTATACTCGACTCTCCTAAGCCTTAGTTTCCCTTTATGTAAAATGGGGATAACGGTATCTACCATACAAAGTTGTGGAGGACTGAATGAGATAATGCATGTAAAGAATGTAGCAAAGTGCCTGACACAGCCAAACCCTTAGTATGTTAGCTATTATTGCTGTTGTGATGATTATCTCTCTCTTCCATTTTACTCTCAGACCATAAGGAAAGGGAAACCCCGTTTTAACATATGGTAGATTTTTCAGGCATAAAAGTTGTCGACAAGTTTTCATAAATTACTAGATATAAAAGTTTTTTCATATGTTTTATGGAAATAATTTAGCAGAGTTAGAAAGGAACATGTTCTTTTCTCTTCAAGATGTTGCTTAGTATGTTGAGGAGTCATTTAAAGTGCGGAGTCTACACCAGGAGACTGTCCACACGGGTGCTGTGTAAGATTATCCATGTATATAGAGAATCCCTGCCCACCGGGCATGCGGTGAGCGTGTGCAGTGAATTTGCTTGTCTTACCAGAGTCCCACTTATAGATACATTGCATCTGAGTGTGGCTATAAATACGGCTGTTGCAAATATGTGTTCTGTGTTACTCTTAGTGTCATCTGTATTTCATGCTCCAAAAACCCCAGGGCATATACCTTCTCTTTCATTCTGATAGACTCCTTGGCAGGGTGTTTTCATAGTAAGGAATTCATAAAACACTTCCAGAGAAGCCATTTTCTCTCTTCTCATCAGGACAATGTCTTTAATGTTGTTTTAAATACGGTGACTGATCAAGCTCTTTTGTTTTAGGTAAAGTATGGCTAGTTTTAGCTTTTTTCTTTTTTCTTCCTTATCTTCTGTCCTGCACCAACCCCAAACAAAAACATAGGCTGCCAAGAGCCAGAGTATCTCAATTATGCGGCTGTGTGGGTCAAAAACTAAACAACTTTCTGGGACACACAGAGTCTGAATTTAAATCCTCGCTCTACCACTGCCTCTTTGTGTGATTCTCAGGAAGCACTTCTCTCTGAGCCTCAGTTTCTTCATCCGTAAAAAGGAAGCAGTTGGTAAGAGCAGTTGCATACAAGGTGCAAGTGCTTCTTGTATGCACGTAAAGGCTTAATGGTCATTAGCAGTCATTATTTGTATCTCTGCTCTCTGCAGGCACCTGTCAGTTTAAGAACACTGATACTGGATTCCTTCTGTTACTGTAATCCAGCTTGTCTTTTGGTTAAGCCTAAAATTCCTCTTGTGGTGTTCTGTCTTTCAGTCAGATGAATTTGTGTGCCCTGGGTCCTTCCTCGCCCAGCCTATTCCAGCATAAATCAGACAACTTTCTGTAAAATAGGAAGTCAGGTTAAATGCTCCCAAAACAGTTCGGTATGAGCTTACGCCTCCCCAGGATTATGTGTTCCACATGTATCTTCATAGAGTTTCTTCATTTGAACCCAGGAAAGACTGTAGAAATCATATCCTTCCTTAGTCTTCTTTAATCCCGTTGATGATAACCAGAACAATTTGGTGCCTGCCCTCGACCCAAACCCTCACCCTCCTCGCCCCCAGCCACGGAACTCCTATTTTTAAGCGTTGTAAGGCAGCTCTTCTCCTCCTCAGCACTGTTGACATTTGGGGCTGGATATTTCTTGGCTGGGGGAGCTCTCCTGTAAGATGTTCGGTAGTGTCCCTGACCTCTACCCACTAGAAGTCAGAAGCCTCCTAGCTGTGACAAACCCCAAATTTCTAGGCATTGCTAGATGTCCCTGGTAGGGATGGGGGATTAACCCCTTTTGAGAGCCACTGGTCTAAGGCAAGTGCCAGAGCATCTGTTGGATTTGTACCTGTTTAGCACAGGGCTCCAAATAGAACATGCTGTCAGTAAACACACGCTCAGTGAGGACTCACCTGCCTACCTGATTCCCAGCAGTTAAGGAATGTTCTTTTATTTACCAGATGGCAGAAACAAAATAGGAGATATATCGGTCTAAGAGCTCAAAGTAGAAAACTAGTCACCACTTCCTACAGTTGGCCACTGGTAATTATGTCCTCTTTTATTTCTTTGCTGAAGATACCCTTTGCCCTGCTATTAAAAACTACCACACCCCATTCCTACCAGCTCTCACTCCATCTCTGTGCCTCTCTCTGGCTCCAGCTTCCATTTTCTTGTGTAACAGGGGAGGTAAATGAGTAAGCATTTTCTTCCTGAAAAATTCAGGCAGGGAGTAAAGAAGTGGTACAAATAGCAAGAGATGAGTGTTCCCACTCTAGTCCTTTTGCCCCAGAGAAAACTGAGGGTATTAATACATCAACTTGGTTTTGGCCTGGTTTCAAACCATAGCCTGAGAGTTTGAGTTTACTAAGATTTTTGCAGTGCCATTCCATATATTAAAGAGTAGTTTGCTTGAAACAGATGGAGCAGAGTATATTCTGATGAACGTTTTCCTAATATGCTGGGCATTGTTCTACATGCTGGGAAACCACTGAACCAGACAGACAAAGCTCCATCAGAATTTCCATTCTAGTAGATGTGTGCTCCCTCGAATGCCTTGGATGTGTTAAAATTTTAAATGATTCCAAAAAACAAATTTATATATCCCCCGTAATTTTATTCAGTAAGTTTTGGCTAAAAAGTGTAGTGTTTTACAGTGTTATAGCCAGAGAGCTATGAGAATACAGTACAGAGTATTTCTCTTGATGAGGTATTAGAGTTTGCTGGGGCTGTTCTTTTTGATTATACATTTGTTTTCTAGTATGCTTTCTGAAAGTCTTGAAGAAATACTGTGAGGATGTATATCCTTCCTGATGTATGCACCTTTCCCCCATTTATCTGACTGGAAGTGGTACTTTTGGAAGGGGACAGCACTTTAAAGTTAAAAGCTTATTAAAACATACCTCTCCCAAACAGCACTGTAATGATTATAGTGCCTGTCTTCTCTGGGTCCTGATAAAGCTTCAGGGAAAGCCCTTATAGTCAAATAATGGCTGTTTTATAGAAAGAACTAGATATAAAATCAAGCAGAAAAAGAGACAGTGACATTTAAAATCACATTAAGCAAGCTGTCCCAAGGAGTACAGGTGTTGCATTACATATGAATATGAAGAAGAAAACTAAATGTAGCCTGGTTTCTTAAAAAAAAAACACCGCAGTGATACTTGGCACTATATCTTCTGATCAACATCTGGTTTGTCTTCAGGGCCTTTGATGTGTGTAGTTTGCAAATGATAGCTCTATGCTGATGTGATGCCTCAAAATACTGAAGGGGGTGCCTGGAAATACACCAATTCTTTAAAGTTTTATTTTTTTACTCTCCATTACAGATATGGTTTTGGAGAGGCAGGGAAGCCTAACTTTGGCATTGAACCTAATGCTGAGCTTATATATGAAGTTACACTTAAGAGCTTCGAAAAGGTGAGAAAATACCAACTTCTCTGAAATCATGACAGATTTCTTCTCCATCCACTTCTTGTAAATCAGTATCTTATATTACTAGGTGGTATAGATAGATGGTATTTGTTTGTATATTGTGCTTTTCATGAGCAAGTTTGTCTCCTGTCTCTGACGCTGCTACTAGAGCACAGGACAACTGATACAGCACAGCTGATACACAACCAAGGAGCTCAGTGTTCTTATTTTGTTCCTGTGTGTCAGCCTTTTTTTTTTTTTTTATTAACTTTTTCGGGTAGAAGCCAAGACTTGTTCCCTTATTTGTTCCTAGACTTGTTCTTTTTGTACTTTTTTTCCTGGGTTGAAGACAAAAAGGTTCATGTTCTTGCCAAGCAGCTCCTTGGGGGGAGTGGGGTGCAGTTTTCCAGGGCTGGATGGATCATACCCTTCACAGGAGTCGTGAAGAGGCCTTCACTGTGGCTCCAAGTTATTATCCAAAATGCAAGGGCTTCATGGGCCACCAGGCTCTGTGGCGAGGAACACAAGGAACAAACCTGCTAACCCTAGACTTTTTCTTTTCGTACCTGTCCAAGTAGAAAAAAAGAGAGCGTTTGCCTCAGGTTCCAGAAATGGCACGCCTCCTTGAGTGTATTTCCAACTCAAACCCGCCTCTGGAGGCTCCCAGCAGCAGCTTCCCTGGACAAACATAGAGCATATGCCTGAGCTAGGTACGCTGTCCCATCCAGCTACGTCCTCTGCACCACCAGAGCCCAGCCCTTCCCCGAGAGCCTCAGGAACTGCATCTTGTAGACCTTTTTCATCCCCGCAGTGTTACCTCCATGTTCCATACTTCAAGCTTTGGACTGGAAATGTGACTGTTTTTATGTTATTAGACTCAGAAAGGAAATCATTGTCCTGTAGGCCTCTAACTTTGGGGTCCTTCCCGAACAGTGATGTTCCTAATCATAACACATTCCCCAAAACAAACATATGCTCTTGTCACAACCATTGCTTGTTGTCAGGTAATGTCTTCTGAAGTCCTGCTAGCTCAGTACTGATCCTCTAATGCTGTCTTCATAGCACAAAGTGGTTTTTATATTTAAAGAGGGAGAAAATAATTTTTAGCAGTAAAGTAACCCCCACCCCTTCCCATCACAGCCCAGTGGACCTTGAACACTCAGGAGCCTCCTCACTGTAGTACGCCACAGCGAGCCTGTGCTTGGTCACGGCTGCAAGGGCATATGCCAGGCTGCACTGCTAGCTATATTTGAAACCACGTGATCAATCCAAGAAGAAGATACAAGAATTGCAAATATACTTGCATCCAGCATAGGAGCACCTCAATATATAAGGCAGATGTTAACAGACATAAAAGGAGAAGTTGACAGTAACACAATAGCAGTGGGGGATTTTAACACCCCACTTAGATCAATGGACTGATCATCCAGACAGAAAATCAGTAAGGAAACACAGGCCTTAAATGACACTGTAGACCAGATGGACTTAATTGATACTTATAGAGCAATCCATCCAAAAGCAGCAGAATACACATTCTTTTCAAAAGTGCACATGGAACACTCTCCAGGATAGATCACATGCTGGGTCACAAAGCAAGCCTCAGTAAATTTAAGAAAATTGAAATCATATCGAGCATCTTTTCTGACCACAATGCTATGAGATTATATTTGAAACCATGTGACAGTGTGTGGCAGTGATGGAGGCAACATGAATTCATTTTCTGTTTTGTAATATTAAGAATAGATTTATAATCAATAAAGACTGAACCCAATATAAAAAATGCAGAACCCTTGTTATTAGATTTTTAAATAATAGAGTTAAATTGTTAAGAATCAACATAGGGTTGCCAGGAAGACTAGTAAATCTCATTATTCACTTTAAAAAGGAGGGGATATATATACCACTGTCTTTGAATAGAGAATTTCATATTTACCCACTTAAGCTTCATAATTCTTATGCAGTAAATAGCACTGACACAGCCATTGTCATCTTCCCTAAAGGACTCCAGATGGTTCTGTTGACTCTTTATGATCCAGCTGTTCATAATGAAAGTGCAGTTGTCCCTGGATTCGTATCTATAATGGGGGAGGAGTAATGATACACACAGTATAAATTAGCAGGTGATCATGAAAGCATTTGTTTACATCTCGGCATCACCTCTATCCTCCCAATTATGTTTTCCTTGAAATTCCCCAAGTACGCATCTGCAAGTTGCTACAGTTTGGAGGCTTTAGTATGTCTGGTTGTACCAGAGTGGAGAGACAACTACATGACCTGGAATTTTTAAAGTGTGTATGAATATACAACTGTGACTTGACTATAATAGTGTTACCATTTTAGAGTTGTAAAACTGAGGCTTGAGAGAAACTTGCCTAAATTATAATAGCAGTTTAGCAGCAGAGTTTGCAGGAGGGAGATAAGGGGCCCCAGCTTCCATTGTGTGGCCTCACCTCCTAATTCTAAAGGCGCATTCTTTAACGACGCTCAACAGTTCATCTTCCTTACGGTATTATTGCCTGCACCTCCCTCTTGAGCAGCATGGATCAAGCTACAGCTTTGTCCTCATGGAAAGTGAGTTATAGCCTAGCAGTGCATTGGCAAGGGCACACAGTTTTAAAAGCCAGTGTGTTTTGGGGTGTGGGTATCCTCTAGGAGTAGCTATTGTTTCTTTTTACGGACATCAGCTGATGCTTTTTCCTTCTCTGTTCATCTGACCATTGTCACACATTTATACAACAGGCCAAAGAATCCTGGGAGATGGATACTAAAGAAAAATTGGAGCAGGCTGCCATTGTCAAAGAGAAGGGAACTGTGTACTTCAAGGTATGTGAGTCTTTGTACAATCCTTTCCATCTCAAAGAATTTATTCAAGTATCAATTGTGCTGATATTCCCTATTCTGAATTCTATACCCTTCTGGATAAGAATAAGCCTGAATTTTTACAAGTCTGTCATTTTCAGTATAAGAAATGGTGCGACAGAATGAATTATGTGACAAAAAGAATACAAAAGCCTCTTGTACACATTCCACTTTAGATCGTAAGCCTCCGCAAAGTCAGACCAGGTCCGGCTTGCCCACCCACCGTGTATCACTCAAGACCTAAAGCATCTTGCTTGGTACATAGTGGTCACTCAACAAGTGTTTGTGGGATGAAACAAAGAATGAATAGAATAATTGTTAGCAAGTAGTAGAATTCAAAGGGGTAAGTTTCATATCATTTTCCTTTCCACTGTCTTGGGGAAGTCACTTAGGTACATGATAAAAGGAAAGATCATGCACAGATTTCAAAAGGAACTGGCAGGAGGAGAGTATAAATTTCTTCTAATGGCCAAGATGATCCCTGCCGCACTTGCTTTTGTGAGAAAAAAGCAGAAATTCCTGAATGATATTTGTCATTTATTGATTCTTGAAAACACTTTCTTGTAATCTAGGAATGTGTTGTTTCCTCACTTAGACTTTAAACCCCCAGATACAATAAAAAAAGAAACAGCACTTTGTTCAATTCTAATCAGAATGTACTATCCATTGCTTCCCCATTGCCAAATATTATACCTTCTCCACATCAAGCAGAAAAGGTCTTAGCGCAGAAGAGAATGAGAGAAGGAATGGGAGTTTTGTCGAGGTTTCTCTTTTTTCCTTGCTGCTATGATCCAGGAGCAAAAAAAAAAACAATTAGATGATGTTTTCAACAGTCTATAAAGCAGTGATACATCAGTGTACTTCAGCAAGTCTTCATGGAGAACCTGCTGTAAGACATGTCCTTGCACTGACAGCCTTGTCTGGAGGGAGGGGAGGCAATATTAACACACATGAAACAACTAGAGAATTATGTAAGACTGCATAAGCAACATAGAATTACGCAGCCAGAGGGCAACAGGTATGGTTTTTATTTTCTGCACTTTGAGAGGAGCCTCATTATTGAGTCATGAAATCAATTTAGTGGAAGTGTATTGCCTTATGTAGTAAGGATACACTTTGTTTCACAAAACTTTGTTCAGTTGTGTGTGAGAGGGTACTAGGTCATAATTTAAAACATTTCTTACTGTGGGTGTAGATAATATATAATTATTTATATTTATTTATAACTGTTACATATATTAAAATAATGTATGGATCACCAGAAAGCATTAGGATATGGCAGAATGACCTCTGAATTGGGAAAACTGGGCTTTATGGCTCCAAATGATTTAAAGTCATTTAAGGTCCAAAGAGATTATTTTTTCATGTGAAAAGTGAGGGAGTTAAATTAGAAGACTCCCAAGTTTCCTTCCAGCCCTAAAATTCGGTGCATTTCTAAACTCTCAAGAACAACTTTGATTTTTTTTAAATTCTAATTGAGGTATTGGATACTTCTGTAACTATTCAGGTAGATTCCAGATGAGTTATTTGTAGACCCAAATACCTAATACACTAGAACAAAAAGAAAATTTTCTGTAAAATTACTTAAGACCATAGGTCCTGAACTATGCTTTCCTATCTACTTGGAGTCCATAAAAGTCTTTAAGTGTATTTTTTATATTTCCCAAAACCTCTGAAAAGAATATTAACATTTGGTAGAGGGGTTGCGACTTTTGGCATTTGACTAGAATTAACTCCGTGTAATGAAACAGCTTGGCTATTCAGAAGCTCTAATTGGTTGCTGATGACTCAAATAATGTTGCGAAGCCACGTGTCATATAGCTGTGTCCTGAATGTATACAGAGAGATGGCCAGAATTTACGATCAGCAGCAGAAAGCAGTGCTAACTTGTCTGTACAGTTACTAAACTTTGTTGCTTCTTAGCATCATAACTGCAACAGTGATTTGTGTATTTCATAATATTATAAACCCTCTTAAAATTACTGATCTTTGGATAAAATCTGGATCAGCAGTCACACATATGGAACATATTATTTTTAACATGCAATTTGATAGACAAAATCTTTCAAAACATTAGTCTTTTGGGGGAAAATTAATGAAAGGTTCAAAACCACTGACCTAAGACCTTTCCCCCAGAATGTCTCTGAACATTCTGTACTACTCAGAACTTCCCTGGAGGCACCTTCATAATTATAGGTAAAAGATCCCAGCAGTGATCCTAGTTTTACCTGTAAGACTTCAGAAATGGTTGGTAGGTGGGTTCCTATACACACTCCCTTTTCAAATGTCAGGGCAGGTTTCAATCTGCCGTGCTGCCTTCCCGGGCCTCGACTTTCCAGGGTGTTTGACTTGGCGCCTTGTGCACAACGCAGAGCCCGGGTGTGTGGGCCAGAGCAGAGATGGGGTACATTGCATGCCACCCGCACGTTGGAGCTCCATTTTCATTGACCTGTCGGTTTGGTTTACACGTAAGTGGGTAAGTCTCTCCCCGTAGTAGGGTAGAATTGTAATAAGCCTTTAAATGGGAGTGATTTTGGCGTTTAGAGTGTAAACTCATATCAACCTCTGAACGCTAAAGAGAAGAAAGGTAGGAGAGGACTCTCTTCATTTGGCTCTGAAAATAATTATTAAGCACGTTTAACAACGTGACGTTACGCCAGGCATTGTGCAAGTCAGTTAAACAGACATGATTTTTGCCCTCATAGCTGACAGCGTTCTGCGGGACAAGAGCATTAACTATCACACGTGTTTCTCTTTTCTGACTTGGAGGCAGAGTGGTAAGGCTGAGGACACTTTCTAACCAAGAGGTTCTTGCGCCCCCTTGTGCTCCTTGGGGAAAAAAGCATTTCTAAAGCAAGCTAGTTAAGGATCTTCCTTCAACGAACCCTTTGCAGACAAACCAGGCTTTGCTATGTTTTGACCACCATTACTGAACCAGGAAACCAGTGCTATGATTTAGAAACAAGTCATCTATGACTCTAGGATTTTAGGTTAAAAAAACTAAAAACCTGCCCCTCTTTCTTGTTCCTTCACTCTTTCAGAGCAGGATTGCTCAACCTCAGCACAATCGACATTTGGGGCTGTATAAATTCTGCTTGGCAGGAGGCTGTTCTGTGCATTTAGCAGCATCCCTGGCCCCTACCCACTAGATGCCAGTAGTGCACACATATTCTCCAGTTATGACAACGAAAAACATCTCTAAACATTGCCAGATGTTCCCTGGGGGCAAAATCACCCTAGTTGAGAACTCCTGTTTTAGTACATCAGAAGCAGAAATAACACAGAGGTCTTTGTTCATTAGAAGTTGAGATATAAGTAAAATTATATATACTATATAAGAAAAGGCTGTCAAAAAATTAAAATGCTCTATAAAGGTAAGGAACATTTATGTATTATGAAGTCTAATACTTTGGGGTTTTTTTTTTTTAGAAAGCATAGCCGCTACCATTCTGATAGTCAGAACCTACTGAAGTGATAGGATCTGGATCTTTGTCCTCCCTGACTCTTCTCTTCTTTCTCTATGACAATATATTAAATAGTCAGAAAGGTAATTGGAACACTGAAGATGGAGGAGGAGAGAGAGGAAGAAGAAACTAGGCGTAACAGGGAAAATGCCTGTCCTCACCTAATCTAAATGAAGTGACACCTTTTATTTTCACCTACACCTCCATTTTGCTCCCAAGGATTGAAAAACTTTTGATTCCATAGTTACGTGCTTTTGACCTTAATGTTTACTTAGCACACCTTCATTAAGGGCCTCCTTATGTTAAACCCTGGATATTCCAAAAGGGATAGGACATGCTCCCTGTCCCAAAGAGCTCACAATCCAGCAAGAGAAAAGACAATGACAAAATGCCCAACCCTGAAACTGGTGAGGACTTTAATCTTGAGTAGTGAGCCTAAGGCTAAGACAAACTATAAGTACAGACAACCCCCGACTTACAGTGGTGCGAAAGCAATACACATTCAGTAGAAACCACACTTTGAATTTGGGGTTTGACTTTTCCTGGGCTGGCGATGTGACCAGCAGCAGTGAGCACAGCTCCCGGCCCTGCGATCACGGAGGCAAATAACCGGTACAGCCATTCTGGACCCACACAACCATTCTGTTTTTCACTTTCAGGACAGTATTCAGTAAATTACATGAGATATTCAACACTTTATTATAAAACAGGCTTTGTGTTAGATGATTTTGCCCAACTGTAGGCTAATGCCAGTGTTCTGATCACACTTAAGGTAGGCCAGGCTAAGTTCTACTGTTTAGTAGGTGAGGGGTAGTAAATGAATTTCAGCTCACCCAGGGTGTGGTGGGAGGTAACCCCATTGTAAGCTGAGGAAGATCTGTACATTCAGACCCAGGCCCTCTCCTTGGAACTGGTCTACCCCATCCTTATCACCAAAAATCGACATCGGGGCTTCCTTTCTACAGATGGAGCTCATTTTTATGCCAACCACCTGAATTCCTTTATAACGGGAACATTCTTGTAGACTTGCTCTGTGATTTTTCTCTTCTTACTCAGTCATTGGGTGACGTTTGGAGTGCATGGGGAGACATAACTCTACACTGAAGTGTATGCCCTGCTTTGACTATGGTAAATCCTAGTGACATGATCTTAACACTGTTCATTGGTCAGACATTGGATTTAATGTCCTAAGGGGTTTGGCTGCAATTCTGCCATCTGGTGGGATGGGTCATGTTTTCGAGCTTGTGGTCACCTCCTGCAGAGGAGACCCCTCACCTGTACCCCCATCTTATTTGTGTACTTACCAGCTGTCACTCCTCTCATTCATCCTAAAATGGCAGTAAACACATTGTTTCAGCCCATTATTTCTTGTATAGAGCAGATATAATTCATGTGAATTAATTACACAATTTTTATTCACAATTTTTAGAATTCTAATCGGGTAAGAGCAAAAATATGATTAAGAGAAGGAGCTTTCTTATGTAGTTAGGTGGCTGACACCTGTGTGATTATTTCTGTCGGATGGCTGCTCTTCAGCTATGTATATTCCCATTGTCCATAGATCAGAGGTTAGCAGACCACAGCCTGTTTTTGTAGGTAAGGCTCTACTGGGATGCAGCCATGCCCCTTTATTTATATATTGTCTGTAGCTGCTTCTGTACTACCAAGGACAGAGTTGCAACAGAGACTGTTTGGTCTGCAAAGCCTAAAATATTATCTGCCCCTTTACAGGAAACAGTTGCCAACCCCTGGTTTAAATAAGATTTGCTGGGTTTGGGACTAGCACTTGCCAAAATATAGTATGTACTGTGCAGTGCTGATCGTCAGGAGGAGAAATGGGAAAAGTAACTTCTCCTTCAAGTAAACTAGTGACATAGTCTACAGCTACTCACCAGCCCTTTGAAAGTTTGGTAAATTTTAGCACCAAAGAATGTAACCCAAAAGCCTTGATGCCCACCTGCTGAAAGAACTGCCCCCTCTGAAAAGGGTGAGATGGTAAATGCTGGACAAGAGCATTATGGTGCCCGGCCCTGCACCAGCTCAGAGGTCACTGGAACTTGAGAAGGAAGGGGGAAAGTTGCCTGGAGAGCCACCTCCTGAGAACAGAAAGAAATGATCAGATACCTTGGTTGGTACGAGGTGGTTGTCTCCTTTTGCGGATTTGCTTTTCTCAGGGAGGGCTGAGCTTACACTTCCTTTGTACCCGCTCCAGAGCCTGTACAGCAAGTAATTACTGGCTTTCTCTGTTAGGGAGGCAAGTACATGCAAGCGGTGATTCAGTATGGGAAGATAGTGTCCTGGTTAGAGATGGAATATGGCTTATCGGAAAAGGAATCGAAAGCTTCTGAATCGTTTCTGCTCGCTGCCTTCCTGAACCTGGCCATGTGCTACCTGAAGCTTAGAGAATACACCAAAGCCGTGGAATGCTGTGACAAGGTAAAGTGTCTTCGTGTGGGATGAATGTTAGATAGTCCGGATCTTTTTTCTCCATCCTCGTACTCAGTCGTCTTCTGCTTCCTCTCAGCCAAGCTTTGGATTTTTCATTTTGCTTTGTTTTGTTTGGGATTGTTTGTTTCTCAGTAAGAATTGGGAAATTCAGAAAGATTTTTTTTTTTTTACTACAGTCATACTTTCCTAATGCCTAGACTATTTATAATAATACATTATGAGTAAAAGTTTTGATAAAATTAAGCAATTTTTATCCATGACCTTAAGTCGATGGTATTTGGTACCAGATTACACAATTTAATAAGAACATTTAACTGAAGCCTTTTAGGATTTTAAGAACAGACTGTGGCTGCTCATGCAGGGATATGTACAAGTCACTTTTTATTATAATCATATTTATTCACTGACTAGGAATATACATAAATAATTTGCAAGACCCACAAAGCATCAGCATCCCTTATTACATCTCTGTTGTTAACATGTTAAGCAGCACCTAAGTACTAAAAGACCAGTAACAGTATCATGTGTACGATTCTGTTCTTTCCTACACTAGCTGATGCTGTTGTGTCTGGTATTTGGTCTCAGAGTGAACAGTGTATATTATACTATGGGTAAAAGCTAGTAACTGGATATATCTTAAAGATAGACAAAGGAAAGAGGAATAACACGCAACTATTTCATACCTTCTTTGTAAGATTTTTTGAGTTTTAAGATTTTGAGTTTTGTGGATGTGTTCCCTATCATGTTATACTAAATTTTTGCCTGAGAAAAGAATGTTATTAATTCCATTTTTAAACTTTGTGCTTTTTTATTATAGAAGTAGTATAAAGTCATTCAAAATTCAGACATTACAGAAACATACAAGAAACTGAGTCCATTCATAAAATTCCCATTGACCCTCTCCCAAGACCACAGTCATTCATTTCCCACACACCTTCCTTTTGTTTTTCCATACATAGTAATATGTATATTTTTTAATGAGAATGTATAGATGTATAAAACAAGGACATCTTTCTGCATCTTATCAGTTCATCATATAACTCTTCTTCATTCTTTTTAGTCTATATAGTATCAGTTGTATGCATCTATCATAATTTGTTTAACCAATACCTTTTGGTAGATTTCCAGGTTTTTGATATTATAAATTATGTAGTGTTTCTCTGCATATGTGGGGAATTATTTCTCTAGGATAAAATTCCTAGGAGTGGAAATACTGGGTCAAAAGATGTTATTTTAATATATTTAAATTTTAATACTTCATATATTATTGAATATTATCAGTGGTTTCTTTTCTCAGTATTATTGGCAACAAAAAATTCTTATTTTCATTTTTATTTCTTGGTTACCAATGAAGTTGCACATCTTTTCATGACTTGTTAGCCATTTGTGTTTCTTCTGTGAATTGCTTGTTCACATCTTTCCACCAGATTATTTGTTTTCTATTGATTGAGGTAGCCTCACATTATCACTGTTAACCCTTTGACAGTAGGGACCTTGTTCTCACTTGTTTGTCTTTGATGATGGTATCTTTTTCTGAAAAGAAAGTTTTAATACTTCGTAGTAAAATCTGTCTTTTTAGAAAAGTCTTCCCCATCCAACAATAATAAAAATAACCCTGTTCAGTACTTTAAAAACCTACTGCAACTAGGTTTACTTTAAAAAAAAATAATAAATAACCCTATTATATATATATTTTTTTAAGGTTTTTTATTTTTATTTATTTTTGGCTGTGTTGGGTCTTCGTTTCTGTGCGAGGGCTTTCTCTAGTTGTGGCAAGTGGGGGCCACTCTTCATCGCGGTGCGCGGGCCTCTCACTATCGCGGCCTCTCTTGTTGCGGAGCACAGGCTCCAGACGCGCAGGCTCAGTAGTTGTGGCTCACGGGCCTAGTTGCTCCGCGGCATGTGGGATCTTCCCAGGCCAGGGCTCGAACCCGTGTCCCCTGCATTGGCAGGCAGATTCTCAACCACTGCGCCACCAAGGAAGCCCCCAACCCTATTATATTTTATGGGGGGTTTTTTGCCTGTAAACATAGTTGGTCTAGAATTTATTTGTTTGTTTATGATATGAGGTAAGAATCTAACTTATTTTCTACATGGATAGTCACTGTCTTGGCCCCATTTATTGCAAAGTTAATCCTTTCCCTACATGACTTACATTACCATCTTGGTGATGATTATTAAATCTTTTTGTATACATACACATGAATCTGTTTCTGAATGCCTTGTTCTCTTCCACTGACCTGTTTGTCTGTGGAGTACTAACCACTGTTATAATAGTAGTTTTAATAGTTTCAATAGTTTAATAGTATATCTTTTTCTCTGGTGGGTCAAGTCCCCTCATTATTTTTGTTTTTCCAAAATTTTCTCTGCCATTCTTAGTCATTTACTTCTTCCATTGGACTTTATATGAACTTTTCAAAAGTCCTCCTCCCAAGTCCCCTTGGAACCTTTATAGAAATTGCATTAAATACAGAAATTAATTTGGATATTTTGATCAGTAGTACATAATTACCTTGAGCCTGATCTTTTCAATATGCCTTTTCCAGTTCCGTTGGCCAGAGACCTTTCTCTCCAAATTCCCACAAGGTACATGCATCCTTTCTAAAACATAGACCATCTGTCCCTAGGCCCTTGGACTGGACAGTGCCAATGAGAAGGGCTTGTACAGGAGGGGTGAAGCCCAGCTGCTCATGAATGAGTTTGAGTCAGCCAAGGGCGACTTTGAGAAAGTGCTGGAAGTAAACCCCCAGAATAAGGCCGCGAGACTGCAGATCTCCATGTGCCAGAAAAAGGCTAAGGAGCACAATGAGCGGGACCGCAGGATATACGCCAACATGTTCAAGAAGTTTGCAGAGCAGGATGCAAAGGTATGTGCAGAACCCACTTGCCTGCAGGTAGATCATGAACTGACTGACCTTGACCCTTTGACTTTTTTTCTAAGAAGGTTCAGCATAGGACACAAGCACAGGAAGACAACCTGAGAGGCACAAGAATAGGGAAAATGATCTCAGATCTGATTGAGGCTGGTTTGGATCTAGAAATAGAGTAGAGCTTTTCCACTATTCTGTTCCCCAAAGGCACATAGTTGTGAGGCCCTGGCATGTCCATGCAGGAGAAGAGGGAAATTAATTCCCTAGAAATGTACTAAGGCTTTTATTATTTTTTAAAAAACCAAACAACATTTGCTTGTTGAGACTTCGATTTTCCTGGGAAATGGGCTCTGATGGGGAAGCCCCGCCGTCATGCCCTTTACTTTGAGGCTCGGGAGCCAACCTAGCGAATGTGATAGGAGCAGTCAGCCTCCCCTGCAGCAAGGTTGTATTCTGGTCCTGCGTTGACCGTCCGCTCAAACCCCCTTGTTACGTGGACTTGACTGTGAAACAGCTGTCCCTGCGGCAAGCTGGTCACTTTAACGAAAGAAAAGTGAAAGCCCCCACTCTGACTATGGCAGCAGAGCCGTGACTTACACAGCTGCATAATCTAAATAAAGACATGGTAATGCCCTCTTGTGTTCGACCTGACAGTCTGGAGAAGCCAGGAAGTAATTGGACATTTCATTTCTTTTTTCCTCTAATCCTCTTGATTTACTTCTTCCTCAGGAAGAGGCCAGTAAAGCAATGGGCAAGAAGACTTTAGAAGGGGTCACCAATGAAAAAGAAACAGCAAGTCAGTCGATGGAAGAGAAAGCCAAAGGCCATGTATGACACCACGCCAAGGAGGGAAGAGTCCTAAGGAACTCGGCCCCTCCTCCACGGGCTTTCACCCAACTCAGGACTAAACAGTGTTTAATGTAAAGTTTGTTATAGTCTATGTGATTCTGGAAGCAAATGGCAAAACCAGTAGCTTCCAAAAAAACCACCACCCTGCTGCTGCCCAGAGCTCTCATCGAGGGGGTGGCATGGGACCACTCCAGGTGGAACAAAGCAGCAACTGTTGGTGTGGAGAGGTTGAGCCAACAGCTTAAGTCCAGCTCATTTCAGTTTATGTCAACTTGCAATATCCAGTTCAGGGTCTCTTGAGATCATCCTAACAATTGGGGGCTGGCTGTTAGGTTTTCCATTTGACTGAACTTTAATAGCACTGCAGAAACCTAGAAATAAATGCTTAATGAGTTTCTTCTTTCCTACAGTTGGGCAGGGGAGAGTTGGGGGAGGTTTTGTTTTTCAAATGACTGACGTGCTGTGAATGCATGCTGTTGCATTTTTTACCAACAGAACCCAAAGGAGAGGGGCCGGGTCCCCCCTCAGACCCCCAGCAGCGTCACGGACCTGAAAGCCAGAATCTCAGAGGCCTCTCGCTTGCTGACTTAGCCGCCTCCCAGACCCCCTCCTTAGTAAAGCAGCCTCCTTGTGAGAGCTGGCTTCTGCCCCGCCAGCCTGTCCCCCCCAGAGGAGGAACCCTGTCATTCCTAAAATACTCTTCAACGCTAACGAGCAGAGCGAGTTTCTGGATTAGCTTTCCCTGTTTTGGATGAAGTTCTGAGATGCTGAAATGTGAATAGAACTATCAGAATTGTGCTTTTTCTTCCCTCCTCTATCCTTTTAGGAAAGAATGTTGAATCCAGTACTGCCTGCTCGCATTGCTACCATTCAGTTTCTTATTTCCATTCTAACCCTTGCTATAAAGAATTTCAGGCTTGTTCTTATAATACCTGGAGTGAGTGAGTTTATTTACATATCTGTCTAGGATCCATGCAGCCTTTTTGTTGTCTTTTTAAAATTGCTGTCTCATAAACACATGTATACTGATTTATGGAAGTTTATTTACACTCCTCTATCATGTTAAAAAAAATGTTTTGACTTTTTACTACTAAGTAGCTTAATTTTTAAAAACAAAATCTGTGGGGTTGAAAAAATAAGTCATCGCTCTTCTACGTTAAGCATTTTCCTTGCAGGTTTGACATGCAGTAGCTTTCTTTTCCTGCGCCGATAGCAGCTGCTTTGTTCTGGTGTGAGTTGTGAAAAAGAGTTGAAAACAGCTTCCCATGCAGGTACATCTAGCCTAAAATCTCCAGTACTTGGGCATTGAATTAGGGCAAGTCTTAAATATGTACATGTAGTTGAATTTTAGTCCTTACGGGTAAGCGAGATTAAGCGTGGCTTTCTGGTCCCACAGCCTAAGAAATAAGAAACACTCATGGGAATGCATTTGGCAACCCAAGAAAACATTTGCTTCAACCTGGAACATCTCACTTTTTTAAATCCTAAAGAACACTGGCAATTGTATTTTAGATTAATTTTTATTTTTATGGTGGTTTTAACAAAACACTTTTATTGTTAGGTTAGGTCCCATGTTAAAACCTAAAAATAAAGTCATTTCCTTTTATATCAGTTTTTTTCTCCATGGAACAAATGGAATTTTCTCCTTTAATGATAACTAAAATCCTTTTAATTTCTCATTTACACATTAGTCTTTTTTCATGAGTGATTTCTTTTTTTTAAAGAAGTCTCACCTAGGGAATATAAAAGCAAAAGTTGATTTTGCTTATCTGCTTGACTGTTTGTTTAGTATTTGTAGCTCTGTTGACTAGAGCACGACTCCAGTGAGGCTAAGGTTAAAATTAGATCCTAAAAAGTCCAGTTAGATTTTTGCAGGTAACAAGCAAAAAACTGTTCCAAAAATTAGATTATCTATCTTAGCCCACTGTCTCGTCTGTTATGGGTCATGTGAACAGGCGAGGAGAGAGAGGGGAAGGCTGGGCAAGTGGTTCGGAGCAAATGATTATGAGGTGCCCATCACCACTCAAGAGAAAGAAACTTCACATATTCTTGTATCAAATTCAATAATTTTAAACAATTTGTCTGGAAGTCAGCAGGTGTCTTTGAACCATCTCTTAGACTGCATTTGGAGTGGTGAGGCAGCATACGGTGTATTAAAAACAAATTGGTTTTTTTAAAAAAGTATTCAGATGCACTTTTTTGGTGTTCTTTAAATAAATTAAGAAAAACAAATGTGACTTCCCATCATTCTTGGTTTTGCTCAAATAGTCTTCAAGAAAGGTTGTTTTGGTTGAAAAACTGTGGTGGGGGACAAGTTGAAGAAATGAGACCTCAGAAACTTGGCAAGAGACAATATTCTCCTGCTCCTTGCTCTGATGCACAACTTGAGATCAACATTGGGCTAAAGGCAGTGGAATTATGCATCTTTGTAAAAACAAGAAGATTTTGCTTTTTCATTAAGCAGTGGCTATTCTGCCATTTTAGCTGAGTGTAAGGTAGGTTCAAGTGGGGAAATGAAGAGGTTTAATTGTGCCCTTTAATAAATATGTAAAATATAAGTAAGCATACGTCAGGCAACGTTCTGCGTTAAGCATGTGTTTGTTTGTTTCCTCTTAAGTAGCTTGTTAATCCTGATTCACAGTGCAAAAGACAGGGGCTGCGGGGCTGGGGGCACTGCGACCCCAATAGCACCACCAAGGCCTACAGACAGGTCAGGTCAACACAGGCTCCAGCCACCTTTTATTCCCTTTGAATTCCTTGCTTCATCTCTGGATTTGAATTACACTCTACTCTTCCCCCTTTGCTGCTAAATCATGTGGTAATGGAATAATTCCCTTTATTTGCACGTTTTTCTAAACGAATAATGATTAGCTAGGGATCTTGAAGATAAGCAGAGTTTCCTAAACTATAAACTTGTGATTCGGGTAATTCGAGGCAGCCTGCACCTGCTCCAAAGCATGAGGAATAGCAGTGAAGAGTTGTCTCCATAGTTATTTGGCCTTTAAGGCATCACTTCGATTCCTCTTTTAGCATGGTGCACAAGAATGTATTCCAAGGGACTGTCACCAACATTAGTGACAAAGAGCATTAATTTGAGTTGATTCATCAAAATCCAAAAACAGTTCCCCAAACTAGCTGTATATTTCCATCAACTGGCTACTTACGTGTTTGAACAGCAATGACTGACGAAAGTGGACATAAAAGGAACCCTCAGTGCTTCCTTTCAGATTTTTCTCTCCTACTTGTCTGACATTTCTTTGGGAGATAAGGGCACTATACAGACAAGGCACAATAATTTTGACCCTGCTATTTATATAATTCATCTCAACATACATAATCTACATGTGTGACCTTAATGATTCATTGCAAGAAAGGGGACATCACTGAATGTAACTCCCAAGAAGACCTTTGACAGCACCTGTTGGAGCTAACTGCTACCTACAGATGGGATGACTGGAGCATAGTCCATAAAGCAGGGATTCCCTGAGGACCCTGGCGAGAGAATCAAGGATGAGGAGGACCCAGAAGGGTGAAATAGCCAGCCCACGGTCATCCAGGTCACCTGATGATACCCTTCTATAATTTCAAAATAGTTCTTTTTCTAGTCTAAAGCATGATTCTTTTGGCAAATGGCATAAGATGTTGATAGCTCCTTAAAATCCCCAAGCATTTGGTGGAACTGAAATGGCAACAGAGCCATAGGCCTCATAGTCTACTTTGGAGTAAATGCAGGGAATTTACCAGTATGTAAAGGGTAGGGATGTTTTGCTTTTTAAAGCATGCTCTGGGTTGAGTTAAGGAATTTCAATGTTTAGAGGAAATAAAAAACAAACCAGGTATTAGATCCTCACCACCTCACCTTGGAACCTGGTTGGAGCGAGAAAAGGCGAAAGGTTTTCCTCTGCAGCCTGCTTATTTTCAGCAAACACTTCAGTACCCATGTTTGGAGGGACCAGACGTTTTTAACATAATCAAGGGCAAGTAGTGAAATCTTCAGTAATCTGCCGGCCATTGACAAGGGTAGGGTAGGTACCAGTTGCTAAGAACAGTGCATAGAAAAAGCTGTCCTGCAGCCACAGGCTTAAACTGGTCATTACTATTTGAATTCTTACTATGTGCCAGACACTTAAACCCTCTTTACACTGAATTTCCAGATATAAAAAGAATGTGGCTGCTACACTGTTTCTACCTTTGGAATCTCACAAAAGATCATGTGGTCCTTACCAACCTAAAACTATGCAAGGAAGGAATTCTGGGAGATGTATTTCAAACCTGGCTTAGCTGACACATTATAAATACCCCAAGTGTCCACCAAGCCTCTCTTGAGGCATTAAATATATTCCTGGCCTGGGTCTACTTTGGATAATATGCTTTCATAAAATAACTTTAAAGCCAAATCATAATGCCTACAGCAAGAAATTATCTCCTTAAAAGCTTCTGACTGAGGAGATAAGGTGGGTAATGACTACCCACAGTCATTAGTCAAGTAGCTAATGACTAGTATTGGGGGAGGCAATGGCTAATTCTAGTTATCTAACTGATTTGATGTCTGCTTACAACCACATTTCCACACTGAGAACTTCTGATCTTTTCAGTGTAAAAACGTGAACCCACATATATACCCTTGCCCTTTACAGATACCAAAGTCTTCCTAAAGGTGACACCAGCCAAAACATAATAAACTCATATGACCCCCCACTGAGGGATCAAGGAACTCATGCATTCCTTTACTCATCACCATCTCAGCATTTAGTACACTATGCCCAAACTAGTACTTAGTAGATGCTCAATAAATTGGCTTCCTCCCTTTCTCATAAGGCAGCCTCACATCTCTATTTCAGTGGCCCTTCATTCCTGTTACTTGCCTTGAGATGTGGAGGCCAGAACCACGTGGTTTTCTAGCAGTGCCGGCAACCTGATTTTGGTCCTTGATGTATTGGGAACCAGCAACAACTTGACTTGGGGCAGGGGACATAACTGCAGAATGGATCTGTGGTCTTCAGGCCACACTGATCTTAAATCTATTTCCACTATTAACTCAGAGTTCATCAGCCCAACAGATATGTGAAGTGGAGGAGGATTCTGGGGAGATGGAAGGGTAGGACGCACCAGGAATCTCTCTCCCACCTAGACAACAATTAACACTGGCAGAATCTGTCTGATGTAACTATTTTGGAATTCTGGAGTCTGTTGAAGCCTTGCAACTTCCAGGCATGGATGGTATATTGTAGGCAATTTTAGTCAATTTCAGCTAGTACAACAGCAGCTACCCATCCACCACCACCAGACACATGGCAGGCAGCTCTGCAAGTTTTCTGGCACAGCTTGTGGGAGCTAGGGTGGGCAAAAAGGACTCTGTCCCCTGAATATTAAGCATCTGTCCTCTGAGTAGGATTGCTGCTTGATTACTGAAGTGCAAAGAGGCAGGAAGCCACTGTCTCATCTCCCCCGCTCCCCCATCATTGTAAGCCCCTCCATCTCTGGCTCAAGTGACTTCCAGGGGAATTTAAAGGACCAGTGGCCTTTTGCCCTCCCCCCGCCTTCACTTTTTACATTTTCCTCTTTCAGGAGCCAGACAGTAAAGACTAGGACATTCAAAAACAACTTCCTATATGGGGAAAATTAGAAAGTGACAATATATGTCCAGGGAAAGGCTCAGAAAAGACCTGAGAAGATGTTAACTTTACACCTCAGACCAATATTCAGCACAGAGACAGCCTACAACAATCAAAAAACAAAAATAACAAACAAAAAAACCCCCAGAAAACCCTGGGGATGAGGGAGAATCTGATTTCCAGAGTTAATACCACATTATTAGATTCACATGGCCAGTGTTCAACAAAAAAAATCACAAGACATACAAAGAAACAGGAAAGTATGGCCCATTCATAGGAAAAAATAATTCAACAGAGTCTTTCCCTGAAAAAGACCTCATGACAGATATACTACCAAAATTTTAAACAACTGTCTTAAAGATACTCAAAGAACTAAAGGTAGATATGAAGAAAGTCAAGTAAACAATGTGTAAACAAAATGGAACTATCAGAGATTTAAAAAACCTAAAGAGAAACCAAAAAAATTCTGGAGCTGAAAAGCACAATAACTGCAATGAAAAATTCACTAAGCGTATTCAAAGGCAGATATGAGCAGGCAAAAGAAAAAACTAATGAACATTAGGATGTGACAGTGAAATTATTGAGACTGAAGAACAAAAAGAAAAAAGTGAAAAAAGTGAACAGAGCCTAACGGACCTGTGGGACACCATCAAGTGGACATCATGAGACTCCAGAAGAAGAAGAGAGAGAAAGGGGCAGAGAAAATATTAGAAGACATAATGGCTGAAAAGTTCCTAAGTTTAGTGAAACACACAAATGTAAACATCCAAGAAGCTCAACAAATTCCAAGTAAGATTAATTCAAAGAGACCCAAACCAAGACACATTATAATCATACTTTCAAAAAGACAAAGATGGGGTTTCCCTGGTGGTTCAGTGGTTAAGAATCTGCCTGCCAATGCAGGGGACACAAGTTCAAGCCCTGGTCCAGGAAGATCCCACATGCTGTGGAGCAACTAAGCCTGTGTGCCACAACTACTGAGCCTGCACTCTAGAGTCTGCATGCCACAACTACTGAAGCCCGCACACCTAGAGCCTGTGCTCTGCAACAAGAGAAGCCATCACAATGAGAAGCCTGTGCACGGCAACAAAGAGTAGCCCCCGCTCGCCACAACTAGAGAAAGCCCGCGTGCAGCAACAAAGACCCAACGCAGCCAAAAATAATTAAAAAAAAAAAAGACAATGATTGAATCTTGAAAGCAGCAAGAGAGAAGCAAGTCGTCACATACAAGGGAGTGTCAACAAGATCATCATCAGATAATTTGGAGGCCCGCCAGTGCACAGGCTCCAGCCCTGGGACCCACAGCCAGCCAGGCCAGGACCTGGCCCCACCCCCCAGCAGCCTTTGCACAAGGCAGGGCCTGGCAGCCAACCGGGCCAGGGACCAGCCCCACCTACCAGCCCACCCACAGTAGTCAGCCCCACCACAACAGAAGGGCCAATGGAGCACATATAAAGGACACCCCTAGATCATACAGGTTTGCATCCAGAGGGTAGTGTACTACCAGACCCCCGTAAGGACGTCTCCTACAAATGGCCACTTCTCCAAGATTGGGAACTGTAACCAACCTACCTAATACATACAAATGACCACAGAGAATTAGGCAAAATAAGACAACAAAGGAATATATTTCAAATGAAGAAACAAGACAAAACCCCAGAAGTACAACTAAGTAAAGTGGAGATAAGCAATCTACCCAATAAAGAGTTCAAAGTAATGATTGTAAAGATGCTCGGTGAACCTGGGAGAAGAAAGGATGAACAGAGTGAGAAGTTCAACAAGGAGAAAATATAAAGAAGAACCAAAGAGTTGAAGAATACAATAACAAATAAAAAATACACTAGAAGGAATCAAGAGTAGATTGCATGATGCAGAGGAATGGATCAGTGAACAGGAAAACAGTATTGGAAATCTAAGCTGAAAAGAAAAAAGTTTTATAACATGAGTACAGTTTAGGGACTTCCCTGGTGGTCCTCCTTACAATGCAGGTGATGCAGGTTCGATCCCTGGTCGGGGAACTAAGATCCCACATGCTGCGGGGCAACTAGGCCCTCATGCCACAACTATTGAGCTTACGTGCCTCAACGAGAGAGCCTGCGTGCCACAACTACAGAGCCCATGTGCCCTGGAGCCCACACACCACAACTAGAGAGAGAAAACCCACACACCACAACTAGAGAGAAGCCCACGAGCTGCAACTAGAGAGAAGCCCAAGCACCACAACGAAGAGACCACATGCCTTAACGAAAGACCCCACATGCCTCAACAAAGATCCTGTGTGCCGCAACTAAGACCCGATGCAGCCAAAAAATAAGGAAAATAAATAAAATAAATATTTAAAAAATGAGTACAGTTTAAGAGACCTCTGGGACAATATCAAGCATACTAACATTTACATTACAAGGGTCCCGGAAGGAGAAAAGAGAAAGGGTCAGAAAACGTATTTGAAGCAATAATAGCTGAAAAAATTCCCTAACCTGGGGACAGAAACAGACATTCAGGTTCAGGAAGCAGCGAGAGTCCCAAATGAGATCAACCCAAGAAGTTCATACCAACACATATTGTAATTAAAATGGCAAAAATTAAAGATAAAGAGAGAATGTTAAAAGAAGCAAGGGAAAAGCAAATAGTTAAATACAGTGGAACTCCCATAAAACTGTCAGCTGACTTTTCAGCAGAAACTTTGCAGGCCAGAAGGAGTGGCATAATACATTCAAAGTGATGAAAGAAAAAAAACCTACAACCAAGAATACTCTACCCAGCAAGGCTATCATTCAGATTTGAAGGAGAGATAAAGAGTTTTACAGACAAATGAAAGCTAAAAGAGTTCAGCACCACAAATCTGGCTTTACAAGAAATGTTGAAGGGACTTCACTAAACAGAAAAGAAAAGACCACAACTAGAAAAATGAAAATTATAAGAGGAAAAAAAAATCTCATTGGTAAAAGCAAATGTAAAGGTAGTAGATCAAACACTTATAAAGCTAGTAGGAAACTTAAAAGACAAAAGTAGTAAAATCATTTATATCCACAATAAGTAGTTAAGGGATACACAAAATTAAAAGATGTAAAATATGATGTCAAAAACATTAAGGTGGGGGAAACAGTAAAAATGCAGGGTTGTTAGAATGTGTTTGACCTATAATAGATACACAAACCCCCCAAAAAAGAGGAATCTAAGCAGACCACTAAAGACAGTCATCAAATCACAAGGGAAGAGAGCAAAAGAAGAAGAAAGGAACAAAAAGGAACTACAAAAACAACCCAAATACAATTAATAAAATGGCAATAAGTACATGCCTATCAATAATTACTTTATGTAAATGGACTAAATGCTCCAATCAAAAGATATAGAATGGGTGAATGGATTTAAAAAAAAAAAAAACAAGACCCATATATATAATGCCTACAAGAGACTTACTTCAGGTCTAAAGACACACACAGACTGAAAGTGAGAGGATGGAAAAAGGTATTCCATGCAAATGGAAATGAAAAGAGAGCTGGAGTAGCAATACTTAGACAAGATAGACTTTAAAACAAAGATTGTAACAGGAGACAGAGAAGGACATTATTACATAACAATAAAAAGATCAGTCCAACAAGAAGATATAACAATTGTAAATATATATGCACCCAGCATAGGAGCACCTAAATACATAAATATCAACAAACGTACAGAAAGAAATTGACAGAAACACAATAATAGTAGGGGACTCTAACACTCCACTTACATCAAAGGACAGATCATCCAGACAGAAAATCAATAGAAAACACTGGCCTTAATATATACAATGGAATATTACTCAGCCATAAAAAGAAACGAAATTGAGTTATTTGCAGTGAGGTGGATGGACCCAGAGTCTGTCATACAGAGTGAAGTAAGTCAGAAAGAGAAAAACAAATACCGTATGCTAACACATATATATGGAATCTAAGAAAAAAAAATGGTCATGAAGAACCTAGGGGCAAGACAAGAATAAAGACACAGACCTACTAGAGAATGGACTTGAGGATATGGGGAGGGGGAAGGGTAAGCTGGGACAAAGTGAGACAGTGGCATGGACATATATACACTACCAAACGTAAAATAGATAGCTAGTGGGAAGCAGCCACATAGCACAGGGAGATCAGCTCGGTGCTTTGTGACCACCTAGAGGGGTGGGATAGGGAAGGTGGGAGGGAGGGAGACGCAAGAGGGAAGAGATATGGGAACATATGTATATGTATAACTGATTCACTTTGTTATAAAGCAGAAACTAACACACCATTGTAAAGCAATCATACTCCAATAAAGATGTTAAAAAAAAAGAAAACACTGGCCTTAACACATTAGATCAGATGAAATTTACACATATATGTAAAGTATATATATATGTGTGTGTGTGTATATATATATATATAAAATATTCCATCAAAAAGCAGCAGAATACACATTCTTTTCAAGTGCACATGGAACACTGTCTAGGATAGATCACATGCTAGGCCAATAAAACAAGTCTCAATACATTTACAAAGACTAGAATCATATCAAGCATCTTTTCTGACCACAATGCTGAGACTAGAAGTCACCTACAAGAAAAAACTGCAAAAAAACACAAACATGTGGAGGCTAAACAATACGCCACTAAACAACCAGTTGGTCATTGGGATAATCAAAGAGAAAATCAAAATATATCTGAAGACAAACATAAGATGGAAACACAATGATCCAAAATCTATGGGATACAGCAAAAGCAGTATTAACAGGGAAGTTTATAACGATACAAGCCCAGATCAGGAAACAAGAAAAATCTCAAATAAACAACCTAACTTTTTTACACCTAAAGGAACTAGAAAAAGAAAAACAAAAAAATCCCAATGTTAGTAGAAGGAAAGTAACCATAAAGATCAGAGCAGAAATGAATGAAATAGAGACAAAAAGAAAGAAAGAAAGGGAAAGAAAGAGAGAAAGAAAGAAAAGATCAATGAAACTTAGAGCTGGTTGTTTGAAAAGATAAACAAAATTGATAAACTTTTAGCCAGACTCATGAAGAAAAAAAGAAAGAAGGCCCAAAGAAATAAAATCAACAATGAAAAAGAAGTTAAAACTGACACCACAGAAATACAAAGGATCATAAGCAATTACTACTAACTATACACCAGTGAGATGGACAACGTAGAAGAAGTGGATAAATTCCTAGAAACATATAATCTCCCAAGACTGAATGACAAAGAAATACAAAGTATAAACAGATCAATTACCAGTAAAAAACTGCATCAGTAATAAAAAATTCCCAATGAATAAAAGTCCAGGACCAGACAACTTCAGAGGTCAAGTCTACCAAACATCTGAAGAAGAATTAATACCTATCTTTCTTTCTTTTATTTATTTATTTGTTTTATTTATATATTTTTTTAACATCTTTATTGGAGTATAATTGCTTTACAATGTTGTGTTAGTTTCTGCTGTATAACAAAGTGAATCAGCTATACATCACCGTATCTCCTCCCTCTTGCATCTCCCTCCCACACTCCCACCCATCTAGGTGGACACAAAGCACTGAGCTGATCTCCCTGTGCTATGCGGCTGCCTCCCACTAGCTATCTATTTTACATTTGGTAGTGTATATATGTCCATTCCACTCTCTCACTTTGTCCCAGCTTACCCTTCCCCCTCCCTGTGTCCTCAAGTCCATTCTCTATGCCTGCGTCTTTATTCCTGTCCTGCCCCTAAGTTCTGAAGAACCTTTTTTTTTTTTTTTTAGATTCCATATATATGTGTTAGCATACAAATACCTATCTTTCTTAAGCTATTCCAAAAGTGGCAGAGAAAGGAATGCTTCTGAACTCATTCTATGAGGCCAACATTACCCTGATGCCAAAACCAGATAAAACACCACAAGGAAAGAAAATTACAGGCCAGTATCCCTGATGAACACAGATGCAATAATCCTCAATAAAATATTAGCAAACCAGGGCTTCCCTGGAGGCACAGTGGTTAAGAATCTGCCTGCCAATGCAGGGGACGTGGGTTCGAGCCCTGATCCAGGAAGATTCCACATGTCGCAGAGCAACTAAGCCCATGTGCCACAACTACTAAGCCTGTGCTCTAGGGCCTGTGTGCCACAACTACTGAGCCCACGTGCCACAGCTACTGAAGCCCGTGTGCCTAGAGCCCGTGCTCTGCAACAAGAGAAGCCACTGCAATGAGAAGCCCGCACACTGCAACGAACAGTAGCTCCCGCTCACCACAACTAGAGAAAGCCCACGCGCAGCAACGAAGACCCAATGCAGCCAAAATAAATAAATAAAATAAATTTATTAAAAAAAATATATATTAGCAAACCAAATTCAACAATTCATTTAAAGGATCATACACCATGATCAAGTGGGATTTATCCCAGGGATGCAAGGATTTTCCAATATCTGCAAATCAATCAGTGTGATACACCACATCAACAAACTGAAGAATAAAAACTATATGATCATCTCAATAGATGCAGAAAAAGCTTTTGACAAAATTCAACACTCGTTTATGATAAAAACTCTCCAGAAAGTGGGCATAGAGGGAACCTACCTCAACATAATAAAGGCCATATATGACAAACCGACAGCTAACATCACACTCAATGGTGAAAAGCTGAAAGCATTTCTCCTAAGATAGGAACAAGACAAGGATGTCCACTCTCGCCACTTTTATTCAACATAGTTTTGGAAGTCCTAGCTACGGCAATCAGAGAAGAAAAAGAAATAAAAGGAATTCAAATTGGAAAAGAAGAAGTTAAACTGTTTGCAGATGACATGATACTACACATAGGAAATCCTGAAGACACTACCAGAAAACTACTAGAGCTCATAATGAATTTGGTAAAGTTGCAGGTTACAAAATTAATACGCAGAAATCTGTTGCATTTCTATACACTAACAACGAAAGATCAGAAAGAGAAATTCAAAAAACAATCCCATTTACCATCGCATTAAAAATAATAAAATACCGAGGAATAAACCTATATAAGGAGACAAAAGACCTATACTCTGAAAAGTATAAGATGCTGATGAAAGAAATTGAAGACGACACAAACAGATGGAAAGATATACCATGTTCTTGGATTGGAAGAATCAATATTGTGAAAATGACTATACTACCCCATGGCAATCTACAGATTCAATGCAATCCCTATCAAATTACCAATGGCATTTTTCACAGAATTAGAACAAAAGCATCTTAAAATTTGTATGGAGACACAAAAGACCCTGAATAGCCAAAGCAATCTTGAGAACGAAAACCAAAGCTGGAGGAATCAGGCTCTCTAGCTTCAGACTATACTACAGAGTTATAGTCGTCAAAACAGTATGGTAATGACACAAAAACAGAAATACAGATCAACAGAACAGGATAGAAAGCCCAGAAATATACCCATGCACCTATGATCAATTAATCTACAACAAAGGAGGCAAGACTATACAATGGTGAAAAGACAGTCTCTTCAATAAATGGTGCTGGGAAAACTGGACAGCTGCATGTAAAAAAAAATGAAATTAGAACATTCTTTAACACCATACACAAAAATAAGCTCAAAGTGGATTAAAAACCTAAATGTGAGACTGGATACTATAAAACTCTTAGAGAAAAACATAGGCAGAACACTCTGATATAAATTGCAGCAATATCTTTTTCAATCCATCTCCCAGAGTAATGGAAATAAAAACAAAAATAAACAAATAGGACCTAGTTAAACTTAAAAGCTTTTGCACAGCAAAGGAAACCATAAACAAAATGAAAAGACAACCAAGAGAATGGGAGAAAATATTTGCAAATGATGTGACCAACAAGGGATTTGTCTCCAAAATTTACAAACAGCTAATGCGGCTTAATATCATCAAAACAAACAACCCAATCAAAAAATGGGCAGAAGACCTATATAGACATTTCTTCAAAGAAGACATACAGATGGCCAAGAGACACATGAAAAGATGTTCAACATCGCTAATTATTAGAGAAATGCAAATCAAAACTACAATGAGATATCACCTCACACCAGTCAAAATGGCTATCATCAGGACTTCCCTGGTGGCACAGTGGTTAAGAATCCACCTGCCAATGCAGGGGACACAGGTATGAGCCCTGGTCTGGGAAGATCCCACATGCCATGGAGCAACTAGGCCCATGCAGCACAACTACTGAGCCTGCACTCTAGAGCCCATGAACCACAACTACTGAGCCTGCGTGCTGCAACTACTGAAGCCTGCGCACCTAGAGCCTGTGCTCTGCAACAAGAGAAGCCACCGCAATGAGAAGCCTGCGCACCGCAATGAAGAGTAGCCCCCACTCGCCGCAACTAGAGAAAAGCCTGCGTGCGGCAACGAAGACCCAACGCAGACAAAAATAAATAAATAAATACATAAATAAATAAATTTTTAAAAATGGCTATCATCAAAAAATACATAAACCATAAATGCTGGAGAGGGTGTGGAGAGAAGGGAGCCCTCCTACACTGTTGGTGGGAATGTAAATTGGTACAGCCACTATGGAGAACAGTATGGAGCTTCCTTAAAAAACTAAAAACAGAGCTACCATATGATCCTGCAATCCCACTCCTAGGCATATATCTGGAGAAAAACATGGTACAAAAGGATACATGCACCCCAGTGTTCACTGCAGCACTGTTTACAGTAGCCAAGACACGGAAGCAACCTAAATGTCCATTGACAGAGGAACGGATAAAGAAGATGTGGTACATATATACAATGGAATGTTACTCAGCCATTAAAAGAATGAAATAATGCCATTTGCAGCAACATGGATGGACCTAGAGACTGTCATACTGAGTGAAGTAAGTCAGACAGAGAAAGACAAATACCACATGATATTACTTATATACAGAATCTAAAAAGAAATGATACAAAACAGAAACAGACTCACAAACTTAGAGAAGGAACTTACGGTTACTGGGGGGAAGAGTGGGGGGAAGGGATAGTTAGGGAGTTTGGGATTGACAAGTACACACTGCTTTATTTAAAATGGATAACCAACAAGTACCTACTGTATTGCACAGGGAACTCTGCTCAATATTATGTAACAAGCTAAATGGGAAAAGAATTTGAAAAAGAATAGATACATGTATAACTGAAACACTTTGCTGTACACCTGAAACTACCACAATACTGTTAATCAACTATACTCCAATATAAAATAAAAAGTTAAAAAAAATTTTTTTAAATGAAAAGATATATTGTGCTCATGGATTGGAAGGATTAATATTGTTAAAGTGACGATACTCCTTAAGGCAATCTACAAATTCAATGCAATCCCTATCAAAATATCAATGGCATTTTCATAGAACTATAATAAATAATTCTAAAATTTGTATGGAAACACAAAAGATCCTGAGTGGCCAAAACAATCTTGAGAAAGAATAACAGAGCTGGAGGTATTATGCTCCCTGATTTTAAACTATACTACAAAGAGCTACTACAGTAATCAAAACAGTATGGTAATGGCACAAAAAACATAGATCAATGGAACAGAATAGAGAGCCCAGATGAACCCACACTTACAAGGGCAATTAATCTATGACAAAGGAATCAAGAATATACAATGGGGAAAAGAGAGCTTCTTCAATAAATGGTGTTGGGAAACTGGACAGCTACATGCAAAATAATCAGAATCAAACTGGAGGATGTGGAGATAAGGGAACCCTTGTGCACTGTTGGCGGGAATATAAATTAGTGCAGCCACTATGGAAAACAGTATGGAGGTTCCTCAAAAAACTAAAAATAGAACATACAATCCAGCAATTACACTTCTGGGTATTTTTCCAAAGAAAATAAAAACAATAATTCAAAAAGATACATGTGCACCCCTATGTTCATTGCAGCATTATTTACAACTGCCAAGATATGGAGCAACCTAAGTGTCTATCAATGGATGACTGGATAAAGAAGATGTGGGGTCTGTGTGTGTGTATGGAATATTTTATCAGCCATAAAAAAGAATGAAATCTTGCCATCTACAACAATATGGATGGGCCTAGAGATATTATGCCAAGTGAAATAAGTCAGACAGAGAAAGGCAAATATTGTACGGTTTCATTTACATGTGGAATCTAGAAAACAAAACAGATGAACAAATATAATACAACAGAAACAGAATCATAGATACAGAAACAAAAAGGTGCTTGCCAGAGGGGAGAGGGTGGGGGATGAGTGAAATAGGCAAGAGAAATTAAGAGGTACAAACTTCCAGTTTCAAAATAAATGAGTCATGGGGATGAAATGCACAGTGTGGGGAATATAGTCAATAATAATGTAGTGTCTTTGTATGGTGATAGATGGTAACTAGACTTATCATTTTGTAATTCACAGAAATATCAAATCACTGTGTTGTAGTGTTGTAGGTCAAGTATACTTCAAAAAACAAATAAACTCATAGGGAAAAAAAAAAAAACTGGAGGCAAGAAGTCAGTAGGCCAGTATATTCAAAGTGCTTAAATTAAAAAGTCAACCAAAAGTCCTCTATCCAGCAAAACTGTCTTTCAAAAGTGAGGGAGAAATTAAGATATTCCTAGATATACAAAAGCTGAGGAAATTTGTGACCACTAAGAGCTGCTCAAGGGAGACCTCCAAGGTGAAATGAAAGGACCCTAGACAGTACCTCAAAGCCATATGGAGAAATGAATATTTCAATAACGGTAAATACATGGGTAATAATAAAAGCTAGTATTATTATAAAAATGATTTGTAACTGTACTTTTTGTTTTGTACGTGATTTAGGAGACTAATACATCTAAAGAAAAAAATTATTAATGTAAAAGTATATTACTGTAACTTTGGTTTGTAACTCCAAATCTTGGTTTTCTACATAATTTAGGAAACATACATTTAAAAGAATGATTACTTATGCATTGGGTACACAATGTATGAAGATGCAATTTTATGACATCAACAAGTGAAATGGTTGGGGATGGAGCTGTAAAGGACCAGTTTTTGTATGTTATGAACCTGCTATAAATTCAAATTAGAATACTATAACTTTATGTTCAATGTAATCTCTATGGTAACTGGAAAAAAATAGCTATAGAATATACAAAGAAGAAATTTAAACATTTCACTAAAAAAAAAAATCAACTAAACACTAAAGAAGACAGGAACACAGCAAATGAAGGACAAAAAAGCTATATGACATATAGGAAACAAAAAAACAAATATCACAATAACAGAAGTCTCTCCCTATCGGTAATTACTTTAAATGTAAGTGGATTCAACTCTCCATTCAAAAGACAGAGATGGGCAGAATGGATGAATACACATGATCCAAGTATATGCTGCCTACAAGAAACTCACTTGAGATCCAAAAACACAAACATGCTGAAAGTGAAAGAATAAAAAAATATTCCATGCAAATTGTAACAAAAATAGGGCAGGAATGGATATACTAACATCAGACACAATAGACTTTAAATCAAAAAAGGTTACAAAACAAAGAAGGACATTATATATTAATAAAAGTTTCAATACATCAAGAAACTTTAACAATTACAATGTTTAAGCACCTAATGACCAACCATTAAAATATAGGAAGCAAAAATGGACAGAATTGAAGGGAGAAAGAGACATTTCTACAGTAACAGTTGGAGACATCAATACCCCACTTGCAAGAATGGATAGAACAACCAGACAGAAGATAATTAAGGAAATAGAGGACTAGACCTAACAGACATATCCAGAAAACCACCCAATAATAACATGATATACATTCTTCTCAAGTACACCTGGGGCATTTTCCAAGATAGAACATATGTTAGGCCACAAATTAAGTCTCAATAGATTTTAAAAAGATAAAGTTCTTACCAAGTATCTTCTCTGACCACAATAAGATGAAGTTAGAAATGAAATACAAAGAAAACTGGAAAGTCCACAAAATTGTGGAAATTAATACACTTTAAAAAACAGGAGTCAAAAAATAAATCACAAGGGATATTAGAAATACCTAAAGATAAATGAAAATAAAACACAGCATACCAAAACTTATGAGACACAGCAAAAGTGGTACTAAGGGGAATTTTTTTTTTTTTGGTCATGCCACACAGCTTGTGGGATCTTAGTTCCCCGACCAGGGATTGAACCAGGCCCTCAGCAGTGAAAGCACTGAGTCCTAACCACTGGACCACAAGGAAATTCCCTAAGGGGAAATTTTTTAGCTATAAACGCTTACACTAAAAACCAAGAAAGATCTCAAATCAACAACCTAACTTTATAATTTAAGTAACTAGAAAAAAAACAAACTAAACCCAAAACTAGCAGAAGAAAGGAAATAATAAAGATAAGAGTAGATATAGATGAAATGGAGAATAGAAAAATAATACAGAAAATCAATGGAATGATAAGTTAGTTCTTTGAAAATATCAAGAAATTTGCAAAACTTTAGCTAGATAGACTAAAAAAGAGAGAAGACTCAAGTTAGTAAAATCAGAAATTAAAGTGGGGAGATTACTACCAGTTCTATAGAAATAAGAGACCACAATGAACAATTATATGCCAGCAGGTTGGACAACCTAGAATAAATGGATAAATTTCTAGAAACATACAAGCTACCAAGACTGAATCAGGAAGAAATTGGAGCAGATCAATTACTAGCAAGCAGATTGAATCAGTAAGCAAAAATCTCCCAATGAAGAAAGGCCCAGGACCAGATGGCTTCACTGGTGAATTCTACCAAACATTTAAAGAAAAATTAACATCAATTTTTCTCAAACTCTTCTAAAACATTGAAGAGGTGGGAACATTCCCAAACTCATTGTCAGACAAGACAATGGTGCCCACCCGCAGCACTCCTACTCAACACAGTATTGAAAGTCCCATCCAGAGCAATTAGGCAAGAAAAATAAGTAAAAGGCATCAGAATCAAAAAGGGGGACTTCCCTGGTGGTCCAGTGGCTAAGACTCCACACTCGCAATGCCAGGGGCCTGGGTTTGATCCCCGGTCAGGGAACTAGATCCCACATGCCGCAACTAACAGTTTGCATGCCATAACTAAAAGATCCCACATGCCGTAACTAAAAGATCCTGCATGTGCAACTAAAGATCCTGTGTGCAGCAATGAAGATCCCACATGCTGCAACTAAGGCCCAGCACAGCAGAATGAATGAATAAGAAGGAAGGAAGGAAGGAAGGAAGGAAGGAAGGAAGGAAGGAAGGAAGGAAGGAAGGAAGGGAGGGAGGGAGGGAGGGAGGGAGGGGTTGGAAACTATAAAAAAAAAAAAGAGTCTCGGCTCCCGCTCTGCCCAACTGATGGATGATGGGGCCTCTGGGTGCCTGGTGTGGCCTGGAGTGGCTGCTGGGTCTCTACTTCCTCTCCTACATCCCCTTCACCCTGCTCGTGGACCTGCAGGCGGTGGTGCCGCGTGATCTCTGAGATCCCCGTGGAGCTGAGAAACCTGCGGCAGTGGTTTCTCAGGAGTTCAAAGACCCCCTGCTACAGAACCCCCCCGGTGTGGTTTAAGTCCTTCCTGTTTTGGGAGCTTGTGTTTCAGCTCCCCTTCTTTCCCATTGCAACATATGCCTTCTTCAAAGAAGGCTGCAGGTGGATCCACACCCCTGCAATCATCTACTTGGTTCACACCATGACAACTCTGATTCTAATCCTCTTCACATTTCTACTGGAGGATTTCTCCAAAGCCAGTTGTTTCAGAGGACAAGGACCTAAGACTTTCCACGAACGACTATTCCTTATATCTGTCTACACCCCCTACTTTCTCATCCCTCTCATACTTCTGCTTTTCATGTTGTGGAACCCCTACTACAAGTCTGAGGAGAAAAGAAAGAAAAAATGAGGAAGAATAACCCCGGGTCCAGTGGAGAGGTGACCACGGGGCAGTTTCCTGTTGGACCCAGTACCAGGAAAATGCTCAGAACCCATATTTTCAGCAGTATTTGAAACACACCAGCAGCAACACACACGACCAAGACACTGGCAGGAGGCCCATCAAACCCTCACCTTCCAAGGGTACTGGCACAAACAGACCAATCACCTGAGGATGAGCAGAGGGGTGTGGGCTAGGTTATAGGGAAATGGTGCCAAAGGCCTCACTGTGTGCCCAAGTGCCATTGCAGGATTACTAAAGGCAGGACCAGACCAGAAACTAGATAAACTTCCAAGCAACACGGCCTACTTGGCATGTTCATGAGTCATGTGACCCACAGTATACATGTGACTAACCCTTTGACTCATGATTCTCTACAGCATATCACTGGGATGTCTCAGGCCATTTTTAAGTTTGAAGTTATGCCTCTGTAATATTCATTAAAAATTGTTTTCTTGTCCCCACCCCTAGGTGGGGGTGAGCTATTCTGTAAGAGGTTTAAACTTAGTTTTCCTTAAGGTTCAACCTTGGCATGACTTTCAGTCAGAAATGGGTCAAATTGGAAGGTGTATTGTTTCTGTCTTAAACAGGTCATCCAGGAGAAGAGATTTTTTAAAGCCTCCTTGTTTATCCTCTTTCCAAGCCTTAGTCTTCTATTACTTTTTACAGACCACCTAACATAAGTTCCTTTACTCTGAGATCTGGTATCTCATACCTGAGCTGGAGGTGTGCCTCCTACTGGATAACTTCATCCTACCTAATAGTTTAATAATTCCTTCCTGTCTTGTTCAGTCAAAGGTAGCAGGTGAGGGGAGCTGGGCATGACAGGTCCAGTGTGTGCATATAGGGTCTCTTCACGTTACTATTTGATATTATGCTAGCATTCTCTAAATTCATACTCAAGGCCAACTCAAAAAAAAAAAAAAAGACTTGTGAACACATGGAAAATGGTAGACGCTGGTCCTGGTTAGTTCCCCATTTTTGCCTGTTTTGCTTACAAGCCCTAAAGGTCTGATTGTTGGGAGTATCGTCTGACTCGTGTGTCTGGTCAAAATAAAGGTAGGTGCTGACCAAAAAAAAAAAGGGGGGGGGGCTTCCCTGGTGGCGCAGTGGTTAAGGATCTGCCTGCCAATGCAGGGGACATGGATTCGAGCCCTGCTCCAGGAAGATCCCACATGCTGCGGAGCAACTAAGCCTGTGTGCCACAACTACTGAGCCTGCGCTCTAGAGCCCGCAAGCTGCAACTACTAAAGCCCGCACGCCTAGAGCCCATGCTCTGCAACAAGAGAAGCCACCGCAATGAGAAGCCTGCGCATCACAATGAAGAGTAGCCCCCGCTCACCACAACTAGAGAAAGCCCACGCACAGCAGCGAAGACCCAACACAGCCAAAAATAAATAAAATTTAAAAAAATTTTTTTAAAGCTTTAAAAAATATGCCCAATTTATTTAAAAAAGAAAAGGAAGAAATAAAATTGTCTCTACTTGTAGATGACATGATTTTATATACAGAAAAGCCTGAAGACTCCACCAGAAAACTGTTAGAACTAAGAAATAATGTCAGTAAAGTTGCAGGACACAAGATTAACATTAAGAAATCAGTGGTGGGGACTTCCCTGGTGGCGTAGGGGTTAAGAATCCACCTGCCAGTGCAGGGGACAGGGGTTCGAGCTGGTCCGGGAAGATCCCACATGCCTCAAAGCAACTAAGCCCGTGTGCTACAACTACTGAGACTGCGCTCTAGAGCCTGCGAGCCACAACTACTGAGCCCACGTGCCACAACTACTGAAGCCCGCACTCCTAGAGTCCATGTTCCGCAATAAGAGAAGCCACCGCAGTGAGAAGCCTGCACACCACAGTGAAGAGTAGCCCCTGCTCGCTGCAACTACAGAAAGCACACTCACAGCAACAAAGACCCAGTGCAGCCAAAAATAAATAAATAAAAATCAGTGGTGTTTCAGTACACTAACAACGAATTATCTGAAAAAGAAATCAAGAAAATAATCCCATTTACAATAGCATCAAAAACAATAAATACTCGGGAATAAATTTATGCAAGGAAATGAAAAATCTCTATGCTGAAAACTATAAGACGTTGATAAAAGAAACTAAAGAAGACACAAATAAATGGAAAGGCATGCCATGCCTCTGGATTGGAAGAATTAATACTGTTAAAACATCCATACTACCCAAGCCAACTATTCAGTGCAATCTCTATCAAGATTCCAATGGCATTTTTTAACAGAAGTAGAAATAATAATTCTAAATTTTATATGGAACCACAAAAGACCCCAAAGAGCCAAAACAACCCTGACCAAGAAGAACAAAGCAGGAGGCATCATTCCTAATTTCAAGCTATATTATAAAGCTATAGTCATCAAAACAGTTTGGTGCTGGCATAAAAACAGACACATATACCAATGGAATAGAATTGAGAGCCTATTTATTAGAAAATAAACCCATTCATACACAGTCAACTAGTATTTATTAAGGGAGCCAAGAATACTCAGTGGAGAAGACAGTCTCTTCAATACAATGATGGTGGGAAAATTGAACATTCACGCATAAAAGAATAAAACTAGACCCCTATCTCATACCACTCACAAAAATTAACTCAAAATGGATTAAAGACTTAAAATTTTAAGACCAAATGACAAATGCTGGAAAGGGTGTGGAGAAAAGGGAACCCTCCTACACTGTTGGTGGGAATGTAAGTTGGTGCAGCCATTATGGAGAACAGTATGGAGGTTCCTCAAAAAAAACTAAAAATAGAGTTGCCATATGATCCAGCAATCCCACTCCTGGGCATATATCTGGACAAAACCATAATTCAAAAAGATACATACACCCCTATGTTCACAGCAGCACTATTCATGGTAGCCAAGACATGGAAATAACCTAAATGTCCACTGACAGAGGGATGGATAAAGAAGATGAGGTACCTATGAACAATGGAATACTACTCAGCCATTAAAAAAAGAATGAAATAATGCCATTTGCAGCAACATGAATGTAACTAGAGATTATCATACTAAGTGAAGTAAGTCAGAAAGAGAAAGACAAATACCATATAATATCACTTATATGCGGAATCTAAAATATGACACAAATGAACCTATCTAGGAAACAGAAACAGACTCACAGACATAGAGAACAGACCTGTACTTGCCAAGGGGAAAGGGGGTAAGGGAGGGATGAAGTGGGAGTTTGGGGTTAGCAGATGCAAACTATTATATATAGAATGGATAAACAACAAGGTCCTACTGTATAGCACAGGGGACTATATTTAATATCCCATGATAAATCATAATGGAAAAGAATATTAAAAAGAATGTAGGGACTTCCCCTGTGGTCCAGTGGTAAAGAATTCACCTTCCAATGCAGGGGACACGTGTTTGATCCATAGTTGGGAAACTAAGATTCCACATGCTGTGGGGCAACTAAGCCCACGCGTCACAACTAGAGAGAAAACCCACACGCTACAACTAGAAAGAAGCCCAAGCAGTGCAATGAAGAGCCCACGCACCACAATGAAAAAGATCCCACATGCCTCAACAAAGATCCAACGTGCCGCAACTAAGACCTGACGCAGCCAAAAAATTAATTAATTAAATAAATTAAATAAATATTTTTCAAAATTAATTTTAAAAAATAAAAATAAAAAGAATGTATATATATGTGTAACTGAATCACTTTACTGTACAGCAGAAGTTAACAGCATATTGTAAATCAACTATACTTCAATTAAAAAAAAGAAAAGGAATTTAAAACTTAAAAAAAAGACAAATTGTAAGACTGAAAACCGTAAAACTCTTAGAAGAAAATAGGAAAAAATCTCCTTGACATGGGTCTTGGCAATGATTGTTTGGATGTGACACCTAAAGCAAGTGAAATACATCAAAATGAACAAGTGAAACTACAAACTGAAAAGCTTCTGCACAACAAAAGAAATGATCAACAAAATAAAATGACACTACAGCATCGGAAAAAAATATCTGCAATTCATATATCTGATAAGGGACTAAATCTGAAATATACAAATAACTCACACAAGTCAATAGCAAAACCAAAATAAAACAAATACAGTTGACCCTTGAGCAACATGGGCATTAGGGGCATCAACTCTCCGAGCAGTCAAAAATCCGAGTTTAACTTTATAGTCAGCCCTCCTTCTCCTCAGTTCCACATCTGAGGATTCAACCAACCACAGATTATGCAGCACTGTATTTACCATTGACAAAAACCCACGCATAAGTGGACATTTATAGTTCAAACCCGTGTTGTTCAAGGGTCATTATAATCCAATTAAAAAATGGGCAAAGGACATGAATTAACATTTTTCCAAAGAAGATATAAAAATGGCCAACAGGTATAGGAAAAGGTACTCAACATCACTAATCATCAGGGAAATGCAAATCAAAACAACAAGATATCACTTTACACCTGGTAGAATGGCTATCATCAAAAAGACAAAGATAACAAATGCTGTCAAGGATGTGGAGAAAAGGGAACCCTTGTGTACTGCCGGTGGCATGGTAAATTGGTACAGCCATTATGGAAAAAAATATGGAGGTTGCCCAAAAAATTAAAAATAGAAATACTATATGATTCAGCTATACTATTTCTGGGAATATATACAAAGGAAATGAAATACTATGTCACAGAGATATTTGCACCCCCATGTCCACTGCGGCATTATTTACAATAGCCAAGACATGTATACAACCTAAGTGTCCATCAACAGATGAATGGATAAAGAAGTAGTGGTATATACACAGTGGAATATTATTCAGCCATGAAAAGGAAGGAAATCTTGAGATTTGCAACAACATGGATGGACCTTGAGGGCATTATGCTAAGTGAAATAAGTCAGTCAGAGAAAGACAAATACTGTATAATCTCACTTATATGTGGAATCTTTAAAAAAAAAAAAACTCATAGAGAAAAAGATCAGATTTGTGGTTACCAGAGGTTGGGTGTGGGGGAATTGGATGAAAGTGGTCAAAAGGTACAAACTCCCAGTTATAAGATAAATCAGTACTGGGGATGTAATGTACAACTTGATAACTACAGTTAACACTGCTTTATAGTATGTGTGGAAATTTTTAAAAGAGTAGATCATCACAAGGAAAAACCATTTTTTCCTTTTCTTTAAATCTGTATGGATGATGGACATTAAACTTATTATGGTAATCATTTCACAAGATGTGAGAGTCAGTGCTGTACACTTGAAACTTACATAGTGCTGTATGTCGATTATATTTCAATAAAACTGTATGTCAATTACATTTCAATAAAACTGTCAATTATATTTTCAATAAAAAGTATTTACTTCAATAAAAGAAATAAATAATTTTATTTCTTGAAATAAAATTTCAAGAAAAATTGAGAAAAAGACACTATCCACAGAGTAAAAAGGCAACCCACAGAATGGGAGAAAGTATTTGTAACATATATCTGATAAGGAATTAATATCCAGAATATATGGAGAACTCCTAAACTCAACAAGAAAATAATTGATTCAAAAATGGACAAAGGATTTGAATAAACATTTCTACATAGATGATACACAAATGGCCAAGAAACACATGAAAAGATGCTCAACATCACTAATCAGAATTAAATGTAAATCAAAACTACAATGAGATATCACCTTACATCCACTGTGATGGCTACTATCAAATAAACAGAAAACAAGTGTCAGAAAGTACATGGAGAAATTGGAAACCTTGTGCACTATCGGTGGGAATGCAAAAGCTACAGCCACTGTGGAAAACAGTGTGGCAGTTCCTCAAACAATTAAAAGTAGGATTACCATATGATCTAGCAATCCCACTACTGCGTATATACCCAAAAGAACTAAAAGCAGGTTTTTAAGAGATATTTTTACACCCATGTTCACAGCAGCATTACTCACAATAGCTAAAACATGGAAGTAACCCAAGTGTCCATCACTAAATGAATGGATAGGCAAAACGCAGTATATGCATATAAAGGAATTTTTTTTTTTTTTTTTTGGCTGTGCTGCGCGGCTGGCGGGATCTTAGTTCCCCAACCAGGGATTGAACCCGGGCCCCCAGCAGTGCAAGTGCAGAGTCCTAACCACTGGACCACCAGAGAATTCCCCATATAATAGAATATTATTGAGCCTTAAAAAGGAAAGAAATCCTGACACATATGACTACGTGGTTGAACCTTGAGGACATTTATGTTAAATGAACTAAGCCAGTCACAAAAAGACAAATAATGTTTGATTCCACTTATGTGACATATCTAGAGTAGTCAAAATCATAAAGACACAAATTGTATGGTGGTTACCAGGGGTTGGGACGAGCAGAGAATGGGCAGATGTTGCTTAATGGGCATAAAGTTTCAGATTCACAAGATGAAAAGATTTATGGGGATGGATGGTAGTGATGACTGCACAACAATGTGAATGTATTTAAGACCATTAAACTTTACATGTTAAAATGGGTAAGATGCCTATAGGCTACCATTTTCGATTATTTTTAGTAATTTTCTCTCTGTTTGCCTCCATGCCTGATTAATGTGTTCATAATCCTATTTCTTGATCTGACAATTTTCAACTTCATCTGTTGACTAGCTGTTATGGTAAATAAGGATTTATTTAGTTCTTTGTACCTTTTCTCCTGCCCTCATCCTTCCAGTAGAGTTATATCTCAGTTTTTTGCTAAATCAAGCAGTCTGTGTTTACATTATTAATACCATAAAAATATTGTTTCCGGAAGGAGAACCAAGATGGCGGAGTAGAAGGACGTGCTCTCACTCCCTCTTGCGAGAGCACCAGAATCACAACTGGCTGCTGGACAATCATTGACAGGAAGACCCTGGACTTCACCAAGGAGGATACCCCACGTCCAAGGACAGAGGAGAAGCCACAGTGAGACGGTAGGAGGGGCGCAATCAGAGTAAAATCAAATCCCATAACTGCTGGGTGGGTGGCTCACAGACTGGCGAACACTTATACCACAGAAGTCCACCCACTGGAGTGAAGGTTCTGAGCCCCACGTCAGGCTTCCCAACCTGGGGGTCCGGCTACGGGAGGAGGAATTCCTAGAGAATCAGACTTTGAAGCCTAGTGGGAATTGATTGCAGGACTTTGACAGGACTGGGGGAAACAGAGACCCCACTCTTGGGGGGCACACACAAAGTAATGTGTGCATCGGGACCCAGGGGAAGGAGCAGTGACCCTGGTGGAGACTGAACCAGACCTACCTGCTGGTGTTGGGGGGTCCCCTGCAGAGGTGAGTGGTGGCTCTGTTTCACCGTGGGGATAAGGACACTGGCAGCAGAGGTTCTGGGAAGTTCTCCTTGGCGTGAGCCCTCCCAGAGTCTGCCATTAACCCCACCAAAGAGCACGGGTAGGCTCCAGTGTTGGGTTGCCTCAGGCAAAACAACCAACAGGGAGGGAACCCAGCCCCACCCATCAACAGTCAAGTGGATTAAGGTTTTACTGAGCTCTGACCGCCACAGCAACAGTCAGCTCTACCCACCACCAGAGCCTCCCATCAAGCCTCTTAGATAGCCTCAACCACCAGAGGGCAGACAACAGAAGCAAGAAAAACTACAATCCTGCAGCCTGTGGACCAAAAACCACAGTTACAGAAAGATAGAGAAGATGAAAAGGCAGAGGGCTATGTACCAGATGAAGGAACAAGAAAAAACCCCAGAAAAACAACTAAATGAAGTGGAGATAGGCAACCTTCCAGAAAAAGAATTCAGAATAATGATAGTGAAGATGATCCAGGACCTCGGAATAAGAATGGAGGCAAAGATTGAGAAGATGCAAGAAATGATTAACAAAGACCTAGAAGAATTAAAGAACAAACAAACAGAGATGACCAATACAATAACTGAAATGAAAACTACACTAGAAGGAATCAATAGCAGAATAACTGAGGCAGAAGAACGGATAAGTGACCTGGAAGACAGAATGGTGGAATTCACTGCTGCGGAACAGACTAAAGAAAAAAGAATGAAAAGAAATGAAGACAGCCTAAGAGACCTCTGGGACAACATTAAACGCAACAACATTCGAATTATAGGGGTCCCAGAAGGAGAAGAGAGAGAGAAAGGACCAGAGAAAATATTTGAAGAGATTATAGTCGAAAACTTCCCTAACATGGGAAAGGAAATAGCCACCCAAGTCCAGGAAGCGCAGAGAGTCCCATACAGAATAAACCCAAGGAGAAACACGCCGAGACACATAGTAATCAAAGTGGCAAAAATTAAAGACAAAGAAAAATTATTGAAAGCAGCAAGGGAAAAACGACAAATAACATACAAGGGAACTCCCATAAGGTTAACAGCTGATTTCTCAGCAGAAACTCTGCAAGCCAGAAGGGAGTGGCATGATATACTTAAAGTGATGAAAGGGAAGAACCTACAACCAAGATTACTCTACCCGGCAAGGATCTCATTTAGATTTGATGGAGAAATCAAAAGCTTTACAGACAAGCAAAAGCTAAGAGAATTCAGCACCACCAAACCAGCTCTACAACAAATGCTAAAGGAACTTCTCTAAGTGGGAAACACAAGAGAAGAAAAGGACCTACAAAAACAAACCCAAAACAATTAAGAAAATGGTCATAGGAACATACATATCGATAATTACCTTAAACGTGAATGGATTAAATGCCCCAACCAAAAGACATAGACTGGCTGAATGGATACAAAAACAAGACCCATATATATGCTGTCTACAAGAGACCCACTTTAGACCTAGGGACACATACAGACTGAAAGTGAGGGGATGGAAAAAGATATTCCATGCAAATGGAAATCAAAAGAAAGCTGGAGTAGCTATACTCATATCAGATAAAATAGACTTTAAAATAAAGAATGTTACAAGAGGCAAGGAAGGACACTACATAATGATCCAGGGATCAATCCAAGAAGAAGATATAACAATTATAAATATATATGCACCCAACATAGGAGCACCTCAATACATAAGGCAACTGCTAACAGCTATAAAAGAGGAAATCGACAGTAACACAATCATAGTGGGGGACTTTAACACTTCACTTACTCCAATGGACAGATCATCCAAAATGAAAATAAATAAGGAAACAGAAGCTTTAAATGACACAATAGACCAGATAGATTTAATTGATATATATAGGACATTCCATCCAAAAACAGCAGATTACACGTTCTTCTCAAGTGCGCACGGAACATTCTCCAGGATAGGTCACATCTTGGGTCACAAATCAAGCCTCAGTAAATTTAAGAAAATTGAAATCATATCAAGCATCTTTTCTGATCACAACGCTATGAGATTAGAAATGAATTACAGGGGAAAAAACGTAAAAAAGACAAACACATGGAGGCTAAAAAAGACGTTACTAAATAACCAAGAGATCACTGAAGAAATCAAAGAGGAAATAAAAAAATACCTAGAGACAAACGACAATGAAAACACGACGACCCAAAACATATGGGATGCAGCAAAAGCGGTTCTAAGAGGGAAGTTTATAGCTATACAAGCCTACCTAAAGAAACAAGAAAAATCTCAAGTAAACAATCTAACCTTACACCTAAAGAAACTAGAGAAAGAAGAACAAACAAAACCCAAAGTTAGCAGAAGGAAAGAAATCATAAAGATCAGAGCAGAAATAAATGAAATAGAAACAAAGAAAACAATAGCAAAGATCAATAAAACTAAAAGTTGGTTCTTTGAGAAGATAAACAAAATTGATAAGCCATTAGCCAGACTCATCAAGAAAAAGAGGGAGAGGACTCAAATCAATAAAATCAGAAATGAAAAAGGAGAAGTTACAACAGACACCGCAGAAATACAAAGCATCCTAAGAGACTACTACAAGCAACTTTATGCCAATAAAATGGACAACCTGGAAGAAATGGACAAATTCTTAGAAAGGTATAACCTTCCAAGACTGAATCAGGAAGAAACAGAAAATATGAACAGACCAATCACAAGTAATGAAATTGAAACTGTGATTAAAAATCTTCCAACAAACAAAAGTCCAGGACCAGATGGCTTCACAGGTGAATTCTATCAAACATTTAGAGAAGAGCTAACACCCATCCTTCTCAAACTCTTCCAAAAAATTGCAGAGGAAGGAACACTCCCAAACTCATTCTATGAGGCCACCATCAACCTGATACCAAAACCAGACAAAGATACTACAAAAAAAGAAAATTACAGACCAATATCACTGATGAATATAGATGCAAAAATCCTCAACAAAATACTAGCAAACAGAATCCAACAATACATTAAAAGGATCATACACCACGATCAAGTGGGATTTATCCCAGGGATGCAAGGATTCTTCAATATACGCAAATCAATCAATGTGATACACCATATTAACAAATTGAAGAATAAAAACCATATGATCATCTCAATAGATGCAGAAAAAGCTTTGGACAAAATTCAACACCCATTTATGATAAAAACTCTCCAGAAAGTGGGCATAGAGGGAACCTACCTCAACATAATAAAGGCCATATATGACAAACCCACAGCAAACATCATTCTCAATGGTGAAAAACTGAAAGCATTTCCTCTAAGATCAGGAACGAGACAAGGATGTCCACTCTCACCACTATTATTCAACATAGTTCTGGAAGTCCTAGCCACGGCAATCAGAGAAGAAAAAGAAATAAAAGGAATACAAATTGGAAAAGAAGAAGTAAAATTGTCACTGTTTGCGGATGACATGATACTATACATAGAGAATCCTAAAACTGCCACCAGAAAACTGCTAGGGCTAATTAATGAATATGGTAAAGTTGCAGGATACAAAATTAATGCACAGAAATCTCTTGCATTCCTATACACTAATGATGAAAAATCTGAAAGAGAAATTATGGAAACACTCCCATTTACCATTGCAACAAAAAGAATAAAATACCTAGGAATAAACCTACCTAGGGAGACAAAAGACCTGTATGCAGAAAACTATAAGACACTGATGAAAGAAATTAAAGATGATACCAACAGATGGAGAGATATACCATGTTCTTGGATTGGAAGAATCAACATTGTGAAAATGAGTATACTACCCAAAGCAATCTACAGATTCAATGCAATCCCTATCAAATTACCAATGGCATTTTTTACGGAGCTAGAACAAATCATCTTAAAATTTGTATGGAGACACAAAAGACCCCGAATAGCCAAAGCAGTCTTGAGGCAAAAAAATGGAGCTGGAGGAATCAGACTCCCTGACTTCAGACTATACTACAAAGCTACAGTAATCAAGACAATATGGTACTGGCACAAAAACAGAAACATAGATCAATGGAACAAGATAGAAAGCCCAGAGATTAACCCACGCACCTATGGTCAACTAATCTATGACAAAGGAGGCAAAGATATACACTGGAGAAAAGACAGTCTCTTCAATAAGTGGTGCTGGGAAAACTGGACAGCTACATGTAAAAGAATGAAATTAGAATACTCCCTAACACCATACACAAAAATAAACTCAAAATGGATTCGAGACCTAAATATAAGACTGGACACTATAAAACTCTTAGAGGAAAACATAGGAAGAACACTCTTTGACATAAATCACAGCAAGATCTTTTTTGATCCACCTCCTAGAGTAATGGAAATAAAAACAAAAATAAACAAGTGGGACCTAATGAAACTTCAAAGCTTTTGCACAGCAAAGGAAACCATAAACAAGACGAAAAGACAACCCTCAGAATGGGAGAAAATATTTGCAAATGAATCAACAGACAAAGGATTAATCTCCAAAATATATAAACAGCTCATTCAGCTCAATATCAAAGAAACAAACACCCCAATCCAAAAATGGGCAGAAGACCTAAATAGACATTTCTCCAAAGAAGACATACAGACGGCCACGAAGCACATGAAAAGATGCTCAACATCACTAATTATTAGAGAAATGCAAATCAAAACTACAATGAGGTATCACCTCACTCCTGTTAGAATGGGCATCATCAGAAAATCTACAAACAACAAATGCTGGAGAGGGTGTGGAGAAAAGGGAACCCTCTTGCACTGTTGGTGGGAATGTAAATTGATACAGCCACTATGGAGAACAATATGGAGGTTCCTTAAAAAACTAAAAATAGAATTACCATATGACCCAGCAATCCCACTACTGGGCATATACCCAGAGAAAACCGTAATTCAAAAAGACACATGCACCCGAATGTTCATTGCAGCACTATTTACAATAGCCAGGTCATGGAAGCAACCTAAATGCCCATCAACAGACGAATGGATAAAGAAGTTGTGGTACATATATACAATGGAATATTACTCAGCCATAAAAAGGAACGAAATTGAGTCATTTGTTGAGACGTGGATGGATCTAGAGACTGTCATACAGAGTGAAGTAAGTCAGAAAGAGAAAAACAAATATCGTATATTAATGCATGTATGTGGAACCTAGAAAAATGGTACAGATGAGCCAGTTTGCAGGGCAGAAGTTGAGACACAGATGTAGAGAATGGACATATGGACACCAAGGGGGGAAAACTGCGGTGAGGTTGGGATGGGGGTGTGCTGAATTGGGCGATTGGGATTGACATGTATACACTGATGTGTATAAAATTGATGCCTAATAAGAACCTGCAGTATAAAAAAACAAACAAAACAACTAATACTAAACTTTCATTGGGTTATTTGTATGGAAATATGTTAATATAAATGTTTCAGACATTACATGAAATTTCTAAAAATCTTATATTTGTATTTGTATGGAAATATGTATGGAAATATGTTAATATAAATGTTTCAGACATTACATGAAATTTCTAAAAATCTTATATTTGTATTTGTATGGAAATATGTTAATATAAATGTTTCAGACATTACATGAAATTTCTAAAAATCTTATATGTTCTGGTATAATGTTATAAGTCATAATCCTAGTTATTACTTTAAAATGTATATCTCAGAAATAACTAATTTTCTTGTCAACTGCATTATTATGAACTTTCATCAAATCTTTAACCGTGGTCATTTTTAAGTCTTTTGTCATTTACAGACAGTTCTGGGTGTACTCTGATGATTTTGCAAATATGTTCCTATAAAAGGGTTTCATCTTCAAGAAATTCATGGAAAAGACTCTGACAAGTACAGGTTTCTGGTAACTGACTGTACTGCTGAACTGAATGAATAAGCATTTTCAGAACTCTAATGAAAAACTGATGAACTCATAAAAGTGCTAACAAAATATCAAGATGAAAAAAAAAATGAATTACATGGGACTGAGTGAACTGATGAGGATGAGTATAATTTTTGTGACTTTCTGTCTGAATTAAAAAAAAAAAAATCCCACAAGGACTCAGAGGCAAAGAATATACAAATCAATTTTCACTGCAAAGTAAAGGAGCTGTTACACTGGAGGATTACTGGACTGAATGTCAATATTATGACATAGTATGAGTGTGTTTCATGTTTGGTAATTGCAATCATTGTTGCTTTTGTTGTGGTCATCCATGTACAATGCTTGGTGTCAGTCTATTTATCTCTTGTAAAAATAAAATACAGTGTGTGTGTGTGAAAAAAAAAAAATATTGTTTCCTGCAAAGCTAAGTTTATACCTTTCTTACATACTTACTGTTTTTTCTGAGATCAATAATTGCCTGGTTTGTTTATTGGTTTGTTTCCAACGTATCTATTCTTAATTTTTTACACACTCCACTATATCTGTTACATACCTACTAATACAATTTTCAAATATCGAACTCTGAGATATTCCAAATGTTCAACCCATTTGGAAACCAATGCCCTTCACGTCTCCATCCTCCTGCTGTGATCTGGACTGGTTATTCTCTGAGGTCTGCTATACAGCTGATATTCTAGAACATGGCATCATCCTTGACTACTTTCTTTCACACTACATCCAGTCTGCAGACAAATCTACTGCCTCTACCTTCAAAATGTATCCAGAATCTGATCTCCTCTCTCAACCTCCTCTGCTACCATCCTGCCCAAGCCACCATCAGCTCTCACCCAAATGACTGACAGTATCTCCTTAATCCTTCCACCCAACCCCCTTTGGCCTGCACTCCACACTATAGCCTTTAACAACATAGCTCAAATCATGTCTCATGTATTTATAGTGAAGTGTAAATAAAGAAAGGAGCTATGTACTGTTGGAAAAACAAAATGGGTAAGATGGTAAATTTTACGAGTATTCTAACACAATAAAAGAAATGTGGGACTTCCCTGGTTGCACAGTGGTTAAGAATCCTCCTGCCGGGCTTCCCTGGTGGCGCAGTGGTTAAGAATCTGCCTGCCAATGCAGGGGACACGGGTTCGAGCCCTGGTCTGGGAAGATCCCACATGCCGCGGAGCCGGCTAGGCCTGTGAGCCACAACTACTGAGCCTGCGCGTCTGGAGCCTGTGCTCCACAACGGGAGAGGCCGTGACAGTGAGAGGCCTGCACACTGCGATGAAGAGTGGCCCCCGCTCGCCACAACTGGAGAAAGCCCTCGCACAGAAACGAAGATCCAACACAGCCAAAAATAAATAAATAAATAAAAATTTTGAAAAATGAATCCTCCTGCCAATGCAGGGGACACGGGTTCGATCCCTAGTCCGCGAAGATCCCACGTGCCGTGGAGCAACTAAGCCCATGCGCCACAACTACTGAGCCCGTGCGCCACAACTACCTAGAGCCCACATGCCTCAACTACTGAACCTACGTGCCACAACTATTGAAGCCCACGCACTCTAGGGCCTGCATGCTGCAGCTACTAAGCCCATGTGCTGCTACTACTGAAGCCCGCACGCCTAGAGCCCGTGCTCCAAAACAAGAGAAGCTACTACCATGAGAAGCCCGCGCACCGCAACGAAGAGTAGACCCTGCTCACCGCAACTAGAGAAAGCCCGCACGCAGCAACAACGACCCAACACAGCCAAAAAAAAAAAACATTAAAAAAACGAAATGTGAAGTGGAGTGTTTTCCTTAGAAGTACTTCTAGGACCACCCTCCTAGTCAGCAACCAGCAAGCCCCCAAACATTTATGGCCCATCTGGGTACCACTGTTCTATATGCAGGGGATCCTGTGAGAAGGACAGGGCCCTTGTGCTTGAGCAGCTCACAGACAAGTAGGAAAGGAGGCACGGAGATGGTTGGACCACTGCAGAGCATCTGTCGTCTGCTATTCAGACCTACAAAACCTGGAGAACAGAGCAGGAAACTTAATTCTGCCTCCTCAGTGTCCTGCTCGTACAGTGTCCCAGCCAGGGCCCACCCCACAGCCAACGTCCAGACCCACTACACACAAATGGCCCTTCTGCAACAGCATCTGACGTAGGTACCTGCCCTGATGTAGACCCTGCCCTGGGCCCAGTCTGGGTAAGTTTCTCCTGGTGGCAGAATCTTAATTCCTCCTTGGAGCAGTACCTCCCTCTTTAAAGGAGCTCCAGGCAGAAGTCTGGGGAGTCGGAGGGCTGTTTTTCAGTGATTCACCCACTAGTCTGCGGCTACAAAATCCCCAGAAGTTTCCTTTAGTTAACAAAGCGACTGGATGGATACACCATGCCTAACCTTGTTTACTGCATATCTACTAGAAAGTATAGAGTTTCAAAGAAACAAGGTTGATGCTTAATTAGAATTAGCCCCTGCCCTTATGAATGTAAATTGGTACAGCCACTATGGAGAACAGTATGGAGGTTCCTTAAGAAACTAAAAATAGAGCTACCATATGATCCAGCAATCCCACGCCTGAGCATATATCCAGAGAAAAACATGGTTCAAAAGGATACATGCACCCCAATGTTCACTGCAACGTTGTTTACAATAGTCAAGACATGGAAGCAACCTAAATGTTCATTTACAGAGGAATGGATAAAGATAAAGTGGTACACATATACAGTGGAATACTACTCAGCCATTAAAAAGAATGAAATAATGCCATTTGCAGCAACATGGGTGGACCTGGAGATTATCATACTAAGTGAAGTAAGTCAGACAGAGAAAGACAAATATCATATGATATCACTTAAATGCAGAATCTAAAAAAGTGATATAAATGAACTTATTTACAAAGCAGAAACAGAGTTACAGACTTAGAGAATGAACTTATGGTTACCAGGGGGAAGGGTAGGGGAGAGGGATAGATTGGGAGTTTGGGACTGAGATGTACACACTGCTATATTTAAAATATATAACTAATAAGGACCTACTATATAGCACAAGGAACTCTGCTCAATATTCTGTATAAACCTAAATGGGGGGCTTCCCTGGTGGTGCAGTGGTTGAGAATCTGCCTGCCAATGCAGGGGACACGGGTTCGAGCCCTGGTCTGGGAAGATCCCACATGCCGCGGAGCAGCTGGGCCCGTGAGCCACAACTACTGAGCCTGCGCATCTGGAGCCTGTGCTCCACAACAAGAGAGGCCACGATAGTGAGAGGCCCGCGCACCACGATGAAGAGTGGCCCCCGCTTGCCGCAACTAGAGAAAGCCCTCGCACAGAAACGAAGACCCAACACCCAACACAGCCATAAATAAATAAATAAACAAATAAATAAATAATTTAAAAAAAAAACTAAATGGGAAAAGAATTTGGAAAAGAATAGACACATGTACATGTATAACTGAATCACTTTGCTGTACACCTGAAACTAACACAACACTGTTAATCAACTACATTCCAATATAAAATAAAAAATTTTTAAAAAGAACATAAAAGGGGGGAAAAAAGAACTACTCCTCTTAGGGGGGCGTCAGTTCCCAATATTGAGGGGAGACCCACCCCCTTGCTGCCGACCTGGCCTCCCTGCAGACAGCGCTGCTCTGTTGGAGGGGGCTGTTGAATCCCTCTCCCCTCTCTCCTCCGCACAGTTTCTGGAAGGGTCTCTAAGCTTCCTCTGAGCCCAGCTGTGGTTTATTAACAGGGGCAGGTGGTAATAAGACTTTACAGCGAAGCATGCACTCTTCAGTTGTTATCAAACATGACAGCAAATAAACCAAGTGCCACCTTCAGGCTGTGAATCTGGGCCTCAAGAACCAAGTTTTGTGGGACGACTCAAGTTGGCTGTATGATGGCCGGGACCAGATTTCCTGTGGACAGTGCTACACACCTCTGTGCTGCGATTTCACCATCCCGACTCCAAAATGATGCTCCCTCGGAAGGTCCTCGTCAGGGCTTCGAAATCTGAGGAACCCCGAGGCCGAGTGGCAAGAGCACAGGATCAGGTCCAGCTCCGTGTTGAAAGGAAGTGATTTTGGTCAAGTCACCTCTTCCCTCTTGAGACTTCAGTTTCCTCACTTGTAAAACAGCTAATATTTATTTAACTTTTCACATTTTAATTGTGGTTTAAAAAAAACATAAAATTTATCATCTTAATCATTTTTAAATGTATAGTTCAACAGTGTTAAGCATTTTTCCATTGTTGTGCAACCAATCTCCAGAACTTTTTCATTGTGCAAAACTGCAACTCTATACCCACTAACCCAATTCCCATTCTCCCCTCCTCCCCAGCCCCTGGCAACCACCATTCTACTTTCTATTTCTATAAATTTGACTACTGTGGATTCCCTCATATAAGTAGGATCATACAGTATTTGTCTCTTTGTGATTGGTTTATTTCACTTAGAAAAATGTCCTCAAGGTTCATCCATGTTGTAGCATATGTCAGAATTTCCTTCCTTTTTAAGGCTGAATAATATTCCTTTGTATGTATATAGCATATTTTGTTTATCCATTCAACCACTGATGGACACCTGGGTTGCTTCCACCTTTTGGCTATTGTGAGTAATGCTGCTGTGAACGCAAGGGTACAAATATCTCTTTGAGATCCTTCTTTCAGTTGCTTTGGACATAGACCCAGAAGTGAGGTTGCTGGATCACAGGATGATTCTAACTTTTGAAGAACCACCACAGTGTTTTCCATGGAGGCTGCACGATTTTACATTCCCACCAACAGTGAACAAGGGTTCCAATTTCTCTACATCAGGGGTCCCCAACCCTCAGGCCACAGACCGGTACTGGTCCGTGGCCTGTTAGGAGCCAGACCGCAGAGTAGGAGGTGAGTGGTGGGCGAGCGAGCGAAGCTTCATCTGTATTTACAGCCACTCCCTATCACTCGCATTACTACCTGAGCTCCGCCTCCTGTCAGATCAGCAGTGGCATTAGATTCTCATAAGAGCCTGAACCCTACTGTGAACTGCGCATGAGAGGGATCTAGGTTGCGCGCTCCTTATGAGAATCTAATGCCTGATGATCTGAGGTGGAGCTGAGGCCGTGATGCTAGCGCTGGGGAGTGGCTGCAAATACAGATTATCATTAGCAGAGAGGTTTGACTGCACAGAGACCATAATAGATCAGTTGCTTGTAGACTCATATCAAAACCCTATCAGGGAGTGGCAAGGGACAATTAAGCTGCATCTGGTGGCAGGCTTTATAGTAGAAAGTGAGTTGATGTACTTCAATTGTACAGCTGCATCTGGTGGCAGGCTTTAAGTCAGAATCAGACACTTATTTTAGTCTGCGTGTGGCCCACCCATTATTTTATTTACCACTTCTGTCCGCGCCTTTTTCCCGCACTGCACACTTGTCTCAGTCACAGTTTTGGTAAGTCCACAAGCTAACCCTAGCCAAAATGAGTAAAAAAACAAATGTCTCTGGAGAGCATCTTTGAAAAGGGGGAAAGACCCAGTGATGAGACAGCAGAAGACTCTAAGACTGCCAACAAAAAGAAAGCTTCATTTAAAAGAAAATACCAAGAGTCCTACTTAAATTACGGGTTCATTGCAACAGGTGATTCACATTCTCCAAGCCTGCTTTGTACAATATGTGGTGACCGGCTATCCAACGAAGCCATGAAACCTTCAAAACTGCTTTGCCACATGTAGACTAAGCACCCTGAATTAAAAGACAAGCCTTTGGAGTTTTTCAAAAGAAAAAAAAATGTGAACAGAAGCAATTATTGAAGGCCACCACTTCAGCAAATGTGTCTGCACTGAGAGCATCATTCTTAGTGGCTAACCGCATTGCTAAAGCTAAGAAGCCCTTTACTATTGGTGAAGAGTTGATCCCGCCTGCAGCTATGGACATTTGTTGTGAACTTTTAGGAGAGGCTGCAGTTCGAAAGGTGGCATGTGTTCCTCTTTCGGCTAGCACCATAACTAGACACATTGATGAAATAGCAGAGGATATTGAGGCACAATTGTTAGAGAGAATTAATGGGTCACTGTGGTACGTGATTCAGGTTGATGAGTCTACCGATGTTGACAACAAGGCAACAATGCTTGTTTCTGTGCGATGTATTTTTCAGGAGGACGTGCATGAGGATATGTTATGTGTACTTTTGTTGCCAACCAACACCACAGCTGCAGAATTATTCAAGTCTTTGAACGATTACATATCAGGAAAACTGAATTGGTCATTTTGTGTCGGTATATGCACGGACAGAGCGGCTGCCATGACTGGATGGCTTTCTGGTTTCACCACTCCAGTCAAAGAGGTCGCTTCTGAATGTGAGTCTATGCACTGTGTCATCCATAGAGAAATGCTGGCTAGCCGAAAAATGTCACCTGAACTTAACAACGTTTTACAGGATGTGATTAAAATTATCAACCACATTAAAGTACATGCCCTTAACTCACATCTGTTCACGCAGCTCTGTGAGGACATGGACGCAGAGCACACACGTCTTCTCTTATGCACAGAAGTGAGATGGCTTTCTAAAGGTAGATCACTGGCCAGAGTTTTTGAGTTACAAGAGCCACTCCAGAGATTTCTTTTATTATTTTTAAAGATCTTATATATTTAGACTGCGCTGGGTCTTAGTTGTGGCATGCGGGCTTCTTAGTTGCGGCATGCATGCGGGATCTAGTTCCCCACCCAGGGATCGAACTTAGACCCCCTGTACTGGGAGAGCAGAGTCTCACCCACTGGACCACCAGGGAATTCCCATCCAGAGATTTCTTTTAGAAAAATAGTCACCACTGGCAGCACATTTCAGTGACACAGAATGGGTCACAAAACTTGCTTACTTGTGTGACATATTCAACCTGCTCAATGAACTCAATCTGTCACTTCAGGGGAGAAGACAACTGTGCTCAAGTCGGCAGATAATGTGGTGCCTTCAAAACCAAACTGGAATTATGGGGGCGATGAGTGAACACTGGGATTTTTGACATGTTTCAAACATTAGCAGAGATTTTGAAAGAGACTGAGCCAGGGCCTTCTTTCTCCCAGCTGGTGCACGATCACCTATCTCAGCTTTCAGAAGAGCTTGAGCATTACTTCCCAACCATGAAAGACTCCCGAATTGGGAAGGAATGGATCCGTGACCCATTTGTGAATAAGCCAGGTGAATCGACTTTTTCCGTGCTAGAAAACGATCAACTGCTTGAGATCTCAAATGACGGTGGCCTTAAAGGTATGTTTGAGACAACTTCAAATCTCCATATGTTCTGGGTTAAAGTCAAGGTGGACTATCCTGAGACTGCCACAAAAGCACTGAAAAGCCTGCTTCCATTTCCAACATCCTATCTTTGTGAAGCAGGATTTTCTGCAGTGACAGCAACCAGAACGAGATCACGGAGTAGACTGGACCTAAGCAACACACTTCGGGTGTCACTGTCTCCCATCACCCCCAGATGGGACCATCCAGTTGCAGGAAAACAAGCTCAGGGCTCCTACTGATTCTGCATTATGGTGAGTTGTATAATTATTTCATTATATATTACAATGTAATAATAATAGAAATAAAGTGCACAGTAAATGCAATGAGCTTGAATCATCCTGAAACCACTCCCCTCCCCCATCCATGGAAAAACTGTCTTCCACAAAACCGGTCCCTGGTGCCAAAAAGGTTGGGGACCACTGCTCTACAGCCTCACCAACACTTGCTATTCTCTGGGTTTTTTGATTAGCAGCCATCCTTATGGTTATGAGGTGATATTTCATTGTGGTTTTGACTTGCATTTCCCTAATGTTTAGTGATGTTGAGCATCTTTTCATATGCTCATTGGCCTTTTGCATATCATCACTGGAGAAATGTCTATTCAAGTCCTTTCCCTATTTTTTATTCTGGTTATTTGGTTTTTTTGCTGTTGAGTAATAATAGCTTACATTTATTTAGCTCACATTATAGTGTAGAAACTATGCTCAGGACCAAACTAAGACAGGCAGTACCCTGGCAGGCTAACACTTTGGTGTCATTTCAAACTCATAGTCTTTTTTTTTTTTTTTTTTAATTTATTTATTTATGGCTGTGTTGGGTCTTCATTTCTGTGCGAGGGCTTTCTCCAGTTGCGGTGAGCGGGGGCCACTCTTCATCGCGGTGCGCGGGCCTCTCCCGTTGCGGAACACAGGCTCCAGACGCGCAGGCTCAGTAGTTGTGGCTCACGGGCCTAGCCGCCGCGCGGCATGTGAGATCTTCCCGGCCCGGGGCACGAACCCGTGTCCTCTGCATTGGCAGGCGGAGTCCTAACCACTGCGCCACCAGGGAAGCCCCTCATAGTCCATAGTCTTTTTTTTTTTTTTTTTTTTGAAGTATAGTTGATTTACAACATTGTGTTACTTTCAAGTATACAGCAAAGTGATTCAAGTTATATTTTCTTTTTATTTTCCATTACAGGTTATTATAAGATATTGAATATTATTCCTTATGTTATACAGTAAATCCTTGTTGCTTATCTATTTAATATATAGTGGTTTGTTAATCCCATACTCCTAATTTATCCCTCCCCCTCTTTTCCCCTTTGGTAACCATAAGTTTGTTTTCTATGTCTGTGAGTCTGCTTCTGTTTTGTAGATAGATTCATTTATATTATTTTTTAGATTCCACATATAAGTGATACCATATTTGTCTTTCTCTGATTTACTTCACTTAGTATGATATTTTCTAGGTCCATCCATATTGCTGCAAATGGCAATATTTCATGCTTTCTTACGGCTGAGTAATATTCCATTGTGTATATATACCACATCTTCTTTATCCATCCATTTATGGACACTTAGGTTGCTTCCATGTCTTGTCTATAGTAAACAGTGCTGCTATGAACACTGGGGTGCATGTACCTTTTCCAATTAGAGTTCAAATCCATAGTCTTTAAATATTTGCTAAACATTTACTTGGAGGGAAGAGGAACAAGGAGAAACTGATTTCCTGTTATTAAAACTTATATATATGGATGCAGCATTATTCACAATAGTCAAGACATGGAAACAACCTAAGTGTCCATTGATGAATGAATAAAGAAGATGTGTTGTATATATACAATGGAATATTATTCAGCCATGAGAAAGAAAGATATCCTGCCATTTATGACACGGATGGACCTTGAGGGCATTATACTAAGTGAGATAAATCAGACAGAGGAAAACAAATATTCTATGATACAACTCATACATGGAATCTAAAAAAGGCAAACACATAGAAACAGAGTGGCAATTACCAGGGGCTGTGAGGTGGGGGAAATGGGGAGATGTTGTTAAAGGATACAGACCTGCAACTAGAAGAGAAGTAAGTTCTGGAAATCTAATGCACAGCATAGTGATTACAGTCAACAACACTGTATTATAAACTTCAAGGTTGCTAAGAGACTAGATCTTAAATGTGCTCACCACAAAAAATAATTATGTGCCAATAGAGGTGTTAGCCAGTGCTAACTGTGGTAATTCTATTGCAATATGTAAATGTTTCAAATCAACATGTTGTACACCTTAAACTTACACAATGTTATAAATCAACTATATCTCAATTTTTTTTTTAATATGTAGAAACAGATCCACTAATTCACCCCTACTGGCCACAGTCTGAACAAAAAGATTTTGGTTTGGTTCTTTTTGTTTGTTTTATAAAATCGTTCCAACTTTTCTGAAATTCTTGTTCTCCCTTCAGTTTTTGTCTCTGATCTCCAAACCAGATAAATTCTTGGGAGGCATATTAAAGGGCTTAGGATTTTGATAATGAAATGAATCACTCCTTCCCAATAAACAGCATCAAGCCAAGCATTACTCAGTCTTGCAGTTTCAGCTGAGTGCCCTGCCAACTTTCAGCTGATGGAGACAGAGACTCCGTACAAGTGCTGGAAAACTCTCACAAGATAGGTGGGTGCTAGCAAGCAAAGCTTTCCATCTCCTCTTGTGGGTGCTGGATCAATTTGCATTTCAAGTTATATAAGGAGACATCTGCAGAGACCTGAGTGGCCTGACAGATACTGCTGATTTACCGAAGTGATTTTTTAATTAGGAAATATTTGTAAGATACACATAAGTGCAGAAAGTAATGATACCCATGTACCCATCACTAAGCATAAACAGGTGGTGACATTTTTCATTTTGAAGAAATAAAATGTTTCAGGGGAATTCCCTGGCTGTCCAGTAGTTAGGACTCCTTGCTTCCACAGCAAGGGGCACAGGTTCCATCCCTGGTCAGGGAACTAAGATCCCGCAAGCTGAACAGCGAAGGAAGGAAGGGAGGGAAATGTTTCAGATACAACTGAAGTTCCACATCTTTTCCCTGACCGTCCCTCCTCAGAGGTACCTATTATCCTGGAGTTAGTGCATGTCATTCCGGTGAATGATTTTGTTTTCACTGTGTACTTATCTACAAACAATCTAGGTTATTGCTTTGGGTGTTTGTAAGTTTCACATAAATGATAGCTATGTGGCCATCTGTCACTATTTTGGCTGCTCAGTGTCTGAGGCCCCTTCCCAGGAGGAGGAAGAGTCCCTTCACCATGAGAGCTAAAAGGCCAGCGGGCTGCCCTCCCAGCTTGGGACAGGCCTGTGACCACACGAGGGTCTGCAATCAGACCACAGCCCCTGACAGCAATGGCAGCGCTGACCAAAGGGCCTGGGGCTCGGCTGTAGCCACACAATTTGGTCCTGGATCTCAGTCCTTCAGCTCTCCTGCTGATTCTGTGAACTACCATTATCCTCCCAATGAATCCTTTCTCTGCTTAAGTGAGAAGCATTTTCTTTACTTACCGTTAAGAACCTGATTGAAAATGATACTTTTGCAACTCACTTTTTTCATTCAACTTTTTTTTTCAGACTCAAATTAATGTAATTGAAGGGCAGCAGAATATGCCACTCCAAAACATGCCACTTTGGCATACTGATATTTTGAATTAAAGGTACTTGAGAAACAGGAGGACAGGCCGACCCTCCTTTGTCTCCCTGAACTGTACTATAGATCTCTGAGGCTTTGCTCATTTTGCTTCATTCTTTCCTCTTTCTGTTCCTTATACTGATAATCTCAGTTGAACTCTCTCCAAATTTTCTGGTTCTTTTGCCTGCTCAAATATTTTGTTGAGCCCCCTCTAGTGAATTTTTCATGTCAATTATTGCACTTTTTAACTTCAGAGTTTCTATTTGGTTCTTTATTATAATTTGTATCTTTGTTGATATTCCCTATTTAGTGAGATATTGCTCTCATATTTTCACTTAGTTCTTTATTTCCAATTTTTTTAAGTTTATGTCTTTTTTTAAATTGAGGCATAATCAACATATAATATTATGTTAGTTTCAGGTATACAACATGATTCAATATTTGTATATATTGCAAAACGATCACCACAATAAGTCTAGTTAACATCTGGCAGTATACACAGTTACAATTAGTGCCATTGGTGTAGTGGTAGGTATTATGCAAGATTCCCATAGTTACAATTTTTCTTGTGATTAGAACTTTTAAGATCTACTCTTAGCAATTTTCAAATATGCAATACAGTATCAATTATAGTGACCATGCTGTACATTATATCCCCATGACTTGTTTATTTTATAACTGGATGTTTGTATCTTTTGATTCCCTTCACTCATTTCACCCACCCTTCACTTAATTTTTTAGAAATTATTTTCTTTAGTTCTTTAAACATACTTAAAATAGGTGATTTAAAGTATTTCCCCGGCGGTCCAGTGGTTAGGACTCCATGCTCTCACTGCCGAGGGCCTGGGTTCAATCCCTGGTTGGGCAACAAAAATCCCACAAGCCATGTGGGGCGGCCAAAAAATATATATAATAAAGTATTTTTCTAGTTGGTTCTATATCTAGACTTCGTTAGAAATGGTTTTTATTGATTACATTTTTCTGTGTATGGGCCACATTTTTGTGTTCCTTTTCATGTCTCAATTTTTTGTTGAAAAATGAACATTTTAAATAATATAATATGGTAACTCTGCAAATCAGATTCTCTTCCTCCCCAGCCGCTTGTTATAATTGGTATTTTTTTGTAGTTTGTCTGTTTAGTGACGTTTCCAAAGTAACTATGTAAAGTCTGTATTCTTTGTTGTATGTGGCCACTGAAGTCTCTTCTTAGTTAGCTTAGTTGTCAGCTAATGATTGCACAGAGATTTCCTTAATCACCTGGAATCAATAAGACTCCAAGTCTTTGCCAAAGGGCTCTGTGCGCATGTTGGGGTACGCATTCAACAATCAGCCTGGAAGTTGACAGCTCTGCCTTAGCCTTCACTCCCTCCTTGCAAGGAGCCTCAAGGTCAAAGAGAGGTGAGAGCTTAGCATCTTCTCAGGCCTTTTCCTTAGCATGCATACAGCTCTGGGCATACTCACAACCCGACACATGCACGTGGCCTTCTAGATTCCCAGAAATATGTCAGTGCTTTTTTTTTTTTTTTAAAGAATTTCACTTTTTTTTTTTTTTTAATTTGTTTTTGGCTGTGTTGGGTCTTCGTTTCTGTGCGAGGGCTTTCTCTAGTTGCGGCAAGCGGGGGCCACTCTTCATCGCAGTGCACGGGCCTCTCACTATCGCGGCCTCTCCTGTTGCGGAGCACAGGCTCCAGACGCGCAGGCTCAGTAGTTGTGGCACACGGGCTTAGTTGCTCCGTGGAATGTGGGATCTTCCTGGATCAGGGTTCGAAACCGTGTCCCCTGCATTGGCAGGCAGACTCCCAACCACTGCGCCACCAGGGAAGCCCCTGTCAGCGCTTTTTAAGACCCCTATGGACATCTCATTTCCCACTTCTCCTTTTAAGATTTCTAGATTGTCTATCATGTGTTCCAAATGCTATCCACTGTCTCAACACAGCCACAAAGGCAAGCAATTGCCTATCATTGTTTTTAACAAACACCTCCACCCCAACCCATACCAGAAAAAGGCTTTATGCATTGAGTGAAAGAAGCCAGGTCAAACACAGTCAGCTTTACAGGCGGTGTTTTCCAGGGCACCACTTGACAGGTCAAATAATGATAGTCCTCTGAGAATGAGGCTTTGAAGTTCTAGACCTCTTCTCCTTCAGTGGCTACTACGCCGCTAGTTTCCACTGCGAGTGAAGTCTATTAGTTTTCAAAGCTAACACAGAGTAGAAGAGAAGGGGATGGCACTAGGGGAAAGTTAAAACCCTAAAAAGCTCAGAGGACTCTGGGAATATGGAAAGTAGGAAACACCAGGAACAGGTCTCCCCACCTACACAACAACTGCACTCACAGAATCTGATGTAACTATTTCGGAACTCTGGGGTCTGCTGAAGGCTAGCAACTTACAGGAGAAGACATTAATGGTGAATTGAGGTTAATTTTGGTCACTTTCAGCTCTTATCATAGTAGCAGATACCCATCACCCCCCCACCCCAGCCATGTGGCAGGAAGCTGTGCAAGTTTTCCTGGAGCAGCTGTACCCAGCCTGTGGGAGCTAGGGTGGGCAAAAAGGACTCCTACCTCCAAATATTGGGTATCTGTGCTCTGACTGCCAACTGCTGCTTCTGATCACAGAGATGCAGACAGATATGAGGACAGTCATTGTTGTTTCACCTCCCCCTATTGTGGCAGCCCCTCCATCTCTGGCTCAAGTGACTTCCAGGGGGATTTAAAGGGCCAGTGCAATTCCCACCCCCCTTTGCTGTTCACTCCTTGTTCTCCTTTGGAGAGCCAGATATTAAATACTAGGATATTCAAAAACAACTGCATATATGGGGAAAATCAGAAAGCGACCACATATGCCCAAGGAAAAGCTCAGAAAAGACCCAAGAAGACATTAAGTTTACACCTCAGACCAACCCTCAGCACAGAGACAGTCTATAGCAATCAAAAAACTAAATAAATAAATAACAAAATACAGCAAAACCTGGGGAACGGGGAGAATCTGATTTCCAGAGTTAATATCACATTATTAGATTCAAATGGCTTGAGTGCAACAAAAACATCACAAGGCATACAAAGAAACAGGAAAGTATGGCCCATTCAAAGGAAAAAATAATTCAACAGAATCTTTCCCTGAAAAAGACCTCGTGGCAGATATACTACCAAAATTTTAAAACAGCTGTCTTAAAGATGCTCAGAGAACTAAAGGAAGATATGGAGAAAGTCAGGAATACAATGTGTGAACAAAATGGAACTATCAACAGAGATTTTAAAAACCTAAAGAGAAACCAAAAAGACTCAAGCTGAAAAGTATAATAACTGAAATGAAAAATTCACTAGACAGATTGAAAGGCAGATTTGAGCAGACAGAAGAAAGAGTCAGAGAACCTTAACGTAGGACAATGGAAATTATTGAGACTGAACAACAGAAAGAAAAAAAGGTTCAAGAAAAGTGAGCAGAGCCTAAGGGACCTGTGGGACACCATCAAGTGGACCAATATACACATCATGAGAGTCCAGAAGAAGGAGAGAAAGGGGCAGAGAGAATATTTGCACAGTGGCTAAAAACTTCCCAAATTTGATGTAAGACATGAATATGAACATCCAAAAAGCTCAATGAACTCCAAGCTAGACTGACTGACTCAGAGACCCATCTCAAGATAGATTATAATTACACTTTCAAAAGCCTAAGACAGAGAGCAAATCTTGAAAGTAGCAAGAAAGAAGTGAACCACCACATACAAGGGATTCTCAGTAGGATGATGAGCAGATTCCTCATCAGAATGTTAGAGGTCAGAAGACAGTAGGTTGGTATATTTAGTGCTAAATGGAAAAAACTCAACCACGAATCCTCTATCTAGCCAAACTGTCCTTCAAAAGTGAGGGAGAAATCAAGACATTCCCAGGTGAACAAAAGTTGATAGACTGTGACCACTAGACCTGCCCTGCAAGAAATGGTCAAGGAGTCCTCCCAGGTAAAATAAAAGGATACTAGAGAGTACCTTGAAGCAATATAGAAGTATAAAGATCTCAATAAAGGTAAATACATGGACAATTGTAAAAGCTAGTATTAATATAACAATGATTTTTAACTGTACTTGGTTTTCTACATTCCACAAGACAATAATACATTAAAAAAAAATTAGTGTAAAAGTATTATTGTAACTTTGGCTTGTCACTCCAAATCTTGTTTTCTACATAATTCAAGAGACTAATGTAGTTAAAAGAATGATTAGTTTATATTTTTGGTCCTTACAATATAAAAAGATATAATTCTGTGATATCAACTACCAAGGGTGGTGGGGAAAGAGCTATAAAGGAACAGAGTTTTTGTATGTTATTGAAGTTAATCTACTATAAATTTATACTAGAATATTGTAACTTTAGGATATTAAATGTAATCCCCATGGTAACCATAAAGAAAATATCTATAGAATACACATAAAAGGAAACAAGAAGGAATTTAAACATTTCACTAAAAAAAACAAACAAAAAAATCAACCTAACACAAAAGACAGGAATGAAAGAAATGAGGGACAAAACACTCTAGGGCATATAGAAAACAACACAATGACAGAAGTCCTCTGTATCAGTAATACTTTAAATGCAAATGGATTAAACCCTCCAATGAAAGGAGAGATTGGCAGAATAGATGAAAACACAGATCCAACTGTATGCTACCTACAAGAGACTCACTTGAGATCCAAAGACATAAAAGGTTAAAAGAGAAAGGATGGAAAAATATATTCCGTGTAAATACTAACCAAAAGACAGCAGGGGGACTTCCCTGGTGGCACAGTGGTTAAGAATGTGCCTGCCAATGCAGGGGACACGGGTTCGAACCCTGGTCCGGGAAGATCCTACATGCCGTGGAGCAACTAAGCCTGTGTGCCACAACTACTGAGCCCATGTGCTGCAACTACTGAAGCCCAAGGGCCTAGAGCCCATGCTCCACAAGAGAAGCCACCACAGTGAGAAGCCCGTGCACTGCAACGAATAGTAGCCCCCTCTCGCTGCAACTAGAGAAAGCCCACGCGCAGCAACGAAGACCCAATGCAGCCAAAAATAAATAAATAAGTAAATAAATTTATTTTTTTAAAAAAGACAGCAGGAATGGCTATATTAATATCAGACAAAATAGACTTTAAATCAAAAAAGTTTACAAGGGACAAAGAAGGACTGTATATATTAAAGAAAGGCTCAAAATATCAAGAAGATAAAACAATATAAACATTTACACACCTAATGACAGACTATCAAAACATATGAAGCAAAACCTGACGGAATTGAAGAGAGGGTTAGACGGGTCTAAAATAGTAGTTGGAGACTTCATGACTCAACTCATAAGAATGGAGAGAACAACCAGACAGAAGATAATTAAGGAAAGAGAGGACTCAAGCAATGTAATAAACCAACTAGATCTGAGAGTCATATGCCGAACACTCTACCCAATAAGAACAGCATACACATTCTTCTCAAGTACACATGGGACATTTTCCAAGATAGACCATATGTTATGCCGCAAGTATGTCTCAACAGATTCTAAAAGATAGACATCATCCAAAGTATTTTCTCTGACTGTAATGGGATGAAGTTAGAAATCAGTAATATACAGAAAACTGGAAATTTTACAAAACTGTGGAAATTAAACAACATATTTTTAAATGACCCATGGACCAAAGAAAAAAATCACAAGGGAAATTAGAAAATACTTAGAGATGAATGAAAATGAAAACACAACATACCAAAACTTATGGTACATGGCAAAAACGGTGCTAAGGGGGAAATTTTTAGCTATAAATGTTTATGGGGTTTTTTCTGTTTAGTTTATTTATTTTATTTATTATTTTATTTTTTGGCTGCATTGGGTCTTCGCTGCTGCACGTGGGCTTTCTCTAGTTGTGGTGAGTGGGGGCTACTCTTCGTTGCAGTGCACGGGCTTCTCATTGAAGCGGCTTCTCTTGTTGCAGAGCACGGGCTCTAGGCATGCAGGCTTCAGTAGTTGTGGCACATGGGCTCAGTAGTTGTGGCTCGCAGGCTCTAGAGCGCAGGCTCAGTAGTTGTGGCGCATGGGATTAGTTGTCCCACGGCATGTGGGATCTCCCCGGACCAGGGCCCGAACCTGTGTCCCCTGCATTGGCAGGCAGATTCTTAACCACTGCGCCACCAGGGAAGTCCCTATAAATGTTTATGTTAAAAAAAAAAAAGGGCTTCCGTGGTGGCGCAGTGGTTGAGAATCTGCCTGCCAATGCAGGGGACACGGGTTCGAGCCCTGGTCCGGGAAGATCCCACATGCCACGGAGCAACTAGGCCCGTGAGCCACAATTACTGAGCCTGCGCGTCTGGAGCCTGTGCTCCGCAACAAGAGAGGCCGCGATAGTGAGAGGTCCGCACACCGCGATGAAGAGTGGCCCCCGCTTGCCACAACTAGAGAAAGCCCTCGCACAGAAACGAAGACCCAACACAGCCATAAATTAATTAATTAATTAAAAAAAAAAAAACACAGGAAAGTCTCCAATCAAGAATCTAATTTTGCAACTTAAGGAACTAGAAAAAGAACAAACTAAACCCAAAGGTAGCAGAAGGAAGGAAATAATGAAAACTAGAACACAGAATAAACACAGTAGAGAACAGAAAACAGTGAGGACTTCCAGGGTGGTCCAATGGCTAAGACTCCATGCTCCCAATGCAGGGGGCCCAGGTTCGATCCCTGGTCAGAGAACTAGGTCCCACATGCCGCAACTAAAAGATCCCACATGCCGCAACTAAGACCTGAAGCAGCCAAATAAATAAAAATTTTTTTTTTAAAAAAGAAAAAGAAAATAGTGAAACCAAGGTTGTTCTTCAAAAAGAGTAACGAAATTGACAAACCTTTAGCTAGATGGACTAAGACAAAAAGAGGGAAGACTCAAATTACTAAAACCAGAAACGGAAGTAGGGACATTTCTAACAATGCTAAAGAAATAAAAAGGACCGTAAGAGAGTGCTATGAACAACTGTACACCAAAAAAAACCGGAAACCTAAGTGAAAGAGACAAATTCCTAGAACACAAAACCTACTAAGACTAAATCATTTAGAAAAAACCTGAGGGAGCCGGTGCATCAGTTGCTGGTGGGTGCACAGCCCGGGAATGGGGGCAGGGAGGCAGCTCTCTACCCATACTCTTCTAGGTCAGTGATGCACTGCAGCAGCTGCAGGGCCTCCTGACGGCAGATGAGCACGTGATCAACTCGGCCTTCCGCACCAACTTCAACCACGTGCGGCTGTGCCTGCTGGGGCACATGCGCTGCCCGGCCACACATGATCCTGACCAAGGTGCTGTGTGACCAGGCACTCCACGTGCCCCTGGTTGTCTCAGCCTTCTACACCTGCGTGAATACTCTCCAGAGAAAGAATGACATAATTTTGGACCTGAAAAGCAATTCTAGAATTCATCTGAGCGGTCCATGATGTGCTAGCCTTTTGTACAGCTGACCAACTTGAGCTTGTTCCTGTTCACTGGAGAAAAGCTTTCACTGGACTCTGGTTTTCCACAAGCCACCTTCTTTTGCTTTTCACAACAGAGTGGTCATGGCACACTGAAGTCAGCTTTCACCTTCCTTAATATAAAGGAGGCAAAGCAGTTGAAAGGGCCCCGGCGAAATGAGAAGTCAAGAACTCCCTATAAGTGACTTTTTTTTTTCCCTTAAATACAGTGGATTGCCTGCAGATAAAATACTCTGCTTACCAGTTATGTGCTCCATTTTGAATAATTACTATTCCACAGACCCAACTGTTTTTTAATTAGCAATGATAACTTTAAATTTTATTCAGTCTTTTCTGCCATTCTAATCTAAAATTATTACTTCTCTAATTTTTTAATTAATTTATTTATTTTATTTATTTTTTGGCTGTGTTGGGTCTTCGTTTCTGTGCGAGGGCTTTCTCTAGTTGTGGCAAGCGGGGGCCACTCTTCATCGCGGTGCGTGGGCCTCTCACTATCGCGGCCTCTCTTGTTACGGAGCACAGGCTCCAGACGCGCAGGCTCAGTAGTTGTGGCTCGTGGGCCTAGTTTCTCCACGGCATGTGGGATCTTCCCAGACCAGGGCTCGAACCCGTGTCCCCTGCATTGGCAGGCAGATTCTCAACCACTGAGCCACCAGGGAAGACCCTCTCTAATTTTTTAACTTCTCTAATATTTTTGTTTCTCTAATACTTTGGTTAATATTAACAGTGGCAAAATGATATTTTATAATCATTGCTATTTCTATTCTAATATTTTAATGCCAGTTGATTTAACAAACCGCCTTTTGACTATATACATCTCCCTTCTAAAATCTCAGGTTTCTCCTAAATACTTTTGGATCAGATTACCTTTTATACCAAAAATAGTGAAAAAATAGTGCTTATAGTAAATTTCTATTTGTACAAAATTCAGTCAAGAAGAAGACTGAATAACCAGCTTTTCCCCAAAATACTGTATAATAATTTATTGTTATGCTTATACTAAAGTTCTGCAAGTACATTTTGTATCAAAAAAAAAGAAAAAGAAAAATCTGAATAGTAAGGAGATTGAATCAGATATCAAAACCTCCCAAAAAACAAAAGTCTAGGACCAGATGGTTTCACTGGTGAATTCTACCAAACATTTGAATACCAATTCTTCCCAAAAACTGAAGAGGAGGGAACACTACCAAACTCACTTTATGAGGCCAGTATTACCTTGATACCACAACCAGATTAGGACACTACAAGAAAAGAAAACTACAGATCAATATCCCTGATGAAAACAGATGCAAAAAAACTCAACAAAATATTAGCAAACCAAATTCAACAATATATTTCCAGGATCATATACCATGATCAAGGGGGATTTATCCCTGGGATGCAAGGAAAGTTCCACAACCCCAAATAAATGTGATACACCACATTCACAAATGAAGGATAAAAACCAAATAATTATCTCAATAAAAGCAGAAAAAGCATTTGACAAAATTCAATATCCTTTTATGAAAAAACTCACAACAAAATGAGTACAGAGGAAATATACCTCAACACAATAAAGGCCATATATGACAAGCCCACAGCTAACAACATACTCAATGGTGAAAAGCTGAAAGTTCTTCCTCTAAGATCAAAAGCAAGAGAAGGATGTCCACTCTCACCGCTTTTATTCAACATAGTATTGGAAGTCCGAACCACAGCAATTGGGCAAGAGAAAGAAATAAAAGGCCTGCAAATCAGAAAGGAAGAATTAAAACTGTCACTGTTTGTAGCTGACATAATATTATACATAGAAAACCCTAAGAGTCCAGTTCAAGTGGCATCATAGGAAGATCCTAAACACACCTCCTCCCACAGACACACTAAGTCTACAGCTACATATGGAACAATTTCCTCTTAAAAAAACAAAAAACAAACCTAAGAACCAGCTGAGTAACTCACACACGAGGAAAACAAGAAAGAGATCACATCCAGGTGTGTAAGAGAGGCTGAGAAACAATCTTGCCATAAACCTCACCCCTGGTGTGGCGACCCACAGTCAGGCGGGAACTCAAAACCTGGAGCTTCTCCCTGAGAGGCAAAGGGTTTGAACCCCACATCAAGCATCCCTACTTTTAAAACCTGAGAAATGAGGGAATTCCCTGGCGGTCCAGCGGTCAGGACTCCTCGCTTTCACTGTTGAGGTCCTGGGTTCAATCCCTGGTCAGGGAACAAAGATTCTGCAAGCTACATGGTTGCATGCCAAAAATAAAAAAATAAAATAAAACCTGAGAAACGAGCCCCCAAAACACTGAGCTTTGAAAACCAACAGGTCTTGCATCCACAAGAACCACAAGGCTATAGGGAACTGAGAAATGGCTCGTTAACACCTCATGCACTTGGACTCACCCACCCCAGGGACCAGCACAGAAGCATCCAATTTAGAGTTGCCCAGACTTTACGTGAAAGAGGCTCATTTGCTGGTCTTGGAGCACCAGCCCGAGGGGCAAGCATCTAGTACCCCCACAGGTGGAGGCTGACAGGTGCCATGTTTGCGTTTTCTGTCTTGCTCCAGTTGGTGGGCACCATTTCTTGAAACTCTTCTAAGCCTTTTATTCTGGCAAGAGCTTTTACACATGGTTGGTGTCCCAGTTTTTAAAGCTGCTGCCCAGAAGATGCTCCTTGATCACCTGGCTCTGGAGGCCAGGAGTCTTGCATTCCTGAGTCTCATGGGATTGTAACACACAGAGAGACAGTTTTTGTCAGACTACCACCACCTCGCACTGCACAGACAGCAGACTGAAACACACCCCAAGTCTTTTCTGAGAAAGAGGCCTATTTGCTTGTCAAGAAGCTTCAGTCTGAGGGGCAAGCTTCTGGTTTGGCACACATCTAGGGGCCTATGGAGGTGTTCTCAGGGAATGGACGTCAGTGGACACAATCCCTGTACTCTTCCTCTGCCTTGATCCAGCTCACCGGTGTCTCCCATAAAGGAGCTTACACCCATGCTTGGTGCCCTGATTTTTGCAGCTGCCACCAAGGGACACTTCTGCATCACCTGGCTCTGTGGCCTGTGGGGCTCACACTTTCAGTCCCACAGAACAATATATTTTTTCATACTTTAAAACCTGCTGTCTAAGGGTCTGGCATCTAATCAGCCTGAATCCGGGTGCTGACTGACTCCTCTCCTTGCAGAAACTGACAGGTCTTGGAACACCCTCAAAGAGTGGAAGCTATATTTTATAAATTTATTTATTTATTTATTTTTGGCCGTGTTGGGTCTTCGTTGCTGCACATGGGCTTTCTCTAGTTGTGGCGAGCAGGGGCTACCATTTGCTGTGGTGCATGGGCTTCTCATTGCAGTGGCTTCTCTTGCTGTGGAGCACAGGCTCTAGGCACACGGGCTTCAGTAGTTGTGGCGTGCAGGCTCAGTAATTGTGGTTTGCAGGCTCAGTAGTTGTGGCTCGCGGGCTCAGTAGTTGTGGCTCGCGGGCTCTAGAGCGCAGGCTCAGTAGCTGTGGTGCACGGGTTAGGTTGCTCCGCAGCATGTGGGACCCTCCTGGACCAGGGTTCGAACTCATGTTCCCCGCATTGGCAGGTGGACTCTCAACCACTGCGCCACCAGGGAAGTCCCCAAAGACTGGAAGCTATTAAAAACAAAACAGGCTGCTTGGATAATCACAAAGGTTTGAGAGACAACGAACAGCTAGGGCAGGATTGAATGATAAGATTCATCTCCTACATGAGGCCACTCCTTCAAGACTGGGAGAGGTGGTTACTTCATTTACTGTACAAAAACTAACACAGAGAGTAAAGCAAAATTAGGAAAGAGAAGAATATGTTCCAACTGAAACAACAGGAAAAAAAAACTCAGGGAAAAAACCTCAATGAAACAGAGATAATTAATTTACCCTAAAAGAGTTTAAAGTAATGATTATAAAGATGCTCACCAGGGAGCTCCCTGGTGGTCCAGTGGTTAGGACTTGGTGCTTTCACTGCTGTGGGCCCAGGTTCAATCCCTGGCTGGGGAACTAAGATCCCACAAGCCATGCAGCAGGGCAAAAAAACAAAAACAAAACAAAACTCACCAGACTCAGGAGAAGAATTGATGAACTCAGTGAGAAATTCAACAAAGGATACAAAATAAAAGAAAGTACCAAATAGAAGTTGGGGAGCTGAAAAGCACAATAACTGAACTGAAAGATATACTAGAGGGGTTCAACAGCAGACGAGATGAAGCAAAAGACAGGATCGATCAACTCCAAGACAGGGCAGTGGAACTCACCTAATCAGAACAGCAAAAAGAAAAAAGGAAAAAAAAAGTGAACTTAAGGGACTTATGGGACAATATCAAGCAGAATGACATTTGCATTACAGGAATCCTAAAAGGAGAAAAGACAGAGCAAGAGGTGGAAATTATATTTGAAGAAATAATTACTGAAAACTTCCCTAACCTGGGGAAGGAAAACAGACTTTCAGATCCAGGAAGCTCACAGAGTGCCAAACAAGATGATCCCAAGAGACCCACACCAAGATACATTATAATTAAATATCAAAAATTAAAAACAAGGAGGGAATCTTAAAGGTAATAAGAGAAAAACAACTTTTTATGTATAAGGAAACCCGCATAAGACTATCAGTAGATTTTTCAGCAGAAACTTTGCAGGCCAGAAAGGAGTGGCATAATATTCAAAGTGCTAAGGGGGAAAACTCCCAACCAAGAATATTCTACCCAGGGCTTCCCTGGTGGCGCAGTGGTTGAGAATCTGCCTGCCAATGCAGGGGACACAGGTTCAAGCCCTGGTCTGGGAAGATCCCACATGCCGTGGAGCAACTGGGCCCGTGAGCCACAATTACTGAGCCTGCGCGTCTGGAGCCTGTGCTCCGCAACGAGAGAGGCCGCGATAGTGAGAGGCCCGTGCACCGCGATGAAGAGTGGCCCCCACTTGCCACAGCTGGAGAAAGCCCTGGCACAGAAACGAAGACCCAACACAGCCATAAATAAAATAAATAAATAAAATTAAAAAAAAAAAGAATATTCTACCCAGAATATTTATCATTCAGAAGTGAAACAGAGATAGTCTTCCAGACAAGCAAAAGCCAAAGCAGTTCATGACCACTAAACCAGCCTTACAAGAAATGTTAGAGACTTCTTTAAGCTGAAAAGAGTGCTAATTAGTAAGAAGAAAACATGTGAAGGTATAAATTTTACTGGTAAAGGTAAATATATAGTAAAGGAGGTGGATTAATCACTTACAAAACTAATATGAAGGTTAAAAGACAAAAAGTAGTAAAAACTAACTATAAATACAGTAATTAGTTAAGGGATACACAAGATAAAAAGATGTAAAATGTAACATTAAAAACAAAACTTGGAGGGAAGAGTTAAAATGTAGCATTTTACAATTCATTCAAATAAGTTGTTATCAACTTTAAAATAGGCTGTTATAAATGTAAGTTGCTATATGCAACCTGCATGGTAACCACAAAGCAAAAACCTATGGTAGATAAAGACAGAGGAATATAAGCATACCACTAAGAAAAAAGCATCACACAACAGAGAGAGAAAGCAAGAAAAGAAAGTAACAGAGATAAACTACAAAACAGCCAGAAAATAATGAACAAAATGACAATAAGTATATACCTATCAATAATTATTTTAAATGTAAAAGACTAAATTCTCCAATCAAAAGACACAGTGATTAAAGCAACAGAGCTCCTAAATGATACAATAGAACAGTTAGACTTAACTGATATTTTCAGGACATTACATCCCCAAAAAAGCAGAATACACATTCTTTTCAAGTGCACATGGAACATTCTCTAGGATTGACCACATACTAGGGTACAAAACAAGCCTTAACAAATTTAAGAGTATAAAAATTATTTCAAGCATCTTTTCTGACCACAACAGCATGAAACTAGAAATCAACCACAGAAAAAGAAATGAGAAAAAAACAATTACATGGAGACTAAACAGCATGCTACTAAAAATCCAATGGGTCAGTGATGAAATTAAAGAAGAAATTTAAAAATACCTTGGCAAATGACAATGAAAACACAACTATACAAAACCTGTGCATGCAGCAAAAGCAGTTCTTAGAGGGAAATTCATAGCAATGCAGGCCTTCTTTAAGAAACAAAAAATATCTCAAATAAACAACCTAGCCCACCACTTAAAAGAGCAAGAAAAAGAACAAACAAACCCTAAAGTCAGCAGAAGGAAGGAGATAATAAAGATCAGAGAAGAAATAAATAAAATAGATTAAAAATAAAATAGAAAACTCTCAGCCATGTGAGAATACAGTGAGAAGGTGGCCACCTACAAATTAGGAAGGGGGCTTTCACCTGACACAGGATTTGCTGGTACTTTGATCTTGTACTTCCCAGCCTCTAATAGAACTGTGAGAAATAAATGTTGTTTAAGTGGAAAAAAATAGAAAAATCAATAAAACCAAGAGCTGACTCTTTGAAGGGGTAAAAATTATTGACAAACCTCTGGCCAGGCTCACCAAGATGAAAAGAGAGAAGACCCAAATAAACAAAGTAAGAAATAAAAGAGGAAAAATCAATTGATACCACAGAAATACAAAAAGCCATAAGAGTCTACTATGAACAATTATATGCCAACAAATTCTAAGACGTAGATGAAATGGACAACTTTCTAGAAACACACAGCCCACCAAAACTGAATCAAGAAGAAATAGGTAACTTGAACAGACTGACTACTAGAAATGAAATAGAATGTGTAATTTAAAAACTCCCTACAAACACAAGTCCAGGACCAGATGGTTTCACAGGTGAATTCTACATACAAAGATCCCTCTCAAAGTCTTCCAAAACACTGAAGAAGCGGGGACTTCCCTGGTGGCTCAGTGGTTAAGAATCTGCCTGCCAATGCAGTGGACATGGGTTCGATCCCTGGTCCGGGAAGATCCCACATGCCACCACAACTACTGGGCCTGTGCTCTAGAGTCAGCGAGCCACAACTACTGAGCCCATGTGCCACAACTACTGAAGCCTGCGTGCTCTAGGGTCCGCATGCCACAACTACTGAGCCCATGTGCCGCAACTACTGAGACCCACACACTGCAACTACCAAAGCCCGCATGCCTAGAGCCCATGCTCCACAACAAGAGAAACCCCCGCTTGCTGCAACTAGAGAAAGCCCATGCACAGCAACAAAGACCCAACGCAGCCAAAAAATAAATTAATTAATAATTTTTTAAAAATTCGACATCTGGACTTCCCTGGTGGCGCAGTGGCTAAGAATCCCCCTGCCAATGCAGGGGACAAGGGTTTGAGCCCTGCTCGAGGAAGATCCCACATGCCACAGAACAACTAAGCCTGTGTGCCACAACTACTGAGCCTGCGCTCTAGAGCTCACAAGCCACAACTACTGAGCCCACGTGCCACAACTACTGAAGCCCGCGCACCTAGAGCCCATGCTCCACAACAAGAGAAGCCACCACAATTAGAAGCCTACGCACCACAACAAAGAGTAGCCCCCACTCGCTGCAACTAGAGAAAGCCTGCATGCAGCAACAAAGACCCAAAACAGCCAAATATAAAAAAAAATTTTTTTAATTGGTAGGAAAGAGGTAAAACTGTCATTATACGCAGATGACATAACACTATATATAGAAAACCCTAAAGACTTCACACAAAAAACTACTAGAACTGATAAATGAATTAAACAAGGTAGCAGGATACAAGATTAACATACAGAAATCTGTTGCATTTCTTTACACTAACAATGAAATATCAGAAAGGGAATGTAAACAAACAATCCCTTTTACAATTGCATCAAAAATAAAATACTTAAGGAATTCCCTGGCAATCCAGTGGTTAGAACTCAGTGCTTTCACTGCCGGGACCCAGGTTCAATCCCTGGTGGGGAACTAAGATCCCGCAAGCCATGCAGTGTGGTCAAAAATAAATAAATAAATAAATAAAGACTGAACAAATGTCAGCAGCCTCGCTTTGAAAAATATTTTTAAATAAATAAAATAAAAGAGGAATAAATCTCACCAAAGAGGTGAAAGACTTATATGCTGAGAACTACAAAATTAATAAAGGAAACTGAAGATAATTCAAAGAAATGGAAAGATAGCCCATGCTTTTGGATTGGAAGAATTAATATTGTTAAAATGGCCATACTACCCAAAGCAATCTACAGATTTAATGCAATCACTATCAAAATACCCGTGACATTTTTCACAGAACTAGAACAAATAATCCTAAAATGTATATGGAACCATAATAGACCCAGAATTGCCAAAGCAGCCCTGAGGAAGAAGAACAAAGCAGGAGGCATAGCCCTCCCAGACTTCAGACAGTACTGCAAAGCTAATCAAAACAGCCTGGTATTGGGCTTCCCTGGTGGCACAGTGGTTGAGAATCTGCCTGCTGGTGCAGGGGACACGGGTTCAAGCCCTGCTCTGGGAGGATCCCACATGCCACAGAGCAACTAGGCCCGTGAGCCACAACTATTGAGCCTGCGTGTCTGGAGCCTGTGCTCCACAACAAGAGAGGCCGTGAGAGTGAGAGGCCCGCACACCGCGATGAAGAGTGGCCCCCGCTTGCCGCAACTAGAGAAAACCCTCGCACAGAAACGAAGACCCAACACAGCCAAAAAAAAAAAACAGCCTGGTATTGGCACAAAAACAGATATACAGATGAATGGAAGAGAATAGAGAGCCCAGAAATAAATCCATACACCTTTGGACAATTAATCTTTGACAAAGGAGGCAAGAATATACAATGGGGAAAAGACAGTATCTTCAGCAAGTGTTGTTGGGAAAGTTGGACAGCTGCATATAAATCAATGAAGCTAGAGCATACCCTTACACCATAAGCACACACACAAAAAAACTCAAAATGGCTTAAAGTTTTAAATATAAGACAAGACACCATAAAACTCCTATAAGAGAGCATAGGCAAAACATTCTCTGACATAAATCATACTAATGTTTTCTTAGGTTAGTCTCCCAAGGCAATAGAAATAAAAGCAAAAATAAACAAATGGGACCTAATCAAAATTGTAAGCTTTTGCACAGCAAAGGAAACCATAAACAAAACGAAAAGACAACCTACAGACTGGGAGAAAATATTTGCAAATGATGTGACCAACAAGGGCTTAATTTCCAAAATATACAAACAGCTCCTGCAATTCAATAACACAAAACAAACAACCCAATTGAAAAATAGGCACAAGACCTTAATAGACATTTCTCCAAAGAAGACATGCAGATGGCCAATAGGCATATGAAAAGATGCTCAACATCACTAATTATTAGAGAAATGCAAATCAAAACTATAATGAGATATCACCTCACACCAGTCAGAATGGCCATAATTTAAAAGTCTACAAATAACAAATGCTGGAGAGGGTGTGGAGAAAAGGGAACCCTCCTACACTACTGGTGAGAATGTAAGTTGGTACAGCCACTATGGAGAACAGTATGGAGGTTCCTCAGAAAACTAAAAATAGAATTACCATATGAACCAGCAATCCCACCCCTGGGAATATATCCAGACAAAACTATAATTCAAAAAGATACATGCACCCCTATGTTCATAGCAGCACTGTTCACGATAGCCAAGACACGGAAGCAACCTAAATGTCCATCAACAGAGGAATGGATAAAGAAGATGTGGTACATATATACAATGGAATACAACTCAGTCATAAAAAAACAAAACAAAACAAAATAATGCCATTTGCAGCAACATGGATGCAACTAGAGATTATCATACTAAGTGAAGTAAGTCAGAAAGAGGAAGACAAATACCATATGATATCACTTATATGTGGAATCTGAAATATGGCACAAGTGAACTTATCTACAAAACAGACACAGACTCATAGACATAGAGGACAGACTTGTGGTTGCCAAGGGGTAGGGGGGAGGGAGAGGGACAGACTGGGAGTTTGGGGTTGGTAGATGCAAACTATTACATTTAGAATGGATAAACAACAAGGTCCTAATGTATAGCACAGGGAACTACATTCAATATCCTGTGACAAACCATAATGGAAAAGAATATATTGTTTAAAATAAAATAAAACTCCTAGAAGAGAACATAGGCAAAACATTCTCTGACATAAATTGTACCAATGTTTTCTTAGGTCAGTCTCCCAAGGCAATAGAAATTAAAGCAAAAATAAACAAGTGGGACCTAATCAAACTTATAAGCTTTTACATACTAAAGGAAACCATAAATGAAACAAAAAGAAAACCTACGGACTGAGAGAAAATATTTGCAAATAATGTGACTGACAAGGGCTTAATTTCCAAAATATACAAACCGCTCCTATAATTCAATAACAAAAAACAAACAACCCAACTGAAAAATGGGCACAAGACCTAAATAGACATTTCTCCAAAGAAGACATACAGATGGCCAATAGGCACATGAAAAGATGTTCATCATCACTAATTATTAGAGAAATGCCAATCAAAACAACGAGGTGCCACCTCACACCAGTCAGAATGGCCATCATTAAAAAGTCTACAAATAGGGACTTCCCTGGTGGTCCAGTCGGTAAGACTCCATTTTCCCAATGCAGGGGTCCCGGGTTCAATCCCTGGTCAGGGAACTAGATCCCGCATGCATGCCGCAACTAAGACCCCGCACAGCCAAAATAAATAAATAAATTTTTTTTTTAAGTCTACAAATAATAAATGCTGGAGAGGATATGGAAAAAAGGGAACCCTCTTACATTGTTGGTGGAAACATAAATTATGTAGCCACTTTTGAAAAAAGTATGGAGGTTCCTCAAAAAAATAAAACCATCAGTGCCATATGATCCAGCAATCCCACTCCTGGGCATCATATATCCGGACAAAACTATTATAATGCAAAAAGATACATGCACCCCTATGTTCATAGCAGCACTATTTATGATAGCCAAGACATGGGAACACCTATATGTCCATTGACAGATAAATGGATAAAGAAGATGTGGTATATCTATATCTACATAGATATAGATATATAGATATACAATGGAATATTACTCAGCCATCAAAAAGGTTGAAATAATGCCATTTGCAGCAACATGGATGGACACAGAGATTATCATACTAAGCACAGTAAGTCAGAAAGAGAAAGTCAAATACCATATGATACCACTTATATGTGGAATCTAAAATACGACACAAATGAACACATCTACGAAACAAAAACAGACTCACAGATATAGGAAACAGACTTGTGGTTGCCAAGGAGGAAGATGAGTGGGGGAGGAAAGGATTGGGAGTTTGGGATTAGCAGATGCAAACTATTACATATAGGATGGATAAACAACAACTTCCTACTGTATAGAACAGGGAACTATATTCAATATCCTGTGATAAACCATAATGGAAAAGAATCTGGAAAGAAATACATATATGTATAACTGAGTCACTTTGCTTTACAGCAGAAATTAAACACAACACTGTAAATCAACTATATTTCAATATAGTTTTTTAAAAGATAGTGGCTAACAACAACAACAAACACAGAAAATAACAAGCATTGAGGGTATGGAGAAATTTGGAACCCATGAATGTTGCTGGTGGGAATACAAAATTGTTTAGCTGCTGTGCAAAACATATGGCAATTCCTCAAAAAATTAACCATAGAATTATCACATGATCCAGCAATTCTACATCTGGTATATATCCCAAAGAAATGAAAGAAGGGACTCACAAAGATATTTGTACACCCATGTTCACTGCAGCATTATTCACAATTGTCAAAAGGTGGAAGCAAATCAACTATACTTCAATCAAAAAAATATTTTTTTAAAGGTGGAAGCAACCTAAGTGTCTGCCATCAGATGATGGATAAATAAAATGTGGTATATCCATACAATGGATTATTTAGCCTTAAAACGGAAGGAAATCCTGTCACATGCTACAACATGAATGAATCTTAAAGATATTATGCTAAGTTAAGTAAAATAAGCCAATCACAAAACAACAAATACAGTTGGCCCTTGAATAAAGAGGGGGTTAATCCACATATAACTTATAGTCAGCCCTTTGTATCTATGGGTCCTCCAAATCTATTGGATTCAACCAATCATAGACGATGTAGTAGTATAGTACTTACTACTGAAAAATATCTGGGTGTAAGTGGACCCATGCAGTTCAAACTTGCATTGTTCAAGGGTCAACTGTACTGTATGACACCACTTATAAGGTACACAGAATAGTCAAATTCATAGAGACAGAAAATCGAATGGTGGTTACCAGAGGCTAGGGGGAAAGGAAATGGGGAATTATTATTTAATAGGTACAGAGTTTCAGTTGGAGAAGATGATAAAGTTCTGGAGCTGGGTAGTGGTGATGGTTGTACAACAACATGAATGTACTTAATGTCATTTTACACTTAAAAATGGTAAATTCTATGTTATATATTTTGCCACAAAAAAGAGTGACAGAAAAATAAAGACATTTTCAGAAAAAAGAAAAAGACAGAGTGATTGAATGGATAAAAAAGCAAGACCCCTCTATATACAGCCTACAAGAGACTCACTTCAGATGTAAGGACACACACAAACTGAAAGCGAAGGCATGGAAAAGATACTCTATACAAATGGAAACCAAAAGATAGGGTAGCTATACTCATATCAGACAAAATTGATTTTAAGACAAAGACTAATAAGAGACAAAAAAGGGCATTAAATTATGATAGAGGGGTCAATCCAACAAGAAGATACAACATTTATAAATATTTATGCACCCAACATAGGAGTACCTAAATATATAAAGCAAATATTAACAGACCTAAAGCAAGAAATAGACAGCAATACAATAATAGTAGGGGTTTTTAATGCCCCACTTTCATCAATGGATAGATCATCAAGACAGACAATCAATAAGGAAACAGCAACCTTAACACTTTAGACAGATAAATTTTTTTTTTTTTTTTTTTTTTTTTAAAAGCACTTTTCTTTTTTATAGCTACTTTATTTATTTATTTTATTTTATTTTTGGCTGTGTTGGGTCTTCGGTTCATGCGAGGGCTTTCTCTAGTTGAGGCAAGTGGGGGCCACTCTTCATCGCGGTGCGGGGACCGCTCTTCATCGCGGTGCGCGGGCCTTTCACTATCGCGGCCCCTCCCGTTGCGGGGCACAGGCTCCAGACGCGCAGGCTCAGTAGTTGTGGCTCACGGGCCCAGCTGATCTGTGGCATGTGGGATCTTCCCAGACCAGGGCTCGAACCCGTGTCCCCTGCATTAGCAGGCAGATTCTCAACCACTGCGCCACCAGGGAAGCCCTAGACAGATAAATTTAACAGATATATACAGAACACTTCATTCAAAAATATATAAAATATACTCTTCTCAAATACACATGGAACATTCTCCAGGACAGATCATATGTTAGGCTACAAAACAAGTCTCAGTAAACTTAAGAAGACTGAAATCATATCAAGAATCTTTTCTGACCACAAAGGTATGAAACTAGAAATAACTTACAAGAAGAAAACTGGAAAATTCACAAATATGTGGAGATTAAACAATATGCTACTGAACAACCAATGGGTCAAAGAAGAAATCAAAAGAGAAATCAAAAATTCCTTTAGACAGGGACTTCCCTGGTGGCACAGTGGTTAAGAATCCACCTGCCAATGCAGGGGACATGGGTTCTAGCCCTGGTCCAGGAAGATCCCACATGTTGCGGAGCAACTAAGCCCTAGTGCTACAACTACTGAGCCCATGTGCCACAACTACTGAAGCCCACATGCCTAGAGCCCATGCTCCACAACAAGAGAAGCCCACGCACCGCAACGAAGAGTAGCCCCTGCTCGCCGCAACTAGAGAAAGACCTCATGCAGGAATGAAGACCTTGTGCAGCCAAAAATAAATAAATAAATTTATTGAAAAAAAAAATACCTTGAGACAAATGAAAATAGAAATACAACATACCCAAAGTTATGAGCTGCAGCAAAAGCAATTCTAAGAGGGAAGTTCATAAATGATAAATACCTACATCAAGAAACAAGAAAAATCTCAAACAACCAAACTTTACACCTCATGGAAATAAAAAAGAACAAATGAAACCCAAAGATGGTAGAGGAAGGAAATAAAGATCAGAGTGGAAATAGCAACTAAAAAGACATTAGAAATATCAATGAAATGAAGAGTGGGTTCTTTGAAAAGAAACAAAATTGACAAACCTTTAGCTGGACCCACCAAGAAAAGAAGAGGTCTCAAATAAAACCAAAATAACAGAGGAGACATTACAACTGATACCACAGAAACACAAAGAATCATAAGAGACTACTATGAACAATTATATGGCAACAAATTTGACAACCTAGAAGAAATGGATAAATTCCTAGAAACATACAACATACAAGATTGAATCATGAAGAAATAGAAAATCTGAGCAGACTGACTACTAGCAGTGAGTTTGCATCAGTAATCAAAAATCTCCCAACAGTTAATGCATTGGTTGTTTCGCTAGGAAGCATAGTAGTAAGCGCTAATATCATTCTTCCTAATGAACATACAACCTGGTACATATTTCATCATGAAATGGATTGTGAAGTGGCACTATTATCACTTACACTACTACTTTCTGGGTGCAGCATCAGAATGCGTCAAGTTTGGGATCAAGTCAGACATAGACCCACTTAGACAATATCTTGACATAGTAGTTCGGATGAGTTGATTTACAAGAGTTGATTCTAGCCTGTAAAGAACATACAGCAACTTGCTTTGGACTAGTCTTACATAAAGGGGTTTGTGGTTGAATGAAAAGAGCTACTAAACCACTCCTCCGAAAAGCGAACCTCACAGATGTTTCTGCTGGTTTCGGTTGAGAGAAACTACGTGGTTTACGAACAAACTCATAGACGTGTTGTTTCACAAGCTTTTGATTTTTTCCGGTAAAAGCACCTCTTCAGGGTACCATGTTACCTTTTATCTTCCAGTTCCAAATGGCTTGTTGAGTTTATATCCCTTGTATTGTAGCCGACCCCATGTGTATCAAGAGCACACACCTCATCCCGTGTGTATCACGAGCAGTGAAGGCACTTGACCCTGAAGCCAGATTCCCACGCAGGACCCCACATTGTCCTGTTGGTTCCCAATTCCTGCACTTGTGGTTTTATTCAATGTTTTTTTGTTTGTTTTTTGTTTGTTTTTTCATTTGTTTTGTTTTTTGGCTGCACTGCACAGCTTACGGGATCTTATTTCCCAACCGGGGATCGAGTCTGGGCCCCAGCAGTGAAAGCGCCATGTCCTAACACTGGACCACCAGGGAATTCCCTATTCGATGTCTGTTAAATGGCCTGGTCTTTAATTATAAACAACCACTCAAAAATACAAATGCTTCTGGAGGGGCTGAGAGGCTAGTCGGTTGTATGTAACTGAATGTCTTTAATCCTTTCTTTCTCTGTTCGTGGTGAAACAGCTCCACTAAAGGGTCAGGAGGGTGGGGTATGGGAGTGATGAAGTAATAAATAATTGAACTACTAAAAAAAAAAAACTCCCAACAAAAAAAAGTTCAGAAGTAGACAGCTTCACTGGTGAATTCTACCAAACATTCAAAGATGAATTAATACCAATCCTTCTCAAACTCTTCCAAAAAATAGAAGAGAAGGAAGACTTCTAAACTCATCTTACAAGGTCAGCATTACACTTATACCAAAACAAGAAGGACACCACAGAAAATTACAGGCCAATATCACTGATGAACATAGATGTAAAAATCCTCAACAAAATATTAGTAAACCAAATTCAACAATACATTAAAAGGATCATACACCACGATGAAGCAGGGTTTATTCCATGGATGCAAGGATGGTTCAACATCCCCGAATCAATGTGATATACCAAATTAGCAAGATGAAGGATAAAAATCACATGATCATCTAATTAGATGCAGAAAAGCATTTGACAAAATTCAACATCCATTTATGATGAAAACTCTCAACAAAGTGGGTGCAGAGGGAACAAACTTCAACATAATAAAGGCCATATATGATAAGCCCACAGCTAACATCATACTCAATGATGAAAAGCTGAAAGCTTTTCCTCTAAGATCAGGAGCAAGACAAGGATACCCACTCTCACCACTTTTATTAAACATAGACAGAGCAATTAGGCAAGAAAAAAATAAAATAAAAGTCATCCAAATCAGAAAGGAAGAAGTAAAACTGTCACTATTTGCCAATGACAAGATTTTATATATAGAAAACCCTAAAGATTCAACCAAAAAAAAAAAACAAACCCCTGTTAGAGCTAAGAAATGAATTCAGTAAAGTTGCAGGATACAAAATCAACATACAAAAATATGTTGCATTTTTTTAAATAAATGTATTTATTTATTTTTGGCTGCGTTGGGTCTTCATTGTTGCGTTCAGGCTTTCTCTAGTTACAGCGAGCAGGGGCTACTCTTCGTTGCCATGCATGGGCTTCTCATTGCAGTGGCTTCTCTTGTTGCAGAGCACAGGCTCTAGGTGCGTGGGCTTCAGTACTTGTGGCCTGTGGGCTCTAGAGCGCAGGCTCAGTAGTTGTGGTGCATGGGCTTAGTTGCTCTGCAGCATGTGGGATCTTCCCAGACCAGGGCTTGAACCCCTGTCCCCTGCTTTGGCAGGCGGATTCTTAACCATTGCGCCACAAGGGAAGTCTGATATGTTGCATTTTTATATACTAACAATGAACTATCAGAAAGAGAAATTTAAGCAATACCACTTACAGTTGCATCAAAAAGAGTAAAATACCCTTGAATAAGTTTAACCAAGGAATTGAAAGACCTGTACACTGAGAACTATAGACACTGATAAAATAAACTGAAGACACAAATAAATGGAAAGCTATTCCATGCTCATGGAATGGAAGAATATTTGTAAATGTCCATACTACCCAAAGAAACCGACAGATTCAATGCAATCTCTATTGAAATTCCAATGGCATCTTTCACATAAACAGAACAATTTTAAAATTTGTATGAAACTACATAAGTCCTTGAATAGCCAAGGCAATCCTTTTTTCTTTTTTCTGTTTTTTTTGCGTTGGGTCTTCATTGCTGCACACAGGCTTTAGTTGCAGCGAGCGGGAGTTACTCTTCATCGTGGTGCACAGGCTTCTCATTGCAGTGGCTTCTCTTGTTGCAGAGCACGGACTCTTGGTGTGCAGGCTCAGTAGTTGTAGCTCGCAGGCTCTAGAGCGCAGGCTCAGTAGTTATGGCGCACGGGCTTAGTTGCTCCACAGCATGTGGGATCTTCCCAGACCAGGGCTTGAATCCATGTCCCCTGCATGGGCAGGCAGATTCTTAACCACTGTGCCACCAGGGAAGTCCAGCCAAGGCAATTTTGATCAAGAAGAACAAGCTGGAGGCATCATGCTTCCTGATGTCAAACTATATTACAAAGCTACAGTGTCAAAACAGTAATGGTATTGGCATAAAAACAGACACATAGATCAATGGAACAGAATAGAGAGCACAGATATAAACCCACACAAATATGGTCAATTAATTTATGACAATATGCCAGAATATACAATGGGGAAAGGACAGTCTCTTCAACAAATGGTGGGAAATGGACTGCCATATTGGGAAAACTGGAGAGTGACATTCAAAAGGATGAAACTGGACCACTATCTTACACCATACATAAAAATCAACTCAAAATGGTAAAGAGTTGAATGTAAGACCTAAAAGCATAAAACTCCTACAAGAAAAAATAGAGGAAAACCTCCTTGACATTGGTCTTGGCAATGATTTCTTGGATTTTACACCAAAAGCAAAGGCAATAGAAGAAAAAAACAAATAAGTGGGACTCCATTAAACTAAAAAGCTTCTATACAGCAAAGAAAACCATCAACAAAGTGAAAAGGCAACCTACCAAATGGGAGAAAATATTTGCAAAGTACATATTTGATAAAGGGTTAATATTGAAAATATATAAAGAACTCATGCACTTCAAAAGAAAAAATAATCCAATTAAAAAATGGGCAGAAGAAATGAATAGATATTTTTCCAAAGAAGACATACAAATGGCCAACAGATACTGAAAATGTGCTCAACATCACTAATCATCAGAAAAATGCAAATTAAAACCACAATGAGATATCACTTCATATCTGTTAGAATGGCTACTATCAAAAAGACAAGAGATAACAAGTCTTGGGAGGATGTGGAGAAAAAGGAACCCTTGTGCACTGTTAGTGGGACTGTGAATTGCAACAGCCACTATGGAAAACCACACTCTTCCTCAAAAACTGAAAAATAGAACTACCATGTGATCCAGTAGTTCCATTCTGAGTATTTATCCAAAGGAGACAAAATCACTGTCTCATAAAGATATCTGCATCCCCATGTTCACTGCAGCATTATTTACAATAGCCAAGACATGGAAACAATCTAAATGTCCATTGATGGATGAATGGATAAAGAAGTAGTGGTATATATATAATGGAATATTATTCAGCCACAAGAAAGAAGGAAAGCCTGCCATTTGTGACAATGTGGATGGATCTTGAAGGCATTATGCTAAGTAAAATAAAATTCAGACAGAGAAAGACAAATACTGTATGATCACACTTATAGCTGGAATTGTTTTTTTGTTTGTTTTTTTGGCTGCATTGGGTCTTCATTGCTGCGCCTGGGCTTTCTCTAGTTGGGGCAAGCTGGGGCTACTCTTTGTTGCAGTGCACGGGCTTCTCACTGTCATGGCTTCTCTTGTTGCAGAGCATGGGCTCTAGAGCATAGGCTCAGTAGTTGTGGCGCACAGGCTTAGTTGCTCCATGGCATGTGGGATCTTCCTGGGCCAGGGATCAAACCCATGTCCCCTGCATTTGCAGGTGGATTCTTAACAACTGTGCCACCATGGAAGCCCTATCTCAATCTTTTAAAAATCTCCCAACAAAGAAAAGTCCTAGGGAATTCCCTGGCTGTCCAGTGGTTAGGACTCCACGCTTCCACTGCAGGGGGCCCAGGGTTTGATCCCTGGTCAGGGAACTAAGATCCCGCAAGCCGCACAGCGTGGCCAAAAAAAAAAAAAAAAAAATCCTAGATCTGACAGCTTCACTGGTAAATTCTACCAAATATTTAAATAAGAACTAATACCAATCCTTCTCAAATTATTCCCAAAAACTGAAGAGGAGGGAACACTTCCTAACTCATTTTCTGAGGCCAGCATAACCCTAATACCAAAGCCAAACAAAAACACTACAAGGAAACTGCAGATCAATATCCCTTACGAACACCAATACAAAATCCTCAACAAAATACTAGCAAACAGAAATCAACAGCATATTAAAAGGATTATACTCCATGACCAATGGAATGTATTCATGTAACGCAAGGATGGTTCAACATACAAAAATTATTCAATATACAGTAATATGCCAAATCAACAAAATAAAGGGGAAAAAAAAAAACACATGATCATCTCAATTGATGCAGAAAGGCATTTGACAAATTCAGCATCCTTTCATGATAAAAACACTCAACCAAATAGGAATAGAAGGAAACTATCTCAACATAATAAAAGATATGTATGAAAACTCAAAGCAAACATCACACTCAATGGTGAAAGACTAAAACCTTTTCTTCTAAGATCAGGAACAAGGCAAGGATACCCAATTTCACCACTTCTACTCAAATAATACTGGAAGTTCTAGCCAGAGCAATTAGGCAAGAGAAAGAAATAAAAGGCATCCAAATTGGAAAGGAAGAAGTAAAATTATTTCTGTTTGCAGATGATATGATCTCATGTGTAGAAAATCCAAAAGCCTCCACAAAAAAGCTACTGGAGCTAATAAATGAATTCAGCAAAGTAGAAGGATACAAGTCAACACACAAAAATCAGTTGCATTTCTATACACAATGAACTATCTGAAAATGAGTTACAAAAACAATTCCATTTACAATAGCATCAAAAAGAATAAAATACTCAGCAATTAACTTAAACAAGGTGGTAAAGACTTATACAATGAAAAGTATAAAACATTGCTGAAAGAAATAAAAGACAACAGAAATAAATGGTAACATATTGCATATTCATGGGTTGGAAGACTTAATATTATTAAAATGTCAATACTACCCAAAACAACCTACAGATTCAAAGCAATCTCTATCAAAATCCCAATGATGTTTTTTGCAGAAATAGAAAAACCCATTCTAAAATTCATATGGAAACTCAAGGGGCCCCGAATAGCCAAAACAATCTGGAAAGGACAAACTGGATAGCTCACACTTCCTGATTTCAAAACTTACTACAAAACTACTGTAATTAAAACAGTGTAGTTTTAACATAAAGACAGACATATAGACAAATGGAATAGAATATAAATAGCCCAGAAATAAACCCTCACTTACATGGTCAAATGATTTTTGGCAAAGGTGCCAAGACCATTCAATGAGAAAAGGACAGTCTTGTCAACAAATGGTGCTGGAGAAACTGGGTGTCCACATGCAAAGAATGAAGTTGGGCCCTTTCCTCATACCACAGACAAAAATTAACTCAAAATGGATCAAAGACCTAAATATAAGACCTGAAACAATAAAACTCTTAGAAAAAAATTGGACAAAACTTCACAACATTGGATTTGGCAATGATTTCTTGGATATGACACCAAAGGCACGGGTAACAAAAGAAAGACAAATTAGACTTCATAAAAATTTTTTAATTTTGTGCACCAAGAGACACTATCCACAGAGTTAAAAGGCAACACACAGAATGGGAGAAAATATTTGCAAATTATGTATCTAAGGGATTAATATGCAGAATATGCATAGAACATCTAAAACTCAACCAAAAAACAACCTAATTCAAGAACGGGCAAAGGACTTGGATACTCCTCCAAAGAAGGTAAACAAATGGCCAATAAGCACAGGAAAAATGCTCAACGTCACTCAGTCCTTAAGGAAATGCAAATCAAAAACCACAATGAGATACTACCTTATACCCATTAGGATGGCTACGATCAAAAAAACTAAAAACGGGCTTCCCTGGTGGCGCAGTGGTTGAGAATCTGCCTGCCAATGCAGGGGACACGGGTTCGAGCCCTGGTCTGGGAAGATCCCACATGCCGCGGAGCAGTTGGGCCCGTGAGCCACAACTGCTGAGCCTGCGCGTCTGGAGCCTGTGCTCTGCAACAAGAGAGGCCACGATAGTGAGAGGCCCGCACACCGCGATGAAGAGTGGCCCCCATTTGCCGCAACTAGAGAAAGCCCTCGCACAGAAACGAGGACCCAACGCAGCCATAAATAAATAAATTAATTAATTAAAAGAAAAAAAAACTAAAAACAACAAATGTTGGTGATGAGGTGGATAAACTGGAAAATTTTTGCCTTTTTGGTGGGAATGTAAGATGGTTCAGCCACTGTGGAAAACAGTACAGCAGTTCCTCAAAAAATTAGAAATAGAATTACTATATGATCCAACAATTCCACTCCCAGGTATATACCCCAAAGAATTTAAGGCAGGGGCTCAAAGAGATATTCGTACACCTATTTCACAGCAGTATCATTCACAATAGCTAAAACATGGAAGCAACAAAGTGTCCACAGCTGATGAATGGATAAGCAAAATGTCGTATACACATACAATGGAATATTATTCAGCCTTAAAAAGAAAGTAAATTCTACAAAATGCTACAACATGGATGAACATTGAGGACATTTTGCTAAGTGAAATAAGCCAGTCACGAAATACAAATACTGTACGATTCCACTTGTATGAGGTACTCCGAGTAGTCAAATTCATAAAGACAGAAATTGCAATGGTGGTCCTAGGGTGGGAAGGGTGAAGAATGGGGAGTTATTGTTTAAAAAGTATAGAGCTTCAGTTTTACAAGATGAAAAGAAATATGGTGATGAATTGTGACAATGGTTGCACAACAATGTGTATGTATTTAATACCACTGAACCGTACAGTTAAAAATGGTTATGGCAGTAAATTTGATGTTACGTGTATTTCACCACAATAAAAAAAAAAAAACCCACAACACTAAAAAGCTCACTATTCTTACTGGGATTCAGCCATTTTTCTTGCATAAATGCTTCCTGAATTGCTGCAAGCCTTTGGTTAATTTCCAGAGTTTGGAAAAGTTAACTCTGACCATTTTGGCCAGTTTTCTCATTGCTTTTACAGAGGAGAGAAATTTTGGAGATCCTTACTTTGTTGTTTTTGCCAATACCCATGGCTTTGCATTGTGCATATCCCCATGGCCGTCTGCTTCTACCACTTGGGGAAAAGTAAAGGCTATAATAACCCCAGGCCAGGATTTCCCTGGTGGCGCAGTGGTTAAGAATCCACCTGCCAATGCAGGGGACATGGGTTTGAGCCCTGGTCCGGGAAGATCCCACATGCCGCAGAGCAACAAAGCCCATGCGCCACAACTACTGAGCCTGCGCTCTAGAGCCTATGAGCCACAACTACTGAGCCCGTGTGCCACAAATACTGAAGCCCGCACGCCTAGAGCCCGTGCTCCACAACAAGAGAAGCCACCGCAATGAGAAGACTGCACACTGCAACGAAGAGTAGCCCCCACTCGCCACAACCAGAGAAAAGCCCGTGCTCAGCAACAAAGACCCAACGCAGCCAAAAATAAAAAATTTTTTTAAAAATGATAATAACCCCAGGCCATTAGGAAAATTCCTGCTGGCTGGAAAGGGCCCCAGCTCGACCTGAAAAGCTCACCTCTGCCAAAGATGAACGATCAAAAAGGAACCTGTGCAAAGATACTAGATGAAAAAGGGAGGAAAAAAGCAGGACAAACATGAACACTGAAAAACACTTAGAAAATTGTTACCAGAAAGCAGGTGAAAAAATCCCATCAGATATTTCATCTTCAATTTTTAAAAAACCAACTCTTCCATGAAACCAGAGCCCCAGGATGAGAGTAAAAAGATGTATGAGCACTGCATAAAAAAAGAGCAAAATGTGAACTGGCAAAACGCAGGAAATAAGTGAAAGTAAGAAAATTAAAGCAACACAGAAGAGAAGATGAAATTGGAAAGTATCACAGGGAAAAGAGAGGCTGAGACACACAGAAGGGGGTTTAAAGGACCGGTCTTTGAAGAGTGAGCAAGATGAAATGAAAATACTTAAACAGGCTTAAAAGGAAATAATATACATGGCAAATGGGCAAGAGAGAATATACATATATATAAATATATATATATATACACATACACACACACATATATATTATTGGCATCCCTAAGGAAGCAAATCCAAAGATGGAATTAAAAACAGAATCCTGGGACTTCCCTAGTGGCACAGTGGTTAAGACTCCGCACTCCCAATGCAGGGGGCCCGGGTTCAATTCCCGGTCAGGGAACTAGATCCCACACGCATGCTGAAACTAAGAGTTCGAATGCCACGACTAAGGAGCCGGCAAGCCTCAACTGAGGAGCCCTCGAGCCGCAACTAAGACCCAGTGCAACCAAATAAATAAAAATAAATTAAAAAAAAAAAACGGAATCCTGACACGGCTTCTGGCAATGAGAAAACACATGAGACAAGTAGAAAGGCCAGGTCCCATTAAAAGGGGATATAAATGGTGAGCACTTCCAATGTTGGCAAATTTGCTGGACTTCAAAGATAAGAATCCTTTGAACCAAAAAAAAAAAAATCCTTTGAACCAACAGGCAAACAGATCACATCACGTCAGAAATATGGCAGGGCTCACACGACCCTACACCTATAGTCAGTGTTGGATGACAGTGGAGCCAGCGAGGCCTCAAAATGCAGGAAAAAGCAAACATTACCCAAGACATTTATACTCAGCGCAAACAGTTTTGTACATGCTCAAGGACTATTGTTCTCAGAAGCCTTCCTGAGGAAAGGACTCAAAGGTGAAATTCAGCCACCCAAGAGGGAAAGTCAGAACAGAAGATCTGGTGTAGCAGGTCTCCTGTGATGACCCGGCGGAGGACTCCTGCCTCTGTTCACTGCCCCATTTCATACCCCAGGTGGATCATTTTAACACCCCCTTCTCCATAAACAAAATTATTTTCAGTAATAATCATGTTCTAATCAGTAATCATTTTCTTGACTCATTCTTCAGTTTTAAAATAGCTATTAAAAAGAATAACTTCAAAATTTATAAATATTCAATCAAGCAAAGTATTTCATGTACGAAAATTTGTGTTGACCAAAGAATATATACATTTACGCGCGCGCACACACACACGCACACACCTTGCAGTTTACACTCAATTTTGCCATTTAAAATTTTAAACACAAAATAAGAACTTTAATTGATCACATAAAGACTGACAGAATTAAAATTATACCAGTTCTGTTTTATAATTTTTACAACCACTATGCCATCATTGTTTATTTCATATTCACTAATTAAATGCAGGAATACACAGTACAGCTGGGGCTGGAGACACACAATACACCTGAAGTGAGCTTGAAGGATTTCAAACCTCTAGGTTCCTACTTTCCTAATGAATCCATGTAACTGAGTTTATATGGGTGTGTGTTGGGTCAGGGGGAGGTTTCCTACTATATCAATTGAGAGTTCTCCAAATTAGCTTCCATGTAGACTATAAAGCATAAATAATAAAAATGTGCTAATTTGAAGCACATGGTTTTTTACTGAAATTCAACAATGACCAAAGCAATTGTAACGAAAGATTTGGGGAGGGGTACATTTTACCACTAATATTGTTTAGGATTGCCAGTGCAAGGTTTTACAATAAAAAGCAGACAAGCTATTAGGTTTTATCATTGTTTTTAAAATTCTCTACATCTGTCTCATCAATTTTACATTTTGCAACCTTGCTATGATCTAAGAAAGAAGTCACAGGTAGAAAAGTAAAAGTGGGCAGTCATTTAAACAGGGAAAACAGTCCCTATTACATATTCAAGCTAGACCACCTAAATCAACACAAGGTAGAATTACAACAACAAATCTCCACAGACCATGCACTCCCTTAGTGCCAGCACCTGGGGCTGACATGCCCACTGCCCACCCTAGTCCAGCACTGGAATCTCCCCAGTCCTCCTCCTGCCCTTGTTACTTAACCCTGGAAACTCACTGCTCCAGATCCCCAGCCAGGAGGCTACTCACGCTTGGAGGCGCTGCCCTCTGGGTCAGGTACAGACAGACACTGACACACGTGTGGTGGAGAAAGGTGTCCCTCTGGCTGCTCCAAAGATCCATGCAGGGGCAAGCAACAAAGCCCAGAAGACACTGGAACTGAAGACAACGGTGAATAAGGACATGAGCCCAGCAGAGAAGTGACAACATGCTGCCAGAGAAAGCAGAACGAGACCTGAAATGAAGGAGCCAGAAGAGGTTCCACCTATCAGAAGAGGCCAGCAGTCTGATTGCCTACAAGCTGAAGGATATTGGTGATTCAGAATTTGCAAATTGTCCCGGCCTGACAGCCAAGGAGAGGGCAATTGTTTTTGATCTAGAACCCGTGGTTTTCACCAGGCACCTGGGAGCCTATAATTATTACGCTTTATTGGGAATTGGTGCATTTGCCATCTTCCTCCAGGGAACTTTCTTTTCCATCAAGAGTAGAAGATATCAGAGGACTGAACAACGGGTTCCGCAGAAATCTTTTTCTTAGTAATAAAATAAGTTATTTCAAAACGTCAGTTTATGACCAAAAGAGCAAAACAGCTCTGATCTCTTTTGAAGAAAATAATGTACAAAAGGAGAATTCACCTGAAGAGGTGCCTGGGCTTTACAATGCACTCTTCTAGAAGGCTTGAGGATCTGGACCAAATGCAGGGTGTAAAATCTGCTTGTCTGTGGGCTGGGGTGTGGGGTGGAGGGGGTGGGGTGGAGGGGCGGGGGAGGGGGAGCTGAGGGAAAAGAGAATGTAAAGGAGATGTGGGAAGCTTGTAACAAGGAATTTGGTATAACTTTAGGAAGGAAAAGAAAAGCCCTTAAAGAAACAAAACCGATTAGAAAGAAGATGAAGCCTGAATGCCTTCAAATTCTAGAGAAGAAAAATACCGGATTTAAGAAGAGTACGGAGCAGATATCATGGGAAGCTTCAGATGAGAGCAACATTCCAAGCCTTCCGCCGACTCCAGAAGACTTCGTGCAAGAGCGCCCCCTACTGGCCACACGGTGCAATCACAGGGGGGCTTTAAAACCTCGGACTCTAGGCCCCACCCACTTCCAGAGAGCCTCACTTAATGGGTCTCAGGTGTGGCCTGATTGTTGGGATTTTAAAACTCCCCAGGTGATTTTAGTGAGCAGCCAGGATTGACAACCAGAAGCTCTGACTTCTGAAAAAGAAAGAAATTCAAATTTTGGATAATTGCATTATACAGCTAACAATGACAGGATGACAATGCCTTAAAGCTGGAAAAGGCCATGAACAAAATTCTGGTTAAAAAATACTGTACTTGAGCTGGAAAAAACTCAAATGTTCGTCAACAGGAGAATGGATAACCAATCTGCTCTATCCACACACTAGGATACCACTCAGTGATAAAAAAGGAACTATCTTATAGGGGCACCAAGGATACATCTCAAAAACATTATGCTATGCTGAGTGAAAAAAAAAAATCAGACACAAAAGAGCACTTCCTATATGGTTTTGATTATGTGAAGTCCAAGAACAGGCAAGATTAATCTGTGGTGACAGAAATCAGAACAGTGGTTGCCCCTGGGGAGCAGAGGTGGGAATTGACTGGGAAAAGCCACAAGACAGAATGTTCTCTACGTTGTTTTGAGTGGTGGCTACACAGGTGCATACATTGTCAAAATTCATCAAACTGGACACTTAACATCAGAGTATTTTTTGCATGTAAATTACACTCAGTTTTTTAAAAAGAGTCCTGTACTTGAAAAAGAGACCATTTCTAATCAAACTGAGTGATGAGGTGTAAGCCTGACAAGAGCTATATTCTGCCACAGAGATGGTGGAGCAGAAATGCAGAACCTTGCAGCATAGAGCAGACACCTTTAAGTACTGCATCAGCAGAGAAAGGAGCTTGGCAGGAGAAGCTGGCTTGAGAAAGAATGAATGGGGGAATTCCCTGGCAGTCCAGTGGTTAGGACCCGGCACTTTCACTGCCGTGAGCCTGGTTCAATCCCTGGTCAGGGAACTAAGATCCCACAAGCTGCCAAAAAAAAAAAAAAAAAAAGCATGAATGAACAGGAGCTCTTAGCTACAGAGGAAGCAAAAAACTTCTAAGCAAAAAATTCCAGAACGGGAAGGCAAATTACAGAAAGGAGAGAGGGAGAGAGAATGATCAGTCTAATAAAACCTAGACTACTCTTCATGATCAGAAAGTTCATGATGATCCGAGAGCTGCTGTTGCTGCCAAGAGAGCTCTTGCTGGAGAGAAGAAGCAAGCAGCCAGCCTGTGACAGAAATTAATATAAGTAAAACCAAAGACAGCAATGCTTCAAATAACAGTGACTATAAAACCAATTCTAGAAAGATGGGATCATAAAATACTACTATCGAGAGGTCCTCTAAGCCAGACATGGGCAAACTTTTCCCAGTAATGGGCCAGATAGTAAATATCTCAGGCTGTGCAGGACATAGGGTCTCTGTCACAAATACTCAACACTGCCATCATAGCATGAAAGTAGCCATAGACAATACATAAATGAATGAAGGTGCCTATGTTCCAGTAAAACTCTATCTACAAAAACACATCACAGATCTTTGCAAGACAGGCCATGATGGCTGACTCCCTTCCAGTCAAAAGAGAGTACAAGGGACTTCCCTGGTGGCACAGTGGTTAAGAATCCACCTGTCAATGCAGGGGACACGGGTTTGAGCCCTGGTCTGGGAAGATCCCACATGCCGCGGAGCAACTAAGCCAGTGCACCACAACTACTGAGCCTGCGCTCTAGAGCCCATGAGCCACAACTACAGAGCCCACGTGCCACAACTACTGAAGCCCGCATGCCTAGAGCCTCTGTTCCACAAGAGAAGCCACTGCAATGAGAAGCCCGCGCACCGCAACAAAGAGTAGCCCCCACTCGCCACAACTAGAGAAAGCCCACACGCAGCAACGAAAACCCAATGCAGCCAAAATAAATAAATAAATAAATTTATTTATTTATTTAAAAAAGAGAGAGAGAGAGTAGGAAAGGAGAAAGGGCCAGCACAACTCGGAGTTGCACACATCACTTTCATTCACATTCAGTGACCAGAACTTAATCCTTGGGCCATAGCAAGCTCCAAGGAAGGCTGGAAGTGTGGTCTACACCATGAACAGCCATGTGTCTATCAAGAATCAGGCATCTGCATAAAAAGAAATGAAATGGAGGTATTTGTAATGAGGTGGATGGAGTTAGAGTCTGTCATACAGAGTGAAGTAAGTCAGAAAGAGAAAAACAAATACAGTATGCTAACACATATATATGGAATCTAAGGGGAAAAAAAAAGGCCATGAAGAACCTAGTGGCAAGACGGGAATAAAGACACAGACCTACTAGAGAATGGACTTGAGGATATGGGAAGGGGGTGGGGTGAGATGTGACAGGGTAAGAGAGTGTCATGGACATATATACACTACCAAATGTAAAATAGATAGCTAGTGGGAAGCAGCCGCATAGCACAGGGAGATCAGCTCGGTGCTTTGTGACCACCTAGAGGGGTGGGATGGGGAGGGTGGGAGGGAGGGAGATGCAAGAGGGAAGAGATATTGGAACATATTGTATATGTATAACTGATTCACTTTGTTATACAGCAGAAGCTAACACACCATTGTAAGGCAATTATACTTCAATAAAGATGTTTAAAAAAAAAAAAAAGAATCAGGCATCTGCCACCTAAAAAACTAGTAGAGCTAATAAACTAGTTCAGCAAAGTTGTGGGATACAAGACCAATTTACAAAAATCAGTTGTATTTCTAAACACTTAGCAATGAACAATCCAAAAATGAAAACGAAATTAAGAAAACAATTCCATTCACAAAAGCAACAAAAAGGATAAAATACATAGGAGTAAATTTAACAAAAGCTGTACAAGACTTTATGCTAAAAACTACAAAACATCGTTGAAAGAAATTAAAAACCTACATAAATGGAAAGACATCCTGTGTTCATGGATGGGAAGACTTAATATTGTTAAGATGTCAATACTCCCCAAATTCGTCTACAATTCAATGCAATTCATATCAAAATTTCAACTGCCTTTTTTATAGAAATGGATAAGCTGATCTTAAAATTCATATGGAATTGCAGGGGATTCTGAATAGCCAAAATAATTATGAAAAGGAACAAAGTTGGAGGACTCATAGTTCTGCTTTCAAAATTCACTACAAAGCTACAGTAATGAAGACTATGTGTTACTAACATAAGGATAGACATAGAGATAAAATAGAACTGACAGCCCAGAAATAAACCCATACATCTATGGTCAGTTGATTTTTGACAAGGGTACCAAGACCATTCACTGAAGAAAAAGTAGTCTTTTCAACAAATGGTGCTGGTTCAACTGGATATTCACATGTAAAAGAATAAAGTTGGACCCTTACCTCACACCATATATAAAAATCAACTCAAAGCAGATCAAAGACCTAAACATGGGAGCTAAAACTATAAAACTATTAGAAGACAACACAGGGATAAATCTTCATGACCTCGGATAAAGCAATACACATACTTATATGCACAGAATCTCAATACCTCTGGAAGATAACAAGAATCCACTGGTAATAGTAGCTGCATCTAAGGAGGGAAACTGGATAACTGGGGAATGGAAAGAGGGGGAATTACTTTCAAAGGCATATTCATTTTTACCTTTTAAATGTTCTACCATGTGTTTATAATATCTATTCAAAAAATACAATTTAATTTAAAAGAAACAAAAAAACAGATGGCAGGCTGGATTTGGCCTGAGGGGTTGCCTAGCCCTGCTCTACATCAAAATGGCTTAACCTAATGGGAAAATTCACTTCCTCCTGTGTTTCCTTTACTGCTCACACTACTCTACTACAAAACTACTGCACCTCTGACACCAGATGTGTGGGTATTTTCCACACATTCAAGCAATTCTGTGATGTCAGCTGGGTGTTCTACAGTTTAACTCAATTTTACACTAGCTACCTGGAGATTATGTCAGATCCCACAGGTTAAGGACTCAGTCCACAAGACTGCCCACTACCCCAACTTCAGATGCCAATCAAAAGTCCAGGTTGTCTCTTGCACTTCTGACCAATGAACTATAAATTCCCCTCTTCAGTTTCAATTAATTTGCTAGAGTGGCTCACAGAACTCAGGAAAACATTTACTTACTAGATTATCAGTTTATTACAAAAGGATATAACTCAGGAACAGCCAGATGGGAGAGATGCAGAGGGTAAGGTATGTAGGAATGGGGGTGGAGCTTCCATGCCCTCTCAAAGCACACCACTCTCCCAGCACCTCCTGAACCATGTCCTTTTGGGTTTTTAAGGAAGCTATGTTACGTAGGCATGATTGATTGAATCACTGGCCATTGATGATTGAACTCAATCTCCAGCCCCTCACCCCTTCCCAAAGAGGAGCTCAAAGTTCCAACCCTCTAATCAGTGATTGGTTCCCCTGGTAACCAGCCCCCATCCTTTGGGGCTTTCCAAAAGCCACCTCATTAACACAAAGCAACTGTGATTGAAACAGTTTGTTATGAAAAAATAACAAAACACTCTTTTTGCCGTTATGGCTCTGAAGCTGTTTCAGAAACCAAGGACAAAAGACCAAATATTATGACAAAAAATTCTGCCACTGCAATTATTTAGGAAATTCCAAGGGTTTTAGGAGCTCTGTGCCAGAAGCAGGAGGAAGACCAAATACATAGTCTTATAAGTCACATTCCTTTGGCCCTCCACTGAAATCAGCAGTGCACTCTATCCTCAATAAATGATAAGTCTATTGCCATAGAACGTTATGAATTAGGACAGGCCAGCTGCTACAACAAACAGACGCCAAAATATGTAAGGCTCATACACAATAGAAATTTCTTTGTGTGTTATGTAACAGTACTGAGCAGGTGAATAGCCTTTGTCCATGCAGTCATTTAGGTACCCAGGCTATTGGAAGAAACGCAGGCCCAGTAGCACAACACGTAGCGTAACCACAGAACCAGCCCAAACTGGCCCTATCCTGCTTCTAATAAGATAGTGAGTTGCTTTTCAGAGACAACAGAACAAAACCTCAAGTCATATAGCCACTGCATGAGCAGAGGAGAAAATTTTGACCTCAATTAACTGCCCCCAATAGAAACAGAGGACCAGGACATGACTGGAACCTGAACCCTGGAACCCTTTCAGAAGCGAATTGTCATTGTCCAGGAAGATCTGGTGCTGAAGTCCCCTTTACCACACCTTACTGTAAATGGCCAAGTTCCAAAGCCCTCCAATCAAAACCTGAGCCACCAGCACTTCCCCAGACCAACCCTCCTCCCCTACCTCATAGAAGTTTGACTGAACCTCAGATTGGAGAGACAGATCTGAGCTTTGTCTCCTGTCTGCTTGCTTGGCTACTGTGCCATAAAGACTTTTCTCTCTGCAAAAGACTGTTGCCTCAGTATTTGGCCTTTCTCTGCTCAGTGGGCAACGAGCCTATTCGCTCGGTTACAGCAGCAGAGTAGGGGCTAGAACACAGGCAGCCTGGTGCTTGGCCTAGAGTCCAGTTTCTTAGCCATGCTGAGCCCAAACACCAAGCTGCTTAGGTGCATTTTACTTTCAAAATTTTTTATTTCTTGACCCTGCCTCATAAGGAGCATTTTTATTAAATCAAGAACAGTGCTGGGTATGTTAATTTGGTGTGTAGAATATTTTTTTTATTTTCTTTTTTTAATTTTTAATTTTTAATTTTTTTTGTTTTTTAGCTGTGTTGGGTCTTTGTTGCTGCATGCGGGCTTTCTATAGTTGTGGCGAGCAGGGGCTACTCTTCATTGTGGTGCACAGGTTTCTCACTGCAGTGGCCTCTCTTGTTGAGGAGCACAGGCCCTAGGCACGCGGGCTTCAGTAGTTGTGGCACACAGGCTCTAGGGCACAGGCTCAGTAGTTGTGGCGCATGGGCTTAGCTGCTCCGTGGCATGTGGGATCTTCCCGGACCAGGGCTCGAACCCATGTCCCCTGCATTGGCAGGCGGATTCCTAACCACTGCGCCACCAGGGAAGTCCCTAGAATATTTTAAATGAGTGTAAGATTGAATAAATGTATGAATGAATAACCACTACTATAATGTGACTTCAGTTCTTTCCTTCTCGTTTTACATTTACTTAGAGCTATCTTTTACTATAGGCAACTTCAAATCCTTTTAGGTAGTGGGTATGTTATTCTAGTAAATAAATCAGAGGGTTGAAAATAAGGGCCCCTCTATGGACCCAAAACAGACAGGACACTGACCTGTCTGGTTAAGCCACATGGATGTGACACTAGAAGAACTAATTTCCTTAGGAAAGTCATTTCCCACATCAATTTAATCCAATTCAGTATTCATGTATTAGCTTCCTGTGGCTGCTGTAACAAAGATCACAAGTTGACGGCTTAAAACAACAGAAACTTACTCCATTATACTTCTGGAGGCTCTAGAGGAGAATCTGCTCCATGTCTCTTCCAGCTTCCAGTGGCTGCCAGCAGTCCTTGGCTTACAGCTGCATCACCCCAGTCTTCCAAGCCAGCATCTTTTTTTTTTTTTTTAATTTTATTTATTTATTTATTTATTTATTTATGGCTGTGTTGGGTCTTCGTTTCTGTGCGAGGGCTTTCTCTAGTTGCAGCAAGCGGGGCCACTCTTCATCGCGGTGCGCAGGCCTCTCATTAACGCGGCCTCTCTTGTTGCGGAGCACAGACTCCAGACGCGCAGGCTCAGTAATTGCGGCTCACGGGCCTAGTTGCTCCGCGGCATGTGGGATCTTCCCAGACCAGGGCTCGAACCCGTGTCCCCTGCATTGGCAGGCAGATTCTCAACCACTGCGCCACCAGGGAAGCCCCAAGCCAGCATCTTATTATCTCCCTTTGCTCCATCTTCACATCACCTTTTTCTCTATCAAATCTTCTTTTGCATCCCTCTTATAAGGATATTACATGTGTGTGCATTCAGAGAACACGTGGATAATCTAGGATAATTACCTCATCTCAAAATTCTTAATTTCTTCTGCAAAGATCCTCCCCGCACCCCCGGTTCCATGGATTAGGACATGGATATCTTTTGTGGGCACATTGATTCATCCAATATTCATTACTCAACTCTTTACTGAATATTTGTATAAGTCAGCATTCAGTCTTGTGGGTATGCAAAAATTTATAAAACAGGGTCTTTGACTTCTGATTTTAATACAGTAAAGTTGATATTTTCCCCCTTGTCTAGAAATCATCTGTATAAGTCAGGGTCCAGTCAAGAAAATAGATTCCACACTAGTTATTTTAACAGAGAGAATGTAAAATAGGACATGGATTAAACAGGGGCTGGAGGACTTAAAAAGCAAAAGTGGGACACGGAGGTCGCACCAAGATATATGTGCTACTCCAGGAAGCGACTCCCACCTGAAGGGCTGGGGGGAAAAAGGAAAGATGCTAAAAGTTTAGAGGGGACGCCTCTTGGATGTGTTCTGGACCTCCGAGGAGAGGAAGGATCCAGCTGCTGCTACCACGCCAATGGCTCCAAAGAAGGGCCTCCTACTACTGGGCTCGACCTCCAAGGAGGGATGCTGTGTCACTGGTGCGAGTGTTTCAAGGGGTTGTGGGGAGACTGGAGCCTGGACTCCCAAAACAAGCTGGAGGTGAAAGCCAACCTGTGCGGCCTGGGGTGATGTGCTCATTGCTGATGAAATGCTGGGAAGGCTCAGCAAGCGCACAGGGCAAATCCCTACTCCGGCCCTCCGGTCTCCCTCTAGCGCCCCCTGCTGGCAGAAGTCCGCAGGAAACCATCTAGCAGGAGAAACTCCACAGAGTTCCATCTCCAACGCGTTAGAGCAGAACATAGAAGGGTAGATTAGGAGCTGAAAGACAATAACAATCGACACAAGCCACCCCTCTGGCTCCTCAGCATCCATTTCCACCCTTCTACCTATACTTGAACTTCCATATTCCAACAAAACAACTTTATGCTTCTGCCTAACAAGATAGATGCAACTATCCTTCAAACAAATGAAGACACTGTCACTGTTTCCCCACAAGGGGACACACTAAGTCCCTACGGCCATCTCTAAATGATGCTAATGACTATGAGAGTCAACCACAGTTCTAGCTGAATATTCTGTAATCTAGAGACTAAATCATAACATTAACCACCAATAATAATCCTTATATAAAATAAAAAGGGCAGTTGAAGTCAGAGGGAAAAGGAAATACATTTATATGCACATACATACATATATTTATATATATATATATTTCTTTATACATATATATGTGTGTGTTATGGGTAGAGTTGGGTCTCCCAAAAAGATGAGTTGATGTCCTAACCCCCAGTACCTCAGAATGTGACCTCATTTAGAAACAGAGTCTTTGCAGATATAATGAAGTTAAGATGAAGTCATTAGGGTGGACCCTAATCTAATATGACTGGTGTTCTTTTCTTTCTTCCTTCCTTTCTTTCTTTCTTCCTTTCTTTCTTTCTTTCCCTTTCTTTCTCCCTTCCTCCCTCCCTTCCTCCCTTCCTCCCTTCCTCCCTTCCTTTCTTTCTTTCCCTTTCTTTTTTCTTTCTTTCTTTCTTTCTTTCTTTCTTTCTTTCTTTCTTTCTTTCTTTCTTTCTTTCTTTCTTTCTTTCTTTCTTTCTTTCTTTCTTTCTTTCTTTCTTTCTTGGCTGCATTGGGTCTTTGTTGCTGCACATGGGCTTTCTCTAGTTGCGGCGAACGGGGGCTACACTTCATTGCGGTGCACAGGCTTCTCATTGCAGTGGCTTCTCTTTGTTGTGAAGCATGGACTCTAGGCACGCAAGCTTCAGTATTTGTGGCACGTGGGCTCAGTAGTTGTGGCTCACGGGCTCTAGAGCACAGGCTCAGTAGTTGTGGTGCATGGGCTTAGTTGCTCTGCAGCATGTGGGATATTCCTGGACCAGGGCTCGAAGCTGAGTCCCCTGCATTGGCAGGCGGATTCTTAACCACTGCACCACCAGGGAAGTCCAGACTGGTGTTCTTATAAGAAGAGGCAAATGTCATGTGAAGACAGGGACACGGAGAGAACAGCACATTCTCAGAGACAGAGATTAGGGTGATGTGTCTACAAGCCAAGGAACACCGAGGACTGTTGAGAACCAACAGAAACTGAAAGAGGCAAGAAAAGATTCTTCCCTCGAGCCCTTGGAGAGAGCATGATCCTGCCCAAACCTTGATTTCAGACTTCCACCTCCTGAACTGTGAGAGAATACATTTCTGTTGTTTTTTAAGGCACTCAGCTTGTGCCTTTGTTACAGCAGCCCTAGGAAACTAGCTCTGTGTGTGTGTGTATACATACATACATACATACATATATGTGTGTGTGTGTGTGTATACACACACACACACACACACACATAATAAGCAAGAAAGAAAGTGTACCTAGCTAGTACATTCTCATTTTTGTAATTCACTACAAGGCGGTAGTTGATGTCAATAACTTCCTTCTTTCATTCCCCATCCCGTGTTCCCTTTGCCTTCAACTAGCATCTCAGCTGGCTGAATTCTTTATTTGATGGGGTAACCCTTTATTTAATTACTGAAGAATATGAGTTATCAGTGGTCCTGTCTTTTGTTGATTGCTATTGTTTTCCATTAGCTTTTACTTTGGAATATGAAGTACTAAGAGGCACCCCAGAGAACATTCCTGATTCTAGACATACTTCTGACCCTCTTTTCCTTGGTCACTAGGTTTGATCATTCCAGCAAGTAGAGTAACCCCTTCCTTTGCCTGTTGGTTCAGTGACATGAGGAGCCCCAAATGGCCAGGTGGCAGTCTCAGCTTCCAGATTAATGAAATCAATGTCATGTCCCATGGCAGAAGCAATTCCTCTACTGGGAACAATGACCTTTAAACCAGCAGAGCTCAGATTTGCAGGAATAGGAAGTACCTATAGATTATTAGATGTTATGATGAGAGGAACCATGTACACTTTCACCGTCTGATTTCCAGATCTGTATATTCTGGGCACTTCTTTGAAGCAGTTCATCTTATAAGATGAACCCCAGTATTTCAAGATGTTGTCTCTTTTATGACTTGGTGGGTCAGATAATTCCCAGTACCTAACAGGCACCTCAGATCACATGGCCACTTGATGTCTCGCGGCCAAACATTCAGTCTTTACCAGGTCCTAGAAGAAAGCTTGCAGCTAAATCAAAAGGAAAATAGTTCTCTGCAGAACACAGCATGGAATTGCTTGGAGAGCTTACATGTGTGTGCTGTGATTCTCCATCAGGGCTTCCATGGTTGGATCATAAAAGGCCGAAGTGATGGAGCCATTTGCACTGCAGCCTGAGCCCACTGCAGAGCCCACCCCTCCCTGGACCCCACTCAGAACTCAGTAAATGGGTCTGAGTTGTACACTGAGTGTGATGTTCATCGCCTCCTGTATTCATTCCCTAGGACTGCTGTAACAGGTTACCACGAACACGATGGATTAAAACTTCAGAAATTTATTTTCTCATAGTTCTAGAAGCTGGAAGTCTGAAATCAAGGTGTCACGCTCTCTCAAAGGGTCTATGTGAGAATCCATCCCATGCCTTTCTATCTCCCAGCTTCCGGTGGTTCCCGGCAGTCCTCGGTGTTTCTTGGGTTGCAGACACATCACTGTAATCTCTGCCTCAGCCAGAACATGGCCTTCTCCCTGTGTGTCTGTCTCTTTATATGACATTTGCCTCTTCTTATAAGAACACCAGTCATATTAGATTAGGGTCCACCCTAATGACCTCATCTTAACTCGATTACATCTGCAAAGACCCTACTTCTAAATGAGGTCACATTCTGAAGTATCGGGGGTTAGGATGTCAACATATCTTCTTGGGAAATGCAATTCAAACCATAACACCCCCCAGATCCAAAAAGACCCACAAAGCATTGGGCATCATTTTTAGTCAGAGGCAGTACAAGGTACCACGCTCACCTTTAAGGAAATAACCCAACTTGCTCCAAACCACTGGACCCTCAGAAAGGTTGTTGAGATGGCAAGTCCCTACATTTTTATGGGCTTTGTCTCCCACCCGCTGGCTTGCTTGGGCCTTACTAAGGTATCTAAAGTCCTTGCTATGACCTGCTCCTCAGGTCCAATCAGATTAACATCATCAAGGCCGTGACATTCCGTGAGATAGTAGGATGATGGAAACCTCTGCAGACTAGATTACAAGAGAACTAGAGGGTTGACATGACCCTGAGGAAAGATTGTAAAGGTATAGTGTTGGGAATGATAGGTGATAGTAAACTGCCTTTGGTAATGTTTGCAAGTTGTTACAGAGAAAATATCATTTGCCAGATCAATAGTGCTATACCAGGGGGACATGCAGCTATAATAATTTGCTCCAATAAAGATCTGGAACAGCAACTACAATTGGAGTCACCATCTGATTATGTTTACAATGAATTACAGAAATTTGCTCTGAAAGCCATCTCTTCTGCACAAACCAAACAGATAAGATAAATGGGGGTGTAACAAGTAGCGTCATCCCTGCAGTCTCCCCAAGTCTGCAACATTGCTTTTACTTTACTATCTGGTTACAGAGGGTAAGTTCTGGGATTCTTCCTTGTGGTCCTTCCTGCCAAAATAGCCTTTATTCAATGGTTCTGAGAGCCAATGTGAGGATTCTACCACTGTCCAAGTATTCATTCAAGAACTAGGGAAAGAGCCACAGGTTGGGTCTAGGGTTCTGCTTGGCTCACTGTGATTTTGATTTTAGCAAAAATTCCATTTGTCATCTGACCACTTTAAGCCCCTACTGGCTTTTTTGGTTCCCAGGAATTAATGACAATTCAAAGCCAGTATCTAGTGATCTCCAAAGAGTCTGAGAATGTCCCTTTCCCCAAGACACAGTTACCCTAGTAAATGGCTGCAGGGCTTGGGAGATTTATATTGCATGCTTACGGGAGTTTGCAAGATCCTATCTCAAAGGGACCCCAGCCTCAACTCAATCAAGGGGCTCTGGGGCCTTCTCCAGTGGCCCAGTGGTTACGACTCTGTGCTTCCACTGCAGGGTGCATGGGTTTGATCCTTGGTCCGGGAACCAAGATCCCGCATGCCGCACGGTGCGGCCAGAAAATAAATAAATAAATAATTTTTTTTTAAAAAAAGGGGCTCTGAGTCTATGAACTGCCTTAGGTCCAGAAACTGGGTGGGGTCTGTGACCATTATCGTGGGGACTAAGGGTTCTGGCCACCTGACCTGTCATGTTTCTGCTCTGCAGATCAAGAAATATTTTACAGGTTGTTCATCTATTTTATTCCTAGGGACACCATGGTCAATTAGCCACCCTCGAAACCCATGCAGATCAAAGCATTCTGATTACCATTCTCTGATGCCCATTACGGCTCTGGTGACTAAATGCTGCCATGTGACCTCTCCTGCTCCAGGACTCCAGCTTTCCTATTGAAATATGGGAGCCTGTCTCAGGGGTGGGTCCCCCCCCAACTCCTGGACAGTGGGAAGCAGCCAGCAGAGAGCTGGTCGAGGACACTGGGAACCCTCTTGTTACAGAATCCTAATGCCCTGGGGTGGGTGTAACCTCTGGGACTTCTCAGGAGATGCAACAGGAGGGGATGTGCCTGTCACATGTGACAAATCCACTTCACATTTCTTCTTTCCTGCATGTTTGGACTCCTTCTCCTACATAATTCCAGGGACGTGCTAGCACCTCAACTTCACCAAATGGAGGCAATCACTGAGTCCAAGTTTTAGTCAATCACCCAAGCAAACTGCTAACTCCTCTCCCAGCTGCACCAGCTGACATACTGTGGCAGATCCCAAAATAAAATGGCAACAATCCCTCCCCTCTGTGTGTAAACCCCTTCACAATGTGACTTTACTGCAATTCCCATCAAGGGGGGCATCTATTTCTCCACTCCCTTAAATGCGAATTGGCCTTGTAATGTGCTATGACCAACAGAATACGGCAGAGGTGATTTTGTGGGTGTTCTGAGGCCAGGTCCCCAGAGGCTTTGCAGCTTCCACTCGCCCTGCCCTTCCATTCTGTCATTGCCCTGAGACTGCCAGGGAAAGAAGCCAGGGCGGTCCTTTTGGAGGATGAGAGAGCGCATCGAGAGACAGTCCCAACGGAGGGCCAGCACTAACAGGCCAACTCTCTTGGGTAGTTCATCCAGTCCCAGCCAAGCCACCAAAGACTGCCACCAGGTGAGACCAGCAGAAGAATCATCCAACTGAGCCCAACTAAATTGTTGACCCACAGAATCATGAGCAAATAAAACAGTTATTGTTTTATGCCACTAAGTTACACAGCAACAGATAACTAGGGCACACGTCCCATCCAGAGTCTCTAGTAAGTGATCTCATATTGATGAATCCAGTAACAGAAATGCCACTTCTGACGAAACTAGGAGATAACTAAAACCACAAACTACAAAATGGGCAAAGGCGGTGCCCAAAGCAATGGAGATGAAGAATTGGGGAGAGTGGGGAGATAAGTGGAGAGAGGATGCCTACATCTCAGATCTCAGGCAGGGCCAGCAAAGAGCAGGCCCAAATGAGAGGCCTGTCACTGGTAACAGCAAACCCTCAGGTGTGACCATGGGGGAGAGTTTGGAGGCCAGGTGAAGGGCAAGGTCACAGGTAGAGAAAAGTCAGGGGACTGAGAGGCCAGGGATGGGAAGGACCATCTATGTGGACATTGAACATGTAAAGAATTATGACTGGAGAGGCTCCTCTGGTGGCGCAGGGGTTAAGAATCTGCCTGCCAAAAAAAAAAAAAAAAAGAATCTGCCTGCCAATGCAGGGGTCACAGGTTCGAGCCCTGGTCTGGGAAGATCCCACATGCCACGGAGCAACTAGGCCCATGAGCCACAACTACTGAGCCTGTGCTCTAGAGCCTGTGAGCCACAACTATTGAGCCCACGTGCCACAACTACTAAAGCCCGCACTCCTAGAGCCCGTGCTCCACAAGAGAAGCCACTGCAATGAGAAGCTCGCAGACCACAAGGAAGACTAGCTCCCGCTCACTGCAACTAGAGAAAGCCCGCATGCAGCAACAAAGACCCAATGCAGCCCAAAAAATAATTAATTTAATTAATTAATTAATTTTTTTAAAAAAGAATTATGACTGGAATAAACAGCTCATTGAAAATGGGCAGATGTGCTTCCCTGGTGGCGCAGTGGTTGAGAATCTGCCTGCCAATGCAGGGGACACGGGTTCGAGCCCTGGTCTGGGAAGATCCCACATGCCGTGGAGCAACTAGGCCCGTGTGCCACAACTACTGAGCCTGCGCGTCTGGAGCTTGTGCTCCGCAACGAGAGAGGCCGCGCTAGTGAGAGGCCCGCGCACCGCGATGAAGAGTGGCCCCCGCTCGCCGCAACTAGAGAAAGCCCTTGTACAGAAACGAAGACCCAACACAGGTAAAAAATAAATAAATAAATTAATTAATTAATTTTAAAAAAAAAGAAAAGAAAATGGGCAGAGTAGCTGAATAGACATTTTTCCAAAGAAGACATACAGATGACCAACAGGTACATGAAAAAATGTTCATCATCACTAATCATCAGGGAAATGCAAATCAAAACCACAATGAGCTATCACCTTACACCTGTCAGAATGGCCATCAACAAAAAGACAAGAAATAACAAGCGTTGGTGAGGATGTGGAGAAAAGGGAACCCTTGTGTGCTGTTGGTAGGAGTGTAAAATGGTGCAGCCACTATGAAAAACAGTATAGAAGTTCCTCAAAAAATTAAAAATAGAACTACCACACAATCCAGCAATTCCACTTCTGGGTATTTTTCCAAAGAAAACAAAACCACGTATTTGATAAGATACATGCACCCCTATGTTTGTTGCAGCATTATTTACAATTGCCAAGGTATGGAAGAAACTAAGTGACCACAAAAGATGAATGGATAAAGAAGATGTTACATATATATATATGAAATGGAATATTACTCAGCCATTAAAAAAATAATGAAATCTTGCCATTTGCAACAACATGGATAGACCATGAGGGTATCGTGCTAAGTGAAATAAGTCAGACAGAGAAAGACAAATACTGTATGATTTTACTTATATGTGGAATCTAAAAAATAAAACAAATGAACAAACATAACAAAACAGAGGGACTAGCCTCATCCACCAGAGGGAAGACAGCAGAAGCAAGAAGAACAGAAGCAAGAAGAACTACAAAAGCAAAAAGATAGCAGAAGCAAGAAGAACTACAATCCTGCAGCCTGTGGAACAAAATCCACATTCACAGAAAGATAGACAAGAATGAAAAGGCAGAGGGCTATGTACTAGACGATGGAACAAGATAAAACCCCAGAAAAACAACTAAATGAAGTGCAGATAGGCAACCTTCCAGAAAAAGATTTCAGAATAATGATAGTGAAGATGATCCAGGACCTTGGAAAAAGAATGGAGGCAAAGATCGAGAAGATGCAAGAAATGTTTAACAAAGACCTAGAAGAATTAAAGAACAAACAAACAGAGATGAACAATACAATAACTGAAATGAAAAATACACTAGAAGGAATCAATAGCAGAATAACTGAGGCAGAAGAACAGATAAGTGACCTGGAAGACAGAATGGTGGAATTCACTGCCATGGAACAGAATAAAGAAAAAAGAAAGAAAAGAAATGAAGACAGCCTAAGAGACCTCTGGGACAACATTAAATGCAACAACATTCACATTATAGGGGTCCCAGAAGGAGAAGAGAGAGAGAAAGGACCAGAGAAAATATTTGAAGAGATTATAGTCAAACACTTCCCTAACATGGGAAAGGAAATAGCCACCCAAGTCCAGCAAGCGCAGAGTCCCAGGCAGGATAAACCCAAGGAGAAGCATGCTGAGACACATAGTAATCAAACTGGCAAAAATTAAATACAAAGAAAAATTATTGAAAGCAGCAAGGGAAAAATGACAAATAACATACAAGGGAACTCCCATAAGGTTAACAGCTGATTTCTCAGCAGAAACTCTACAAGCCAGAAGGGAGTGGCATGATATACTTAAAGTGATGAAAGGGAAGAACCTACAACCAAGATTACTCTACCTGGCAAGGATCTCATTCAGATTCGATGGAGAAATCAAAAGCTTTACAAACAAGCAAAAGCTAAGAGAATTCAGCACCACCAAACCAGCTCTACAACAAATGCTAAAGGAACTTCTCTAAGTGGGAAACACAAAAGAAAAGGACCTACAAAAACAAACCCAAAACAATTCAGAAAATGGTAATAGGAACACACATATTGATAATTACCTTAAACATGAATGGATTAAATGCTCCAACAAAAAGACACAGGCTTGCTGAGATACAAAAACAAGACCCATATATATGCTGTCTACAAGAGACCCACTTCAGACCTAGGGACACATACAGACTGAAAGTGAGAGGATGGAAAAAGATCGTCCATGCAAATGGAAATCAAAAGAAAGCTGGAGTAGCAATACTAATATCAGATAAAATAGACTTTAAAATAAAGAATGTTACATGAGACAAGGAAGGACACTACATAATGATCAAGGGATCAATCCAAGAAGAAGATATAGCAATTACAAATATATATGCACCCAACATAGGAGCACCTCAATATATAAGGCAACTGCTAACAGCTATAAAAAAGGAAATCAACAGTAACACAATCATAGTAGGGGAGTTTAACACCCCACTTTCACCAATGGACAGATCACCCAAAATGAAAATTAATAAGGAAACAGAAGCTTTAAATGACACAATAGACCAGATAAATTTAATTGATATTGATAGGACATTCCATCCAAAATCAGCAGATTACACTTTCTTCTCAAGTGCACACGGAACATTCTCCAGGATAGATCACATCTTGGACCACAAATCAAGCCTCAGTAAATTTAAGAAAATTGAAATCGGGCTTCCCTGGTGGCACAGTGGTTAAGAATCCGCCTGCCAATGCAGGGGACACGGGTTCGAGCCCTGGTCCCGGAAGATCCCACATGCCGCGGAGCAGCTGGGCCCGTGAGCCACAATTACTGAGCCTGCGCATCTGGAGCCTGTCCTCCGCAACAAGAGAGGCCGCGATAGTGAGAGGCCCGCGCACTGCGATGAAGAGTGGCCCCCACTTGCCACACCTGGAGAAAGCCCTCGCACAGAAACGAAGACCCAACACAGCCATAAAAAAAAAAAAAAAAAAAAAAAAAAAAAAAAAAAAAAAAAAAAAAAAAAAAGAAAATTGAAATCATATCAAGCATCTTTTCTGACCACAACGCTATGAGATTAGAAATGAATTACAGGGAAAAAAACATAAAAAAGACAAACACATGGAGGCTAAACAATACGTTACTAAATAACCAAGAGATCACTGAAGAAATCAAAGAGGAAATCAAAAAATACCTAGAGACAAATGACAATGAAAACACAACGATCCAAAACCTATGGGATGCGGCAAAAGCAGTTCTAAGAGGGAAGTTTATAGCTATACAAGCCTACCTCAAGAAACAAGAAAAATCTCAACTAAACGATCTAACCCTACACCTAAAGGAACTAGAGAAAGAAGAACAAACAAAACCCAAAGTTAGCAGAAGGAAAGAAATCATAAAGATCAGAGCAGAAATAAATGAAATAGAAACAAAGAAAACAATAGCAAAGATCAATAAAACTAAAAGCTGGTTCTTTTTTTTTTTTTTTTTTTTATTTATTTTTGGCTGAATTGGGTCTTCCTTGCTACGTGCGTGCTTTCTCCAGTTGCGGTGAGTGGGGGCTACTCTTCGTTGCGGTGCATGGGCTTCTCATTGCGGTGGCTTCTCTTGTTGCAGAGCACAGGCTCTAGGCGCGTGGGCTTCAGTAGTTGGGGCATGAGGACTCAGTAGTTGTGGTTTTTGGGCTCTAGAGCGCAGGCTCAGTAGTTGTGGCGCGTGGGCTTCATTGCTCCGCGGAGTGTGGGAACTTCCCGGACCAGGGCTTGAACCCTTGTCCCCTGCATTGGCAGGCGGATTCTTAACCACTGCGCCACCAGGGAAGCCCTAAAAGCTGGTTCTTTGAGAAGATAAACAAAATTGATAAACCATTAGCCAGACTCATCAAGAAAAAGAGGGAGAGGGCTCAAATCAATAAAATTAGAAATGAAAAAGGAGAAGTTACAACAGACACCGCAGAAATACAAAGCATCCTAAGAGACTACTACAAGCAATTCTATGCCAATAAAATGGACAACCTGGAAGAAATGGACAAATTCTTAGAAAGGTATAACCTTCCCAGACTGAATCAGGAAGAAACAGAAAATATGAACAGACCAATCACAAGTAATGAAATTGAAACTGTGATTAAAAATCTTCCAACAAACAAAAGTCCAGGACCAGATGGCTTCACAGGTGAATTCTATCAAACATTTAGAGAAGAGCTAACACCCATCCTTCTCAAACTCTTCCAAAAAATTGCAGAGGAAGGAACACTCCCAAACTCATTCTATGAGGCCACCATCACCCTGATACCAAAACCAGACAAAGACACTACAAAAAAAGAAAATTACAGACCAATATCACTGATGAATATAGATGCAAAAATCCTCAACAAAATACTAGCAAACAGAATCCAGCAACACATTAAAAGGATCATACACCACGATCAAGTGGGATTTATCCCAGGGATGCAAGGATTCTTCAATATACGCAAATCAATCAATGTGATACACCATATTAACAAATTGAAGAATAAAAACCATATGATCATCTCAATAGATGCAGAAAAAGCTTTTGACAAAATTCAACACCCATTTCTGATAAAAACTCTCCAGAAAGTGGGCATAGAGGGAACCTACCTCAACATAATAAAGGCCATATATGACAAACCCACAGCAAACATCATTCTCAATGGTGAAAAACTGAAAGCATTTCCTCTAAGATCAGGAACGAGACAAGGATGTCCACTCTCACCACTATTATTCAACATAGTTCTGGAAGTCCTAGCCACGGCAATCAGAGAAGAAAAAGAAATAAAAGGAATACAAATTGGAAAAGAAGAAGTAAAACTGTCACTGTTTGCGGATGACATGATACTATACATAGAGAATCCTAAAACTGCCACCAGAAAACTGCTAGAGCTGATTAATGAATATGGTAAAGTTGCAGGATACAAAATTAATGCACAGAAATCTCTTGCATTCCTATACACTAATGATGAAAAATCTGAAAGAGAAATTATGGAAACACTCCCATTTACCATTGCAACAAAAAGAATAAAATACCTAGGAATAAACCTACCTAGGGAGACGAAAGACCTGTATGCAGAAAACTATAAGACACTGATGAAAGAAATTAAAGATGATACAAACAGATGGAGAGATATACCATGTTCTTGGATTGGAAGAATCAACATTGTGAAAATGAGTATACTACCCAAAGCAATCTACAGATTCAATGCAATCCCTATCAAATTACCAATGGCATTTTTTACAGAGCTAGAACAAATCATCTTAAAATTTGTATGGAGACACAAAAGACCCCCGAATAGCCAAAGCAGTCTTGAGGCAAAAAAATGGAGCTGGAGGAATCAGACTCCCTGACTTCAGACTATACTACAAAGCTACAGTAATCAAGACAGTATGGTACTGGCACAAAAACAGAAACATAGATCAATGGAACAAGATAGAAAGCCCAGAGATTAACCCACGCACCTATGGTCAACTAATCTATGACAAAGGAGGCAAAGATATACAATGGAGAAAAGACAGTCTCTTCAATAAGTGGTGCTGGGAAAACTGGACAGCTACATGTAAAAGAATGAAATTAGAATACTCCCTAACACCATACACAAAAATAAACTCAAAATGGATTAGAGACCTAAATATAAGACTGGACACTATAAAACTCTTAGAGGAAAACATAGGACCTCCTAGAGTAATGGAAATAAAAACAAAAAATAAACAAATGGGACCTAATGAAACTTCAAAGCTTTTGCACAGCAAAGGAAACCATAAACAAGACGAAAAGACAACCCTCAGAATGGGAGAAAATATTTGCAAATGAATCAACGGACAAAGGATTAATCTCCAAAATATATAAACAGCTCATTCAGCTCAATATCAAAGAAACAAACACCCCAATCCAAAAATGGGCAGAAGACCTAAATAGACATTTCTCCAAAGAAGACATACAGACGGCCACGAAGCACATGAAAAGATGCTCAACATCACTAATTATTAGAGAAATGCAAATCAAAACTACAATGAGGTATCACCTCACTCCTGTTAGAATGGGCATCATCAGAAAATCTACAAACAACAAATGCTGGAGAGGGTGTGGAGAAAAGGGAACCCTCTTGCACTGTTGGTGGGAATGTAAATTGATACAGCCACTATGGAGAACAGTATGAGGTTCCTTAAAAAACTAAAATAGAATTACCATATGACCCAGCAATCCCACTACTGGGCATATACCCAGAGAAAACCGTAATTCAAAAAGACACATGCACCCGAATGTTCATTGCAGCACTATTTACAATAGCCAGGTCATGGAAGCAACCTAAATGCCCATCAACAGACGAATGGATAAAGAAGTTGTGGTACATATATACAATGGAATATTACTCAGCCATAAAAAGGAACGAAATTGAGTCATTTGTTGAGACATGGATGGATCTAGAGACTGTCATACAGAGTGAAGTAAGTCAGAAAGAGAAAAACAAATATCATATATTAATGCATGTATGCAGAACCTAGAAAAATGGTACAGATGAGCCAGTTTGCAGGGCAGAAGTTGAGACACAAATGTAGAGAATGGTCATATGGACACCAAGGGGGGAAAACTGCGGTGAGGTGGGGATGGTGGTGTGCTGAATTGGGCAATTGGGATTGACATGTATACACTGATGTGTATAAACTGATGCCTAATAAGAACCTGCAGTATAAAAAAAACAAACAAAACAACTAATGCTAAACTTTCATTGGGTTATTTGTATGGAAATATGTTAATATAAATGTTTCAGACATTACATGAAATTTCTAAAAATCTTATATTTGTATTTGTATGGAAATATGTATGGAAATATGTTATATAAATGTTTCAGACATTACATGAAATTTCTAAAAATCTTATATTTGTATTTGTATGGAAATATGTATGGAAATATGTTAATATAAATGTTCAGACATTACATGAAATTTCTAAAAATCTTATATGTTCTGGTATAATGTTATAAGTAATAATCCTAGTTATTACTTAAAATGTATATCTCAGAAATAACTAATTTTCTTGTCAACTGCATTATTATGAACTTTCATCAAATCTTTAACCGTGGTCATTTTTAAGTCTTTTGTCATTTACAGACAGTTCTGGGTGTACTCTGATGATTTTGCAAATATGTTCCTATAAAAGGGTTTCATCTTCAAGAAATTCATGGAAAAGACTCTGACAAGTACAGGTTTCTGGTAACTGACTGTACTGCTGAACTGAATGAATAAGCATTTTCAGAACTCTAATGAAAAACTGATGAACTCATAAAAGTGCTAACAAAATATCAAGATGAAAAAAAAATTAATTACATGGGACTGAGTGAACTGATGAGGATGAGTATAATTTTTGTGACTTTCTGTCTGAATTTAAAAAAAAAAAAAAATCCCACAAGGACTCAGAGGCAAAGAATATACAAATCAATTTTCACTGCAAAGTAAAGGAGCTGTTACAGTGGAGGATTACTGGACTGAATGTCAATATTATGACATAGTATGAGTGTGTTTCATGTTTGGTAATTGCAATCATTGTTGCTTTTGTTGTGGTCATCCATGTACAATGCTTGGTGTCAGTCTATTTATGTCTTGTAAAAATAAAATACAGTGTGTGTGTGTGTGAATAAAAAAAAAAATAAAAAAAAAAAAAAAAAAAAATTCAACACCCATTTATGATAAAAACTCTCCAGAAAGTGGGCATAGAGGGAACCTACCTCAACATAATAAAGGCCATATATGACAAACCCACAGCAAACATCATTCTCAATGGTGAAAAACTGAAAGCATTTCCTCCAAGATCAGGAAGAAGACAAGGATGTCCACTCTCACCACTATTATTCAACACAGTTTTGGAAGTCTTAGCCACGGCAATCAGAGAAGAAAAAGAAGTAAAAGGAATACAAACTGGAAAAGAAGAAGTAAAACTGTCACTGTTTGCAGATGACATGATACTATACACAGAGAATCCTAAAGATGCCACCAGAAAACTACTAGAGCTAATCAATGAATCTGGTAAAGTTGCAGGATAAAAAATTAATGCACAGAAATGTCTTGCATTCCTATACACTAATGATGAAAAATTTGAAAGAGAAATTAAGGAAACTCTCCCATTTACCATTGCAACAAAAAGAATAAAATACCTAGGAATAAACCTACCTAGGGAGACAAAAACCTGTATGCAGAAAACTATAAGACACTGATGAAAGAAATTAAAGATGATACCAACAGATGGAGAGATATACCATGTTCTTGGACTGGAAGGATCAATATTGTGAAAATGACTATACTACCCAAAGCAATCTACAGATTCAATGCAATCCCTATCAAATTACCAATGGCATTTTTTACAGAACTAGAACAAAAAGTCTTAAAATTTGTATGGAGACACAAAAGACCCCGAATAGCCAAAGCAGTCTTGAGGGAAAAAAACGGAGCTGGAGGAATCAGACTCCCTGACTTCAGCCTATACCTCAAAGCTACAGTAATCAAGACAATATGGTACTGGCACAAAAACAGAAATATAGATCAGTGGAACAAGATAGAAAGCCCAGAGGTAAACCCACGCACCTATGGTCAACTAATCTATGACAAAGGAGGCAAGGATATACAATGGAGAAAAGACAGTCTCTTCAATAAGTGGTGCTGGGAAAACTGGACAGCTACATGTAAAAGAATGAAATTAGAACACTCCCTAACACCATACACAAAAATAAACTCAAAATGGATTAGAGACCTAAATGTAAGACCAGACACTATAAAACTCTTAGAGGAAAACACAGGAAGAACACTCTTTGACATAAATCACAGCAAGATCTTTTTGATCCACCTCCTAGAGTAATGCAAATAAAAACAAAAATAAACAAATGGGACACAATGAAACTTAAAAGCTTTTGCACAGCAAAGGAAACCATAAACAAGACGAAAAGACAACCCTCAGAATGGGAGAAAATATTTGCAAATGAATCAACAGACAAAGGATTAATGTCCAAAAGATATAGAGAGCTCATGCAGCTCAATATTAAAAAAACAAACAACCCAATCCAAAAATGGGCAGAAGACCTAAATAGACATTTCTCCAAAGAAGGCATACAGATGGCCAAGAAGCACATGAAAAGCTGCTCAACATCACTAATTATTAGAGAAATGCAAATCAAAACTACAATGAGGTATCACCTCACACTGGTTAGAATGGGCATCATCAGAAAATCTACAAACAACAAATGCTGGCAAGGGTGTGGAGAAAAGGGAACCCTCTTGTTGTGTTGGTGGGAATGTAAATTGATACAGCCACTATGGAGAACAGTATGGAGGTTCCTCAAAAAAAACTAAAAATAGAATTACCATATGACCCAGCAATCCCACTACTGGGCATATACCCAGAGAAAACCATAATTCAAAAAGACACATGCACCCCAATGTTCATTGCAGCACTATTTACAATAGCCAGGTCATGGAAGCAACCTAAATGCCCATCGACAGACGAATGGATAAAGAAGACGGGGTACATATATACAATGGAATATTACTCAGCCATAAAAAGGAACGAAATTGGGTCATTTGTAGAGATGTGGATGGATGTAGAGACTGTCATACAGAGTGAAGTAAGTCAGAAAGAGAAAAACAAATATCGTATATTAACGCATATATGTGGAACCTAGAAAAATGGTACAGATGAACTGGTTTGCAGGGCAGAAATTGAGACACAGATGTAGAGAACAAACATATGGACACCAAGGGGGGGAAAGCGGCGGGGGGGGGGGGGGGTGGTGGTGATGGTGTGATGAATTGGCAGATTGGGATTGACATATATACACTAATATGTATAAAATGGATGACTAATAAGAACCTGCTGTATAAAAAAATAAATAAAATTCAGAAAAAAAAAAAAAAAAAAACCAGAGGGACTTCCCTGGTGGCACAGTGGATAAGACTCCGTGCTCCCACTGCAAGGGGCCTGGGTTCGATCCCTGGTCAGGGAACTAGATCCCACATGCCTGCAGCAACTAAGAGTTTGCATGCCACAACTAAGGAGCCCGCCTGCCACAACTGAGACCAGGTACAACCAAATAAATAAATAAGTAAACAAATATTAAAAAAAAAAACAGAAACAGAGTCATAGACACAGAGAACAAATAGATGGTTGCCAAAGGGGTGGGGGGGTGGAGGGAATGAGTGAAATAGGTAAAGGGAATTAAGAGGTACAAACTTCCGGTTTCAAAATAAATGAGTCATGGGGATAAAATGTACAGTGTGGGGAATATAGTCAAAAATTATGTAATATCTTTGTATGGTGACAGATGGTAACTTATTGTGGTGAGCACTTTGTAATGCATAGACATATTGAATCACCATGTTGTACACCAGGAACTAATATAGTGTTGTAGGTCAATTATACTTCAAAAAAATTATGACTGGAGTGGTATTAGCGAGAAGGGCAATGAATTAGGTACTAACTCTTTCAAGGAATCAGAAGGAGCAACCAAGGGTCAGTAGATGTCTGCAAGAATAGTTCTGTTAAATAGCATGAGATTTAAAGCTGGGAGTTTTGGGGGGAAAGCGCAGGATCATTTTCTGGAAGCGAAGCAAGTAGGTCAATCTTGGCCCAGTGGCAGGAGGAGTGAAGGAGAGAAGACAGTCACCATTTGAGCTAGTGGTGGGGAAAGCAGTGTCACCAGGGAGATCCAGTTTTCCAGAAGATCAAGAAGATGAAGAAACTGTCCACAGAAGACAAATCCTAGGGCCCTTCTCATGCCTGAGTTTGGAGGGGCTTGGTGAAGGGTTTTAGTAGTTAGGGGGCAGGAGACAGGATGAGAGAAGGGGAAGCAGGGCCAGACGGGGATTAGATGCAGGGAGGAGGCTGACCAGGGACCATAAACAGGGATTAAGGGTGTAATGAGATTAGTCCTGGCGTCTGCAGCAAAGCAGTGGTGGGGCTGAGTGGCTGGTGAGGCTGTCAGGGAGAAAAGTAGTGCAGAGAAGTATGTATAAGCATACCACACCGAAACAATCCGGTATATGCTGGGGAGGGGTTGTCTTCCCGTGTGTATGCAGTAATCTGGGCTGCTCACCCTTCAAGTCCGGCTAAGGACGTGGGGAAGATGGGCTTTTCCAGAACTCTGACACTTACCAACACTTTCCCAAGAATGGTCAAGAAATTGATGAAAAATTCAGTGAAAGAGAAGAGAGCACAAGAACAGATACCAACATAGATTTGATTTAAAATGTAACAATGGTGAAATTTCAATTTGGTGAGGAAAGAATGGTACTTTATTTAATAAGTGTTGCTGGGACTTCCCTGCTGGTCCAGTGGTTAAGACTCCCGCTCCCAATGCAGGGGGCCCAGGTTCTATCCCTGGTCAGGGAACTAGATCCTGCATGCCGCAACTAAAAAAAAGAAAAAGAAGATCCCGCATGCTGCAATGAAAATCCCGCACGTGGCAACGAAGATCCCACATGCCACAACTAAGACCCAGTGCAGCCAAATAAATAAATATTTAAAAAAAATAGAGGCTCCCCTGGTGGTGCAGTGGTTAAGAATCCACCTGCCAGTGCAGGGGACACGGGTTCGAGCCCTGGTCCGGGAAGATCCCACATGCCGTGGAGCAACTAAGCCCGTGCACCACAACTACTGAGCCTGCGCTCTAGAGCCCGTGAGCCACAACTACTGAGCCCACGTGCCACAACTACTGAAGCCCACGTGCCTACAGCCCATGCTCCGCCACAAGAGAAGCCACGGCAATGAGAAGCCCACGCACTGCAACAAAGAGTAGCCCCTGCTCGCCGCAACTAGAGAAAGCCCGTGCGCAGCAGCGAAGACCTGATGCAGTCAAAAATAAATAAATAAATAAATAAAATTTTTTTGAAAACTGATCAGCAAAAAATAAATAAATAAGTGTTGCTGACTCAACTGGGATCCCACCAGGAAGAAAATGAGGTAGAACCCCTATCTCTCACCATAGTGAAACAAAAAACAAATTTCAGATGGTTTAAATGTGTACATGTAAACAATATGCAGAATATATAAAAAATATACTACAAAAAGCCTTTTATTTTATTTTAGGCCGTGCCTTGTGGCTTGCGGGATCTTGGTTCCCCAACCAGGGACTGAACCCAGGCCACGGCAGTGAAAGTGCTGAGTCCTAACCCCTGGACCACCGGGGAATTCCCTCCAAAAAACCTTTTAAGCCAGACCAGAAAGACAGAAACTATAAGAGAAAAGGTCGACACATTTAATTACATTAAAATGGTAAATTGTTTATGGCTAAAGATACCTCAACCAAAGTCAAAGGGAATTAATAGAATAGGAAACCATTTGAAATCCATGTGAAAGACAAGTTAATATCTATACTATACAAAGAGCTCCTGGGAATTCCCTGGTGGTCCAGTGATTAGGACTCGGCACTTTAACTGCCGTGGCCCAGGTTCAATCCCTGGTTGGGGAGCTAAGATCACGAAAGCCACGTAGTGCAGCCAAAAGAAAAAAAAGAGCTCCGATAAAGTGATAAGAAAAAGACAAATAATCCACTGGAAAAAAGGAAAAGAGTAGAAATAGTTCCCAGGAGAGCAATCCAAGTGTCTAACAAGAAAATGAAAAGATATTTAGTCTTATTAGTTGTCAGGGAAATGTGAATTAAAGTAATAGCGTGTTATCACTTAATACCCACAGATCAGGACTTCCCTGGTGGTCCAGTGGTAAAGAATCCTCCTTATGATGCAGGGGATGAAGGTTTGATCCCTGGGCAGGGAACTAAGATCCCACATGCTGCGGGGCAACTAAACCCATGTGCCACAACTACTGAGCTCGCACTCCTCAACTAGAGAGTCTCTGTGCCACAAACTACAGAGCCCACGCACCCTGGAGCCCACATGCCACAACTAGAGAGAAGCCCATGCGCTGCAACTAAGACCCAACGCAGCCAAAAATAAATAAATAAATAAATAAATAAATACCCACAGATCAACAAAAAAGAAAAACACAAATGACACCTATTGTTTGTCGGAATATGGGTAAAATGGCTCTATTCTCATTCATTTCTGGTGAAAAAGTGTTTCCTTACAGCCATTTTGGAAAACAATCTGGAAAGATCTATTAAAATTGAAATATACACACCCTTTAACCCAACAATTCATACCTGGGAATCAACCCACTTTAAAAATAAATAAATAAATAAAAGCAACAGCACATAAAGATGGATATGTCCAAGAATATTTATGGTAGCATTAGTCAAAGTGGTGAAAACAAAACAACACAAAACTGAAAAACAAAAGGAATGCACTTTAATAAGGCAATGAGTGAATAAATGATGCTGCATCCATGTTGCAGAATATTATACAGCCATTAAAAAGGAGGAATTTAGCACTATGCTAATTGATGTGAAGGGTTAAGTCAAATAAGCAAGAAGAAGAGATATGTATATAACATGGTCACACTATTATATAAAAATAGTGACAAAAATAATCCTATACATCAGGGGTCCACAGCCTGTTAGCAACCGAACCGCACAGCAGGAGGTGAGTAGCAGGCAAGCGAGCAAAGCTTCATCTGCCACTCCCCATCACTCTCATTACCGTCTGAACCATTGTTCCCATTACCGCCTGAACCATCCACCCACCCCCACCGCCACTGCCCGTCCATGGAAAAATTGTCTTCCACGAGACTGGTCCCTGGTGCCAAAAAGGTTGGGGACCGCTGCTATATATGTTCCAGGTTTTTTATGTGTGATTCTATCAACAGGTGGAAAGTCTAGAAGAACACATACCAGAGTGTTAACAGTGGTTTTCTGGGGAAGAAAAGTCAAAATGATAAATAAGTAAAAATTTTAAAAGAAAAAAGGCATCTATAATAATAAGCATTTTTCCAACTTTTTGTAAACTAACACATTTGGTGTGTGTAAATGCATAGAGAGGCAAATGAAGGGACAAGCACCAATGTTATAATGCTGAATTTTCTCAGGGTTGGGGGATTTCAGGTGATTTTAATTTTCTTTCTTTTTCTTTTCAACATGCTTAAAATTTTACAATGATCAACATTACTTTTTTTTTTTTTTTATAAATTTATTTATTTATTTTTGGCTGTGTTGGGTCTTCGTTTCTGTGCAAGGGCTTTCTCCAGTTGCGGCGAGCGGGGGCCACTCTTCATCACAGTGCGCGGGCCTCTCACTGTCGCAGCCTCTCCCATTGCGGAGCACAGGCTCCAGACATGCAGGCTCAGTAGTTGTGGCTCACGGGCCTAGCCACTCCACAGCATGTGGGATCTTCCCGGATCGGGGCATGAACCCGTGTCCCCTGCATTGGCAGGCGGATTCCCAACCACTGCGCCACCAAGAGAGCCCAACATTACTTTTTTCTTCATTGAGGGAAAAAAAGTTGTGCATGGGTATGATCAACAAGTCTTGGTATGGGATTGGCATTATGGGATAGGAAGAGGATGGAGCCAAGGAAACTCAATTACCCTCCACTCCCTGGTACCCTCCATCCCCTTGTGCCCTCCATCCCATGGTCCCCTCCATTCCCTGGTATCCTCCACACCCTGGTACCCTCCATTCCCTGGGGCCCTCCATTCCCTGGTACCCTCCATTCCCTGGCACCCTCCATGCCCTGGTACCCTCCATCCCTTGGTACCCTCCATCCCATGGTACCCTCCATTGCCTGGCACCCTCCATTCCCTGGTACCCTCCATCCCCTCTGCCTGCTTGTTCCCTTCAATCACTCATCACAGTCAGTAAGTAGCTTGTTAGAAGGGAGGAGGGGAGAGCAGGAAAGTGTGATGTCATGGGCACCCAGGGAGAGAGCATGTAAAATGAAGGAGTGCCAAGAGCTTCAAATGCTGCAGAGAAGGCAGGTAAGACAAAGACTGAAACTGTCCCTACAACTTAGTGACAAGGAAGTCTAAAGACCTTGAGTAGAGCAGCTTCAGTGGCATGCAGGCACCAGAGGCCACCCTGCAGAGGGTGAGGGAGCATGAGGGGGCCAAGAGAAAAGCCCGCTTGGTAGACCAGAAGGACACAGGGGTGGGTAAGGATGATTTGAATTAGATGTCAATTTTAAAATGTGTGAGGGGCTACATGGTTTTTCAAATTTATTTAGGCATACACAAGCATAAAAAGTTGAAATCATAGGTGTAGACAACCCCTTCTGAAAGTGTGGCTGTGAATGGGATAAAAATGTGATGGCAGGACCCTGAGGGGATTAGCAGGCTTACTCCAAGAGAGAGAGACTTGAGCATGTTCATCAGCTTATGGGATGGGGCCAGTTGGGAGGGGGAGGGGACTGAATACGTTTGAAAAGAGATCATGAGGGGAGCCCCAGAGAGGCCCATGTTCCCAGGCCTGGCTCCACATCAGAATCACTGGGCCCACCCAGCACTACTCATTCAGACTCTCCAGAGGCTGAGCCAAAAAATCTGGACTTTAAATAAGACACTTGAACAGCACTAAAAAATATAGCAATTATCTAGGAATAAATTTAACAAAAGAGGGACTTCCCTGGTGGCGCAGTGGTTAGGAATCCACCTGCCAATGCAGGGAATGTGGGTTTGATACCTGGTCCGGGAAGATCCCACATGCCACGGTGCAACTAAGCCTGTGCGCCACAATTACTGAGCCTGTGCTCTAGAGACCATGAGCCACAACTACTGAGCCCGCACACCACAACTACCAAAGCTCGCATACCATAGAGCCCATGGGCTGCAACTACTGAGCCCGTGTGCTGCAACTACTGAAGCCTGCGCGCCTAGAGCCCGTGCTCCGCAACAAGAGGAGCCACCGCTCACCACAACTAGAGAAAGCCCGCACGCAGCAATGAAGACCCAATGCAGCCAAAAAAAAAAAAAATTTAACAAAAGATGTGCAAAAAGCATTATAGAGAAAAAAATTTGTAATTAACTGAATAAATGTGTGTGTGAGTATACGCATGAGTGGACACACACACACACACACACACCACGTTCGAAGATCGGAAGACAAACTTCCAGGATACAAACTGCTAGTCATAAGATTAACAAGTTTTGGGGACGTAATGTACAGCATGGTGATTATAGCTAATAATACTCTATTACATACTTGAAATTGCTAAGAGAGTAGATCTTAAATGTCCTCACCACACAAAAGAAATGGTAATTATGTGACTGGTTGGAGTGTTAGCTAATGCTATGGTGGTAATCATTTTGCAATTTATAAATGTATCAAATCATCACATTGTATACCTTAAAAATACACAGTGTTATACGTCAATTGTATCTCAATAAAGCTGGAAAAAAAACAAATTTTGTTAGGTCCCCCCATCTTATATCTTCTCTTCTTAATATGTGCACATTTGAAAAAAAAAAAAGGATTAGAAGACTCAGTTTTGAACAATGTACTGATCTGTAGATTCAATGCAATCAAATCAAAATCCTCATGGGGTATTTTTTTTTTGGTAGAATGTGACAGGTTGATTCTAAAATACATATGGAGGGGGCTTCCCTGGTGGCACAGTGGTTAAGAATCCACCTGCCAATGCAGAGGACACAGGTTCGAGCGCTGGTCTGGGAAGAACCCACATGCCACGGAGCAACTAAGCCTATGTGCCACAACTACTGAAGCCTGCACACCTAGAGCTCGTGCTCCACAACAAGAGAAGCCACAGCAATGAGAAGCCCGCGCACCGCAACAAAGAGCAGCCCCCATTCGCTGCAACCAGAGAAAAGCCCACGCGCAGCAATGAAGACCCAACACAGCCAATATAAATTAATTAATTAATTATAAATTATAAATTAATTAAATTGATAAAATAAATAAAGAAAATACATATGGAAATGAAATGGCCAAGAATAGCTTTCTAAATATATATATATATATATATATATATATGGGAACATCGCTCTACTGAATATCAAACTTCATAAAAGTACAGTGATTAGGAGAGGGTGGTATTTGTGCAAGGATAGACAGACTGAAGAAAAGACTAGAAACTGACATCGAGATGGACACAAGCTGTGATTTATGTAGCACTAAAGAGTGCAGGGAAAGATGAGCCTTTTCGATAAACAGATTGAGTGTTCACATGGGGAAAAAATGAAACTCCACCCTTACCTCACACCATAGTGGGATCATAAAGACAATAAAAGATTAGAATAAAGAACAATAAAGATTATAAAAGATGATAGAAGGTGAAAGAAAAGTTTGAGGATGAAAGCCTCAGGGTGGTGACAGATTACTTTTCCTGACACAAAAGCACCAACCTTAAATGAAAAGTCTGACAAATTTGGCTTCATTAAGGTTAATAAATAATTCCATTTGTACAACATTCTAAAACAGGCAAAACTGGGACTTCCCTGGTGGTCCAATGGTAAAGAACCCGCTTTCCAATGCAGGGGACACAGGTTCGATCCCTGGTCAGGGAACTAAGATCCCACATGCCGTGGGGCAACTAAGCCCGTGCGCCACAACTACAGAGCTCACGTCTCAACGAGAGAGCCTGTGCGCCCCAAACTACAGAGCCCACATGCCCTGGAGCCCGCACACCACAAGAGAGAGAAAAACCCACACGCCACCACTAGAGAGAAGCCCGCGCACCACAACAAATAGCCCCCGCACCTCAATGAAAGATGCCACGTGCCACAACAAAGATCACGTGTGCCGCAACTAAGACCCAATGCAGCCAAAAAAATAAAGAAAAAATAAATAAAATAAATAAATGTTAGAAAATAACTGCAAATATTAAAGAAGAGAGGTGGTTCTTTAAAAAATAAATAAATGAAACAGGCAAAACTACCCCATAGTGTCTAGGAAAGCATACTCAGGCTGAAAATGATCAAGGGAAGCAAGAATGAGATTGCACAGAAGTCAGGGTGGTTGTTCCGTGAAGGGGAGGAGGGGCTGAGGCTTTGAGTCTAACAACATTCTTTTTTTTTTTTTTTTTTTTTTTGGCCAGACTGTCTTAGTTCCCCAACCAGGGATTGAACCCGCAACCCCTGCATTGGAAGGGCAGAGTCTTAACTACTGGACCACTGGGGAAGTCCCCAGTGTTCTCTTTCTTGACCCTGATGAGGTTACATGGGAGTTGGCTTTGTAATAATACATTAACTTATACATTTATGTTTTATGCTTTTTTTCTGTATCTATAAAGGTTTTAAGGGAAAAAAATCTTCCCATGTGATTCTGATGAGCAACCACATCTAGGCACCCGTCATCTAGAGCCTCAATGGAGCAGCACTGTAATAGCCACGTCTGTTTCAGGTGATGGAATCTAATCCGGACTCACAGATCTCAGACATCGACTCACGTATCTGAAAAACCCAGGGTAGTTTCACCAATGGTTGGTTCCAGATACTCCAACAAGATTATTAGGTACCTCCCCTCTTTGCTCAGTTTTTCTCCTTATCCTGCAGGCTCTCGACCCCAGGACAGCCCTCACAAGTCCAGGTTAAGTCCTGCAAGGTGAGCCACATGAGCAGAAAGAAAACGTCCCCTTCTCTGGCATCTCAGCAATAGTACTGGGTTGGCTCTCCCTGGACTGAACAGGGTCACATGCCCACCCCTGACCAACTGATGTGGCCAAGAGTCTGAAGTATGATTGCCCAGATGTGAGGTTAGAGTCAGCCTCACCCGAATCATATTATCCATATGGGAGAAAAAATGAAGTTTCCTCCAAGGAATAAGTGGGTGTCATTACCAACAGAAAAGGGAAAAGATGCTTGGGCAGAACAATAGGGACCAATGGGCTAGAAGCCCCAGTGGGGTCAGAGGAGCGGTGTGGTAGAGGAAAGTGGGCAGGGGTTGGGGGGAGGTGATTGTCACTAAAGAGTGGGACGTCTGAATTGTAATTTCAGAGGTGGAGCAGTTTCAGGTGATGACAGGGTCCAAGGTGTGGCCTCAGTGGTGGGTGGCAGGGCTGTCAAGGAGCCAAGACCCCAGGGTGTTGGAGGCTCGAGAGCTCATGCCCAAGTCTTCATTAGTAAGGGTGGAACCCTACTAAAATGTGGGCACATGTGACTCAGTCTCAGAATGGTTTCTGACACAAGAAATACAACCCAATAGCCTAAAGTAATTAACAAGCAATTTCATTCTTTGGTCACACCTCTCAAGGGATTTAAAGGGAGTCAAATACATAGTTCAAAGCCACACTAATTAAAATCCCCTTTCCTCTCCTCTTTCTTTCCTCATGCTCTGAAGCTACTCAATCTCTATCTATCTCCCACCAAAAAAAAATAAATAAATCAAGAATGCTCCTCCTCCATACCCAGCTCAACTCAGCCACTTTCCCACATGGAAGAATCAGTCTTCTTTAGGAAGGGAAGATGGAGGGAGGAGAAACTGGACCAATAATTACAGGACTCTTTTTTTGGGGGGGGGTGGCACATGTCTATGCCAGCCTCTCGCTGACCATTTTTGCCCCATCACAAGGAGAGTGACCTAGAAGGTACGTAATAACAGCCACTGGGAGGGCCGCCATGTGGTGCCACAAAATGAACAGGAGGCTTTACACTTGTGGTCTCCAACCCCACCCCTCTCTTTGTGAGCCTCCATCTCAGAACCTGGAATTAATGTTGAATAAGCAGGAAAAATCATGGCAGAAGCTCAAGCAGGAGCCACTTACTCCTCTCAGTAACAGACCTAGGAGGTTTTTAAATTTACTTTAACAATAAACATGGACTTGTTTTATTCAGTATAATAAATCGAGAATTAACATTTTGTTTGTTTGTTTGTTTGTTCTGGCCGTGTGTGTGGCTTGCGGGGATCTTAGTTCCCCGACCAGGGATCGAACCCAGGCACCCTACAGTGGAAGCACAGAGTCCTAACCACTGGACTGCCAGGGAATTCCCCAAGAATTAACATTTTGAGGAAAATCATTCTGAGGCTGTCAATGACACTGGTCAATTCTGGACCTTCGACTTTAAGTCTAACAAACGGTAATGCAAATTTAAATAATAATGAAGTACTATCTCTCACCTATTAAACAGGAAAAAAAGTAAAATAATAAAACCCAAAATTGGTGAAGTTATTGGGGAAAAAGTACATCCATACATTATTAGTACAATCCTTTTTGAGGACAGAGGTAATCTGACAATACTCATCAAATTCCGTATAATATTTATTCATAAAATCATTCAAAAGATGAAGAAAATCACACACCTTCTCATGCTTCACCACTATCAACCCTCCAGGGCTGGGCATAGATTGTCTTATCTTTTTTTTCCAATTTTTTGTATTCTAGTAAAATACACATAACATAAAATTAACCATCTTAACCATTTTTAAGTGTACACTTCAATGTAAGTACATTCATATTATTGTGCAACCATCCACCTCCAGAACCATTTTCATTTGGCAACACTGAAACTCTGTAGCCATTAAACAATAACTCCCCATTGCCCCCTCCCCTCAGCCCCTGGCAACCACCATTCTACTTTCTGCCTCTATGAATTTGACTATGTTAGGTACCTCTTATAAGTGGAATCATGTCTTCTTGTGATGGGCTTATTTCATTTAGCATAATACCCTCAAAGTTTACCCATGTTGTAGCATATGTCAAAATTCCCTACCTTTTTAAGGCTGAATAATAATACATTGTATGTATACACCACATTTGCTTATCCATTCATCTGTTGAAGGACACTTGGGTGGCATCCACCTTTTAGCTATTGTGAATAAGGCTGCTATGAACATGGGTGCTCAAATATCTCTTCAAGGTCCTACTTTTAACTCTTTGGGGCATATACCCAGAAGTGGAATTGCTGGGTCATGTGCTATATTGTCTCATCTTTTGGGGGGTATGGCCTGGCTTCTGAATTAGAGGGTATTAAGAGGTTGGAGGGGATTGGCTATGTGACCTTGGGCAGGTTACTTTCCCTCTCTGAGAGCAGATCCATGTTTCCAAACAGGGACTTTTGTTAACCACACACATTCCCAAGCCCATTTTCCTGGGAGATTCTAATTCAGTGCCTGTCCTGGGACCCAGGAATTCTGAATTTTTTTAAAAGAACCTCAGGTGATTTTTATCATCATACAGGTTTGGGAATCACAGGGCCCGAGGAATTCCAAAGGCCCCTGTAGCTGTGACTATGACTTCAGTGGTTAAGAGAGTAATGTGGAGTCCTACTGACTGGGTTAAATTCCTGGTCGCCAGTTACCAGCACCACCTCTATTTCATCCCCTAAAGGAGGGTAATGGCGCCTACCACAGGACTGTTGCATTAAGTAAATGGAAATTTAAGAAAATAAAGATTTAGTATTTACCTAGTACTCAAAAAAGTTCTCAAAAAATCTTTGCATTATTCCCAGGGGTCCTCTCCTTCAGCCTGGCTGGTCCTCTCGCAGTGGGTAGGTTCCTGTCGCCACCTGGTGGTCAGACTAAGTCAGTGCATTCACACAGCCATTTCCCCCAGTCCCCCACCCAACTCTGCCCCAACTCCCACCCTGCCCATTCCATCCCAAGTTCACCCTATACTCAGAAGCCTCAAGTCCCTCTGTGAAGGTGGAAGACCAAGGCGGGAGGGCCTGGGGTCTGAGGGTTCCAGCAGCCCCGAGAGTCCATTCCACAGCCTCAACCTAGTGATGGTGAGTCATTGGCACAGCTCTGCCTCCCTGGATAGTCCTGCACAGGCTGGTCTGTCCTGCCCCCTCCTTAATAGTGAGGATGGAGCTGAGTGCCAGCTCTGTGCTGGGGGCCTTACAGACATTGTCTCATTCAGCTCTCACATAAAGTAGAGGGACTTATACCGTTTCCACAGATAAGGAAATTGAGGCTCAGAGAAGTCAAGTGACTGGCACACAGTCACACAGCTTGCAGTGGTGGAGCCAAGTCTCAAACCCAGGTGGATCTTAAACCACGGCTATTTCTACTAAGCTACAAGGCCTCTAAACTAGTGATTCCCCACCTTGGCTGGACATTTAATTCACCTGCGGAAACTTAAAGACTACTAATGCCTGGGCTCCACCCCAGAGATTCTGGTTAATTGGTCTGGGATATGGCTTGAGCACTGGGGTTTTGTGAAGCTCCCCTAAGTATTCTTGTGGGCAGCCAGTGAGAACCACTGCTCTAAATTCACCCATTCTGTTTTCTGTTTCTTGGGGCTCTGGGGGTAATGGCAAACTTCCCATAAGCGATCTGAACCGAGGTGTTCCACTTCCGCCAGCCTCACAGATGCACTGGAGGGCGAGAGTGCCACGTGACAGTCCAAGCCTGGAGCAGAAGTCCAGGTTCTACCGCAGGGAGGATAGTGGAGGGTGTGCTCCCGGGCGCGCCAGCACCCACTGTGGAGCGAGGTCTGAGGATGTGGGGCCCCGCGTTCTGCTGCGTACTGGCTGTGTGTCCTTGGGCAAGTGACTGCACCTCTCTGTGAAGTTGCGGGTATGGAAAATATGTATGAAAGTAGCATCAACCACATAAAATGGCTGAGTATTAAATGAGCTAATAAAGAGAAAACCCACTTAGAACAATGCCCGGAATCCAGCAAGCTCTCAATAAATGTTACAACTACTGCTGCTGCTATTATTATTATTATTCCTGACTCTGACAATAGCTCCCCGTGTGGACTACTCACCAGTTGATCAGGAGTAGCAAAAACCCTCTCCCATTTTATAACTACTATTCTCTCAAATCAAAAACAGAGAGCCCCGCCCAGAGGTGGGCACGTGACTCGAGCTGGCCAATCAGAGTACCTCCATCCTCAGACTTAAACGGACAGATCCAGGGGTAAGCAAGTGACCAAGTAGAGCCAGTCAGGCCCCCACCTGGGGGAACTGATGTGGTCAGGGAGCCGTCAGCGGTCACCTTTCCCGCTAACGCAGAGGAAAGCAGAGTGAGGGAGAGACTTGGGGACTCCTTTTGAGCCCCTGGGTACAGCCATGCCTGAGGTGAGACTGCGTCTAGCTGACCCAGTTGAGGGGCCAATCAGTTCCCTTTTGAGCTTATGCTAGTTTGCATTGTACTTCTGTCACCTGGCATCAGCAGAGTCCTACCTGGCTTTAGGTTGGGTTCATAGTCCCTGATCACCCCCCAAGGATTCAGCTGAGACGATGTCCAGGAAGCGGCTTCTTACGTGGAGGTTGGGTCCTGAAGGCAACTCTCAAATTACTTTAATTGCCCATAAGTGAAAATCGCACATAGCAGAATTGCCCTTGACAATCCCTCATAGATTGACGAGGACTAGAATGCAGTGTTTTCCTGGACTTATAACAGCTATCATTGAGACAATAAGAAAAACTTATTGGTCTTTGGCCAAGGGTATGCCAGAGTTCATTATACTATTCTTTCAAATTTACTATGTGTAAATTTGAAACTGTTTCAAAAATAAAGAAAAAAATGAACATTGGAGGAAAACTAAAGAAAAATAATTTGAAGAAAAATATCTCGTAATTTGCCTGTCAAATACTGTACCTGCCACACACGAGCACCACACTGGAGACACAAATGGACTTTGAACAACTGCCAGGGGCGGTGCTCCACCAGGGGTGCAAGGAGTCCACATCTCTTCCCTTGAGCACCGGGTGGAGAGACAGGCGTTTAAGGACCCATTTGTGCCAGGAATCTGTATCCTGAAACACTAGACTCGCAAGTCGTGGGACCAAGACAGAAAAAGAGACAGGCAGGGTCTCCCTCTCCTCCCAGTTCACAGCACCTGAGATAGTTCTCTGTCTCTGTCTCTGTCTCTCTCACCTTATTCAGTTATTCATCACATGCTGTGGACCCTGGAGAGACAGCTGTGAATGGGATGGACAAAGTCCCTGGCCTCATGGAGCTTTTCCTCACAGCTCATGTGACATTATTCAGAGAAGTGTGGGGAACTACCCAACGGTGAAATAGCATCTGCCTTTCTTGAGGGCTTCCTGGAGATGGTGCTATATTGAGTGGCTCTCAAACTTGAGTGGGTATCTGAATCCCCAGAGGATGTGCTAGAGTGCTGATCGCTGGGCCCTACCCCAGAGCTGCTGATGGTCAGAGGTGAAATCTGAGAATCTGCGCTTCTAACATGTTCCCGAGTGACGCTGATGCTGCTGGTCCGGGGAACCCACTTTGAGAACCACTGCTTTAGTGAGAGGAGTAATTTCAAGAGTGAGAGTTTCAGGCCCCACAGGAGGCTCTGATCACTCAAGGTACTTTTAAAACTCCTACTGCCCAAGATCCACTCCATACCAATTAACTCGGAATCTCTGAGAGGTAAGACCAAGCATCAGCACTTTTTAAAGCCTCCTGAGCTCAGTAATTCTAACACACAGCCATGGTTGGGCATCATGACCCCCAAACTAACCCAAACCCAGACTGAACTTCAGTTTTACCCAGATTTGCCTTCAGCTTGGTCCAGACATCTCCCAGTTGCAGGCCCTTGGGCCAGCCCTGTGCTGGGCCGTCTGCAAACTTATTACCAATCTCACAGTCCTGCAAGGCCTCTATCATCATCCCATTTTATAGATGGGAAAACTGAGGGCTATGTCCACCTGGGGAAGAAAGCAGCAGAGCAGGATTCTAACCCAATAGTGCTCAGCTTTTCTCTTCTTCCTGACGCCACTTTGCCTCAGTGTTTCCCAGGAATGCATGGCATTTGGGGCTGGACCACCGTGCCTGTTTCCCACGTTACATGACATCTAGAATCTCGAGCTCCTGCCTCTAAACACCATGAGCAAACCACACACACACACACACATACTCCGCTGTCATTGTGACAATTCAAAACACCCCACATGACTTCCCTGGTGGCACAGTGGTTAAGAATCTGCCTGCCAATGCAGGGGACACGGGTTAGAGCCCTGGTCCGGGAAGATCCCACATGCCGCAGAGCAACTAAGCCCATGCACCACAACTACTGAGCCTGTGCTCTGGAGCCCACAAGCCACAACTACTGAGCCCACGTGCCACAACTACTGAAGCCTGCACGCCTAGAGCCCGTGCACCGCAACGAGAAGCCCGCGCACTGCAACAAAGAGTAGCCCCCACTCATCGCAACTAGAGAAAGCCCGCACGCAGCAACAAAGACCCAACACAGCCAAAAATAAATAAATAAAAATAAATAAATAAACAAAACACCCCATACATTTCCAAATGCCTCACCTGAGTACCACTGCATCAGACACTAAGCCCCAGGCATATCCCAGAACACTTAAATGTCCCTTCCTAAGTCTGCCCGACACCTCCAGTGACACCTAGCCCTGCTATTAGATTCTTCCAATTTCTGACTTAAAATCCAACCCTGGTATAAACTTCAGCTCAAAACCTCACCCCAACCTGACTCTAGCCATAATCAAGTTCCTGAATTGCTTGTTAAACCTAACACCAACCTCACAACCTTCCTAAAACCTGACTTCCAGACCCAGTCCTTCAGATGCCATCATTGATCTGAGTCTTCAGAATATCTAAATGTCCCCCTTAACTACACATCCTCACCTCAGCTCTCTCCACCTTATTTTTTATTTATTCTCCACACCTTTCTGAATGTACAGTTCTCGTCAGCTCACCTTCTGTTCAACAACTTTCCAAGGCTTCTTAGCACCCACTCATGCCCACTAGCATTTAATGTCATCTTCAGTAGGACCCAAACATAACTTTCTAGTTGCAGCCATTCGCATTAGGTTCAATTACAAGTTTAAAAAATCCCCATGTCACAGTGATTTCAGCAATATGGGTTTGTGGTTTTTGTTTTTTTTTTTTTCTTCTCTCTCTCTCTCAAATCAAGGCTCCTAGCTGGTTGCTCCACAGTGGCAGCTCACATTCCCAAGGTTACCTCATGGTCCAAGATGGCTGCTAGAGCTCCAGCCATTAGGTCCTCTTGCCAGTCAGTGAGAAGGAAAAAGTAACCAAGAAGGGTGCACCTCTTCTGTAAAGGACCCTCCCCAATAGCTGGAATTTAGCTACATGGATGCAAGGAAAGCTGGGACACGTCTTTTTCTGCGTGTCTATATGCTCAGCTACAAATCAGGGACTTCATTATTAAGGAAGAAGGAGACATACTGGAGGACAAGTAGATGCTTCCAGGCCATTACACCTCCCTCTCTACCCCTAGGAAGGACCTCAGTTTTGAATCATATCATCAGACTATATTATTCTTCAAGGATTTTGGCTCCTGGCTCATGATTCTCTGGCATGCTCCTGTCCTAATTCTTGGTGATTTCCTTATCCAAGTAAACTCTTCCAATGCTCAGCCTCTCCGTTTGTTGCCATGCACTCCTCTCCCCTGTGGTCTTGTCCTCTACTTTCCCTGTGCCACTAGATTCCATCATCACTCTGTCATAACTGACACACACACCCCCCCCCAAGAATTTCCGTCACATCCCTACCACTCTCTAACCCAGCTCACTCCCTTTCAAAGTTTCCACAGGGACTAGAGATAACACAATACTGCACACCTAGTAGGTGCTTGTCAATGGGATGGCTCCACCAAGCACCAGCTGTGTGACCTTAAACAAGTTACTTAACTTCTCTGAGCCACAGACATGCAAGTGTGCTGTGAGAATAAATTGAAAGCACTGGGCACAGTGTCTGGCACATGGTAGGAGTCATTATTGATCAGCATCATAGTCACTGGTGGTAGCAAATCTTCGTCTTCTGAAAGTAGATTTAATTTTGGAAAACAGCTAAAATTCAGGTGGAATTGAGTCTGGTGTCTATTGCCAGTGATCAAGCTGAGAAATGTCATTGTTAGACCAAAACAAAGTGCAATTATAAAGCCACAAGCTTGTTTTTCTTTGTGGAGAGGCTTGGTGTTCTGGTGTCAGATCAGAAGGTATCAGAAGTTATGTGTGTTCCTGATCTGAATCTTATCCCTAAACTCACCCTCATTTTCACCAAAATCTTGATAGTCAATCCTAAACCCACCCACCCCTGACCCAAATCTAAACATTGGCACCGACTGTAATTTTCCCACACATGCTCACCACTTTGGCCCCTACCAAAACTCTGAAGTTCCTTTTTATTCTTTTCTGAGTTCCACTTTGCTACTTTCTGTTCCTATCATGATCTGGACCCAGACTAACTCTCAAAGGACTCAAAAAACATGTCATTGGGCTTCCCTGGTGGCACAGTGGTTGAGAATCTGCCTGCCAATGCAGGGGACACGGGTTCGAGCCCTTGTCTGGGAAGATCCCACATGCCGCGGAGCAACTAGGCCCGTGAGCCACAGTTACTGAGCCTGCGCATCTGGAGCCTGTGCTCCGCAACAAGAGAGGCCGCGATAGTGAGAGGCCCGCGCACCGCGATGAAGAGCGGCCCCCACTTGCCGCAACTGGAGAAGGCACTCGCACAGAAACGAAGACCCAACACAGCCATAAATAAATAAATAAATAAATAAAAATTAAAAAAAAAAAACAACAACACGTCATTGCATTCAAAGTGTACAAAATTTGAATACATTCTCCTCAAAAGCAAGTAAGTAGGGACTTCCCTGGTGGTCAGTGGTAAAGAATCCACCTTGCAATGCAGGGAACGAGGGTTAGATCCCTGGTCAGGGAACTAAGATCTCACATGCCGCGAGGCAACTAAGCCCGCGTGCCACAGCTACTGAGCTCGCCCACCTCAACCAGAGCCTGCCTGCTGCAAACTACAGAGTCCATGCACTCTGGAGCCTGCGTACCACAACTAGATTAGAGAAAACCTGCCGCCCAACTAAGAGCCCGCGTGATGCAACGAAAGATCCCCGCATGCCGCAACTAAGACCTGATGTAGCCAAAAAAATAATAAAAATTTTTAAAAAAATGTAACTAAGTAAACGTGAAACTTTTTAGCTAAAATTATTTTTCATGTGTGTTTTAAGAAGTGACTTTTCTTCTTATAGATTCAAAATTATGTTTTAAAATTTAAAAGGAAATATAGTTTACACTTAATAAATATACAAAATTAATCAAATTTAAATGGTTTTTAGAAATTTTAATTCCATCTTATTAAACACTTTTAGAAAAACTGAACTGTTCTCAAAATAGCATCCAACTAGTTGCCAACATGAAGAATTGCTACCCTGCTTCACACGTCATGTCCAGACCTACATATGCACAAGTTTAAGTTATGTGAATTGTTCAATACTGTACAGTGTTCCTCAGCTGCCATGTGCAACTGTTATGAAGACAGTGCTGATTCATGAGACCCTTCAGAACATGAAAAAAAACAAGTAAATGGACACTTTGTTATGCAAGTGTCTGTCATATCCGTGCAACCCGAGAGGAGAGATATGAGAACTGCATTTACCTTTTCTTTCACTTAAAAGCTTCTGCTGCTCAAATCTTCCCCGCAGCTCCAAAGCAGGGTCCATCTCTGGCATTGGCCGAAGCTCAGCTGACACTCCTCCCACAGACCCGTGCAGGAATCTTTGTTCTGAGAACAGTGGGCAAGAGATGTGGAGCAGTGTTCCCTGGGGCCTGAGCAGTGTTAGAACGGAGATGTTTACGTTTACAGCCTGCTGAGCGCCAGGCACCCTGTGGTTCTTGGCATGGATTTGTTTGGGGGTGGACATTCTCCAGAACCCTCTGAAGGGCGGTTCTTAGGCAGGGTCGCTCTTGTCCTGGTCGAGGGGACCCCACTGCTCCATGGTGCCGAGTTCTTTGCTGCTTGGAAACATTTGGCATAAACAGTGCCTTTTACCTGGAATATTCTCTTTCCTAGTCTTTGAAATCCTTCGGGTCTCAGTTTGAAAATTCACTTCTCAGGGCTTCCCTGGTGGCGCAGTGGTTGAGAGTCTGCCTGCCAATGCGGGGGGCACGGGTTCGAGCCCTGGTCTGGGAGGATTCCACATGCCGCGGAGCAACTAGACCCATGAGCCACAATTACTGAGCCTGCGCGTCTGGAGCCTGTGCTCCGCAACAAGAGGCCGCGATAGTGAGAGGCCCGCACACCGCGATGAAGAGTGGCCCCCACTTGCCGCAACTAGAGAAAGCCCTTGCACAGAAACGAAGACCCAACACAGCCATAAATAAATAAATAAATAATTTTTTTAAAAAAAAAGAGCAGGCTCTGCAGTCAGCTTGCCCACCTCTAAAAAATTCACTTCTCAGACAGCCTCATCTGTTCTCTATATCCAGACTGCCCCACCCCCCCCCCGCCCCACTATTCTCATGGAACCCAGTTCTTTCCCTTCTTGGAATTTATTACAATTAATAATAATGAGAGCATTAAAACTAATTTGTGTATTTATGGCTTTACCATCTGTCTTTCTCACAAGAATGGAAGCTCCATGAGGGCAGGGACCACATCTTTTTGTCCATCACTGTATAACCAGTATTGTTTGGCACAGAGTCAGTGCCCAGGAAATACTTGTTGACTGACTCTCAGCTGTGAGTTTCCTTACCTTTCATGTCAGGGTTTTAGTGTCTGCCTTATAAATATCATCATGAGGGTGGTGAAAGAATGGGAACAAGGGCCTCACGCACGGTAGGTGGTCAATAAATGCTATTATGATTATTACACATTCAGAGTCAGATGAGGACCAAAGAATCTTGGAGGTTGGGACTTGAGGGCTATTTAGGGTTGGATGGGTTTCATGGAATAGGGATTCCAGGAGGGAACAGCTTGAACAAAGGCATGAAGGAGAGAAAGTACAAAGGAAATAAGTAAACCTATGGGGCTGGATGGAGAGTAGGGTATGAGACAGCCCCGTAGTTAGAAAGGCAGATTGGAGCCAGATCAGGGAGAGCCTTGAATGCCAACTCAGCACACTTAAACTTGATCGTAGGGACCCAATGACGATTTTTGAGCAAAGGTGTCAACAGAAGAAGTGGTATTTTAGGAAGATTAATTATGGCACATCTGAATCAGGTGGACCTAGGAAGTGGCGAAAGGCAAAAAGACTGTTTCATTCAAATTCCATCTCTAATCGTTTCGACTGTATAAAATATAAAAGGGTTAAGAACAAAAGCTCTGACAGGAGACAGAGCTGGTTACCATCTGGCTGATACTGAGCAGGTCACTTCACCTCCCTGGGCCTCAGTTTCTCCACCTATAAAATGGAGATAATAATCTCTACCTTGCCTATCTCACTGGACTCTTGTCCAGTGAAAATCACATGAAATAAGGAATTCCCTGGTAGTCCAGTGGTTAGGACTCAGCGCTTTCACTGCTGAGGCCCAGGTTCAATCCCTGCTCCAGGAGCTAAGATCCCTCAAGCCGCACAGCCAAAAAAAAGAAAAACTGTGCTCATTAATTCACTCATGAAAAAAATGAACCCCAATCATGTGTCAAGTTGTGCTGTAAATGCTGAGGAGACAGAGATGAAGCTGAAGTGCTCCGAAAAGGAGCACATAATTACCAATTTTTGAGCCCTCACTGTATGCAGCTTTCCATCTGTCATCTCACTTAATCTGCACAACATCCCTACTAGGTCAGTGCTTTATCAAACCCACTTTATAAATGAGGAAATGGAGGCCCAGAGAGGTTAAATCTGTCACCCAAGGACGTTCACCTCTTAAGCGGCAGAGCTTAGAGCTTGGGCTCAGGACTGACCCATGCCTGACACAGCTGCCTCCCTCCTAGTTCTAGACCTTTGAATACATCTGCCTGATTCCAACCTCTAGGTCTCTATCTTGCTGTTCCCTTTCCAGGTATAGCCCATCCCACTTTTTTTTTTTTCCTTTTTTTCTTTTTTCTTTCTTTTTTTTTTTGGCTGCAGAACCCCCCTCACCTTTTTGAATTTCAAGTTTTAGATCAGGTTTCAGGAAGCCTCTAGGTCCCCCAATAGGGCCCCTCTTCTGGGCTTCCTCTGCACTTAGCCAAACCTCTCCCATGATATTAATCACATCAACACTACATCCCTTGTCTCTAAACTCTTAAAAAAGCATGTTCCTGGGAATTCCCTGGTGGTCCAGTGGTTAAGCCTCCACGCTCTCACTGCTGAGGGCCCGGGCTTGATCCCTGGTTGGGGAACTGAGATCCCACGAGCTGCAAGGTGAGCCAAAAAAAAAAAAAAAAAGTTCCTTATCAGTAAAAAGATATTTAGGTGGACACCCAGAATATAGGCATGTTTCTTTATAAAGTATATACACATGCATCTATCAACCCATATACATTAAATATTAGTAAATCCTAGTTTTTATTTTTTTAATGAAAAAGAAAGATAAATACAGGATCTGATGTCATATTTTCTTCCCATGCCCCATTTACCACCAACAAATTATCAATACAAATCAGCATCTCTAAGCCAAAGCTCAGGGCGCGGGAGGACCTGGTACAGTGATGCCATCCTTCAGGCCACTGAGGATCTGAGTTTTCAGCCTCTTCCCTCAGTGGGCCAGGCAGGGGGGTGGGTTCGGGGCAGGAGCACCTCCCACAGTGCTGCCACCCTCTTGAGCCAGCAGGAGGTGGGGGTAAAGCTGAGCCCGGATTAGCTGGGGCCCGCAGGGAAGCTTCTAAGGCTGCAGGGTGGCCAGAGCAGGGGCTGTGGATAGGTGCAGGCACCATGCCGCTGCAGGACGACACCCTCCGAGAGGTGTGGGCCTCAGACAGGTCTGGAAAGCCCTCACCTCATCCTACCTGAACCCTGGTTGGGGGGCCAGATGGAGGGTTTGGGGAGGGGCAGGAAAAGGGGAGGGAGACAGACTGATTCCTTTGTTACCCTCAGCGGGCATGAGGAAGAGGGCCAGAGCCCAGAGGTCCAGCAGCGCACCAAGCAGGTATGTCACCCCTGCTTGGAGAAGAGACAGAAAGAGCCCCCCATGCAGGGTAGAGGGTCTGAGAGTGGGGAGGGTCCCCCTCAGCAGCCTCTGGGGCTTGTTGCTTCCCTGGAGGTTTTTGTTTTGTTCTGTTTTTGCACGAAGGGGGTGTTTGGGGGTATGGGGTGTCCAGGGGATGAACTTGGGCTTTGGGGCATTGGAGGTGGCCGTGGTACACGGGAGGGGGTCATCCTTCCTCACCCCAAGAAGGGGCGCAGTTCCACTCCAGATAATCTGCGGTTATTTCTGGCGGCTCAAGGGATTAGAGAGTGATAGGCAGCCCTCAGAGCCCCCCTTTCCTTCCCCTCCCTCCTCTTGACCCCCACTCTGCAGCGACAGAAGTTGAGGAAGAAGAAGACAGAAGCCCCAGAGTCCCCCTGCCCCACGGGATCCAAGCCCCGGAGACCTGGAGGCATGCGGAAGGCTGAGCCCCAGGGCGCCCCCCAGGGTGAGGGTCACGGGAGGGAAGGACCGCAGGCGAGGGTGCCCTTGAGTCTGGGAACCCTCCCTGGGAGCAGGGGCGTGGGAGGGGGGGTAACTGGAGGGGTAAGGGGCGGAGCGGGCTTGGGGTTGAGCTGGGGGGTAGGAGGAGTGTAGGGATGATGAAAGCTGGGAGAGGGATGTCCAAGGTGGAAGCAGAGCCCAAGGGAGACCCCAGGGTGAGGAGCCTGAGGGGGAGTGGACGCCGTTGGAGGTCCCGCCTGACCCGCGCATCTCGGCTCAGCGGGACGGAGGAGGAGCCCGCGGGAGGAGCCCTCCCGGGAGCCCGCCGAGGCCAGGGAGCTGCAGACGGTCTATGCCAAGTTCCTCAGGGACCCCGAGGCCAAGAAGCGCGACCCCCGGGAGACCTTCCTGGTAGCCCGCGCCCCAGACGCGGAGGACGGTGAGAGAGCGCCAGAAGGAAGGGGGCGTCTGGAGAGGAGGAGGGAAGGGGCTGGACAGGAACAGCAGATGGAGAGAGGCAGACAACTCGGAAAAACCGCGTGCACGTCCCTGGCTTCGTCTCTGAGCTAGGAAAACCTTTATTCTCGTGTTCTTGTCCCATCTTCGGGAGGGGGAAACCGAGGCACATTGAGGTTAAGAGTTTTGCCTTAAACTGCAGCTTCCCTGGTGGTCCGGTGGGTAAGACTCCACCCTCCCAATGCGGGGGGCCCAGGTTCCATCCCTGGTCGGGGAAATAGATCCCACATGCATGCCGCAACTAAAGACCCCCACATGCCACAAGGAAGATCCTGCGTACTGCAACAAAGACCCGGCACAGCCAAAAAATTTTTTAAATAAATAAATATTTAAAAAAATTAAAAAACAAAAAAACCCTGCAGCTAGGGGCTGGAGGTAGCTCAGATGGGTCTGGCTAGAAGTTAGAAACGGCAACAGACCAGGACAGGGAGAAGCAGAGTGGGAGAAGCAGCACAGGTGTCTTTTAGAAGGGGCTGAGAAGGGGAAACTGAAAGACCCCAGGAGAGTGTGTGAGGAGCTGAGGGTCCCAGAGAGAGAGGAAGGACCTGCAGAGAAGGGCATTTTCCCAGAACAGGATTGCCAAGCCCTCAGCATCCCCCCAACTCCAGCTCTCTCTCCTGACTTGTAGACCTTGGAAGACTCTGGGGTCACCCCCTTCTTTGAGGAAGGCGCCGAAACTCCTTTCTTCCTCCTGTTTCTGTTCCAGAAGGGGAGCCTCCTACCCCCAGCTCCTTCACCGCCTCCCAGCAATCTGGAAGGACTGGGCTCCCCAGATAATGGGGCCCACCCCAGCCCCCGTTATGAGGAGTTTTTACCTGCAGGGGATGAGGAGGAGGAAGAGGACAAGGAGGAGAAGGAAAAGAAAGAGGAAATCCGTCTGCCACCCAAGAAGCCCCCCAAAGAGAAGGCTTCTGCAGACATCAAGGAGAGGAAGGCCAAGGCCCAGGGTCCAAAGGGTGGGTGTTGAGGGTCCAGAGGCGGCAAAGACACACAAAACTAGCCCTGCCCCTGAGGGGCCTGGTGTCTCATGGATACGCAGGAGTTGAGACATCAAAAAGCTCCCCGGTGCCTGGACCCAAGAGTTTTTCCCTTTGGTGGTTTCTTCCCTCCGATGGTCCTTAAATCAATATGTGCTCCCTCCACCATCCCCCCAGCCCCCTGCCCAGGGTGCTCTGTGAGCCAGGGAGGGCAGATGATTTTAGTTCTCTTTGTGATTTTTTTTTTAACTCTAGATGGATTATTTTTATGATTTTTACAAAAGTATCAAAGTGATTATAGTAAAAAATCAAACAGTGAATAAATGCTGTGATAGCTCCCTGGCTGGGGAACCTTGCCCCATGGGTACTGGGGCCTGGTCTACATGTGGACATGTAGCTAGGACCTTGGGCTTCTCGGAGGGGTGGGGAGGACTGTCTGGAGCACTGACCACAGGAGGTTTTCTGGAGGAGATGGGGTGGGAGCTGGGATTCAGAGGCTCAGTTAGGAGGCCTGGCATTCATCCATTCATTCATTCATTCATTAACTACTTATTAAACTCCTGGTGTTCATCCAGTCCTTTTTGGACTCAGGGTTAAAAACAAGACAAGCAGAAGGTGCTCTGGGGCTCCCTGGGGACTGAAGGAACAATGAGTGGATTGGAAGGTGGCTCTTCTTTGTCTAACTCCCACCCTCCATTTCCAGAGGACCTGGGAAGCCCTGTCCCCCCACTGAAACCTCTGCGGATTAAGAAGAAGGAGGCATCAGCAGGGGAAGGGACCAAGATGAGAAAGATGAAGAAGAAAGGTGAGCCTGGTCTGTGGAGGAACAAGGGACTCTGGGTGAGGCGGGGGGTGTGACCTCTTCACATCCACACACACAGGGTCCGGGGAGGCCGACAAGGACAGCTCAGTGAGCCCGACCAGAGTGAGGAAGAAGACGCCGGCAGCCATGTTTCTGGTTGGGGGGGATGACCCTGGGGAAAAAGCTCTGAAGAAGAAAGGTGGGTGGCAGTGGCCTCTGGTGTCAGGACATCCAGAGGCAGTCGTGGGTGTGGAAGGAGGGATACAGCATAGGGTGAGGAGTAGGAGTTCTAAAGTCAAAGACTTGGTATATGTATGGATTATTCGCTTCGCTGTATAGCAGAAACTGACACAGCAGTGTAAAGCAACTATACTCCAATAAAAAAAATAATAAAGTCAGAAGACTGGGGGCATCTTGACCCCCACTTTAATAGCTGTGTGGCCTCAGGCAGTGTCTTAGCTTTTCTGAGGCTATTACTTTCTTTTCTTTTCTTTTTTAAATTTACGTATTTTATTTATTTATTATTTTTGGCTGCATTGGGTCTTCGTTGCTGTGCGCGGGCTTTCTCTAGTTGCGGCGAGCGGGCTTCTCATTGCGGTGGCTTCTCTTGTTGTGGAACACGGGCTCTAGGCACGTGGGCTTCAGTAGTTGCGGCTCGCGGGCTCTAGAGCGCAGGCTCAGTAGTTGTGGCGCACGGGCTTAGCTGCTCCGCGGCATGTGGGATCTTCCCGGAGCAGGGCTCAAACCCATGTTCCTTGCATTGGCAGGTGGATTCTTAACCACTGCGCAGCCAGGGAAGCCCTATTACTTTCTGATAATAGTGAAAGGGGGTTGCTCTCTTGTGGTTGTGGGAGGGGTCCAAGTGAGGCATGGGTGTTGGACGTACCTTGCAAAACATGATGGGTTCTGCCAGGGTAAGGGGTTAACAGACTTGCTCCCCTACAATGCTCAGGCACTCCCAAAGGCTCAGAAGAGGAGAAGGAGGAGGAGGAGGAAGAGGTGGCAGCTGTGGTGACCAAGAACAGCAATCAGAAGGGCAAAGCAAAAGGAAAAGGCAAAAAGGTTGGAGCCCAGACGGGAGAGGGTGAGGTACCTCCAGGGAGCAGTGGCAGGGGCCTGGGCTTGGGGGACCTGACTGTGGGATCTCGTGGGCTGGGACCATGGAGTCACTTGGCGTTAGAATCTTAGCTGCCTCTCTGGTGACAGGATATGAGGACAAAGGGAACCAGGTTTGTGAGAACAGAAGAGGCAGTTGTGGGGTCACCAGGCTGGGACTGGCCACCCGGGGGCCTTATGTCACCCGCTCTGAGCCCTCCCCCCTGCAGCCTAACTATCAGACACAGCCGGAGATGCTCTCATGGCCCCCACATGAGAGCCACACATTTTCTGTACCAGGGAGGTGGAGCACAGGCAGACAGACACATGCATACACATCCCTGGGCACACTGACTGACTGACAGCCAGCTGTAGTTGAGCTATTTTTTTTTTTAATTGGGGTATAGTTGCTTTACAATGTTGTGTTAGTTTCTGCTGTACAGCAAAGTGAATCAGCTATATGCATAATATATCCCTTCTTTTTTGGATTTCCTTCCCATTTAGGTCACCACAGAGCATTATGTAGAGTTCCCTGTGCTATACAGCAGGTTTTCATTAGTTATCTATTTTATACATGTTAGTGTATATATGTCAATCCCAATCTCCCAATTCTTCCCACCTTCCCACCCATCCACCCCGTACCTGAGTTATTAAAATAGTTCCACTCTGCTGCTCTGAGATACTGCTCAGAGTGCCTTCTGCTCTCCCACCCAGGCCCTCCCAACCTTCCAGCATCCAAACTATCCAGCAACCAAAGGGTTAACATTGGCCATCAGAGGCCTCCAGGACCTCCTCCAGTCCTACCAGTGTCCACTCTGATGGGGCAGTCTCCATGGGCAGAACACGTTGTTAAATATTTCCTATACAGCCACCACTCACAAACAGGACTCAGGTACCAACATGCACAGGCAGGAGTAAGCGGGAGAGAGAGGTCGAACTGGAGAAAGAAAGTGATGAAAGTCTTCGAGAAACAGGTTTCCATGAATGGAGAGATCATCCTGAGGGCAGAGCCTGGGGGGATCTTAGTTTGTGGGTTTATTCCTTTGTACAGGAGTGGTCAGGTCTTGGGGGACTGATTCACATTAGCCAAGATCACCAGAAACTGATATATAACTGAAAGGCCAGTTTATTGTCTTCCAGAAAGAATATAACTGCAGTACAGCCTTCAATATAGTAGGCCCTTGAAATTCACCTCTGTAGAAATGTTTGAATGAGTCTGGCTTTCCCCACACCACATTCCAAACACAGTCTTGGATTTCCCAAGTTTCTTCTGGAGCAGCCTAGAGCGGAGAAGAGATGCCACTTACCTGGAGGCTAAGGGCCCGCTCCCTAACACCAGCCTCACTTCACACACAGTGCAAACCTGCCCTCAGCAAAAATGGGCAACCTCAGCACATCAGGGCTTCTTAGTGACTCCCAGACAGCATTTACACCTGAAATGCACACAGCCAGGTGGCAGTCCCTTGTCTCCCCAGCTGGGAAACTTGGAGTTAGAGTCTTGGTTCCCCCTCTTGTGAGGGACAGAACATGACAGCAAAGGGCACTAGGTTTGTAAGAACAGAAGAGGCAATGGTAGGGTGGTCACTAGGCCACCCTAGGGCCTAATGCAACCACATAGTTATTAAAAGTTTTTCAATGAGCAAAATGAGCTTATTTATTCATTCATTGTATTGACTATGTATTGCTATATAACAACCACCCCAAAACTTAAAACGACAATTTATTTTCTTAATTTCTGTGAGTCAGAAATCTAGGAGTGGCTTAGCAGGGGTAGTTTTGGCTCAGGGTCTCCTGTGAGGTTGCAGTCGAGATGTCAACTGGGGCTGTGGTCATTCTGAAAGCTTGACTGGAAATGGAGGATCCACTTCTGAAATGGTTCACTGTCATGATTGTTGGCTGGAGGTCTCTCCAGAGGCTGCTTGAGTGTCCTTAAGACATGGCAGCCAACTTGCCCCAGAGCCCAAGAGTGGCCCAAGAGATACAGCAAGGCAGAAGCTGTAATATCTTTTATGACCTAGCCTTAGAAGTGACCGCCCATCACTTCTGCCATATCCTATTGGTCACAAAGACCAACCCTGATACAGTGCGGGAGGGGTCTACACAAGGGCGTAAATACCAGGAGGCAGGGAGCATCGGGGGCCATGTTGGAGGCTGGCTGCTACATTCATTGAGTATTTACTGTCTGCTATAATTATATAGTGGTAGCTGACACTTCTATAACACCATGTGCTTAGAACACAGCAATCCGCACCTTCAGCCTCACCTCAGTTCACCCCCTGAGAGCATCCATATGATGGAAGGTCTTTCTAAAGGCTCTGGGTTTAACAGCATTCAAAGCCCAGCTTCACCTCTTACTATGCGAACTTGGACAAGTTATTTAAGCTCTCTGAGCCTCAGCTTCTTCACCTGTATAATGGAACAACTACCTCAGTAGCTACTGATAAGAGGAATGAGTTAATATTTGGAAAGTGCTTAGAATAATTCCTGGCACATTGGTAGACTTTCTATGAGTGTCTGTTAAATATATAAACTAAGGTCTGTCCCAGGTATCCACCCCAACCCTACATACTTCTCAGATGAAAAAACTGAGTCACAGTGTGGTTAAAACTTAACAACCATGACAGACAGTTAGTGGTGGAACCAGGATTTGAACCCAGGCTGTCTGGCTCCAGAGCCTGGGCTCTTAACCACAAGCTACACAAAATAGTAATACAGCACAAAGCTCCCCAGAGCCTCCTAACAAGGCCTGGCGAGCTGCTGGGGGAGGGAGAGGGGCCGGCTGCACTCTAACAGCCTCTGTTCTCTCCCCAAACAGAAAACGGTGAGTTGTCCTGCCTGCCCTGCCTGCATCCCGGCACTGGGGACCTGCTGAGGGCCGGGGAGCTAGTGCTCTGGGGCTGATGCACCCTCTGCTCCCACCCAGAAGGAGGAGAGGGCCCCATCCCCACCCGTGGAAGTGGACGAACCCCAGGAGTTCGTGCTTCGGCCTGCCCCCCAGGGCCAGACGGTCCGCTGCCGGCTGACCCGGGACAAGAAGGGCATGGACCGGGGCCTGTATCCCTCCTATTTCCTGCACCTGGACACAGAGAAGAAGGTGGGTTGGAGAGAGGTGGCAGCCAGTGGGACGGAGAGTGGAGGGGCCAGGACCCAGACTGAGGGAGAGTCTAGAGCCAAAGTGGGGTGGGGGGAGGGCTGCGGGGCAAATGGGCCTTCTCTTTCCCCGGGTGCACCTCCTTCCTCCAGCGCATCTCTGCGACCCCTCTCCCCAGGTGTTCCTCCTGGCTGGCAGGAAACGGAAACGGAGCAAGACAGCCAATTACCTCATCTCCAGCGACCCCACCAATCTGTCCCGAGGAGGGGAGAATTTCATCGGGAAGCTGAGGTGGGGCTGGGAAGCTCAGTGGCCAGTCACCTCTGTCCCCTTGTGCCTGGCAGAGTGCTCACCACATCGGACACTCTGGAATTGTCCCCTGGCCCGGGGCTTCTCACACTTTGACAGGCATAGATCACTTGGGGGTCTTGTTAAAATGGTTCAGTGGGGGGAGTTCCCTGGTGGCTTAGTAGTTAGGATTCTGGGCTTTCACTGCCGTGGCCCAGGTTCAATCCCTGGTCTGTGGGACTGAGATCCCACAAGCTGCAGGGTGAGCCCCCTGCCCCCCACCACCCAAAAAAAATGTTCAGTGGGTCTGGGCAAGGAGTGAGGTTCTGCATTTCTAAGAAGCACCCAGGTGATGCCCACACTGCTGGTCCAGAGACCTCACTTGGAGTAGGACATAAGGTCCATGGGACAGGGATTATGCCTGTCTTGTTCATGGTTGAATTCCTAGCACGTGGCACATAGTAGCTATTCAATAAATATTTACCAACTGAACGAACGAATAAATATTCAGCACCTATGCTGTGCTATGTCTCTCCATATAGCTCATTCAATCCTCACCACAAATCTGAGAGGTGAAGGGAAAGTGAACCCCCGAGTCAGGCCTTATTTCTTTAATTTATTTATTTAACAAACACTTATGTAAGGCCTACCTATGTGTTAGGTGTATTTCTAAGTAACTTCCAAATATTAATCCATTCAATCCTCTTATCAACCAAATGCGGTAAATACTGTTATCATGCCCATTTTACAGATGGGGAAGTTGAGACTAAGAGTTTAAGTAACTTGCCTGGGGTCATACAGCTAGTAAGAGATGGAGCTGAGATTTGAAAGCTGCCCAGTCTCCTTCTAGATCCAGCTTTTAAAAAGACTTCATGGGGGAAGCCAGGGGCAGGGGACCTGAATTGCTCGGGTCCTAATACACACCCATGCTTGAGGTAGGAAGCTCTCAAAGCTTGGCTGTGAGGAAGGGTCTGGGAGGAAGGGTGTGGACCCTCCTCAGCCCCGCCCCCAGCTCCACCCTGCTTGCAGGTCCAACCTCCTGGGGAACCGCTTTACCGTCTTTGACAACGGGCAGAACCCGCACCGCGGAGGTAGCACGGATGTGGGGAGCCTTCGGCAGGAGCTGGCGGCTGTGATCTATGTGAGAGTCCCACCTGTCCCCCGCGGCAGGCAGGCCCCTCCTCTCGCCGGGGCCGGCCTAACGCGCATCTCCCTCCCAGGAAACCAACGTGCTGGGCTTCCGAGGTCCCCGGCGCATGACGGTCATCATTCCCGGCATGAATTCGGACAAGGAGAGGGTCCCCATTCGGCCCCGCAATGTGAGCCCCGCACCTCCCTGAAGCCCTTCCCAGAGGGTCCTGCTCCGTACTGACCTGCTTGTAACCCACTCCTGGGAAGCTGGGGGGCGGGGGAGGGGTGCTCAGCCTGCCCAGTACCCAAACCCCTGAGCACACCCATCACCCTGTCACAAATCACCCTGTCACCCCATCACCCTGTCACAAATTCATTCTGGCAACTTGTGGAATGAATTCCCCAAGAATTCAGTTTTTCACTGAATTCACCGAAACAGGCACAATAGGGATTGTTTTGTTTTGCTTTGTTTTTTTCAGTTTACATCAAATCCATTCATATATTCATTCAACACACATACATTGAGTGCCAGGTATTAGTCTAGGCAACTGGAGACATCAGTGGACAAAACAAAGATCTGCACTCATGAAACTGGCATTCTAGTGGAGGGAGGCAGACAGTAGACAATAATTGTGATAAATAAGTAAATTGTGTAGTATGTTAGAAGGTGATAAGTACTGTGGGGAAAAAAGAAAAAGTCGAACAAGGGAAAGGAGATGAGGGGTGTGTGTGTGTGTGTGTGTGTGTAGGTTTCAATTTAAATACAGTGGTCAGAGTGAGCCTCACTGAGAAGATGAAATTTGAAGGAGGTGAGGAGCAAGCCTGCAAATATCTGGGAAAAGAACATTCAGGAAGGGGGAAGAGACAGTGCAAAGGCCCTGAGGCAGGAGTGCCTGGTGGGTTGGAGGAGCAGGTCAGAGAGGTGACAGTGAGGGGCAGATGAGTCTGTATAACTGGTTTTTACTCAGAGAAACAGGAAGCTATAGCAGGGTTTTGAGGAAAGGAGTGATATGATTGACATATTTTAAAAAGCAAAGGTTGTTTGTTTTGTGTGTGTGTGAGTGTGAGGGGTAGGGTAAGATGGAGAGATGGCCTGGAGAGAGGTGGCCTCCTTCAGTGTGTCAGTCCCACGCTCTGCTCCTTAGCACTGCAAGTTGGGTGAGCCCAGGATTTCAGAGATCGATGACTGGCATGTCGACACTCACAGTGATGTCACTTTACTCATTTGCAATGAAAAAGAATACTCCCATCAGCTGATCACACATCCCTCCCTGCTGGAAAGTCACACTGTAATCAGAGGCCTGGCCAACCCATGGGGCACGAGCCCTGGGAGGCTCCGGTCTTTAACAGCCTGTGGGTTCCACAGTTGCTCCTTCCGTCCTGGAATAAACACATAAATCCTCCAGAGGCAGTGCCTCCCACGTGTGTTTGGGCTTGGTAAGAACTACCCAGTGCTGCTTTGGGTACCTCTTCATCATCTTACAGTTCATTCATTCCACAGTCATTTATTAAAGCCAGGCACTGAAGATCCAAAATCAACACAAGAGTTACCATCAAAACAATATCTGATATTTATTGAGCATTTACTCTGTGCCGGGAACTGATCTAAATAACACTTCATGCACTATTAATCATTTAATCTTCACAAAACCCTGTTGTGAGGGAAACTGAGGCACAGAGCCATTAGTCAAATACTGTGCATGCTGTTAGGGTATCTAATTCTGTCCATAACAGTGCAGTGGGAGAAATGGTAAGAGCAAGGTGTAATGGAAGCTCAGAGCTGACATCTAAATCAGACATGGGGTCAGGAAGGCTTCTTGGAGGACACGATCTTGAGTGGACTCATTCTAAGTCATGAACATGAACAGATGACAAAGAAACTAAGGAAAGAAATGTCTCAAGAGCACCATCATACAGACACTGCGCCTTCCTTCCAGAAACTCGTCCAGGACATTTTATTTTAACTACTCTTTACCTATACATCTCTCCAAGCTCAACTGTGAGCTCCTTGTAAGTCCTAGAATAGCTGGTTCATCCTTGTAATAGGTGCCAGCATATGGCCGTTCCTAAGACCCCCTTGGGCACCAATGGCATCGAGCACCTCCTGTATGCCAGATGCTACTTTCCACTTTCCAACCCTCCACTTTGGCATCCCACAGCAAAGCCCATTCTCACAGATACACACCCTGCCCATAAGGACGCCACAGAGACCGCGCATGCGCTCAAGGATACCCCGCATGGACGTTGACACCGAGGCTGCACACACACAAGGGCATGCACACATCCCCAGCCCCCCCACCACCACCAGTCCTGAGATATCTCAGCCACCCCTAACTGTCCTCTCCCTAATACTGCCCCACCCGTGGCACCCCAGGCCAGCGACGGGCTGCTGGTGCGCTGGCAGAACAAGACACTGGAGAGCCTCATCGAGCTGCACAACAAGCCCCCCGTCTGGAATGATGACAGTGGCTCCTACACCCTCAACTTCCAAGGCCGAGTCACCCAGGCCTCGGTCAAGAACTTCCAGATTGTCCACGCCGATGACCGTGAGTATCTGAGGACCCAAGCCAGGCTGTTCCCCACCACCTCCGTGACCTCAACCCTTACTCAAGTCTTTCCCCCACCCCCCATCTCTCTCTCTCCCTCTTTCTCTCTCTCTCTATATATATAAAACACACACACACACACACACACACACACACACACACACACATACTGGAGTGGAGCTGTCCTTTATCTCTGGAGCCAGAACATTCAGGAAGGTTACTGTCTCCTGCGGGGGCATTGACATGGTGCTCCCAGGAGCCTCATATATTCCAAGCAGGTGTCTTGGGGCTCACTGTTCCAGGCCGTCTTTCTAGCACTGACTAGAGCCTGGGGTAGATATTGGGGTATTCTGGGTAAGACTGTATTGAAGGGACAGTTACGCTGCTGGAGCTTAAAAGACATTGATAGGGAGTTCCCTGGCGGTCCAGTGGTTGGGACTCAGCACTTTCACTGCCGTGGCCCTGGGTTCAATCCCTGGTCAGGGAATTAAGACCCCGCAAGCTGATACCGCAAGCCACGTGACGCATCCAAATAATAATAATAATAATAATAAATAAAAATTTAAAAATAAAAAAGACTGACAGACCAACCCCCATGTGGCCAAGAAGGATGCTGAGGCTCACAGAGGGCCGCCCATTATCCAAAGTCTCTCAGCAACTCCAGGCAGTTACCCTGGCCCTCAAAATTTATTTCATAAACACTTACACAGTGCTTTCTATGGACCAGGCACTGTTCTCAGGACTTCACAGATACTGAATCATTAAATCTTTTCAGGAATTCCCTGGCGGTCCAGTGGTTAGAATTCTGTGCTTTCACTGCTAAGGGCATGGGTTCAATCCCTGGTCGGTGAACTAAGATCTCTGCAAGCTGCGCCACCGAAAAAAAAAAAAATTAAATCTTTTCAACAGCCCTGTGAGAAAGGTATTATTATTGTCCCTATTTGGCAGAGGAGAAAACCAAGGCACAGAGAAGTTAAGTAACTTATACATATAGCTTGTGAGAGGCAGAGGTGGGATTAGAACCCAGGTAGTCTGGCTCCAGTGCCCAACCCCATGAGGATGGTTGCCTTTTAGGAGTAGGAAATATAAATCAAGCATTTCTATCGTTCTCTCTCCAGTGAGGTCAAAGGCCTGCCCTCGAAGAGTTACGGAAACAAAATGTACCTTGAACACAATTAAGTGAAAATGTCCCCTGTTACAAGCCTTGGGGAGAGGTCCCCACTAGGGTGAAGGGGTTTGGATATGGAAAGTTATCTCCCAGGGGCTTTCCAGGTTCCCAGGATCGGTTAACATTGAGCGAGTTCCCCACCCCCACTCCATCCTAGGGATGTGCCCCCTGTGTCACCTGTCCTGAGGCCTTGAAAAACCGCTCTCCAGATCACATTTCTGGTGGAGCCTGGTCGGCCGAGGTTGGGGGTATTTTTAGCAACATCCTGTCCCTATGGATGCTGGGGGAGGTGTTGGGATTGAGGCTGGAAACCTGGGCCAGATATGGGATGGGGGCTGAGGGGGCCACTGGTTAAGGAAGGGAACCATGAGGCTGGTGGTCTAAGACAGGACTTGGGGTCTGGGGGTGGGAAGAAGGAATGGGGCAAAGACAACAGAGGCGTTGGAAAGGAAGGATTCTAGGCTTAAGGAAGTTTGACCGGTTCCTCTAAGTGTGGGCTGGTCATATGCATAGCCCTGGGCAGCAGAAGGTGAGGCAGGGTCGTCACCCTCAGGGGCTTACAGTGGCTGGTAAAGCTGCAGGCAAGTGGGGCTTGCTGGGCGAGATAAGAGGGTAGATGGACAGTGGGGTGAATAACTGAGACGTGGCTAAGGACTGGGGCCCCAATGCAAGAGTGGGGGACTTCCCACAATGTTGAGGGCACTGTCTGCCAGGAGGGAGAACCCAAGAGGTCTCGGGCCGGCGCCCCCACCCCGCCCCGTCTGTATCCATAGCCGACTACATCGTGCTGCAGTTCGGCCGCGTGGCAGAGGACGCCTTCACCCTAGACTACCGGTACCCGCTGTGCGCCCTGCAGGCCTTCGCCATTGCCCTCTCCAGTTTCGACGGGAAGCTGGCCTGCGAGTGACCCTAGTTGTCCTCAGCGCCCGCCAGGGTTGGGGAAAGGATTCAGTTTGGAGGCTTTAACGGTCCCTTCACCAGAGTCCCCACTGAAGACTCCTCCCTTGTCGGGGGCTGACCCCTCTGTCTCCGGGTGACCTCCATCCACTGCCCAGCCTGGCACAGGCCGAGGCAGGGGAGGAGCTCACACGGCGGGTCGGACGGAGATGAAGAACATCTGGAGTTGGAGCCGCACATCTGGTCGCGGAGCTAGCCTGCGCCGCTTCACCAACACCACCCCCGCCCGGCGCCCCAGTCACTTCCTGTCCAGGAGCAGTAGTCAGTGTTGTTTTAACCCCCTCTGGGACCATACTAGGGCTCCAAGGAGGGGGGCGGGCTCCGAGGAGGGGGTAGGTGATGGGGAACGAAAACCGGGTACCCACATCCCCAATAAAGCTGCGTCCTAGGCCAAGAGGAGCAGTGGTTCTTCAGCGCGTGCGGAGAAAGAGGCGGCGGGAGGGGTCCGGAGCGCGGGAGAGGTCCGGAGGGCGGGCTGGAGGCCTCCCTTCCCCACCCCCAACCCCGCTCAGGCCCCGGGCGCTCCCGCGTCCCCTCCCACGCGCCCATCGTGGGTCCTACCGAAACTCGGCTGGCTCGCGGTGTCGAGACGCCCCCCGCGGGGGCCCCGGGGAGCCGGGCCGAGAGGGAGGGCCCCGGAGGTCCGGGAAGAGGGGGAAAGGGAGAAATTCGAGAAACAAGCCTCTCGGGGAGAACCAGACAAACCGGGTTCGGGCAGGGCGGGCGCAGCCTCCAGGGCGGGGCCGGGTCTGGGGCCCGAGGAGTAAGGGGGCGGGCCCTCGGTCGGGAGAGGGCGCTCCGCCTCGGCCGCTCGGGACTCGGGTAGGGGGTAGGGAGACCCGAAGACCGTGGGCCCCGGCTCCGCCGGGCTCCTAGTGACGCGGCACCCGGGCCCCTGCACCGACGGGAGTCCTGCCCCCGAGGTGGGAGCTCCGCCCTCGGCCCCGCCCAGGCCGGAGCCCCAAATTCCGGCGGGGGACTGGGGAGGTAGGGTAGGGCAAGGGAGGTTGAGAGCGCCGCTCCGGCGGGCGAGGAACGGGGTGCCGGGAGCGGAGAGGCCGGGGGCCGCCTGGGGTCCCGAAGCGTCAGGGTGGGTAGCCCAAGCGCGGTCGGGGGCGGCCCCGCGCGGCCCCGCCCCTCCAGGCCGGTGCCCGCCCCCCTGCGCGCCCCGCCCCCTCCTTCCCCGCAGCCCCCACCCCCAGTCCCGGCTCCTCAACACAAACTTTCCGTCCCGCTCGCTCCCTCCTCCGCGCCCGGCGCCTCCCGCTCCAGCCCGGCTCATTCCGCACATTCCGGTCAGCCCCCTCCCCACGACCCCCCTTCCCCGGCCCCCCTCTTCGCTCCCTCGGGCCCGGCGGAGCCGCCCGGCCGGAGCGCCCCCGCGAGATCGGACCAGGTAAGCCGGGCGGACGCCGGGAGGAGGCCCTGCTGGGAGAGGTGGTTTGGTTGGTTGGTTCTGGGTTGGGGGGGCACTCGAGGGGGGCTGGTTCCCAGAGCTATTGTCCAGCCTGAGCCGGAGCCCCAGATCTGGGTGCCGGGAAGTTTAGAGGAAAGGGGGGGAAGCCCTCCGGGAAGCCCCGCCCACCTCTCCCACCCCACCCCCATCCCCCCCCACCCCCCCGCGACCCGGACGAGTTGTTCGGGGGAGGTCGGGGAGCCGGGAGCTTGGCCCCGGTGCCATCGCCTGGCCCAACGTCCGCCTTTGGGGTGTCGAGGTCGGGGTCTGGGGGCCCGCACGGTCTGGGGGGCCTGCCACCGGGGAGCTCCCAGTCCCGGGCCCCGCCGCCCTTTGGACTCCCAGCTCGCGCTCTCTCGGAGCCCGCTGGGCCCCAGCTCCACGCAGGCCTCGGGCCCGGCCTCCCGGCGCCTAGGCCGGCTCCTGCGCGCGGTGCCCGCAGCCGCGCCGGGTCGTGGAGGGTGTCTGGCAGCAAAGCTGCGCGCCCTGGGCGTGTGCCCCCTGAGGGGCAGGGGCTTAAGTTCCCTCCAGTTCTGCCGCCTGCGTCGGGGTGGAGTTTTCGGAGTTCCAGCCCTGAGCTCTGTGAGCCTGGCTCTAAAGGGGGCTGGATTTGGGGCCTTCTCTTCGCCACGCTTCCTCAGAGCCCTAGTTTAGACTTCAGAGGGTTTGAAGACCGCTTGTCTCCTCTAACCCTAACCCCCCAACACTACCCCCACCATTGTCTGTCGTGCCCTTTACTCCTGCCTGGGGAAGGAAGGCCGGGAGTGCCTGTCTGCGTCTGGTTTCCAGCTTAGCCAGGCCGCACGGCAGTGTCATGGAGACCCCACTGTGTCACCTTTCCAGGAGAGGGGCCCTGATCCAGGGCTGAGAGATTCTTTCTGAACAAGGGGGAATGAGGCGCTGGAGTAGGGCTTCTCAGGGGGCACCTCCTTCTGTGTCTTTACTCGCTCCAGGTAGAGGCAGAACCAGGTCAGGCCTGGACTTGTAGCCCAGGAGAGCAGGGGGTGGGGATGGGGGCTGGACACAGTTCAGAGGGGCTGGTGCGAGCCCACGGCGCCTCTGTATATCCGGCCTCCTGCAGCTGATTCTGTGTCCAAATGTTCCACCCCAGTGCTGGGGGCCAGGGCGCCTCCTTGGCCAGAATGCTGGGGGCAGCCTGGGGCAAGGAGGGAAGTCTAAAGTTGCCAGAAGTTAGAGATTTGGGGGAATTAGGTATTCCTCCCTTCCAGATTCTTGTAGCTCCTTTTCCAAGACCTCCCCCCAGCGGTGCCACCACAGGACGTGGTTCTGTGGTCTTTCTGGATCCCTAGGAGATAAACAGATGTATTTTCTAGGACTAGGCTATATGGTGACAGTGACTTCAGGGGCCCTGGATGCCCCCTCCTCAGAGAGGCTGGGATCCAATGGGAGTCTCAACCTTGTGGGCCTTCCCCCACCACCATCCCCCCAGGGAGGGAACAATAATTAATGCTAATTAGCGCATTTGGGCAAGGGAATGGCTGAGTAGTATGGTCGGTGATTGGCAGGACAGAGGTGTGTGTGTGTGTGTGTGTGTGTCCTGGGCCCTGCTCCCACCCTCACCCTCAGGTTTGCAGACCTTGGTACATTCTGACAGTTGGGTAAATATTAAAACAAAAAGGAGACCTCTCAAACAGAGGAGGTCAAGAAATTAAGAGATGTGGCCCCAGCTGGGTCTTTAACCAGTTGTGTCATCCTGGTGGGCCTCAGTTTCCCTGTTTGGAATCCATGACTTCTCAGGTCCCTTTTCTCTGAGCTTCTCTCGGAGTCTCTGTCTCCTAATCAATCGGCCTTCCCTCTCTTCCCATCATGGAACCTGAAGCTGGTGGGGCCTGGAGAGGTGAGTAGGTGACCCAGTGGTCTAAGAAGAAGGTGAGGGCTAACCAGGGGGTGACTGAGGGCAGCTAAGCCAGGTGAGAGTGGCTGCAAAGGTTACAGGCAGCAGGTATCAGGGGACAGGGAGGCCGGTGGAGTCCGGGGAACTGCCCTGGGTGGTGGCAGTGGGGTCTGGCAAGGCTGGGCAGGGTAAATGGTGTTCAGAGGCCGCCTGGATGGCCGACCCCTCTCCCGGATGCCTCTAGGGGCTCAGGGTGGAAGTTGGAAGGGAGTGAAAGCTCCCAGTCCTGTCCACCTCCTCACTCAGGAAGGGAGAGGAGCCTAGGGGCCGGCTGACAGGGAGGACAGTGGGGGAGGGAGCTGGTGGTGCCAGGCCCCAGGGAGCCAGGGAGCCAAGAGGGCTCCCAATGCTGCAGCTTTCTGTGGAGGTGGCCAGGAGGTCGTAGTCTCTGCTTCCCACGTGGGCGCTGCAGGAGCTGTGGGGTCCGAGGGGTGGCCTTGAGGGTCCAGGTCTCCATGGCCCTCTGGGGCCACCCTGGGGCCATGGCAGGAGCTTCTCTGCTCAGAGCTGGGGTGGAGGCCAGCAGGTCACACTCGGCCCTGTCCCCGTGGCCTCGCCCTGCCCTCCCCTCCCCCCTGGTGTGCCAGCCTAGGGTGGTCTGCAGGAGAGGCCCTGCCCCTCCAGGGAGGACTGTGGAGGGGAGAGGGCTCTGCCTGTCCGCTCAGGGTCCCACAGGGGACTCGGGGCAGGAGCCAGAGAATTCTGTTGCTCTGCGAATCCCCAAAGCCTCGGCCCCTGAGGTTTCCTAGAGTGCTGATTGCTTCCTGTACTCCCTGCCAGGCCCGACAGGACAGGAAGTGATAGAGGGAAACGAGAGTGCCACTGTGTGTGCCGCTGGATGTGTGTGAGAGAGAGAGAAGCCGAGTGGGACACTCTGTGTGGGTGACGCTTGGGGGGTGGATGCAGGTGGGGGGAACTGGGTAAAACCAGTTTGTGTGTGTGACTGCATGTGAGAGCAACTGTATGCGACATTGTGACTTTGTAACATTCACGTGTGAGGGAAGCTATGATATTCTCAGTGTGTGACTGACACTGCAGGTACATGAGGGAAACTATGAATGATGTTCTTAGTGTGTGACTGACGCTGCGTGTGTGTGTGTGTGTGTGTGTGAGGCTGTATGGGGGACCTATGTGTGTGAGGGGCCATCACATGGGGTACGTTTATGAAAGACACCGTCTGCTTGACCAGCGGTGTGAGCTCACACTCGTGTCTGGATGGGATTGCGATGCTCCAGGTGTGTGAGGGACATTGAGATTGTGTGATGCCGTGAGTGTCAGAAGCAGAATGAATGACACTCTGTGTGACGTATGTTGCTGTGGCATGCCTATGTATGGCGCAGTGTGAACAGCAAATGAGATGACCTTGGGTTTGTAGAAACTGATGGTCTGTGTGTGACTATGTATGACACCACGTATGAGAAAAGTTGTCACAACATGGTGTACATGTGTGTGTAAGGGGGAAACCGTTGTGACACAGCGGACTATATCCAGGGCAGCAGGCGTGTGCTGAGAAGCTGTGGCAACAGCTGAGTGTGAAATCAGGCGTGTGGGTGAGACTGAGCACGAGAAAGAAACTCCGCACATGGAGGGACGGTGCTATTTGTGGGGTGTGACTGAGACCGACTCTGTGGGTGGTCACATCTGAGATGGTTTGCGACTGTGGGGCAGTGGAGGTGACATCCTTCAGGACTGTGGCATATATGGTGTGGTTTGCCATGTATGATGAATTTGGGGGACTGTGACCCCAATGCATGTGGTGTCTACGTGGAGGACCACAGAAAGAAAACTGTTGAAAACAAAGAAAGAATGGGACTTCCCTGGTGGTCCAGCAGTTAAGACTCCGCACTTCCAGTGCAGGGGGCATGGGTTCGATCCCTGGTCGGGGAACTAAGATCCCACGTGCCGTCAGCATGGCCAAAAAAAATACAAGGAAAAAAAAAAAACAAAGAAAGAATGTACTTAATGCCGCTGAAGTGTGCACTTAAAAACGATTAAAATGGTACATTTTTGATTACGTATATTTTATCACAATAAAAAAAGTTAAGAAGAAGAAATAAGGGAGATGCAGGTAACAGTGAATGTGCAGGACAGTGGCTGTGAAAAGGAGTGTGTGCGTTTGATAGAGAGGAGGCGCCCACGGAAAGCCTGTGTGTTTATAGACGACATTGACACTGTGACCTTCCTGAGGGGGCAACTGACTGAGGGACCAGTGGCAGCTCAGTGGGTGATCCAGACTCCAAGGGGCCCTCTGACATGTTCACTGAGAACTGTGAAACCCAGTTTCACCCCTTGGCTGCATCCCCGCCCCCTCCAGCTTGGATCCCTGGCCTTCCTGGAGTGGGATGAGATGAGGAGACAGGACAGTCTCAGAGTGGGGGTGAAGGGAGGTGTGGGAAGTGGGCCCCTTCTCCCTGCAGGAGGTTTGAGGGCTCTGAGTCTCTTCCCTCCCTCCCTCCCTCCCTCCCTCCCTCCTACACTGCTGGAAGCAGGGGTGACAGTGAGGATGAGCCTTGGAGAGGGAAGCCTGGGGGGCTACCCTGCCCCATCTGCTCCCCGAGGAGCCCGCGCCCTAGGAGAGGGGGTGGGTGGGTGCAGAGACTGGATTCCCAAATTGGAAGCACATTAATAAGCTGGGGAGGGGTGGGGAGCCCCCCTTCACCTCCCTCCTAGTGGGCTCTGCAAATTGCTTCCTCCTGTAAAAATCTCGACCCTGCTCCAGGGAGGAGGGTACTCCATCTCCAGCCTGGCAGGGTGTGGTCACTTGGCAGGGTCCCTCAGGGGTCCTTGGCCTGCAGGTGGGGGAGGCAGACACCATCCCCATCTCGCCTGCCCTGCTCTCCCATCCCAACCAGAGCACGGCCAGTTCTAGGGTGGGAGCCTCTGGCAGCTGGAGAACAGCTGGCCCGCTGTGGGGGTGGGTGGGGAGGAAGGAGGGAAAAGGAGAGGGGGCGGGGAGGCTCCCTTAGCCCTCATCTACGCCTGCCCCATCCTCGCCCCCCTGGCTGGTCAGCCCAGCCCAGGTTTGGGGGCAGGGCATTCAGGATGAAACTGCTGATTTCACTAATCTTCCCACACTTCGAGTGATGTTCTCACTCAAAGTGAGAGCACTTTGAGGGCTGAAGTCCTGCAAGAGTGGACAGCTGCTGCCCGCTAGACCCAGCACAGTCACCGGGCTCAGTCCGACCTCTCCACGGGGCTGGTGCCGGGGGAGGGGTGCGGGGTGCAGACACCTGCCTGGACTTGCCTTTTCTGCATCCCCCACCAGGCAGAAGCTCCGGGGGAGCCCAGGTTTCAAGCCCGTCCCTCCCCCTGCTTGAAAGGCGGTAGAGGGCTGGGTGGTCTGGAGGCTGCGGGGCCCTGGGGGTGAGGGCCTAGGGCCTCTGCAGCAGCCCCTGCGCTGGCCTCCACCCCTGGAGCTGTCCAGCCAGTTATTCCAGCAGGTCTGGCCCCAGGGTGGGGAGTGGGCAGCAAGGTGCCCCTTATCTCCCTCAGGGCCCTGAAGCCTGCTCACCCAGCCTCCTATCTCCTACCCGGCCACCACCCAGAGGCACCTTCTGACCTCAGAAGGCCCTGGGAGAGGGGAAGCGGGTGTGTGCTGGTCAGATTGAGGGTAAAGTTAGAGCGAGAACACAGGAGGTCCTTGGGCTGTGCAATACCAGGGAGATGGGAGGTCGTCCGAGAGGAGGGCTGGAGAGCAGATGGGCCGGGAGTGGGGATGTCCTGGATGCGGCCCTGTTGTGGTTGACCCCAGCCCTCAGCCCCCAGCAGTGGCTCCCCTGGTCACTCCTTCCCCCTAGGTCTGCCCCAGCCTCTGGGTCTTTCTGTCCGTGGCTCCCGCTCGCTCTCTCTCTCTCTCTCTCTCTTTCTTTTTCTCTCTCACCACCATCTGGTTTTCCCCTCCCTCACTGCCTGACTGTATCTGAGTTTAGTGATTTACCCCCTTCATTTGTGTGTCTCCATCTCCTCCATCTTGGTCTCTGTCTTTCTGTCTCTGTTGGTCATAGTCACTCTCTCCCTCACTCTCTCCCCACTCCCCCCAATGTCTGTGGATCTCACTCTCTCCAGCACTCTACCTGTTCCGTATGTCTGTCTCTCTCTGGATCTCTGTCTCTGTCTCTCCCTCTGGGTCTCACTCCAAGATCCCCTCTCTGGGTCTCTGTTTTTGTCTCTCACTCTGTGACTGTACTGTCTCTTTTGTCTGTTTTCTTGTCTGTCTGTCTCCTGCTCTCTTCACCCACCCCCAGACTCGCCCACACCGTGTCCCCCTTCCCCTCCTGTCTATCCCAAGCTCCACCCTCTTTGCCCCTCACTTGGGTCTTTCTCCCCCTTCTCCCATCCCTACTGGTGGTGCAGCCCAGCAACGCAGAGGTTCTAGACACCTGGGCCAGCGTCAACGAGCAGATGGGGGGCTGCCACCCCTGTCAACCCCTCTCTGTAAAGGGCAGATAAGACCCGACGCTGGGCTGGGGCTGCCTTCCCCTGGGGCCTGCCCTCTGACCCCAGGCAGCCCCCTCCACCACGCCTGAGTCCCGCATTGGCCTCAGTCCAGCCCTGCAGCTGGCTGAGGAACCCATAGCCTCCTCCCTGCCCCCCCGCCTGAGTCCCAGTGGTTTGGAGTCTAAGGAGAGGAAGGTGGCCCACTCTCATCTCTGTCCTCATCCCACAGCAGTAACTCTGGGAAGGCCAGAGCAGCCAGTGCAGACTCCTTGCACTGACCTGCTGCTGAGTGATGTGGTAGGACAGAGACCCCAGTTCAGCCCCCAGCGGGGCTCAGCTGCCCGCCTGCCATTGCCCACGGGTGTGCCTCGGTCTGGGGGTACAAATATTCTTATTGGGGTGTCCGCTCGCGCACCCACGCAGCGTACTGCACACACGTGCTCCCGTGCATGGCTGTGCAGGGTGGGGGTCACCTGCGGGCCCCTGTGTGGGTGCCTCTCCCCGCAGGGGCGGTCCTGGAAAGTGAGTCTTGCATGTGCCTGTGAGCCAGCGGAAGGGACGGTGGTCCTGCTTCTCTCCTTGACTTGTCCTTGTGGCCGCCCCCTGGGCTCCCCTCCCCCTCACCAGCTGCCAGCAGTCCCAGCCAGGGGCCGCCGCCCCGCCCCCCCAGTCTGTCCCAGCTCCCAAGCACTGCTGTGTTCGCCATATTTGGCCACAGTGCTCCTGCGGGGGGCGGGGCGGGGCTGACATCACCCCGAGAAGGGGGGGCCACTCCCTGGATGAGGGGAGGCGGGCACAGACTTGGGGGAGGCAAGAAAGTTGCTTTGAAAAGTCTGGGGCTGCCAGGGCCCCCCATGCGCCGGGCCCCTGCTGCTCTGAGGGAGGCCTCAGGAAAAGATCTTGGGGGAAATGGGTTGAGGACTCTGTTGGGAGGGGTCTTAGCTCATTGTAGTCCCTCTTCTGCCTCCCCTCTAACGCCCGCCTGTGGCACTGTCAGACTTGGGGCATGGGGGTGGGGCGGTGGCTTGCCTCCCAGCTAGCTCAGTATAGGCGCGGCTGTGTCCCCCGGCATCCCACCCCTCCCCCCGACTCTTATTACAAGAACTTGCCCTCAAGGGGTTGAGGAGGGGATGGGGATGAGGATACAGCTTGCCGGGGTGAGTAGAGGGGTGTGGCCCCTCTGACCCGTCAGGAGCATGGCTTCCTCTCTCCCTGGCTGCCCGCTGGTGTGGTGGTCTTGGAGGCCTCACAAGGAAGGGTTACAGTGGTCTGGGGGTCCTTGAAGTTGCTCCAGCCACCTGTGCTGAGGGGGACCCTGTGGTCTGGACCCCACTGGGCATTCTCAGGTGGTTGCCATGACAGCTGGGCCTCCTTTCCCTCTGCAGATGGTGGGGCTTCTTACCTTGGTTAAGAGACTGAAGCTAGATTGCCTGTGTTCAGAACCCAGCTTTAGCACTTACTAGCTGTGTGTCCTTGGGCAAATTGCTTAACCTCTCTGTTCTTTGGTTTCCTCATCTGTAAAGTATAAGTAATAATAGTATCTACCTCATAGGTGATTGTGAGGATTAAATGAGTCAATGTGTGTAAAGTCCCAGACTAGTGCCTGCCATATGCAGGTGCTGTCATTCGTAGTAAAGTTAAATGTAAACTCTATATCCATCTGACATTCAGGCCCCCAGGCCCTCCCCATCCCATGCCACTAGCAACTACCTTCAAGCCTTCCAAAGCGAAGAGGTGGCCCCCACAGGGAAAATCCCCACCCATTTGGCAAGACCTGGATTCTTGCTTGAGGGGAAAGAAGTCTCTTCCCCAGCTTCTGATGGGGTCTCCCACTCTCCACCCTGCTCCCCCCTTTCCCTACAGCCCTGAGCAAAGTCCTGGGGTCTAGCCATCTGGGGCTCTGGGGCTCCCAGGACCCTGATACACATTGGACATGTGGTTCTGAGGCTGAAGGGGGCCGGGGGGTGAGCCTTAGGGCTGTGTGTGTTGGGGGACTGTCTGGGTGTGATCTACTTTAATAACCCAGCCTGGCCTGTGCAGGGAACTCAGGGTTTACAGAGCCCTGGCCCATCCACGATGTGGGCCAGGGCAGGGGCCAGTGTGTGGGTGGTTTATGGGCTGCTGTGGGGCCGGGAGGTGCAGGAACAGGAAGTGGGATGGAGGAGTGGGTGGGGTTGAGCAAGGCTGTCGGCCAGGCACCTTCTCAGCTGCTCCCTTACCAGCCAGTGTCGCTCCCGTCTCATGATTCCTGGGGCAGTTCCTGCCCTGAGTTTAGGTTCCTTGGCAGGGTTCTCATGAGTTATCTTTTGAAGAAGGCAAAACTGTACCCTTCCTGGGTCTGGGACCCTCCTCAGGCCACAGCGGGTCCTTGGCAGGATTGCTCTGATGCTGGGGGGAGAATGAGGGGTGGGGGGGGGTCCCTGGTTGGGGATCCTGATGACAAGGAGGAAGAGATGGCAGAGCGAGAGCCAAGGAGCCCCTCTGAGAGCCGCAGAAGCACTGGGCCCTGCCCCTCGTGGTCCTCCTCTCCGCCCATCATGGTGCCTTTGGCAGCTGCATGGCCTTGTGAGCCTGTTTTCCTCATCTGAATAATGGGCATCACTCCTTGCCCTCCCTGCCTTAGTTTTGAGGATTGAATGAATATGAAAGTACTTTTTCCCCACGAAAGTACTGTGTAGGTATAAGGCATTGTTCTTGTTGCTATTGATCACCACCAGGCATCGTGGTTGGCACTTTGTCTGATCTCATTACATTTTAACCCTCACAACCTCAAAGGAGACCTTTCCTTCGTTTTACAGGACTGAGGCTCAGAGAGGTGAAGTAACTCATCCAAGGTCACACAGCACTGACTAAATATAACCTCTGGTCGCCTCCACCCCACCCTGGAGTACCTGCCCCGGGGGTGGAGATTGCTGTGGTCTGGGAGGACCCTGCCCTAACCCCTCTGTGGTCTGGGAGGACCCTGCCCTAACCCCTCTGCGTCTGCCCCCCAGGCTCAGGCTGCCCAGTGGGCTCAGGCCCAGAGCCCAGAGCCCAGAGCAACCAGCACAATAGCGTCCAACAGCTGGAATGCCAGCAGCAGCCCCGGGGAGGCCCGGGAGGATGGGCCCGAGGGCCTGGACAAGGGGCTGGACAACGATGCGGAGGGTGTGTGGAGCCCGGACATCGAGCAGAGCTTCCAGGAGGCCCTGGCCATCTACCCACCCTGCGGCCGTCGCAAGATCATCCTGTCGGATGAGGGCAAGATGTACGGTGCGTGTGGGGAGGCACAGGGACCCTGGACTGGACTTGGGGAGGCGGTCCAGCCCTCCTCACCCCTCCCCCTGCTCTCTGCCCCCTCACCCAACCGGTTTGGCGAAGTCCTGGAGGCCGCCAGCCCTGAGGGCGGGCGGGTCTGGGCGTGCAAGCCTGTGTGTCTGGATCCTCCTCATAAACAGGCCAGGCTTGCCCCCTCCACCAGAGCGCACGCAGCCCACACGCGACACCACCCCCGCTCCCGACCCCACCCCCGACTGCCCCTCCTCTCCTCGCCCCGGCCAGCCTGGAGGTTTCGGGGTGACTCAGTGGGCCCGGGAAACTGGGTCAATCCGGTGTGTTCCAGGCTGGGCCCAGGAGAGGGTCCCTCTCCTGGGAGGACCTGGGGGAGCCTGAGGGGTGAGACCTGGGGTGGGATCCCAGCAGTGAGCAGTGTTTCCCACTGGTGAGTTCCCTCCAGAGAACGGGGGTCATGGAGAGGGGCCTGCAGAGTGGTGGGAGGCCCACACTGTGACAGGGCTTGCGTGGGGAAGGGCACTGGAGAGACAAGGGGACTCCCTCACTCCTCACACCCCCTCCCAAGTCTGCTGCTCTCCTGGCCCCTCTCTTTGCCACCTTGCCCACCTCCCGCCTCCAGAAGGGAGCATCCACCCGGTCCATCCCTGAGAGGGCTCTCCCAGGGCTGCATTTTTGGGATAACTCAACCCTTTGGGGCCTGACTCCTTGCCAGCTCCCTCCAACCCGCCCCGACAGCCTATGGCTGGGTGAGGCAGGCCCTCAGCCTGCCCCCTCCCAGTGTCCAGCACCGTGGCGGGTGCAGGAGGGAGACAGCTGGGCTGCCCCGTGTCCCCTGCCCCACCGCCGTGCCACGCCCACCCCCAGCCCCAGAGCCCCACTCACGGGGCAGGCAGATGTTCCAGGGCGCCTTCCATAGGGCGGGGGCCGCCTGCCCCCACTGCTCCCTCCCAGATGGCTGGGGCAGCCCCACAGGGTATTTTTAGACAGGGCGGAGGGAGTGGGGTGGAGAGGGGCAGGCAGGAAGGGAGGAGCAGTGGGGCCAGTTCTGTCATGGAAGAGGAATTTGGAGAATGCGGTCCTTCTGGGGAGGCTATGGAGTTGGGGGGCAGGGGGCCTGAATTTGGGGGTAAGAAGTATACACGCTGAGGATGCTGACACATGCTTCACCGTGCGTCCCAAGCACCCCCCTTTACAGGGCCATGGCCCCTGGATGCCGGCCAGCCTCTGGGCCCCCAGAGGGTCCCTGGTGCTGAGCAGAGCCCCCACCCCAAGTCTGACGGGCTGCACTGGGAGGGACAGACACTAGTAACCAGTGACATGGGGGTGACAGGTTCAAGGACACGGTGACATGCTCAGTGACACATCTTGACCCAGGCTGTCAGTGTAGGAGATGTGTTGGAGACCATCTGGTCCTTCCTGCCCGTTTCACCAGAGAAGGGCAGGGACTTGTCCAGGGTCTCCTGGTGGCAAGGACAGCTAGGACAGGAACCCAGGCCAGAGTTCTTACAGACGCACAGAGGGACGCGTGCCCAGACATCTCCCTCTCTCTCTCTCTCTCTCTCTCTTTCTCTCTCTCTGTCACACACACACGCGCGCGCGCGCGCGAGCCCTTACCCTCGGAGGTTTGGAGCTGGTGACAGCACGGAGAGGAAGGAAGCACTGCCGGGGGCTGGGATGAGGGGCCCAGCTGTCCTGCAGCCCTTCGGCCACACCTGCCCCTGTCTGTCTCCCAGGGAAACCTGTCAGGCCGCCTGACATTGTTCCACCTCCTGCTCTGCTGCCCCTCCCCCAACAGCAGCCCCCCAGGTCCTGGAGGCGGTGGGGGGAGCTCTGGGTCTTCCCCACCATCCTTCACCCACCCCGCTTGTGCCCCTTAGGTGGGGTGGAGCGAAGAGAGTGGGGAGAGAAAACAAGAGCAGCGTGTGCGGGAGGGGCCTGGTGTATTTCCAGCTGGTGGGGGGGGTCTCCAGACACCAGGGGTCCCCTTTGACCACTCCCCATTTTTTCCTGTCACCCCAATCTAGGCCGAAATGAGTTGATCGCACGGTATATTAAATTGAGGACGGGAAAGACTCGGACAAGAAAACAGGTAAAAGATGATGTACGCTGCGGCCCCTCTGCCCACACACACTCTCTCCCCTGCCTCTGTCAGCCCCTTCCAGGCCGAGCTATCCCATTGCCCTGCCCACCTCCTCAGAGCCACCCCCTTGCCCAGCGCACTTCCCTAGTTCCCTGACCGGGGATCGAACCCATGCCACCTGCATTGGGAGTGAGGAGTCTTAACCACTGCACCGCCAGGGAAGTCCCCACTGTCCTTTCTGACCCCCCTCCCAGACCTTTCATCCAGCGACCACAGATACGCCCCAGTGGGCAACTGTGGCAGCTGCATGTCACTGCCCTGAGTGGCTCACTGACCAGTCAGGGAGACAGACAGTTGGACAGGTGAGGGCAGAGCAGGGCAGCATGGCTGAGATCAGAGCATGTACTGTCAGACAAGCATTGAACCCGGACCAGGGAGGGGAAGGGAGGAGGGAGGGCTAGGAAGGCTTCCTGGAGGAGATGACACTCAAGATGTATTTTTAAGAAGGAAGAGGATTTAGCCAGGCAGGAAAAAGGGAGAGGATTCTTCCAGGCTGAGGAAGTTGACTATACAAATAGTAATTGTAAGCCCATTCAGAGCTGACTTTGTATTAATTTATTTAGTCCTCATAGCAACCTTATGAAGTAGGTACAGTAATTATCTCCATTTTACAGGTGAGAAAACCGAGGCACAGGGAAGTTAAGTAACTTCCTAAGGTCACTCCGCGGGTAGGTGGTGGATCCAGGATTCAACCCACTGGGCAGGAAAGAGCCTTCCGTTAGCAGTGTGGTGTGTGGAGGGAGGGGTCGGAGAAGCTGAGGGCTGTGAGAGATTGAGCTGGAGGCCGGAGGGACAGGTTTCCCTGGGGGCAGCTGGGGGCCATGGAAGGGAATAGATCAGGGAGTGGCGCGTGGCAGCTGTCAAGGCATCTTGTCTCCGGAACACCCGAGGCAGTGGATAGAGAGGACCAGGCCAAGGCAGGGACCTAGGTCAGCAGCGGTGGCCTGGGCAGCGGCAATGGTGAGGGTAGTGGTGGTAGGGACGGAGGAAACTGGTGATTTGGGAGACGACTGGGTGGCGGGAGAGAGGCAGGCTCTAGGCAGGGACCTGGAGAACCGAGGCCAGCTCTGGCCCTCAGCCCCCCAAACCTCCCTCTCTGGATGGGGTTTGGGCCTTGCACCCACCCCCGAGATCCTCACTATCTCAAAGGAAGGTTCTGGGTCCACCCACCCAGTGCGGAAGTAGAAACGCTCCCTCGTTGTTCAGGCCTTTATTAACCACTCTCCCTGGGCCAGCTCATGTTGTACAGCATTTATTCACTTAGCAAATCATTGAGCTACTACTATGTTCTCGGCACTAGGGATCCGGCGAGGAACTGGACAGACAAGGGCCCAGTTCCCTGGAGCCTGGGGCCACAGGAGGAATACTGGCTGATCAGCCCCCGGGTTCAAATACCTTGCTCCTATACCTGCGGGGAGGGGACGCCTCATCTCCAGCCTCTGTTCCTCAACCATTCAATAGCCGATATGTAGAACAGAGTGTATTTGTATAAGAATGTGCCGCTGCTGTTGCTATTATTATTACTGTAGTTATAAACAGAAAGCCATCCCAGGCACAGGAGGAGGGCACTGTCCCAGCGTGTCCTGCTTCACCCAAAAGACATGTTCGTAGGAATCTGTTTGTCAGAGCTGGAAGGGGCCCAGGGATCTTTAAGCGAGGCCCAGGGAGGGTAGCAGAGCCTCTTAATTCTGGGTCTAGCATCATACCTGCTCCTGGCCAGGTATCCCGAGAAGGCTTGGCTGTACGTTAACATTTTACAAACGAGCTGTCGGCAAGCTCAGGATTTTAAAAACCTCTGGCCTTTGTCATTTTGCAAGGGTGGCACTCCTCTAACTTTATTCCGTAGTAGAACTCTGATGTCTAATATCTCCTTAAAGGGGGTTCCTTCCTATGGTTGTGAGAACAAGGCATGTCTTTATGTGTCGCAAAGAGCAACCCGCTGACATGCAAGGTTTTTTGGTTGTTTTCATTTTACTCTCTGTTGAAAAAAAATGCAGTTTTCATTTTCTTTTTACAGCTACGTACAGCAGTTAGTAGCAAGTACAATGCCTCCCTATTGAAAACACAGCTAAATATTACATTAAGATTAAGTCCCATGTGACTTTCAGCTGTCACAGAGTTGACCATTTGGAGACAGTCTTCTGGGCTAAGGGTATATTGGTGGTGGCCAAGTGGGCTGTGGAGTCAGGCCACCTGGGTTCATCTGTGTGACCTTGGATAAGTTGCTTAACCTCTCTGTGCTTTGGTTTCATCATCTGTAAACTGGGAATAATATTAGTACCGACTTCTTAGCATTGCTTTAAAGGTCAGAGGAGTTGGTACATGTAAAGTGCTGGGAACAATAGTAGCTGTGCTCGGTAAACGTCAGTTATTGTCATGACGTGAAGTGATCGGGAATCTTGCCAGACATAGGTCTGAATCCTAGGCACCATGAGATGGCATGAGAAGCACCCGCCTAGGTTCTAACCAAGTAGCAGGGGGCTGCCTAGCATCGTGTACATAGTAACTTTTAGTCCATGATTAAAAAGAAAAGAAACTGTTTCTTTATGGAGATAAAAACAACTTGCAAAGAAAGCCAACAGCAATTGCTGATAATGAAAGTGTGAAGCAGCTTAGAGGATCCACCTGTTCCCTCGTGCTTGTTTCATGGGGAAAACAGTGACACTTAGGTTCTCTGAGGCTGTGGGCCAGATCCTTGACAAAGCCAAGGTCTGTTGTGCAAGCCCAGGGCGCACACATCCAGACCGTGACTAGCTCAGGTTTGCCAGGAGAGGGAGGCTTCAGGGAGGAGGAGCTGGAGAAGAAATGCAGTTAAAAGCACATACTGTGTACATAGAGATAGTGTACACTGCCATGTATTAGTCCGAGGAGAAGGAATGTGTACTGGGGGAGGAAGCTGCATGAACAAAGCAGGAGTCAGACCAGGCCAGGTTTCATAGGCCAGCAAGTTGGTGGGTTTCTCGGGAGGACTTAGGCAGTGGTACAGGGGAGACCTTTTGTAAAGGATTTTGGGCTTGATGTATAATCTGGTGGCCAGCAGGAGCATTATGGCCGTGGCTAGCCTCTGTGATGCCAATTAGAAAAAAAAGTGTCTCCTCTGAGGATACCAGTGAGAAAAAGTCACCCCTTTTTGGAAGAATACAAAGATGCTCTTCCTCTGTTTTTTACCAGTCATCTTTTATTGGGTGTTAATTCTCAATTAGGATATGAAAGGATTCAGGGCTGCTGGGCAAAGGTCAGGAATGCAGAGTGTGCCCTTCACACTGAATGCAGAGTGTGCCCTTCACACCGGGACCTCTTCAATGGTACTTGCGTGGCCGCTTGTGTTTGAACTCCTTGTAAGAACAGCGGTAGTTGAAAAGCATGTAAGCTGCCAGCACCATAGAAAGCCCAGCGAAGCTCCCTTTCTTTACACTGACATACTTATTGTAATACTGGTAGTAACCTCTTTGAAATGCTCCAGCAATGCCTTTAGGGGTGAGATCCTGCATCAGTATCCAGCTTGGCAGCTCCCCTATTTTGACATCCAGGAGCTTCTCTTCCTTCAGTGGTATGACTGATGCCATCTTGGATTCCTGGGTCTCTCTTCCTCCACTTTAGATGCAGCCGTGCACCAGGGCACATAGCTTGGCCAGCAGAGCTTGGGCTGGATTTTAGCCCTCACTGGGCCAGGTGCTCTTATGCAGTGAACAATCTGTACAACTGTACATGGTGGTCCTGAAAGCCACTGTAGGCTCTTGATCAAGACAGGGCCAAAAGAGAGCAGAATTGGCAGGGCCAAGGTGTGTCTGCCCACAGGGGCCCCACGGTTGCCCCTCTTACATTTGGTCCCAGAGATGAGGGCTGGGATGCTCCTTGCCCGTGGCTACCCTGTGCTATGCCTCCTCACTGTCTGTGTTTTCCTCTCTGGCTGGGCGCGGGGCGGCCCCTAGGTGTCCAGCCACATACAGGTTCTAGCTCGGAAGAAGGTGCGGGAGTACCAGGTTGGCATCAAGGTACGTTGGGCGCCTGACTGGGGCCTCCAGCCCTTCCTCGGCCTCTCACTCACGGCGCCTCTACCACTTTCTCTGCACAGCTCAGGCCTCTGCCTTGGCTGGCTCTCTGGCCCCACTGTGCCTCTTTTCTGGCTGAAACTCTGTTCTTGCCTCTCCTGTTCTTTCTGTTCTTTTTCTCTTTCTCTCTCTCTCTCTCTCTCTCTCTCTACAGGTCTCTAGCCACTTGCAGGTTCTAGCCAGGCGGAAATCTCGGGAGATTCAGTCCAAGCTGAAGGTATGGGGTCCCCTGCCACTTGGCCTGGCCCTGCCCAGGCCTGATGCTGCTCTCTGACCCCAGCCTGGGACAGGGAGGAGCTCCCTGAGGAGCTATGGGGGGCAGCAGGGGGGTCTCAGAAAGACAAGCAGCAGAAGAAGCCCATTTGCCACTTCAGGCTACACAGGGCCAGAGCCCCTGGAGAGTAAGCAGGAACCCAAGGGGACAGTCAGCCCTACAGTGAGGGAGAGGAAGACCACCTGGGGGCCACTAAGGCCCACCTCTCTTCTTCTCCATTTTCCTTTTCTCCTTCCTCCTAACTGCTGCTTGCTAATTGCATGGGGACTCCAGGTGGGCAGGGAGGAGACACTGGTGGGGACTGGCGGGCATGGCCATTCCTTGTCTTGGATGCTCAATCCTGGCTGCTCTGTGGCTGAGGATCTCAGAGCCTTGGGTTCATGGCCCCGGCCCAGGTCAAGACCCCTGTAGGCTGCATCTTCTTCTCCCTGCCCACAACTGCCCAGCAGACTGGGCCTCCCGCCCCAGTCCCCACACCTATAGCACAGTACACGTGGACAGACCCAAGGGGCCCCAGCTTGGTCCACCATCTAGATCTCCAGCCCCTCCGCCCTCATCCTACCCTTTCCAGGGCACGCACTCCCTCTAGGTGGCAGTGGGGCTGGGGGAGGGTCCACAGCTACCTCTGAGCTTCCCTGCACTCCTCAGGAACTGAGAGCCAGGTGGGCATTGAGAGGAGGATGGTGAAATGACATGTCCCCCCACCCCATCTGGCCCTCCTCTGTGTCTCTTCTAATCCATTCTCCTTCTCTTCCACAGGCCATGAACCTGGTAAGTAGCACTGCCCCTCCCCAGGGGGTGGGGGGCAATGGAGGGGAGAGCACCTAATATAGGATTTTCAAATTATGGATTGTGAAATCAATGTAATAGGCTTGCAAACAGAATTTTTTAAAAAATGCATTATAGGGACTTCCCTCATGGTCCAGTGGTAAAGAATCTGCCTTACAATGCAGGGGACATGGGTTCGATCCATGGTCAGGGAACTAAGATCCCACATGCCACGGGGCAACTAAGCCCACGCGCCACAACTACTGAGCTCGCACGCCTCAACTAGAGAGCCCGCGTGCCACAAATTACAGAGCCCACGCGCTCTGGAGCCCGCACATCACAACTACAGAGCGCACACGCTCTGGAGCCCATGCACCACAACTAAAGAAGAGAAAACCCGCGCGCCACAACTAGAGAGAAGCCTGTGTGCCGCAACTAAAGACCTGACGCGGCCAAAAATAAATAAATAATAAATCTTTTAAGAAATGGATTATAGTGGTTCTCAAACTTTCACATGCATGAGAATCACCTGGAGGGCTTACGAAGCCAGATTTCTCGGCCTCACCCTCAGAGTTTCAGATTCAGTAGGTCTGGGCTAGGGCCTGAGAATTTGATTTCTAACAAGCTTCCAGGTGATGCTGGTGCTGCTGGTCCGTGGACCATACTTTGAGAACCACTGATGCAATAGAAAATATGAGAGTGCGTGACACACAAAATAAGCAAAATAAGGAGAACTGTTTTGGCTTATACTGGGTTATGGAGTAAAACAATTTCTTATTGTGGATTGTGATCAGAGGGGTGATGTACACAGGAGACGGCCTGCGGGGAGGCCCCTGAGGCAAGCCCCTGTCTTGTCTCTGGCCTGGCCTGGGGCTCACAAGGCTCCTCCCCTCCTCAGGACCAGGTCTCCAAGGACAAAGCCCTCCAGAGCATGGCGTCCATGTCCTCTGCCCAGATTGTCTCAGCCAGCGTCCTACAGAACAAGTTCAGCCCACCCTCCCCTCTGCCCCAGGCCGTCTTCTCCACTTCCTCTCGGGTACAGGGGCCCTGGGAAGTGGGACTGGGGTGAGGGAGTGCCTTTAGGGTGGGCCGGGGTGGGGTCCTGGATACTGAGAGGCCCTGGGCTTCTTCCCATCTCTGCAGTTCTGGAGCAGCCCCCCTCTCCTGGGACAGCAGCCTGGACCCTCTCAGGAGTGAGTATGGTGGCACTGCCTTCCCACACCCTCTTCTTTCCCCTGGCAGCCACGCTGGACTTCCCCTCCCATCTGGGTTCCAGCAGCAGCTGAGCAAAGTCTTCGTTCAAAAATAGAGGGTTGGAGAGTGCCAGTTAAGAGAGCTAATGCATCTGTCTGTTCATTCATGTGTTTGTTCATTCATCAGCCACTTGTCATCCATCTTACAATTATTTTTCACTCAGTTAATCTCTGAGTCAGTCTTTCATTCAACAAGTCAGGTAGTCAAGTATTCTTAGCTCCTTCAACCCTTAGATGACTTTCTTCCTAAGGCACGCCCTCAGTTTAATGAACAGCTCTGCAGGGTGGGTTTGAAATGCTGCATTAAATGTGCACATCAGTAGTGAGATGCAGCCAGACTTCATAAAGTTAAAACGTGAAGAAAACAAAAAGCTTGTGAGTTAGCTGGTCAGCATGCATTTCTGGGCCTCCACAGGAAGGCTTGGTGGCTTCCTATGTGGGGTCCCAGATGAGACCCACGTGACTGGGCCAGGCGGAAGGTGGGGAAGGGGGTGACCCTCTAACCAGCCCATGCTCCTGTCTGCAGCATCAAGCCCTTTGCACAGCCAGCCTACCCTGTCCAGCCACCCCTGCCACCGACGCTCAGCAGTAAGTTCCCTGCACAAGGTAGCCACCACCTCTCCCTCCCTCAGCAGCTGCACCTCCGCTCAGAAGAGCTGGGGCCAGACTCGTGTGTGTGCACATGTGCGTGTGCGCGTGTGTGTGTGAGTGCGTGTGTGCGCGTGCGCGCCGGCTGGGAGGGAGGAGTGGCTGGCATCTGTAGGGGATTGGGACAGGCCAGGAATAGCCCCCTTACCTTTCACAATGTTGCTTCCAGAACTCTGCTACAAGTACACACCACTAAAGGTGTTAAATTGATATGTGTAAGTATATATAATTCCTTCAAGGGAAATACACCAAAATCTTCAGAGTTTTACTTTCGCTAGGCGTTAAGATTCTGGGTAATTTTTATTTTTACGTTTTTCACTTGTCTTTATTTTCTGTTTGGACACACATTAATAGTGACATGAGGGAAAATCCACTGATGTACACTATTAGGGCCACCATACACGGTGCTGCAGGCTGTGCACTGCACAAGGACACCTGGCAGGGGAGTCAAAATCCAGGCCGTGTTCCCGTCCAAAAAGGGCACCATTCTCCAGCTCGCACACAGGCTCTGTGCGGGGGTGGGGGGCGGCTCTGTGTGTAGCCGCACACCCGCCCGTGCAGACGAGGGTCCGTCTCCTCCTCCCAGGTTATGAGCCCCTGGCCCCGCTCCCCTCAGCTGCTGCCTCTGTGCCCGTGTGGCAGGACCGCACCATCGCCTCCTCCCGGCTGCGGCTCCTCGAATATTCCGCCTTCATGGAGGTGCAGCGCGACCCTGACACGGTAACGTAGGGGGTGGGGCAGGGGATGTGCGGTCCAGGGTCACGGGGTTGGGAGGCCATAGGCCAGGTCTGTTCCCTTGCAGCCCCCCGCTCCCCCTGGGCCTGCACACTCTCGAGCTCTCCTGACCCTGTACTGGGCCCTCCCCACAGTACAGCAAACACCTGTTTGTGCACATCGGCCAGACGAACCCCGCCTTCTCAGACCCGCCCCTGGAGGCGGTGGATGTGCGTCAGATCTACGACAAGTTTCCCGAGAAGAAGGGTGGCCTGAAGGAGCTCTATGAGAAGGGGCCCCCTAACGCCTTCTTCCTCGTCAAGTTCTGGGTGAGCTGCCCTGGTCCCTCTATGCTCCCAAGGGTCCCCCCACATGTGCGGTGCACCCAGGCCTACCCTACCGACCCCCTCTCCCCGGGCCTGTGGGCACTGTGCGGGCTATGCCCCCAGCCCCAGGGCGGGACGCCTCCCTGGGCCTCTCGCAGCACCTTAGGCCGCCCCGCCCCCTCCTCCAGGCCGACCTCAACAGCACCATCCAGGAGGGCCCGGGCGCTTTCTATGGGGTCAGCTCCCAGTACAGCTCGGCCGACAGCATGACTATCAGCGTCTCCACCAAGGTGTGCTCCTTTGGCAAGCAGGTGGTGGAGAAGGTGGAGGTGAGTGGGGGCCCGGGGGGCGGGGCGGGGGGCGGGCCAGCCGAGCGACGCCTGACCCCAGCTTCCGCAGACCGAGTACGCCAGGCTGGAGAATGGGCGCTTCGTGTACCGCATCCACCGCTCGCCCATGTGCGAGTACATGATCAACTTCATCCACAAGCTCAAGCACCTGCCCGAAAAGTATATGATGAACAGCGTCCTGGAGAACTTCACCATCCTGCAGGTGTGGAGGTGGCGGGGGGGAGAGGGCGGCATGGGGGTCATGGGAGCACCCCAGGCACAGGGGCCTCGAAGCAGGGGTGGCCAGACCCATTCCTCAGAGGAGGAGACGGAGCCCCAGAAAGGAGAAGGCTCTGCTCAGCCCGCACGCCCCATGGCCCTGTGCCGCCTGACCTCCCACATCTTCCTACCCGGCCCCCAGGTGGTCACGAGCCGGGACTCCCAGGAGACCTTGCTCGTCATTGCTTTCGTCTTTGAAGTCTCCACCAGCGAGCACGGGGCCCAGCACCACGTCTACAAACTTGTCAAAGACTAGGGTGCCCTCCGCCCCCACCACCACAATCCAGGACGAGCATCTTCTCCACACACCTGCCTGGCACCCCTAGGGGTCCAGGACTGAGGACTCATCCACCCGCCAGGCCTCAGGCCCAGGACCCAGGAGGCCTCCCCATCTACCCTGCACACACACTCCCTGCCACTGTTCTGCGCTTTAACTGAGGGAGAAGAGAGGAGGGCTCAGCGGCGGTGACGCGGACCACCGTACCCAGCTCTGCCCAGCCTCGAAAGACTGGGAGGACACCTTCGAGCTCAGGCACGCGTGGCCGCTGGCCCCTCGGGACTGTGACGGGCGGGTGAGGGCAGAATGGAGACCAAGGGAACCGGAGTGCGGAGGCCCCAGAAGGGGAGTGTCGAGTTGGGGTCAAGTTGAGAAGAAGAGAGAGGAGCCCACACTTTCTGTGCGCCTGCTGTGTGCCAGGCCTCGTGCAGGCCCCCAAGTGCCTTGTGCCATCCTCAGACCCTGCAGGGCAAGCGTGGGACTCGGTATCTCAGTGGAGGGACCTGTGGGAGGGGTGGGCGGAGTTGGAGTCCTCGCCCGGCGCTGCCTGTCTCCTAGAGCCCAGGTTTATGCTACCTCCCTGGAGTGGGGGCAGGTCTGCACTGAGAGGCCAGCTGGCTGGATTGGGGGCCCGAACAGACCACTTCCTTCCAGAGCACGGGGGGCTCCTGTGCGGCCCTCATAGCTGCCTGACCCGGGTCCGGTCCCGAGCCATCCAGCAGCCTCCCGATGGGCGAAGGCTTCCAGGGGCAGGCCCGGGCCCGAAGCAGGCTGGAGGGTCAGGTGGAAGGACGGAGTCCCAGCCCCTGGGCAGGCCACTGGCCCAGGGACAAGGGGTAGCGGAAGAGTTTGGCATTTTCTCTTGCCTAAGACTTGGCGTCTGGTGGTGAACCCTCGGGGGGCACCTGTCCCTTCTGTCTTCCCCACGTCAGTCTCTCTGGCCTGGAGCAGCTCCCCACACCCAGTCCTGGGACTGAAGGTTAACCCTTCCCGGGCAGCCCCTTGTCAACACCCAGGCTCCTCCGCCCCCAGCCCCGTCCTCCCGCTGCCTGTGGGTATTTATGAGTTTCGTATGAAGTACTGTGCCCCTTCCTCCCCGCGCCCGGCCGCCCCTGAGCTTCCTGAAGGTCCTCACAGTTTGCATATCGCTCAGGCCACCTCCAAACCCAACCTAGGTTTTATAATGTATATTATATATTTGTTGTGTATTTTTTAAATCCAGCTGTGATGGGTTATATCATAAATGTGGCGCAAGGCTGGCGCAGGGGCCCTCAAGGCCCAGCTCCTGCTTAAAAAAAAAAAATTAAAGTTATTTGTTTGTGGGTTAGTCGTGTGACCAGTTGTGTGCCAGACCTCTGGGTTTGGACAGCTTCGGGCGGGCACTCCTCGTGGGTCAGGTCCTGGTGTGTCACCCCACCCCACCCCGTCTCTGCTGGGGGGCCCCAAGCGCTACCCCCACTCAAAATAGACAGGATTTGGGAATTCCCTGGTGGTCCAGTGGTTAGGACTCCGCGCTTTCACTGCCGAGGGCTCGGGTTGGATCCCTGGTTGGGGAACTAAGATCCCGTAAGCTGAGCAGCACGGCCAAAAAAAAGAAAAAGAAAATAGGATTCAAGGGTCTTGTGAAAGCTTTGCCAACTCCAACCTTTCTCCCACCCCTCCTGCCGTGAGTTGAGCACTGAAGTGTGGCCAGCACTGGCCTGAGCCTTATGTTGCCTTGTCTCTAAGTGAAGTGACTTGCCCCAGGTGACTTCAATACTGAGATGGGCCCCCTGTTAAATCCCCACAGTCCACAGTGGCTACTACTGGTTCTCACCGCCCCATCCTCACTCCACACATGAGGAAAGAGCCTCAAGGAGGTGAGTGCTCCCAAAGTGGATGGCTGCTAGCGGGTGCAGGGCGGGGCGGGGCAGGGGGCGGGGGAAGCTGGACCCCAACCTGCCCCTGTCTGCCTGGGAAAACCTCTCCCCTCTGAGCTGTCCTGTGCTCACACGGCCGGGACCACAGAGTAGAGAGTGGGGGACAGTGTCCTCAGTGGACATGGGTTGTTTATCAGAAATTCAAATTTAACTGGGCATCCTGTATTTTCATTTGCTGAATCTGGCAACCCTACTCTAGAATCTTGTCTTCTAGATCATTCTGGTCCAACCTCCAATTTTGCAGATGGGGAAACAGAAGAGGTTAAATGCTCTTCTCACTCAGCTGTCAGTGGTAACACCAGGATTTGAACCTGGTCTTCTGACTTTAAGCTCAGGCACTTGGTATACTATTAAATAATCAGGCGGCCTTTTGTCTTGGTCCACTGCATTGGAGGGACCCAAGACTGTTGCTTGCAGGATGGGGAGCATGCCTGGAGCCCCAACCAGGTGGGAGGGGGTCCTGGAGATAGAAATGGTTTATGAAAGACCCACCATGTGCTAGGCCTAGGGCTGGATGCAAAATCCAGTCTCTACTAATAGGTGATTGTATCTGTTGGGTGCTTGAATCATCATCACGTGGGTTGCCTTCATGCTCCTGGAGTAAACAGCCTCCAGGTGATTTCTATTAGAATAATGTAGGTCTCAGGCAGAAATATCAAGAAGTGAAATATGGCTGGCCTCCTCACTTGCCACCCCCCACCCCCATATATGAATGTAACAGATACAGGGGCACAGGGGCGGGTGATAACTACATAGTTTTGAGGTCTCAAAATAGGGAAGGAACCAGGATAAGAAGGTGGGTCCTGTGAGCCCAAAGCTCAGGGTTCTCTCCTGGAAGTGGCTCTCCCTGACCAGGGTTCTGTGGAAAGCTGTAAGAAAAGGCCAAGAAAGCAGGGGCCCAAAGACGAGGCCGGTAGTTAGTTCTCTTTCCTGCCCCTCTTGTTTCTGATGTCCCTAGGGAAGATGGAGGCGGGCCATCATTTTGCCAATTCCACGGTCAAAGCCTGAGCAGTCCTGGGGTTTCATGGGGGCTCCTTATTTCCTTCTAGTACAAATGCTGGAGAACTGGGGCTTCCCAGATATCTGAACCCTGAATTCTAACTCAGATGCACACTAAGCTTTAGTCTAAAATCATCTTAGAGGCTGGGGTTTAAGATAGTTCAACCCTCATTTATAATCGAATCAGTCTGCCACCACACGTGTTCTCCGTTGTTTGCTTTGCTTTCCCATTCTGCCTCCTGCTTTTTCCTTTCGTCTCTATCATGGCCACGGGCCTCTGGAGCGCAGGCACCACGGCTCTAAACAGCTTCTGGGCAGGTCAGCAGAAGGTAGTGAGTCATATTGGTTTAATAGAGTTGTTAGTTTTTAAGTACTCCTACCCCAATACATAAGGCATAGATTTATAAAGTGGAGTGGGTTTAATTTTTAAATTCAGGTGATGCAAATCAATAACCCAGTAAGACTCAAGTTCCCAAGTATTTCTAAAACATTCCCATAGTTTCCAAAACTATTTTTAAGGATTTCAATCCTTGGCTTTTTTCAAACAGGAGGGTGTGACTGATTCTGAAGGCACCTTGTTCTCCCCACTCATCACCATTAATGAGATAGATGACCTTGGGATGGCCTCCATTCAATCTGTCCTAAACCCAACCAAGGCAGACAAGCAGGGACTTGTGTGCCAGCCCTGGTACACACGTGTATGCAACTATACCTAACTGCCATTTTACAACTGCTGTTTAACTGAGTACTAAGTGCCTGGCACTGTGCAAAAGCACGTCATGCTTTTAGTAGGTACCATCATCAGCTGCACTTTCAGATGAGTTTTCTGGAAGATAAGAGGCTGGCTCAGCAGGCTCCCACAGCTCCTGAGTGGCAGAGCTGGGATTCACTCAGGCCCTGGGGGTGCCTCAGCCCACAGGCAACCACCTGGCTGGTCTTCTTGCACCCAGGAAATTGTATGCACAGTGTTGTGGGAACCTCCTCTGTGAAACCCTTGCTCCACCGTGACGCTGCTCATTGATAGCACAGCTGCTGGTGCAAACAATTGTCTTTCTGGCTTCTAGAAGTGGTTTGCTTTTCTCTCACAGGGCTTGTGATCATTATGGCTCTCAGGGTTGGCCAACAAATGTGCACTGGGGCCCACCTTAGCAAGCATGTGAGGCCTGCTTGTTTGCCTTCACCTAATGGTTCTCACGTCTTTTATTTTCTCTTGCTGTACTCAGCTTTGTAAGACAGGATATAAAATGTACTCACTGGTCAATTACTTTTTATATTATATTCCTCTAGTCATCAAATCACAAGTTTTCCTGCCTTATTTGAGGTGTTGCCTTTCTCCTTCTGATTACAAAAATCATAGAACTTCAGAAAATCCCCTAAATCACGTAACTCCCAGCTTTGAATGTGGTCAACATCAGTATGTAAGCTTCCAATCACTTTAACTAGGCATAAAGTTTTTTCCTTTCAGTAAAATTGGATCCTAACTAGTTTCACAGCCAGCTTTTCCCCCTCCTTACCTATTGGGAACATTGTTCAACAAGCCTAGGTATTTCATTACTCCTAACTGTGGTTATATTACCAGAGGAGCAAGTTAGGCCTATCACCTTGAGAACCAAAATTCTCTGCTCATCACAAGATTAGCTATTTTACCTGCAGTTATAACTTGAAGGCTAAAATGACAAATCTTTTGGTGAATACCTTGTGCTCTTCACCATTCAAATACAGATAAAGCTTGTTTTGAGAAGGTGCAGCATTTTTATTTATGCTTTGATTAGCCTTTCAGCTCTAGTTCCTTTATTTACCAAAGTTAAATGAGGCAGATTAAAGTCAAAGGTTAGGGACTTCCCTGGTGGTTCAGTGGCTAAGACTCTGCACTCCCAATGCAGGGGGACCGGGTTGGATCCCTGGTCAGGCAATTAGATCCCTCATACCACAACTAAGAGCTCCATGCTACAACTAAAGATCCAGCGTACGGCAACTAAGACCCGGCACAGCCAAATAAATATTTTTAAAAATAAAGTCAAAGGTTAAATCACAGGTATTTCCCACCACACCAGAGCCACCTTTCCAGTGCTGGGTGCTGGAGGCAAGAACTCCAACAGGAAGTTCCTCAGGCCAGGGAGGGGGCCTAGAAGTTTCCACAGGCAGATTCCACCCATTTGCCAAATTCCCCTAGACAACAGGGACCCTAGATCAGAGTATCATCAGGTCTTCTAATTTTTCTTCCTAAATATCTTACCTAGTAAATCACTACCCCCCAACATAGGGGTACTCAATTTGTGGGTCAAGAAAGCAAATACTAGACCAGTTTCTCAGGGTATGTGGACCACTCTAGTTAGAAGCATCTAGGAAGCCAATCCCAGGCTCACCAAACCCCAATCTCCATTTGTTAACTACCTGGGGATTCCTACAGACCAAGACCCCAAATGATTTCAAGGGATCAAAAAGCCCTCCAAACAAAAAGCCCATGTTAAGAACTGCTGGCATATAGGCCATAGGTTAAACATGCTGCCAAGGAAGGGCCAAGTCAGTGTCCTCAATGTGAAGGTTCTAACCCCCCCTTTCCACTAGTAACAAGCAGCAGCAGTACAGGCTGGGGTAATGGCCCCGATCTGCTCTTCTCAGGGTTATTTGGAAAAACTTCAGCCCTGATTAGCAGCCCTATTAGTATCCAGGAGATCTGAATAAGACTCCATGCTTTTGAGGGCAGAAAGAATGCCCTGCCTTGTTTGCAGTAAATGACTACCCATCACTGGCTCATCGGTGCAGTGCAAGGTCAGTTCACAACGCACCCCCCCCTTCCCGAAGCCACAGGAGACGGTGGTAATGGTGGGAGTATTGTTTATTAAGCTGTGCCTTAGTACAGGCGCTGGGGCTTGCCCATGGTGCTCTTAATGTACAAAGCCCGAACGTTCTGCCAATTTTTCTTGAGCAACGACACCAGGAAGTTGACAGCTAAGTGGATGTTGTACACAAGCTCGTCATCTGTCATTTTCACGTGGCCAACAGCCACTGCCAGACACAGCACCTGTGGGGAGAGGAAGGTCAAATCAGGTTGGTTGCTAGATTCAAGAGAATGTGGAGAGTGGGCCCATCTACAAGCCAGATGGCCCATCCCTATGACCTCCAGTGACCTAATGAGCAGTGCTCTGGCCCCAGACCAAGACCAGAGTTATATGAAAAGCTTCAATCCTGTTAGGTGACTGTCACAAGTCCTAAGTATCCACAGAAATGCAAACCAGAGCTCCCCCTTGGAGAACGTGGGTCAACTTCACCACTGTTCAGCCTATGCAAGCGGCTAGACCGTCTCACCTTCTTCATCTGGAACTTGATTGTGGACTTCACTTCATCAACTTTGGCCACCATGTTCTCATTGTGGGTCAGCAAGGAAGGGAACTTGCCGGCCTTATTCAGGCCTGGGCCCAGGATTCGTGGGATCTGCTTGATCAGAGACTCTGAAGCCAAAAAGGCATCATACTTCTTGGCTGGTAAAGGGAGGAAGCCGTTAGGACCTGGCCCCTGAAGACACCTCTAAACAAGGCTATGAGACAACCGCAGAAGTGGCCTCTAACCAGCACTCTACCCCTTCCCCAGCTACCGAGTCTTTTTAATCCTCTCCCTGTTCCAGTATTATCTCCATCCTCTGCACTTTTACTGGCCCAACATTCACATGAAACCCGGTAGCAGGAGTCCAGGCTGACTCACAACCCATCTTGCAATGGAAAATGCTCACGCTAGTTAAGACTGCCTGGTTTCAAATCCTGCCTTTTTAGCTACACGACAACTGGGGAACCTATTTATCTGTAAAATGCTCAAATCACATAACCTAAACGTTAAAATGAAATAGTGGGAGCTTTAAGTAGAAATTTCAATTCAGAATGTACCAACACCTGACCTATCAATGTGACAGTTCTCGCCTGCTTAGAAAAGAACCACTGCCTGGCCTTCTTCCCTTATTAAATCCAGTCCTCAAAGCAAAACAGAATTTTCACGTGGGTAAAAAATACCACTCAAGTTAACCAACCACAGCAGATCCTTTCTGTCATGACTCTACCCCCTCATCACTTTAAAATCCAAATGGCAGAAATACCCCTGTTCTACCACTCCAGTGAGAACTGCCTCCACCCTACCCCGCATACAAAACCACACCATGGTGGGTGGGCGGGTAAGAACCACACCAGGCACACTCACCCAGCTTCTTGACCAGTTTCTTATTCTTGTTGAGTTTCTTCAGAGCCTCGATGTCCATGTGGGGGATATCCACAGCCTTGGCCTCATCACAATGCTGCTGGTCCCCCAGAACACACACGGAAAACTTGGGGCGGGGAGTGGACTTAAGCCTGCATTTTGGGGGACAGTATAGGTCACACCCAGCCCTGGGTCCCAAGTGCAGGTGAAGGGGTCTGGGACCGCTGCAGCACTGAGCCTTACCCAGAGCGTCCGCATTCACCAACAGCTAGTCTGGCTTCTCAAACTAGCCGGCGGGCTCAGCCAAGGCCTCCCCACGCCTCCCCTCTTGTTTTAAGACCCAGGGTGGGGGTCCGTCCAGCCACGCCTGCCCGGAGCAGGGGGTCTGAACTACCCGGGCACTTCAGTGCCGCACGTGCCTGGCCGCCTCGGGCTCAACAAGAGCCTAAAGGGAGGAGACAGGCATGGGGACACTGAGGGCTGGGTGGGATTAGAACGGTGCCAACCTGACGGTGCCCGAGAAGCGTTTGTCCTTCTGAGGGTCATAGTTCTTCAGGCTTATCTGAAGCTCCACCGTCTCCAAAAACCTTAAAAAAGCGTAACAAAGTTAACGGACCTTCCGCAGCTTCCCAAAGCAGCCCTCCGTGGAAGTCCGCGCTTACTTCCGGCGCTTGCGCTGGTTCCCGTGCAGGACTTCCCGCACCGCCTCGTAGAGGGTGTCTCGGGAGACTTTGCTGCTGTAAGAAGGAAGCAAGACGAGCGCTCAGAACCAGCGAGCAGTGGACCAATCCGTTGGGGTGTCAGAAGGCTCAGGCTCGGGGATGGTCCACGGAATACTCCCCGGGAATTCCGGACTCCAAGTGGAGCAATCTGGACCAGATGCAAACCCCGGGGAAGAGGGGCCCTACTGGCGGCCGGCCTTGGCACGCGAACTTCAACGCCAGGCCCGTAGGCCGAAGCCTGGCAAAAATGCCCCGCGGCGAAGCATAGGCAAGGACCCCCGATTCCGCCCGTAGTGTCTCCCTCCCCACGGGGGCACCCGGAGGCGCGGATGAGTGCGGATAGCACTCGAAGCGCCACTAACCTCATAGTCCCTGGCGCCGCGAGAACCGGAAAAGAGACAACTTCAGTTCGCGCATGCGCTCAAATAGGACCTGGTTATCGCGAGAGATGCCTTGTTCCCGCGGCTTCCCGCTTGAGAGCAGTCGGGTCGCTCAGTGCCGGGGGTGGGGCGCCGCGGCCGCCGCGTGTTGCACCGCTAGACCTGCGCGGAGACCACCTGAGCTGCGGCGGTCTCGGGCGCCCGTGGCCACCAGCTGCTGCCCCAGGCCCTTAGGGAAGAGGCTGGGCCCAGGCCGGTGAGCTGCGGTAGTCACACCCGTGGGCGCCGCCCCGTGCCGGCCGCTGAGAGCGTGCAATTCCGACATGTTTGTCCCTTAAACCTCCTGCGCCGCTTCCTCCTGACCTTAGCACCTGCTTCACTTCTCAAAAGCAGGCTTTGCTCCTGACCTCTCTCCCTCATCATCTGGTTCTAACGGGGGCTCACGGCTTCTGAGGAAGTTGTGGGAAGGGAAATGTCGAATTCTCTTCCTGGCGCCTCAGAGCCTGCGGTGGGGAGGAGCGGGTAAGGTTCTGTGATGAACTTTCACCTGATAGTTGACTCAGTAACATCTACAGGATAAGTATCTTTTTGTTTGTTTTAATATTTATTTTGGCTGCGCTGGATCTTCGTTGTGGCATGTTTAGTTGCAGCATGTGTGATCTTATTTGCGGCATGCGAACTCTTAGTTGCAGCATGCATGTGGGGTCTAGTTCCCTGCCCAGGGATCGAACCCGGGCCCCCTGCATTCGGAGCCCTGAGTCTTTCCCACTGGACCACCAAGGAAGTCCCCAGGTTAAGTGTTTACTATGAACAAGGCGCCTAGCTAAGTGCTGTGGGAATATAGTTGTAGAACACACAAACCCACAGTATTGCACACCCTTTCTGCCTTTCCTGTCCAATAGGCCTTATCCTGTTCTCTGCTCACAGTAATCCCAGGAGCCCTTCAGATCCCTCCTCAAAGGCCATCATCTGCCCAAAAGTCTTCCCCAACCCCAGGCTGAGTCACCCTCACCCTCAAGCCCCCCTCCCCAGTGCAGGATGCACAGCCTCACCTACTCAACAGACAGCTCTGATAGGGCTGGGGTGGGTGGTATCATACATGATCTGGCCCACAGAACTCTACCACCTTCCCCTCACAGAACATTTCCCTTGGAAAAAGATGCCCCTGTCACTGAGCAGGGTGGGGGTGGGGTGGTATGTGTTAGTTTTCAGCAAACACCCAGAGTTAGTAGGAAGGCAGGCACTGCTTCTAATAAGACATTACTGAACTTCCTGCTTTTTATGAAATACCACTGATAAATTATTATTCAAGTCAGAAACAACACAGAGGATCATAACATACACTTGAGCACAAGAGATTTGTGCCAAGCATACAGGTCTCCCGGGGCTCCTGGAGCATCACTGTCGTTCACTCTGGGTCTGCTTTGACCCTATTGAGGCCTATCTTAACTCCTATTTTATTTATTATTATTATATTTTGGCCACATGTCACGGCATGCGGAACTCCCCCAACCAGGAATCCAACCCTCGTCCCCTGCAATGGAAGTGCGGAGTCTTAACCGCTGGACCATCAAGGAAGTCTGATGCCTATCTTAAAGTGTCTGTCCCCACAGCCTGAGGTAGAAATGACAAGGAGGCAGCCCAGGCTCAGCAGCTCTTGGTAATACAACTCACCCAGCCCCCTTAGCCCCAGACCCTTCCTGCTGGCTGGGAGGCCCAGATGGCCTCTCTGCAGCCTGGAGCAGGGAGGCAGTTGACCCCTGGGATGGCCAGGCTCAGCCCTGACCCCCAGGCAAGGGGCAGGGTGAGGTGCTCAGGGCAGAGAAGTGTCCTTCGGGAATCTGATGAGGGAGGTCCGGGAGGGTGGTCCCTTGGTGGATGGTCAGGGGGCCAGATGTCTCAGGGCGGCCTGCAGGGACTTCCTCAGGAAAGTGGTATTGAGCTCCAGAGCTGCAGCCAGGCCCAGCCTCTGGGGCTCACTGATCTGGAAAGAAGGAAGAATCACATCTGGACTCTAGCAGCTGATCCCTCCCCTCTCCCCTCTGCCCCTGGGCTCTGTTTAGTTAGAAGAGAGAAATCCAGGACACAAGGACAATAGGAGGAGATGACTCCCTGACCAATCTATCCTCATTATCTCACCATGGTTAAGCAAGGTGTTTGGATTCAGGTAGACCTCGGGTCAAATACTAACTGCACAACGTACTGTGTCAGCCATATTAAGAATAGTTGACAATTATTAGGTGCTTACTATGTGGCAGCACTTCATATGCATGACTTCATTTAATCCTCACAATCCTCCCATTTTACAGATGAGGAAACTGAGGTTCAGAGACACTCCACTGTGGCTGACACATTCCTTCTGGGCCACTCTTTCTTCCCTGACCTGTTGCTGCAACCTCCTGACCCATCTCTGCCCTGTACCTTCACTCTCCAATCCCCACTCCTTGCCAAGGCCAGAGGTTTCTTTATAGAATACAAATCTAATCAGGTCACTCCAGCTGAAGGCCCTGAGATAACCTCTGATGCCTCATATTGGAGGTCCTTCCAGGATCTACAGAGGGTCTTCAGAGGATCCAGGAGCCTCCTGAAATTGTGCATAAGATGTGTATTCATATTTCCATTTTTCTGGGAGGATGTATGCCTTTCACCAAATCATCAAATAGGCCTGTGATCCCAAGAAAAGGGTTAAGAGCCAAGAGAAGACCTGGTCTTCAAGATAAAGTCCAAGCTCCTCACCATAACCTACAGGGCCCTCCATTAGATGCTACCATGACTTGGCAATGTGACCTTGGGCAAGTTACTTTAACCTGCGTCTCAATTTCCTCACCTATAAAATGGAGCTAATAATAGTATCTTCTCATAGGACTAACACCTGGAATAAACTAGTGAGTTAACATATGCAAAGGGCTTAGAACGATGCCTGGAACATATCAGGGGCTACAAGCATCAGCTCTCAGTATTTTAGCTCTCTAACTTCATCCCCTACAGCCATCTACTCTTGGGATTTTAGGCCTCAGCTACAATGATGTACCTGCAGATCCCCTGGGACATTCAGTGCTTACACTGTTTCTTTTGCCTGGAATGCCCTTTCCTTCATCTCCGCCCTTGACTACCACTCACCCTTTAAGAGTCAGGAAGCCTGTCCCAACTCCCAACCACAAACAAGGTTTAGTTGCCCCCTTTTCCTCTGTCATCAAATGCCCTGTGCATACCTTTCACCTGGCTCCTACCAGATATTACAATGAGCCATTTATCATCTCTCTCCCCTCTCACTAACTGGGGGAGAGGGTCAAGTCCAGGACAGAAACTGTGATATGGTCACTGTTGATTCCCTAATGCCCTAGATAGCATCTGGCCCACAGCAGTGTTGGCTGGATGAATGAACTCCTAAGCAGTCTGACTCCCCTGTCTTGGGCTTGAACTTGTGGTTTCCCAGGCTAACACTCAGGGTTTTCTCCCTGGCAAACATATACCCTCATGGCAGGCTCAGAGCAGCAGAAGCAGCCCTCATGGCCCTACCAATACTCACATTGGCCTGATACTTGGTTATCACTGTCAGCATGAGCTTGGCATAGGCCATGGACGTGGTGGCTGCTGGCCCCTCTTTACAGAGTTTCTCCATCAACACACTGAACTTCTCAGAGGGCATCTCCACCTGCACATGTTAGGAGATCGGACAGTAGCACAAGAAAGGGCCCTGGATTCAACTCCCAACTCCATCACTTCCTAACCAGGTGACCCTGGGCAGGTCACTTAACTGAGACTCAGTTTCCACATCTATAAAATGGGGCTCATGATGTCAAACTCTGAAGACTGTGAAAAGGATTAAATGAGATTATGCACATAAAGCCTGGCACACAGGTCTCAAATAATGGTGGCCACTGTTGCACAGGCTCAGACTAGGAGATGGGGGGCAAGGATCCCTTGCCTGGCTTAGTGGTTGAAGATATAAAGGAGTGAGGTCCCAAGGGGGCACTGGCAGTATAATAACAACAGATCTTCATAGTCACAATTTAATAAACACTTATTATGCATTAGGTACCATTCTGAGCACGTTACACCAATTATACCATTTAAACCTCACTCCAGTTTTATGTGGTAGGTGCTATCATCACTCCCCTTTTGCAGATGAGGAAACTGAGGCATAAAGAGGTTAAGTCAACTACCTATGTTATAAACAAATGAGGCAGAATTTTAGGTACTGATATATGGAAAAACTGCCGAAATGTACTGTTAGATGAAAAAAGCAAAGTGCAGAGCACTGAGCTTGGTGTGTTACCATCTATGTAAAAAGCAGGGGAAAAGTAAATTTCACCGTGTGTCCTTGTATATATACAGCATCTCTGGGAGGGTTCCCCTGCAACTAGTAACACTGATTAGCCCTGGGGAGGGGAATCTGGGTGGCTGGGGGAAATTTTTTCACTATATCATTTTAAACCTTCAAAATTGTGAACATATGAATCTATTACCTATTCAAAAATAAATTAGGCACTGTCCCTGGCAGTCCAGTGGTTAGGACTCCGCGCTTCCACTCCAGGGGGCACGGGTTCAATCCCTGGTCGGGGAACTAGGATCCCACATGCCACGCAGTGCGGCCAAAAAATAAATTAATTAAATTAAAAAATAAATTAAATTTACACACACACATCAAAAAGTCCCTCCCCAAGGCCACACAGCTAGTAAGAGGCAGAGCTGGGATTCACCGTGCAGTCAGCTCTCTGCTACCGGCCTTTCAAGCCCCTGGACCCTCCCACTGTCATGGGCACCCTGCCGGAGGGCAGTCATCCTGCTTGCCCCTCCATCACTGAAGGGGTCAGACACCCAGGAGCCGCACACCCAGCCACAGCACTGCAGCGCTTCTTTGTCCACTCTTCCCCAAGGCAGCCTGCTCACCTGCCGCTCCAGGAGTGACTGCAACACCAAAAAAGTCTCTTCCTTCCAGGGTAGCTCCAAGATCTGTCTGCAAGGCACAGGCCCCAGTGAGGAAAGCTCAGCCTCCCACCTGAGCCTGAGTATCTACTGCTCCTACCCCAAGGCAGGGCAAGGCCCTGGGGACAGCCAAGATCTCCAGCCAACAGAGGAAGCAGTCAGAGCTCCCCGATGCTGGCGGCCATCTAGCAGCCACTGCTGCAGAGCCCATACTCAGTGCTGGGAAGGCCACAGCCCAAGACCCCCGGGACCTGACATGAAGGATTTGGCAGTGAGAGGTACAAAGGTCCCCTGAAAAATAACCAGGAGTCGATATTGCCTCCTGAGTTCGAAAGCGGAGGATGACCCAGGGAAGAGGAGGATGACGATGGGTGAGATGACACACAGGAGGCTTCCTAGAGAAGGCGAGACCTCCCTGCGGAGCCCAGCCCACGGTGAGGTCCACTCCAGCTGCACCTACTGTCCTCAGCTTGTTTGGAAAAGCAGGATGTCACATGGAAACGGTGCGGCTTCTTGGGTGCACAGACTTGGGTTTGATCCCAGGCTTTTGCACTTGCTGGCTGTGTGACCGTTGGCCACCTCCCTCAACCTCTCTGAGCTTCAGTTTTTCCATCTCTAAGGTGGCCGCAGCACTTACCTCACAGGATTGCACGAAGACTAACGAAGTAATAAATCTAAAGCACAGAGAAAGTGCTCAATAATTGGTGGCTGGTAGTATTTTTGCAACTGTCCCCTTCTCGTATTATACTTAGCATTTCATATTTCACGTTAGTGTCCAATGAGATCTCACCTACTCATTATTTCTACACGTCTGTATCTTGACTCCCCAATTTTGATACCCAAATTTAACACCAATTTAATAACAATATTTGAGCACTCACTAGGTGCCAAATACTGTGCCGAGGTCATTATATGCATTATCACATTTACTATCTAGAAAAACTCTACAGAGTTCATACGTGGAAACAGAGGCGCAGAGAGATGGAATAACCTGTTTAAAACTCACACATTTAAATAAAAGGCAAGGTTGAGATCTGCAACCATGTCTGTCTGACTCCAGAGCCAGTGCTCTGAACCACTACGCCATGTTCCAACTACGCCAAGAACTCAAGAGCTGGAGCACCAGCCTCTTCGCATTCCCAGGGGCACCTGGCACAGAAGACTGAAACCCTGGGCTTGGGAAGGTGCATGGGATGGCAACTTCCAGGGGCCCACAGGTGGGAACGCACAAGCCAGGCTCAGGACAGCGAGAGGGGGCACCGGCTGTGCCACTGCCTGTGTTTCAGGCACAGGGCCTGGTACCCAGCCGGCTCCAAGTCCAGAATGCCAAGAGCAGGTTTGGCCAGAGGGAGGAGGTGCGGGTGGGGCCAGCGTGGAGCTTGTACACTCACCCCAGCATTAGAGCCTGCATGTCCGGCTCCAGGGCCTCGTCCTTTGTCAGGCAACACAGTAACTCTGTTTGAGCTGGACCTGGGTGGGCGATAGCAGAGGGGAGAAGTCTGGGAGAAGCTGGCAGCAGAGAATGGGGCTCGCAGGGAACAAAATGCCTGGCCCTTTACAGGTGGCATCGTCAGGGAAGCAACAGGTATCTTCACTCACTGAAAACTCAGCTCCTGCCGGGGCCACCCGGGGGGTGAAGGGTGCTGGGAACAGACACGGCAGAGCTACCAGGCCTGGGGCCCATTCCAGAATTACCTGTTCCTGGGGCTTGGAGCACAGGTCCAAGGAGGGCTCTGCAGACGGCGTAGGTGTACTTAGTACAGAAGGAGGTCAGGGCAGTTGTGAGCAAGCGGGAGGCTGAGGAAGTCAGCGAGATAATCTACAGCCAACGGGGAGGAAAATATTAATTTCTTTCTTCTTCCTTCCTATCAGTGTTTATTGAACACGTATTTCAGAGGCTCACACATTACAGTACAGAGAAAAAAAAAGTTCTTTTATCTAGGACTCACATGGATCCACTCATTGGAAAGGACACATAGCTCCCTTCCCCAGCTCCCAAATCCCTGATCCCAAACCCCAAATCCCTTCCGCTCTGTAAGGATCTGGGGCCCAAGAGGGAGGAGTTAGATGCCACGTGGGTAGATGGCCTAGGGGGCTATGCCCTTCCCTTGCCCCAGGCTCCCCAGACAAGCAGATGCATGCAAGGCTGGGAACCCCCTCTCCCACCCTGCTGAGGGTTCAGGCTCTCTCCCTCACTGTCCCTGGCACGCCACGTGCGTCCCAGCACACCTACCCGTCCAAGGAAGAGGCTCCTGGTCAGCACAGTAGCGTTGCTGAGGCTGAGGTCTGGTGAAAGGGCCAGCAACCAGGTGCAGAGCTGCAGGAGACCTGTGTCCGAGAGCTGCGGGAGCTGCAGCTGGGCACACACCAGGTCCACCTGCCAAGGAGGAGGGAGGGCACCGGGACACTCAGCCTGTCTCTGCTGGGCTGTCTCAATCCAACCGGGCAGCAGAAGGGGCGGGGCCAGGAGACTCCAGGGTAAGGTAAGGTGGGGAGAGCTGCCCTACGGGGAGGAACCAAGGGCTAAAAGAAACCACTGAGGGTCACCCCTGCCCCTGAGACCAAAACACCCAACAAAATCCCCTCCCCAAATTCCTACATGAGGCAGGGAAACACAAACTTAAATGGAGAGAGGGACCGTGTCCTCAGGGCCAGGCGGTTTTTCTGGACTTACCTGGCCAGGACTGCATTCGTGGAGAAGCTGCAGCTCAACTGGTGGGGTGCCCTCCAGCCCTTCCAACCCCTGGGAAGGCAAATCCCATGTTAGGACCTGCAGAGCCCTCAGTGACAAGTCACTGAGGCCACCCCTTCAATTGGCAGAGTGGGTGGCTAAGGACCCCAGAAGGTGCTACTAGAGGAGAGGAACTTGCCTGGAGTTAGAACCTGTCTCAGGTTAGACAAGATACTTGGACCAAGAAAAGCCTTTGCAGGGACTGTCCTCAGACCTTCATTCCAACCCCCTCACCCAAACAGCCTGTGCCTCACTGCACTGGGGCTTCCCTGGGCACAGCTGGGGTCCAGGCAGGGGGCGGAAGAAGGGTTATGGGTAGCAGAGTAAGGCCAGTCACCTTCCCGAGGGTCTTGAGCAGCTGCTGCAGCCTGGGAACTTGTTCCTGCAGAAGAGAGCCCAGTCACTGCCATGTCCCCACCCACGCAGCATGGCCCCCAACCCAGACCCAGCCCCCTCTCTGAGAAGGCCCCAGGTCAGTGGGCGCTGGCGGGCAAAGATGATTCACGAGAGCCAGAACATGAAGCCTAAACCTTGCAAAGTGCTTAAGAACTCAAACTCGACAAGACCTACGTAAGCCCAACTGAGCAGACTTGTCTTCTCTGCATCCATCCTAATGGGGGCAGACCCAGGCCTTGGGCTGGGAGGACAGGCTGGATGCTGGCATGATTCCCCCATTCCCATAAGATGGGTGGCAGGGGTAGCTCCAGAACCTTTCCTCTTCCGTGGTACCCTTAACCTCACACTACTGATCATTAGGTCAAGGGCTCCCACCTCCAGTAACTCCTGTCCCCACCCCCTCCTCAGAATCTGTGGAGCAGAAACTACATTCCCTCAACCCCACCTCCTTCCCCTTGCTCCACGGACTACAGTCATCCCAAGTGGGACACAGTATCCCAACAGATTTCTGCCCTGTATAAACCCCCCATTCCTGAAGAATCACACTAAAGCAGCCTCCTCACCCTAGTACCTGGATAGCTCTGGGCAACTCCAAACTCTCAGGTAGGCCCTTAGCATCCTCTAGACTCTGACCAGCCTCACTGGGCTGAGGCCCCAAAGCAGGCTGGTTCTTAATGGATGATGCACCTCCTCCACTGGCCAGGGATTCCAAAGTTTCATGTTCAGGTCTCTTTTCCTCATGACTTTCTTCTTCTTCCTTTTCCAAACACCGGAGCCTTTTGGGGGCCCTCCCCCCCTCAGGACTGGCAGGCTCCTCCTCCCGTTCCTTTCTGCGTTTCCCAGGCCGCTGGGAGTCCTCGACCTCCTCCTGCTCTTCTTTCCCTTCAGGATCTGGAGCCTGGGGCAACTTCAACTTCCTGCCCCCTTGGCCCAGCTGCCTACACAGGCCTCGGAGCTGTCTCTGGCACCTTTTAGACAGCGGGGACGCTCCCTCAATGGAGACCCCAACACCCAGATCCCTTCGCAGAAATTCCCCAAGGGCCCGGAGCCAGGGATCAGGGTCGGGGCTTGGATCCCGCTGCACAATCTGCAGCACAGGGAGGAGACTGCTTTCAGGCAGCGACGGCCAAACAGCCATCAGCAGGGACATCAGGTTCCTCTGGCATAACGGGGGCAATCGCAGCAGCAGTGGTTTCCTGGGTTGCAGAGGGAGAACAAGCAGTTAAGAGTGTCTTGCTGAAAGGAACATAGGGCAGACTGGGTAGAGCTAGAGGCTAGATGGCACCGGACAGACGGGGGCGCTGGTGGGCAGTACCTGCGGGTCAGTATGGATGGAGGAGGGGACGGCATGGAAATCATTCAACAAGTGAGCATCTATTCTACACTACACTAGGCCCTGTTCTTCGACATCTCCTATTTCAGCTCAAAAATTCACGTTGAAACCTACCCTATAATAGATCCATGCTTGTTTTATGTAAAAAAAAAAAAAAAAAAAAAAAAAAAAGCCCTTTCCCAAACTTTACATAAAAATAATACTCCAGAATACTGAGCAATGCTTAGCCTGCAGCCCTGTGCTCCCCTTGGCAGTCCCCTGGAACTCACAGGGTCACATCTGTCCAGCTCTGATGTTCCTTTCACTGAACTGAGTTCCTGAGAGGCAGAAGCTGTGTCTCTTTCCTCTGTGTCCCAGTACCCAGCACAACACCAGACTAAAGCAGGCACTTGGTGCACATTTATTGACTGAGTTAAATCTCTGAGAGTAAGTGTTCACAGATCAGCAAGACTGCTGTGGACAGAGCAAAGTAGCCATCTGTAACGTGACAAAGGCACGCATGCAGATGCTATGTGACCTGAGGCTTGCTGGAGTGGCAAGCAGGTCATGAGTGCATCTAGCCCACCACCCATCACGCCTCTGCACCTCTGTATACATGACTTTGTGGGGCTGTTTGTCATCACACACAGAGGCACTTGGGATATATGAGAGAGGAATGAAACCTTTTATTTTTGTGTGTGGAGAAAAAACACTAAATGAGAGAGAAAACTAGAGTAAAAGTTTAAAAGATCGTCAATTTGTGGTGGAGGATACTGGGAGTAGAGAAGTGGGGAAGAGCCTACTCCAAGGACTTTTACCTTTTTTGTGCATGGACCCCCTTATCAGAATAAGAGGGTTAAATGCATAAAATACATAGGATTACAAAAGAAAACAATTATACTGCAGTACAGTTCTATCCAGGGACCGCAGGTTAAGTTCCATTCCCCTTACTCTGTCCAGAAAGAGCCAGACCATTGGGTAAACATTTCTAGAGCGTCCAATTTGTGGATTCAGAAAATTCTCTTGACCATTCTCTTGAAAGAAATTCAAGATGGAGTGTGGGAAGAAAATAATAGAACTTCTATTTCTATTTATCTAAAACATAAAAAATTAAGTATTACAAATATTTAAAATATGGATTGGCCCTCCATATTCCAGTGTCCAGCCCAATTCTTAGGGAGGGGTAGTCAAGGAGAGTGGGAGGCCTGCTCTTCAGCCCCCTAGAGGCTGAAGGTGGCACCTCACTCCGTTACTTTCTGTATTTTACTTAACTAGATAGTTAAGTGCATCTATGGACGCTGTATTATCTTTCTTAACAAAACGAACCCTCACAAAATGGACACATGGCTTACAAGGATGTCAGAAAAGAAACTGACTACCAGTAAGGGAAGCACAACCTAATTTAAAAATGGCAGAGCCGACACTTCTGCTCCTAGTAGGGATTCTTAGCCACATAAAGAGGGGGAAAAAAGTTCAAAGTCACCCAAAAGACCAGAAATTATCAAGAACACCATCCTTAAGGTAAGCGATCTTGCCCTAAACTGTATATTATGCTTTGAAAAACTGATAATATAAAGCCAGCATGATCAGATGTTTATTGTCATTTACCACGTTTTAAATTTCTATTTATGGGGACTTCCCTGGTAGCGCAGTGGTTAGGAGTCCGCCTGCCAATGCAGGGGACACGGGTTCCATCCCTGGTCCGGGAAGATCCCACATGCCGCGGAGCAACTAAGCCCGTGCGCCACAACTACTGAGCCTGTGCTCTAGAGCCCATGCGCCACAACTCCTGAGCCTGTGCTCTAGAGCCCATGCGCCACAACTCCTGAGCCCGCATGCCACAACTACTGAAGCCTGCGCGCCTAGAGCCCGTGCTCCGCAACAAGAGAAGCCACCGCAATGAGAAGCCCGCGCACTGCAATGAAGCGTAGCCCCCGCTCTCCGCAACTAGAGAGAGCCCACGTGCAGCAACGAAGACCCAACACAGCCATAAATAAATAAATAAAAATTTTAAAATTTTCTATTTATGTATACTTGACAATGTACATATTTTAACACACGTGTACTCTTGACCTATACTGGAGGTAAGAGATCGAGTTTTTTAGAGATGGAAGTGTGTGATTAAAATTAATCAGAATCCACTGACTTATAATTATTCATTTACACCCAACCGAGGGCAGGTGTCTTCCGTCTAGGTAGGCAGCACTGCACCCAGTACCTACGCTATGAGGGTCTGCCGGAGGCCCCTCCTCACAGGGCGCACGGCAGGGACCCGCTCTCGGGGAAAGTATTTCACCTCTCCGTGCCTCGGTCTTCTCATCTAGAGAAGTGGGTAGCGCCAGCCCCTGCCTCACACCACCGTGGAGGATGACGGGCGGCGCCCCGAGCTACGCCAGCGGCCGCTGCGACCAGCAGGGCAGGAGGAACGCGAGCGGACGACTTACAGCTCCAGGCGACAGTCCGGGCCCTCCACGACGGGCTCCTCCCGGCACAGCGCCTCGAAGACGCGGTCCCAGCCGAAGGGCTCCCCGCCGCGGCCGCTCAGAGCCCGCAGCACCCCCAAGCCGCGCCGCGCCCCGTCGGGCCCCGCCTGCAGCGCCTGCAGCAGGAGGCGGGCAGGGGCCTCTAGGTGCGCCCAGGGCGCCGGCTCCGCGCCCTCAGCCTGAGCCGGTGCCGCCTCCGGGGCCTCCATGCCCGGGGCCAGGGAAAGGGAGGCGGGAGACAGCGCCGGCCCGGATGCTGCGGCCGGCCCCTTCCCGCGCGCGCCACATTCCCTCCTCAGCGTTCGGGGAGGCTCTCGGACTCGCACCCCGCCAGAGCGCGAGACTAGACCTGTCAGAAAGGAAAGGAACGGGGAAGTGCGGCTGGGGCTGGGCACAAGGGCAGGCCGGAAGGGGTAAGGAGGAGGATAGCAGTAGGGAGGCGGGGCTAAGGCCGAGTGCAGATCTGCTGACGGGGCGGGACCAGAGTGGGGGCGGGGCCACAAGGAAATAGGTTTGTGGGCGGGGTCATGCAAGAGATAAAATGGGGCGGGGGTAGGCGTAGGAGCGGGTCCTCTGCGGCTGACCCTAACCTTCCTTCCTCCACCAATCGCTGAAGTAAGTGAGGGGGCGGGCGTACAGAATGGATATCAGGGATCCTGTTGGTTGTACTTCAGGATCCAAGTATCATTTAATTTTAGCTGACGCCCATGTTGCTTATAGATCATGGGCTTTGCCATAGGATTTGATCATAATTTACCATAACGTCACCTCTTCCACAGGCAGTCAACTGCCATCATTCGGGTTTCAGTCCTCTCCAGAAATGTTTGATCTACTAATATACCCGAGAATGGAGTCGCAGTAAAACCTAATGCCATCTATATGGCCAAAGGCATTCCTGTAAACTTCCTCCCTAAGATCAAGAAGTGGCCTTGCTCTGGTTGTTTATAAGGGACCAAGAGTGCCTCCACTTCCCAGGGTTTTGGTTTAAGGAAATCTGCTGGAGGAGGCAGGCTTCCAGCGAAGGGAGGGACCATAGCAGAGGATAGGAATAAAGGCAGAGGGGAGAAGAGCCCCACAGCGCTCCATAAACCCTCCTTTGGGTGTCAGCTTGTATTTCCAACCTCCCAGCTTCTGCTGCCATGCACACATCCACTCAATCAATAAATCTTTACTGAGCACCTAGGGCTCAGGATGCAGGGAACAAAATAAAGGCCTTTGCCCTCATTGTTGCTGACCCTCAATTGAGGAGAGACAGACAACTAAGTGAACAATAGAATGTTTGCTTGTGATAAGTGCTTTCAAGGATATAGCAGGGAAGGGAGATAGAGTGAGGTAGTTTTAAATAGGTGGTCAGGCAAGATGAACCTGAAGGAGATAAGGGAGCAAGCCAGGTAGAGGTCTATGAGGAGATCATGTCGGGCAGAGGGAACAGCAAATGCACAGGCTCTGGGGCAGAGGCATGGCTAGAGCAGAGTGCACTTGCTGGGGAGTAACAGGAGAGGTAACCAGACCAGATCTTGTGAGGCCTTGACGTCATAGAGAGGAATTTGTCTTTCACCCTGAATAGTATGGGAAGCCATAGGCATATTTTGAACTGGATCTGATTTCCATTAGAGCCAAATTTTTTATTTTTTCCAAAATGATTTCAAGGGAGGGACTTCCCTAGTGGTCCAGTGGTTAAGAACCGTCTCGCAACGCAGGGGATGCCGGTTCGATCCCTGGTTGGGGAAATAAGATCCCACATGCCACAGGACAACTAAGCCCAAGTGCCACAACTACTGAGCCCTCACACTACAACTAGAGAGCCCGTGTACTGCAACTACAGAGCTCATGAGCTCTGGAGCCCATGCATCACAACTAGAGAGAAGCCCACACACTGCAAGGAAGAGCCTGTGCGTCGCAACAAAAGATCCCATGTGCCGCAACTAAGACCTGATGCAGCCAAAAAATAAAATAAATAAAATTTTTAAAAAATGATTTTAAGGGAGCTATTGGAAAAGACTACGGAGTATTTCTTAAATCAGTGGTCCCCCAAATTTTTGTCACCAGGGACCAGTTTCGTGGAAGAAAATTTTTCCACGGATGGGGGTGGGGGTGGGGTGGATGGTTTGGGGATGACTCAAGCACATTACATTTATTGTGCACTTTATTTCTATTATTATTACATTGTAATATATAATGAAACAATGATACAACTCACCATAATGCAGAATCAGTGGGAGCCCTGAGCTTGTTTTCCTGCAACTAGATGGTCCCATCTGGGGGTGACGGGAGACAGTGACACCCGAAGTGTGTTGCTTATGTCCAGTCTACTCCGTAAGATGCAGCTTCATTGTCACTTGCCACTCACTGATAGAGTTTTGATATGAGTCTGCAAGCAATTGATTTATTATGGTCTCTGTGCAGTCAAACCTCTCTGCTAATGATAATCTGTATTTGCAGCTGCTCCCCAGCGCTAGCATCACTGCCTCAGCTCCACCTCAGATCATCAGGCATTAGATTCTCATAAGGAGCGTGCAACCTAGATCCCTCGCATGCACAGTTCACAGTAGGGTTCGAGCTCCTATGAGAATCTAATGCCACCGCTGATCTGACAGAAGGCGGAGCTCAGGTGGTAATATGAGCGATGGGGAGTGGCTGTAAACACAGATGAAGCTTCGCTCACTGCTCACCTCCTGATCTGCGGCCTGGTTCCTAACAGGCCATGGACTGGTATCGGTCCGTGGCCCAAGGGTTGGGGACCTCTGTCTTAGATAGTGCCTGCTTTGCAAAGGGAAAAATAGTAGGAAAGAAGTTTCTTCCAGGAACCTCTATCTCAGTTTATCAGTTCTAACTTCATAGGAGATGTTTTTGGTCTTCAAATGAACAAATGATGTTGGGGGCAAAGGGGTGGAGGCCCTGATAAGTAGTGGGCAGGGCCAAGAATGCTAAACAGCCTTCAATGCCCTGCCCATCCTCAACTGCCAGCCTTATCATGGTGGCTCTGGTTCATTCCCACCAAGGTCTGCATTCTAGCCAATGGGAAGGAGAAAAGGGAGAAAACTTCTAAGTGTGGTTCAAGAACCATACTTGGAATCCACAAGGATTCCAAGGGGGTATCCTTGAGACCCTTTCATGGGATCTCTGACATTACTATTTTTATAATACCTACATTATTTGCCCTTTCTGTTCTCATTCCCTTATGAGCATAAAATGAAGTTTTCCAAAGGCTAAGTGACAGGTGATATTGCAACAGATTAAATGCAGAAGAAACCCTTGGTGGGGGTAGGGGTGAGGGTGCACCTGGGCTATAAGCAGACACTCTTCAGACACCAGCAGTGATGGCTTAGGTGCACTTTATTGGTTTTCTTTCAGAATCCTTCTACAAAAGAGCAAAGTTAAAAACCAAGTCCCTGGCAAGAGGGTGAGAACCCTTCCTCTTTCCCGAGAGCCATCCCCCCTCCCCATGTTCCCCAGCTGTGTCACTGCTGCAGTTCATGGGGGTGGAGCACTTGCTACTTTCGTCCCCCACCAAGCTCCAAAGGGAAAAGACCTACCACCTGGCAACCCCTGCCCCTCAGCCCCATCCCCCCACACGTTGATCCTGGTTACAGGAGGCAGTGGTAAGAACTGTTGGGGTCCAGGAAGAGTTCTGAACCCCAGAAGGCCATGGTCAGGGCACAGTTCATGAAGAACACTTCCTCCTCTGGCTCGGTGCCCCCTAGGAACGCTGTTTTGCCCACCACCTGAGAGTAGAAAAAGAAATCAGTGAAAACCCATCAGCTTCGACCCCAGTTGTACCTGGTACAGGGGAATCAAGGCTGACACATAAGGTTAGGCAGGTTGCACATAGCACAAAGGCACCACATCTAAGCAGGCACCATTAATGTCATAGACATCATACATAGGTTTTACATTTGTCACAGACATTTATTATAAACCATGGCCAGCAGCCTCCCCGACCCCTTATCCTTGCTGTTACCACCTCACTCACAGAGGCCAGCTGCATACTCCCGGGCCAGGGAAGATCAGAACTCGGGGCCTTATCTGGGAGCTGATGCAGGTAAATGCAGTCCGACTTGAAGGGGCAGCGGCCATTCCCCCGCATGAAGAACCGGCATCGAATCTGGCTATGAGAGGGCAGAAGGATAGAAGACCATCACCTTCAAGCCCAGCTGCCCCAGGAACAAGGGGCACTCAAGACCGACATGTAAGGTTGGGTAGGTTATACACAGCACAAAGGCACTGCATCTATGCTGGCACCTCTAGGATCACATAGACAAGTGTAGATGTTACATTTATTACAATTATTTCCCAGCAGATGGCAGTAAAGTGTCTTAAGTGGTATCTTTCTCTTAATTGCCACAAAGTCTATTTGGGACAGAAGTGACCCTGGGAATCTCCTTTCCTTCTTTGAACTAAGTTTCAGTAATACCACCAAAGGAGGAGGGAGAGCAGATAACCCTACAATGTGTCTCTGTAACCAGGTTAGAACAATGCCCTCTTCTGAGGGGTGGTCTTCTGATTTGGTAACTGCTGGCTAATGAAATTGATTAAGAAGTTTCCCACTTCTGAGATTTCAAATTTCATTCTGTGAAAGGTCAGATACAGGAAGGGTTTGTGGGCAACGTGTGATCTGCTTAAGTAGGAACAGCTTTTTCTTGCACAGAAAGATGGACGAGAGGGAGAAAAAGATAAAGCGCATATTTATAGCCTTTTTCCTTTTTCCTGCATCATCACCTCTCTGCTTGACTCCAACGCAGTTGAGTCTTTCCCACTTCCTGCAGTCCCAGCGCGAATGGAGGATCCCGCTGACCACCAAGCTGGAAGCCTGGGAATCCCTCTAAAATGACTGTCCCTCTTCCTCTTCCTACCATTTGACCAAACCTAGCATCAGGAACCCCTCCGTCCAGATAGCATCCAAAACCACCCCACTCAACCTGACCAGATTCTCCATCAGCCTCCCTCACCCAGCTCTCACGTGACAGTACCAGTCCTGTGGCCGTCTATCTGGAAACATTAATCATCTTACAGTTTCCTTTCAACCTCATGGTCAGTTGGCTACCCAGGTATGGCCCTTCTTCCTCTCAAGTCAATATCCTCCCCATGGTTCCCTGTAGTCCATGCTAGGAGTCAGAATGCCTGGGTTCAAACCCACTTCCTTACTTAAGCCCCATAGACCTTGCCTCACTTTCTCCTTCTACAGCGTGATAACAGTAAGAGTCTCTACTTCCATGGTGGCTTGTGGGATCTTAGTTCCCCAACCAGGGATTGAACCTGGGGCTCCGTCAGTGAGAGTGCCGAGTCCTAACCACTGGACTGCCGAGGAATTCCTATACTTTCCTGCTTTAAAAAAAAACATCCGAAATAAAAGCCAAGAAGGGCTTCCCGTCATGCTGAGAGAACCAGAGTTTCCCTGCGTGGATCCTGAGCCAGGCTAGAAGAGAAACTTGGCCTTGACTGTCTCAGTCACTCACCATTATTCACTGGGCTTTCTGGAATAGTGGAAATAGCTCACACCCTCACCTGCCGTCTTGGTCACTCTGCACTTGCAGGATTTGGGGGATGCCATGCTGGGAACCACGGCTGAGAGGGTATGAATCAGGGGCTGCTTCCCCTCTTTCCTAACCTGAGTCATGGTCCCCCTGCCAGGCTCACCTGGTCCGAGCCTTGAAGTTCCTGATGAGTTGCTCCTTCTCAGGCCCCTTGCTCACCCAGAATTTGCAGGGGATGATGTAGCTGGAAGGGACACGGCACTGGGGACAGGCCCTGCGGGGTGGGATGGGGGTGGGAGGTGGGAGAGGAGTAGTCACAAGCCCATCGGCCTGTCTCTGAGCCCACCCCTCTGTGGGACCTTTCCCTCCCTCCCTGCTGACCCCTCCATGACACTGACTTGATGACACCCAGCGGGAAGTCCCCTCGGCTCTTCCGCCAGGTGCGCAGGCAGCCCAGGCAGTGGGGATGGCTGCAGTTGGGCAGGATGCCAAAAATCCGCTCGGCCTCTGGCTTAGTCCACACCTTGTCCATGCAGATGCCACACACGATGTCCCAACTGTCCTGCACCCTCTGCAGCCACGGGCAGGGTCAGAGCACATCCTCCCTTCAGCCCCCACCCTGCCAACACACACACACACACACACACACTGCCACCCCAAATACAGCCCCAGGGAACACAGAGCCCTCCTCCAGCAGGTCTGGGCAACCCAGAGGTCCAGCATGGCATCCTCTTCCCCTCCCCCTCCATTACCTGCTGCACCTCAAGGTCCAGGCTCTGAAGTGGGGCCAGGAGCTCCTGGACAGGGTCTGACATAGGCCGAGACTTCGGGAAGTAGCTGTGATCACCATCAGCAGCTGTTGGGGAAAACTGGATCCATTCATTCATTTACTCATTCATGTGGTATCTCCTGAGCGTCTGCTGCATGCAAGGCCCTGAGGGTGTGTAAAGTTCTGTCCACCAGTAGTTCAGAGTCTAGCCAGAATTATGTCTCTAACACAACTGTTTAGACCTGTGCTATTCAATACGATAGCCACCTGCCACATGTGGCTATCAAGCACCTGGAATGGAGCTAGTCTGAATTCAGATGTGTCGTAAGTGTAAAATACACATGAGATTTTGAAGCTGAATACCAAAAAGTCTCTAAAATGTTTCATTATTAACTTTTTATATTAATTACATATTGAAACGATATTGGATATGTAATTTTTGATATATTGGGTTAAATATTAAAATTAATTTCACCTGTTTCTTTTTCCTTTTTTTAAAATGAGGCTGCTAGAAAATTTTTAATTACATGCGTGAATTGTAAAATGGTGCAACCATTTTGGAAAACAGTTTGGCGGTTCCTCAAAATATTAAACATAGGGTTAACATATGATCCAGCAATTCCACTCCTAGGTATATACCCAAGAGAAATGAAAATATACATCCGCACAAAAATTTGTACATAAGTGCTCATAGCAACATTATTCATAATAGCCAAAAAGCAAAAACAACCCAAGTATCCATCAACTGGTGAATGAATAAAACAAAATGTGGTATATATCCATACACTGGGATATTATTTGGCCATAAAAGGAAATGAAGTACTTCTATATGCTACAACATGGATAAACCTAGAAAATATTATACTAAATAAAAGAAGCCAGACACAAAAAGGCCATATATTGTATGATTCCATTTATATGAAATGTCCAGAATAGGCAAATCCATAGAGAGAGAAAATAGATTAGTGGTTACCAATGGCTGGGAGGGGTTGTGGATGGAGAGTGACTGCTAATGGGCTTCTTTCTGGGGTAATGAAAATCTTCTAGAATTAAATAGTGCTACTAATAAGAACCTACTATATAGCACAGGGAACTCTACTCAGTACTCTGTAACTACCTATATGGGAAAAGAATCTAAAAGAGCGTGGATATATGTATATGTATAACTGATGCACTTTGCTGTACAACAGAAACTAACACAACATTGCAAATCAACTATATGCCAATAAAAATTAATTTTAAAAAGCAGTGCTAATGTTGGTACAACTCTGAATACACTGTATTACACAGAATCGTACACTTTAAATTGGTGAATTTTTTGGTTTGTGAATTATATCTCAATAAAGCTGATACAAAAAATTGCAAATGTTATATGGAATCTAAAAAAAAAAAAGGTTCTGAAGAACCTAGGGGCAGGACAGGAATAAAGATGCAGACGTAGAGAATGGACTTGAGGACACCGGGAGGGGGAAGGGTAAGCTGGGACGAAGTGAGAGAGTGTCATGGACATATATACACTACCAAATGTAAAACAGATAGCTAGTGGGAAGCAGCCACATAGCACAGGGAGATTAGCTCGGTGCTTTGTGTCCACCTAGAGGGGTGGGATAGGGAGGGTGGGAGGGAGATGCAAGAGGGAGGAGGTATGGGGATATATGTTTATGTATAGCTGATTCACTTTGTTATACAGCAGAAACTAACACACCATTATAAAGCAATTATACTCCAATAAAGATGTTAAGAAAAAGAATTCCATATGTAACATAATTCTGTTGGACAGCACTGAATTAGAGCAATAATCTTAAAAATAACTACTAACATTTAGTGTTTACTCTGTGCCAGGTACTGTGCTATGCATATCACATATACGAACTCATCAAGACCCTGTGAGTAGGTGCTGTTATCAGTGCCCTTTAGCAGATGAGGCAGTTGAGGCTCAGAGAGGTTAAGTGACTTGTTCAAGGTCACACAGTTCCTAAGTGGTGGAGCCAGCATTTGAAACTAGGTGGTTTGACTCCACAGGCATCATGGTATTCTGTTTCTAGAACACAGAGAGCAACAGAGCCAGAGGAAACTTTCCCTCTGGCTGGGAATCTTGAGGAGGGAGAGGGTGGAAGGAAATATAAACCTTGCTCAGAGACAGAGCAGGAACGCTGGTCTCAGATCTCACTTGGGCCCACCTGCAGTACCCCTGATGACTCACATGATAGGGACAGGGACTTCCAGGAGCTGCCACCAATGTCCTCAGTCTTGCTGAACAAATCCTCCAGGCCAGGCTCCATGCCCTGGTAGGCCCCGGCCCAACCCCATCCGACAGTCACAGAGGGCAGGTAGGAGGGCTCGGAGCCCCTGCGGGTCAGTCCCTGCAGGGGGCCTGACAGGGTGATGTGTGGCTCCGAATGGCGGCGGCCCCACTCAAGGTGGCGGGGAGGCTGCAAGTGCTGGTAGCTGTCGTGAGGAAGAGAAGGGTAAGGAGAAAGGGATAGCTCCTCCAGGGCTCAGAGCTAGCTCAGCCTAGTACTTGGAGCTGAGGGCAGAGGGGCTCTGGGAAGATGCATGGTCCATGAAGGATGATTCCTCCCGAGTCTCCCAGCCCGCTCCCCACTCGAGGAGAAGAGGCGCTTACCTGCATCCATCTCCATGGAAGCAGAAGCCTCGCTGGAAATATCTGCAGACCTGGGATGCCTTCCGGTCCTGAGCGAAGCAGCGGCTGGACCCCCAGTGACAGGCCCCTCGGTCAAAGTTCCTAAGAGAACATCTGAGTCATGCCCAGCCCCATTTGAGTTCCTGCCTTTGTGATCCTTCTAGAAAGAGGCTGTGTGACATGAGGACTCAGGCTCCAGGCTTGGTCCTGTGTTCAAATCCTGACTCCGCTTGACAACCCTGGGTGGTAATTCAATTTCCCTAAAGCTTGGTTTCCTCCCCCTGAAACATGAGGGTAACAACGCCTCCTGTTACCTCAGGGTTGTCGTGAAGTTTTTTTTAGATTTCACACAATGCACATAGCAGGTGCTCAGTAAATCATAGTGATTCCTATTACTTTCTCCAAGCACAGAGTCTTGTGGGCTCTGGATTCAGAATTCTGGGTTCAGATTCCGGAACCAGGGCCTGCTCTATGGGCACAGACCTGTGTAGTCACGCAGGGGCCCCACGCTTGCTTCAATGTTCTGCCGTTGCTGTCTTGAAATTATTAAATTTTTGAACACGGGACCCTGATTTTCTTTTTGTGCTGGGTCCCACAAATTATATAGCCAGTTCTGCCTGGTACCACTACTTCTTGGTTGTATGAGCTTGGACAAACTTTCCATGCCTCAGTTTCTTCATTTGTAAGTTATCAGTACTTAATTTATGGGATGATGTAAAACGTAAATGAGATATTGTATGTAAAGCATAGTTATCCCTTGGTATCCATGTGAGGTTGGTTCCAGAACCTCCATGGACACCAAAATCCATGGATACTGGAGTCCCTTATATAAAATGGCATAGGGACTCCCCTGGCGGTCCAGTGGTTAAGACACCATGCTTCCACTGCAGGGGGCACAGGTTCAATCTCTGGTCAGAGAACTAAGACCCCGAATGCCACGTGGCCCAGCCAAAAAATAGAAAAAATAAAAATAAATAAATAAAAATTTTAAAAAAATAAAATGGCATAGTATTTGCATATAACCTATGCATATGCTCCTGTATACTTTAAATTATCTCTAGATCACTTATAACACCTAATACAATGTAAATACTATGTAAATATTTGCTGGTACGCAGCAAATTCAAGTTTTGCTTTTTGGAACTTTCTGGGATTTTTTTCCCAAATATTTTCAATCTGCAGTTGGTTTAATCCACGGATACGGAACCCACAGATACACATGGCCAACTATATCTGGCACATAGCAAGCCCTCAATAAATATTAGCTGTTCTTATCACTCTGCTGTCATCATTATCATCATCATCATCACCATTACTACAGGGACATTAGAGGGTCAGCCTGTGAGGTGGGAAGGGTGGGAGGAGGCCAAGTTGGGCCAACATTTATTGAGAATCTACTATGTGTCCAGGCCTGAGCCAGGGCTCTGGGGACCTCTGCTCTTGTCGTGTGCTTCCTTGCCAGGAGTGGGAATAAGCCCACATGTGAAGTGGCCAGGGCAGCAGGGACGGGGACAGAGGCCGGACTCTTGTCCCAAGAGGACACAGACTGCCAGCTGATGCTGGGGGTCTGCCATAGAGTGGCCCCCACCATTCTCCAGAGAATGTCCAAGAGAGGCCCTGGCAGAGAAGCAGGTGGAGGAAGGGCAGGATGGGTGACAGGCACCCAGTCTTGTTGGTGAAGGTACCAGATCGTCGGGCACATGGTCCTTATTACAATGATTATTATTATATTATTACATAATATAATACTTATAATAACTGTAGTTGTTATTATTTTGTTATTTTTATGGAAGCTGTTGTGAGGGCCAGGAGGGTAATATAAGATCATTAAATGGTAACTTTTGATTTTAATTCAGACATTTTTGGTTTAATTCAGAAGAAATTCAAAGAATTGAGTGCCCCTGCTATAACAAATAACCTTTCATTTCCATTTGCTTATTTATGTGAACAAGATTTCTCAGTGCTTCCATTCATAAATATTAAAAATAGAAATTGATGTTGATAACACATTGTAAATCAATTATACCCCAATAAAAATTTTAAAAAATAAAATTGAATAACAGACAAACCCCCTCCCCCCCAAAAAAGAAAGAAACTGATGTTGAATCCTGTCTTATTCTAGCAATAAGTAATGTTTATCCATGGATACATGAGCTTTTTTTGGTGGGGGGGAAGCAACAATCTCATCTAAATTTTCTAATGAAAATTTTGTTATTTAGTAATTAACTGTTAAAGTGTGTAGGGAGTTCCCTGGCAATCTAGTGTTTGGGACTCAGCACTTTCACTGCCAGGGCCTGGGTTTGATCCCTGGTGGGGGAAATAAGATCCTGCAAGCCTTATGGCATGGCCAAAAAAAAAAAAAAGTGTGTAATTTACTTCTTTTGATCAGTTGAGTACTACTAATAACTAAATCTAGAAAAAAATCATATTTCCGTTTCACAAATATTTTTGTTGCAGGAACAGATAATATCGTGATCAGTGAAAGACTTCTGAGAAGAAAAATATTTGTATTGGTAAAATTCTGTGGGAGATGTAGAATAGGCATTCAAGGAGAAAAAGGAGTTATGTAAAACTGTAAAAGCCTGCTTTTATATACTTTTAAATGGATGACAGTATATGTTAAATCTCTCTGATATTTAGATGCCACTGGATGCATGAAAAGAATAATGTACTTAATCAAATCCACCCTGCTCACCTGCCATTGCTGCTCAGTTGCCCACACAGCAAGTTCATTGGCAGGTCCCAAAGCAAGCAGCCCGAAATACCTTCGACTGAAATTCTGCACAGAGCTACAGCCAGCCCCAGCCCAGTACCCCATGGTGACTTTCAATCATTCTCACTGCCTGGCTTGGAAAAATTGAGAGGCTCCTGCAGGAAGATTGAGGGCAAGTTCTTGTGGGCTGAGAGCTTTGAACACATCCCTCAAAATCTTGCCTGAAGTGCCAGCCTTGGAGAAGAAAGATTCAGAAATGGTAAAAAGCATTCGATTTAATGATGTAACTACTCTAAAAACATCTTTTAAAACTCTCTTTTGGAATTAAAAAAGAATAATTGTATTATTTTAAAGTGGGACTATTTAGAATACATTATAAATTTAACCTTTGCAACAATTTACGTTATGATGAATACCATTAGATAACTTGGAGTGTGGAGGGGATACATGTATTTTCAAATTTCTTTTAGGTTTATAGAAGATGCCTGGCCTGGTATGTTTCTGCTCCCAATTATAACATGAGGAGTAGATAGGAAGAAGCTGCAGTGGGGGAGGGACCAGATCAGTGGTGACAGCCAAAGTTAGGGAGGATGGAAGGTGGATGGAGGTTGGGGTGAGGGGCGAGGTGGAAATGACAGTCACTGGAGAAAGGGTGGGTGACCTGAGAGGAGGAGCCTCTCACCCCCTAGGGGAGGAGTCAGTGGCCCTCAAAGGAAGGCTTGAAAGCCTCCTGTCCCTAGTCCCCAAAGCTTTGCTTTCCCTAAAGACCACCAATGAAGCTGACCTCCAGGACTGCCTAAGAGGCCACCATACTAGCTCCTTCACAAGCTGAGAGATCCAACAACAGAGCTCTCCCAGCATGTCCAGAGGTGCTCTTAGACCATCAGACGAGCCAGAGCAACTGGAGCTAGGGGCTTTGTGATCAAATTGATTTGAGAAACTCCTCCTTCTATATTTTTTAGAGTCATGTTGTATATTGCTTACCATACATGAACATATTAAATGCTCTGATAAGTCCTGCCCTCCACCCACCCACACAGCCTTAACATACCAATAAAACACATTTTGTTCGGGGTACTGGCAAATTAGTTCATTTAATCCTCAAAACAAGCCTTAAAAGTCAGGAGTCATCTTTTGTTTTCAAAATCTGAGGCTCAGAGAGGTCAAGTAACTGGCCTGGGACTCGGAACAAGAGTTAGGACCATAACCCAGGTGTCCTCACTCAGCACAATACTTCTCTAGTTAACCAAGATTGACTTGTCAGGGGTGAGGGCTGCTGGATTTAGGGAATTTCTTAAGCCAAATTCTGAGGCCAAGGGTTGGGGACAGAACAGCCAGAGGTCACCGGTAATCCAGGCCTGGGGAGGCAGCAAAAGCAGCTGGGTGGCTGGGAGGCCAGAGCAGTGGACCCCTGAGCAGTAATCAGGACTGGCCTGTTGGGTGAACACAGGGTGTGCAGAGAAGAACAGGGATGAGGAAGGTGGGGCTGGGTGCAGTGAGGGGGAGGTGGAACCTGCCAAATGAGCCCCCTGACCAAGATTCTTAAAACTTGAGGGCCAAACTTAGTCTAGCATGCCACCTTCCTTCTTGAGCTTTGGGCAGGACCAGGAACAACTGAAAATCTCCTTTAGTAAATGTCCGTCTTGGTTTTTTTTGCCTTCCTTTTGCTGCCAGATTGCCTTTCTTCCCAGCTTGGGAAAACCATTTCACACTGAGACCCTAAGGTCTACAATGATCCCTCCTTTACCCAGTATTCAGTTCTCTCTGGGGAACTCGTCTCTTCCATCTGTTGGCAAAATGAATCTGTGCTAAGGTATGAATGCCTGATGGAAGGCCTAGTGAGCTAACATACCCAAAAGAATGACTCTCTAATGGTGTAATGTTCAACCTGAAGTGTTTCCATTCACACACTTATGAACACCTGGCACCAGGCTACATACTGGGGCTACAAAGATGACCAGGGGACCAGATCCCACTGCAGGGAGCTGTACAGTATTTCTGGGCAGAGGAACATTTGTTGAGTGGAAGAGAAAAAAGGCAAGTGGCGAATCTCTGTTCTAAATGGTCAGACCCTGAGCTAGCCCTGACTTATCCCCTCTCTGGCCTCAGTCTCCTCCTCTGAACCGTGAAGGGTGAGAGATAGTCTCCAGACCCTTCCAGCATTGGGGTGGGGGCTAGGAAGCCCCTTTTCCCACCTGATGCACCCCAAATTCTTAAAGACTGAGCTTTCAGTGGACAGACAGAACCCCAAAGAATTTTCTCCCACTTCCCCTGTGGTCTCCCAAAACCCAGGCCCTTACCTGTGTGGTCGCTGGGAGCGGGGCCTGCTCTCTCCACCTCGGCTGCCGCCATCCGGCTCCGCAGGGTCCATCCCAGCTGTGGCCCCTAATGAGAATCAGGCAGGGCTGCTCTGGTGCTCCTTTATCCCTCTCTCTCCGGGCAGGGCCAAAGGGAGGAGGGGCTGCGCAGGCAGGCCCACCCCTCCCCACGGCCCCCGGCCTGCAGGAGGAGGGATGGACGGTGAAGCAGGATGGCTGGAAGGCTAGGAGGCTGGGGGCTCCAAATGCCCTGTCCAGGCTACAGGATGTGGGTGGGGTGGGGCATGAAGGCCTTAAGGGATCCCTAGATGATTACTGGAGGAAACTGGGGGGATGGTTTAAGGACTTTAAGGGCCTCAGCAAGGGCCACTATAAGAGGTGGCCAGGAGGAGGCTTGTCTGAGGCTCTAATGAGGAAGCTCCAGATTGGATGATAGCACATCAGCCAGTCAGAGGCTCTCCTGGGCAGTATAAATCGCTGTTGGATTTGTAGCTTGCACTGTGGAGAACAATTGGACTGGGCCCATTGATGATGGGGAGTGAGGAGAAGGGGGACCATGAGCTCTAAGAGCCCTTCCAGCTCTGACTATTCCTAAGACCCCCTCAATTCCTATCTTAATCCTCCAAAGCCCATGTACTCTCCACTAGACTGCAGTGCCCCATGTGGGAGGTAAGTTGGGAAAGTTAAAAAGACGAAATAAGAGGAATTCACTTAAAAGTTAAAGGAGAGATTTTTAAATTGAATTTAATCAGCTTCCTATATTTATCAGTAAATTGAGACACTAGTTTGGGAAACAAATTGTCTTGGACATCTTTGTTATTTCCTTAACTTTCGCTGGATCAAAATTATTTTTTATTTATTTTTAAAATTTATTTTATTTTATTCTTAACCACTGTGCCACCAGGGAAGCCCTGGATCAAAATTATTAAAAAAAAATTTTTATAGGTGCTGCCAATTAGCCCTCTGTGGTGGCTGTGCCAGATTATACTCCCACCAACAGTATGAGAGTGCCTGTGTCTGCACACCCTTGCCAACACAGTATAATCAAACTTGTTAGTATTTGTTAATTTGCTATGTAAAACAACAGTATCTCATTGTAGTTTTATTTAATTCTTTTGGCTGTAGTTAGTTACCCGACCAGGGATCAAACCCGCACCCCCTGCAGTGGAAGCGTGGAGTCTTAACCACTGGACCGTCAGGAAGTCCCTCGTAGATTTTTTTTTTTTTTTTTTTTGGCTGCGTTGGGTCTTCATTGCTGTGCGTGGGCTTTCTCTAATTGCGGCGAGCAGGGGCTACCCTTCGTTGCAGTGCACAGGCTTCTTATTGCAGTGGCTTCTCTTGTTGCAGAGCACGGGCTTTAGCCACGCGGGCTTCAGTAGTTGTGGCACTGGGGGTCAGTAGTTGTGGCAGTTGTGGCTCGTGGGCTCTAGAGCACAGGCTCAGTAGTTGTGGCACACGGGCTTCATTGCTCCGTGGCATGTGGGATCATCCCTGACCAGAGCTCGAACCTGTGTCCCCTGCATTGGCAGGCAGATTATTAACCACTGAGCCACCAGGGAAGTCCCCCCCTCATTGTAGTTTTAATTTATACTTCTCTTACTATGAGATTAAGCATCTCTCCATATGTTTTAGAGGCATTTCTTTTCCTGTTCATATCCTTTGCCCATTTGGGTTGTTGACATTTTACTCATTGCTTGGTAGGTGCTCTTTACATATTAAGGAAATTAACCTTTGTCTTATTATGTCACACATTTTTTAACATGGTTGATTTAAATTTTTTTGTGTTCCCCCCACTGGAAGAAATTTTTTTAGTGATGTAGTAAGATCTTCTATCTATTTTATAGACTCTAAGTTTTGTGTATACTGCATGAAACTTAGAACCTTCTGTGTGTACAGAGATTTTTGAAAGGTCTATCCACTTCAAGATTATATATAATTTTCCCCATGTGTTTCTTCTAGGTTGTTTTTTCCCTCCCCCACTCTTCTAGTCTTTTTTTTCTTAAACATTGTATAAATATATCAAATTTATCCATTTTCCTGTTGATAGACATTTTTATTGTTTCTAAGTTTTTGCTCTTGCTGTAAAGAACATGTGTATGAGTCTTAGTGCAATTTGGTGGCTTTCACTCTAGGGTACTGTGTCAGGCTGCCTTCTCCAGGAAATAGATTTAGAGGTTTACTTGCAGGACACTCACTGGGGAGTGCTCCTGAGAACAACACCTGTAAGGAATTGTAGGAAGCAGGACTGGGTAGAGAGAGAAATTAAACTGCAATGTACCTAGGACAGAAGCCCCAGTTCTGGAGCTGGACGATTCTTCACGTTGTTTCAAACTGGGGCAAGGAGGCTTGGCTTGTCCCCACATGTTGGCTATAGGCTGCCCCTGAGGAGGGAGTGTGCTTATCCTGGGCAAGGTGGCCCCCTTCACTGCGGGCAATTTCCTGAGAGGAACTCAGCTGTGAGCCCAGCAGCCATGGACCTCAGTGCCTGGGTTCTGAGGGGTGGAACCTGGGTCATGCCTCACGGCTTCCACAGGCGCATTTTAACTTTACAAGATTTTGCCAAATTGTTTTTCAAGTTGATTTTATCAACTTCTATTCCCTTCTGCAGTATATGAGAATTTGCATTGTTATTCTTCCTTTCCACATTTTCTATCTTGGTTTTCCTATGTTACTTTTGGGATAATTTCTACAGATCTTTTCTGAGGGGCAAAAATGATCTCTTTGGCTGTGTCTGTTTTTTAACTCATTTTTTTTCTGGAAGTTCCAGGTATTTCTTTAAAAATGTTTTTCTTTTTTTTTTTTTCCTTAAAAAGCAAACTGTTTCTTTCGTATGATTTTCATATCTTTATATTTTTAAATAATATAAAACCTATTTGTCTCCTATATGATAATCAATAGCTATACTTTTTGATGTCCTGGGGCTCTAATTTCACTGATTATTCTATTTATTTTCATGCAGGCTGTCTCTTCATGTTTGTAATTTTGTGGGAGTTCTGTACTGCCTGTGTCTGTCCTCCACAAAGGTTTTGCGTCTGCTTCTTCCAGGCTCCCCAGGCATATTACCAGCCTGGGACCCCATTTCTTCCTTTAATAATAAACCTTTTTAAGTTTCAGAAGTTTTACAGAATTATCACAAAGACGGTATCTTCTAATTCTCTTAAGGTTGCTTTCTTCTTTTTTAGTCTAAATTTTTGATTCATTTGTCTGTGAAGATGGCACCACTGTAAGTAAAGGAGAAAACTGGGGTGTCAGCTAAGGAGAGGAAAGCCCTGATGTCTCGTGGGGTAAAACTGTGCAAGTCCCGGGGACTTCCCTGGTGGTCCAGTGGTTAAGACGCCACGCTTCCACTCCAGGTGGAATGGGTTCGATCCCCGGTTGGGGAACTAAGATCCCGCGTGGCGTGGCAAAAAAACCCCAAAAACCTGTGCAAGTCCCACATCCACTCAAGGCCCAGGGGGACTTGCCTCCTCCCAGGCCCTTCTTAGCCCCTCCCAGACGCCCTCACCCCCAAACCTGGTTTGTGCCATGGTTCCACACACCCTTCTCAGAGGGTGTGTATCCTTTCTCCCCCTCCCACCCCAAATGCTCCATCCGGGTGGGATGGCATCTTCTCAGTTCTCCACAAACCTTGCTGACTGAGGACTGGTGAGCAGAGCAAGAGGTGAGGGGGAACGACGGGCAGCCCCACAAGCCAGAACCGACCCCGCCACCCCGGCCAGCACCCCACAGTCTCATTTGCCTGACCAAGTCTCCCCCTCTGTGCACTGGATGTGGAAGAGGGGGAGGGGTCTCATCAGCCCCCAGGAAAAACACTGTAAGCTGAGTTAGCTTAAATCAACTCTTAAATATTTAATTCCCATTTATTTAAAGTTCCATCAGTCTGTATACACTATTTATATTAAAAACACAGGAAGCTGGGGCTCCTAGCAAAAATATACATTTCAATTTTGGAGATTGTTCAGACACTGAGAAGAGCTGTATCCTCAGTACCAGACCTGGGGAGGGGGATGAGGATGGGGTGCGTGGCAGGGGAGGGGAGGGAAGAATCTTGCCAGTAGAGAGTGATCCTCAGGCATGGAAAGGCGCCTCGGAAAGGAAGACCAGACAGGACCCAGGAAGCCTGGGCTCTAACGCCACGTCCTGCCACCTTTCTCAGAGACGCCAGCCAGCCCCTCACCCCTCCAGACCCGTTTCCTCCCTGGAGAAGCAGCCTGGGTAGGCTCTCTGTCCTCTGCTCAAATGGCTCCAAGCTGCGCTTCTGTCTCTCCTCTGGGGTGAGTGCTTATCAACGGGGAGGAGGGGGAGGGGCGGGGCCAGGAGTGGGACTGGGCCTAGCAAGGTCCCTGGTCACCAGAGGCGGTATAGGGAGAGTTCCAGGTGACCAGCTGGGCCAAATACAAGGAAAAGGGGAGGGCAGCAGAGTTGTTGGGACAGACGGGTGTCACAAACGAGCAGGATCAGTTTATCCCCGGTACCTCCCCTGTGGGCAGGTGCTGGGCTGGGTCCACAGGACCCCGTGCCCACCAAGGGATCTGGCCTAGCCTCGGGAGCAGGGGCACAGCTCTGCCCATCCACCTGCAGGCCCCTCTGGGCACTCGCCTGCCTCAGGGAGGGGAGGGTGAGGGGTGTGGAACCTGCAGGTAAAGTGATTTCAGTGCTTGTGGTGTGTGGGCTGGAGGGAGTGTGTGTGGGGCGTGAGCTTCAGCTGGGCTGGAGCCACTGCCAGTGTCTCCCGGAGGCCAGAGAAAGGAGGGGTGCGTGTGAGGCCAGGCCCTGGCGCTGCGGGAGACGGGGGAGCGCGGTGCCGACACCCGTAGGCAGGACTCCGTGGCTGCTGCAGAGGGGCAGACAGAGTGGGGTGCTGATGGGGGACCCGCCCCAGGCCTGGGCTCAGAAGCAAGTCTCCGGCTCGCCACCTCCCCTACCTCCCTCCGCCTCTCTTTAAGCTCGCTCCTCATCAGTGGGGGTGTAGGGACCCCCCACCTGGAGGGAACCCCACCTCTATCCAGGCTGGGCGGGTGTCCCCCAGCGGCCAGCGCAGGGGGGCCATCAGTGACACTGGCCTGCGAGACCGGTGGAAAGAAGAAGGGGAGGGCGGCGGGCGTCAGTGGGGCTGAGGTGTGCGCTGCCTGCTGGGAGCCAAGCCGCCGCAGTCCGGGGGGGGCCAGCCTGCTGGGGGAGGCCTCCTCCGCCAGGGACCCGGTGACCAGGGGCTGCTCTGCACTCAGCCCTGGCCCTGCTTACCTTCCCTGGGAAGCCAGGCCCAGAGAGCTTAGTGTTTCTTTGGATGGCTCGAGTCCTTTGCTGTGAAGACTGAAGACGGGAGAAGGGGACTGTTGGTGCAGAGGGCAGGCCCCTCCTGCTGGGGCGGGGTGGGGGGGCGCGGGGCGGGGAAGCAGAGGTGCTGTTCTGCGCTGCTGGTGAAATAACACAAACTGCCTCACAGGAAGAGGAAGAGGGACAGACACAGAGATGGGGAGAGAGAAAGGGAGGGAGAGAGAGGAAGGAAGAAAAAGAGCAAAGAAATGAGAGAAGACAGAGGAGCTGAGAAGGAGGGAGGCGGGGAAGGGAGAGGGAGGCGGGCCGACTGTGTGTGATCCCCCTCGGCCACCAGGCCCAGCGCTCAGCGGCTGGTCGACAGAGAAGCCCTCAGTACATGTCCTTGTAGATCTCCTGGAGCAGGGGGTGCAGCGAGGTCTCGGTCTCCGTCTTCTTGATCCGCTGCATCATCTGGGCGTGCTCGGTGACCAGCTGCCGCAGGTCAGCCATCTTCTGCAGCAGCTTGGGGAAGAGGTACTGGGCGTCAGGGTGGTTGGCCTGCAGGTGGAACTCGAGGGCGCGCAGGATGGTGTCCTGGATGGCCTCCACCTGTGACACATTCATGAGGCCTGGCCGATCTGTGGGGACAGAGGGCAGAGGTGTGGGAGGGAGCAGGCACACACGGGGTCTCAGAAGGGCAGGGCAGCTCCCCTAACCCCGCCAGTGTGGGCACCTTGGCCCTGGGAACAGTGGGCCTCCCTGCCTGGACTCAAACCCCTTCTCTACCACAGGCTAGCAATGAGGCTACAGGCAGGTCACTCAGCCTCTCTGGACCTCAGTTTCCTCATCTGTAAAACGGGGATAACAGAAGTGCCTCTGGCATAGCATCGTTATGAGGATTAAAGAGTTATAATCTAGGAAAAGGAACTTGAACAGTGCCTGGCATGAAGCAAGCTCTATGCCACTGTCAGCGTGAGTCTTACTATATTTATTGTGTTGGAATTTGAAAAATGCAGGTAAAACACAGAAAATTTCTCCACTATCAGAAATAACCCCCATCAACATGTTGGTATATTTCCTTTCAGTCTTTTTTCTATCTCATCTCCATCTATACTAGATGGAGCTGGTCCTGCACACACAGTTAGTGCCTTACATGTTCCACTGCCATCATCACATGGACCCTTCCTCACGCTGTCAGAGCTTAGGCTCGGCCCCTGCAGTGAGGGCCCAGCCCCCAGGAGGGCTGGCTGTGCGGGGCCGACCCACTGCCCCTCCCTCACTTACCTCCGCACAGAATGATAGCCGCGATGAAGAGAGCCAGGTCACTGTCATCAAGTTCCAGGGCGTTGAACTTGACAGCAAACTCAAACTTGGGCTCGATGATGTCACTGAAGGGCTTTCGGAGGCTGCGCAGGAACTCACGGGTGACAAAACCAGTGCCGTTGGCCACCAGAAGCCCGTCCTTGTTGACGATGGAGGCCAGCATGGCAAAGATGGCCTCGTGCACACCATACTTGAGAAGGGTCACCTGGTCGTTGAGGAAGAGGTCGCTGAAGCTGGGGATGCTCTTGGCGAACTCGGTGAGCTCACGCACGGTCTCCACCGTGGTGCACTGGCAGCGGTAGAAGACATGCACGCTGATCTCCTTGTAGGGGGGCAGACCGTTCACCAGCTGCTTCCACACCAGGCCCTTCTCTGCCTGCCACAATGTCTCGATGTCGTGGATCACAAAGGGCTGAAAACCAGGCCCCGTTAGAGGCCAGGCCTCGGGGGACCCCCGCCCATGTGTGCCCCATACCCCTTGCCTGTACCACGAAGTGAGGGGAGGGAGGAGGCCTGGTTCTCCCAGGAGTCAGGCAGGTGGCAGCAGGGCCCAGAGCCCGGGTTGCTGCCAGGCTGAGCAGTGACACTCACCGCCGTGTGGCTGGCCTTGCCGGTGAGGATGCCACGGGCCTTCTTTTTGGTCATGTTGAAGTTTTTCAGGTAGGCACTGTAGATGTGCTTGGAGAAGGCCCTCAGGTCAGCCACCTGGGGGTTGTGCTGACTCCCCTCGTTTGCCGTCAGCCCTGCCACCAGTTTCCTCTTCTCAGCCTCTGGCATCCGGCCAAAGCGGATGGCTGCACGGGGAAGGGGGACAGTCATGGAGGAGCCTGGGCAGGGGCCAGCACCTCTAAGGTACACAAGCCAAAGATGGAGACACACTTTTTGAGCACAAGGCCCGTAGAAGCTCTAGAGCCAGCAAGTTGGAATGTTGGGGAACCCCTCCAGAATATAAGCTCCGGAGGGGCAGGGCTTCTGTCTGTCTTGTTCACAGCGCCCAGCAGGCTCTGTCTCCCGGGAGTGCCGGCCTCCAGGAAACTCCAGCCTGGCTCCTGGCAGCTGACACACGTGGTCACTCACTGGCTCCTGCCTGCCCTCAACAACCAAGAAGACCTGAGGGGATCCTGGGCCCTGGCAGTGGCTTTTCACACCCTGTCAGGTCATCCAAGACAGGCTCAAGGTTCCGGGAGTGGTGTTTCCAACACTACTGGAGTTAGGGTCAATTCCCAGGTCCCTTCTGGGCCAGAGAGGGTGAGGCTCAGGTGCAGACAGGTGGCAACTGCCCCCGGCCTGGGAAGCATGGCGGCTCCTGGGCGATCTGGGAAGGCAGACCTCAGCAAGGTCAAAGCTGACCCGTGTGCTGACTGTGTGCTGGGCGCTGCTCTGAGGCCACCCCCTTTCTGTTCCTGGGCTCTCGGAAACCTGGTTTCAGGTTGGCTCACCGTTGTGCGACATGCCCAGTGCCAGGCATTTCTGGAAGCGGCAGTACTGGCACTTGTTGCGGTTCTTCTTCTGGATCTTGCAGATCCGCTCACACTTCTCGTATTCCAGCTTCATGCGGATTGTTCGACGGAAGAAGCCCTGAGGGACAGTGGACAGGTGAGGAAGAGAAAAGCCATGAGGAAGGGAGAAAGGGTAAAACCCTGCCTGCTGGGTTATGCCAGGGGGCTTGATTACGCGTCAAGATGTAACAATTCCTGAATTTTGGAAGTAATGGGGGGGAAATATTATTGGAGGAGAGAGGGAGAAAGAAAGTAAACAACTCTAAAACTTTTGAAAATAACTGAAATAACATAGCATATTTATTTTAAGTGCTTCTCTGTTAGTTCGGTGACACAAAACTGTACTGTGGCTAACTTGATTTATTCATAAATGCAACCTGGTTCTGCATCTTTTCTAGGTAGTCGTTTAATAAAATAATATGTGAAATTTTGATGGGTGTGCAGTTAGGAGGAAGAATCCAAAAGCAAAACCAGAAAAAGAAATATAACGTTTCCTTTTTTATCAAAGAGCCCCCTCGGGCTTTGAGGCGCAGGAAACCCTGACCTTGGGAAGATGGCTCAAGCCCAAGACCCTCATCCTGTCCTACCTGTCTTCTCATGTCAGGTCCCCAGGGGGCACCAGCAGCCCAGAGAGCCCAGGTGAGTGGCTGGGTCGGCACCACCGGTACCCAGCGGGGCAGGCCCAGCGAGGGAACCCCTCCTCTACAACAGGACCCAGAGCTGAGCCTGGAACGGGCCCAAGGGCCTGGCTGCCTCCCAGGCAGGAATTCCACAGTGGGTATAGTCAGGACCTTGCCCGGCAGCAGGGAAAGCCTTCCTGGCAGGTCAACTCACCATGTGATCACAGCCCCGATGGGCAGCCACCCCTCCACTGCCCATACCTTGCACCCCTCGCATGCGTGAACACCGTAGTGGAAGCCTGATGCCTTGTCCCCGCACACCCGGCACTCCATGTTGAGGCTGCCACACGAGGTCCCGTCGCAGCCCATCTGCAGCTGGTCCAGCAGCGAGGGTGGAGAGCAGCTCCGGGAGAGGTCTGCAGACACACAACACAGGGAGAGGTCGGCAGACACACAACACAGGGGCGGCTTTGTGTTCTGCCAGGCCTGGGGGCCTGGGGAGGTGACCAGAGCCCGCAGGGCAGCCCAGGTGGCGGGGCGGGAATCACACAGTCTTGGCTCAGCCACTTAAGGGCTATGTGACCTCTGGGAGTCAACCTTTCTGAGGATCAGCCTCTACATCTAGAATGTGGGGTCAATGACAGCTTCTCTGGGTGGAGGGCGAAAGTGTCCAAAGCATTTCCCCCAGACCCAACACCCAGCAAGTGTTCCAGAAAGGCAGCTTACTATCTGGGCTGAGTCAGACCTGCCTGGCCTGAGCTCACTGCTGGCGGGGAGAGGGCATGCGGGGGATGGTTGTGTTTTGGGAGGAGGGGAGCAAGAGGGAAGAAGCAGAGAGATTTTCTTTAGACTCTTTAGGAAGTGGCTCCCTGGCTTAAGAGACTCCACTGTGTGGGCCCACAGGGGATTGTGTGAAATGTGTTTTGTGGAGGCTACAGAAGTGCAGGCCTCTGCAGAGCTCAGCCCCCGCCCCAGAAATCTGATTCCTGCACGGACTCCTGAGATGCTGCAAAGGATCTCTCAAGAAGCTCAAAGTCATTCCCACGAAACTTCTTGCTAGAGCAGAAAAAGCAGAAATCTCAGTCACTATGACCAGGCGGTGGACTGAACTTCCTCGAGTGTTTTCCTGTTAAATGTACAGACGTCTGAACCCCGTGTTGAGTGTCGGCGAGGAAAGCAGTTGGCCACAGGCGACTTCAGGGTATTTGTGCCGTCAGGTGACTTAGTAAGAATGGCTGCGGGGTCTCTCCTGAATCTCTCCCCTGGACGCTCAGAAACGAGCCCTTCCCTGGGAAAGGGGGCCTGACTGGGCCCGTCTCTGCCCCCAGCCCAGTGCCCCTGTGTGACCCCACGGGCTGCCTGCCCTGCCTCTGCCAGGCTGGTCTGCCAACCTGCTATTCTCTGCTTTCTTCCTGACGACTGAACAACCTCCTCAGGGGCAGGGGCCAAATCCCCAGACCAGAGGAGCAGTGGCTTAGAGCAGACAGCTCCGCAGGGAGACCCAAGCCACGGCGGTCAGCCCAGACTTAAGGTTTTCCAGGCCTGCCTTCCACCCTCTCTACAGTATGGTCACTGCACAAGAGCCTGACTCCCCACGATGGAGCTACCCCCAGACCAAAGCGTACTCCACTCCCCCACACCTTCCTCCCAGCTCTCCCGGTGTCCCCTGGGGTCCTAGGAGTGACAACAAGAAAGCCTCCAGCCACACCCCACCCCGCCAGCAGGAAGGAGCTCGAGCACCAGACCCCCGGGCTGGGGAGGGTAGGGGTGACACAGTCCCTGCTTCCTGAAACAGCCTGGCCTGTCACAGAGCCTTAGCTCTCAACTTCAGTCACTCCAAGGGGTGTAACCACGCCGCCTCAGCCCGGGACGGGGAGAGCGGGCGCCCTTGGCTCCTGCGCACGCGCCGCGGGGAGCCGGCAGCCTGTGGGGTGGGGGTGGGGCCGAGCCCTTCTGGTCTCCTCAGGAGCCTTTGTGTTCACTCAGCGTTGGACGCCCCGCACCAGGACATAAGGGCCTCGGGGCAGGGACTCTATCCACTAGGGCGCTGCTGCTGGACGCGGGGCAGGCGCTCAGCGACTCTGGACTAAGTGGTCCTCAAGCTGCCTGGGCGTCCTGGCCTCAGCGCCCGGGGGCTGGAGGGGCCACGCAGGACCCGCCGCTTCTGCCGGCGTTATCGCGGGGGCAATGGAATTCACATTACCGGCTGCTGGGAGAAAACGAGATAACATGTAAAACCGCTCTGTAGAGACCTGCGCAGATGCCGGGCAGGGAGGGTTTCCGGCACTTCCTCCCCCGATCTGTGTGGTCTGTGTGCATGTTTGCTTTCTGGCACTTCTTGTAAGCGGTGTTGTTTTTGTGGTTTGCACGTCTGCCTCCTCTGCTAGACTCTGCACGTCTCTACTCACATTCCCCTTGGATCTCAAAAGCCACCTCCTACACTGAGTCTGGTCCACAGTGACCTATCATCCCAGTCTGTTCCCACCTCTTGGTGGTGCCTTCCTCGTCCCCCTTGTGGCCCTGGAGGCCTGGCAGGTGTCTGGTCACTTGGTTGCAGTTGGTACGGCACGTGGCAATGCCACCCTACCTTTTCATTCCACAGACATTTGACGAGCACCTGCTGTGTGCAGAGCGGGAGTCAGACCCTGCCCTCAACCAGCTGAGGTAAGAACACTAGGACACAAGGTAGCGAGTGGCAAGGCCAGCGGCGGGGCAGGCAGCGTGGTACAGGACTGGGCGTGAGGTGGTCAGGGAAGGTGACTGCTCCCCTCTCTGGGCTCAAAGGTCAGGGCTTCGATGACCCCCAAGTTGGCTTCCAGGTGCTCAGAAGCAGCCCGCCTAGGGGGTGAGAATGGCCTCAGGAGCCGCACAGCCTGAGTTCAGGTCGGGGGTCTGAGGCTCACAACCCAACTCTGCTCTCTAGGCCTGTCTCCTCCTCTGCAAATGGAGGTGACAGAAGCATGTGTCTCAGAGTCACCGTGAGGAGCAGAGGAGTTAACAGAGAAAGTCCCTGGACCTTGGAAGTGCTGTGGAAATACCAGCTTAAGTTAGGATGAGGCTTATTAGTATCAGAAAGCTGCAGTTCTGCAGCTCCCAAGCGTGTGCCCACACAGGCAGGGGCCGTGCCTCTTCCTTCCTCTGGCCGCTTGTTCTTCTTTCCCATGGCTTCACAGAAACCCAAGGTGGGGGAGAAGGGTCCTCTGCTTATGAGGCCGGGAGAGCCCCGAACAAGACCTAGCCTCCTCTCACTTCTGGCCTGCCGCCGCCCCCTGCTCACCCTGGAAGAAGCCAAAGTGCCCAAGCCCCATGCACCACCGAGGCGGCCGGAGCTCTGGATTGTAGGGAGAGGCCCAGGGTGAGTGTCCCAGGGGGGCCCCAGTCAGGAAGAGCAGCAAACTGGACTGGGGAGGGGGTGCGGAAAGAGACCCAGGGCAGCGTGGGGGCCCTGGGCGTGTCCTGCCCCCCAGGTGGTGGACGGGCATAGGTAGTCCGGGAAGCCTGGGGCGGAAGGGTGATGGGACAAGGCCCCCCCGCCCCCACCGCCTATTTGAGGGGAATAAGAGAACTCAAATAACTGACACACGAGGCAGAAAGAGGCAGGGGAGATGAGGGGCTGGGGCGGGTGGAGTGTATGTATCCTACAGGGGTAGGTTTTGTTGTCGGGTGCATGTGTGTTGGGGTATCCCATCACTTCGTGGTGAGTTTTCCAAAGATAAAGGTTCTCTTTCTTCCTTGTTGACCACCTGGCTTAAGACTTTATCCTCCAATCACCATCACATCTTACCCAAAAGTAATGATGGCAGAATGCTCCCCATTCAAGGGACCAGCTTCTGAAGGTCCCCCCACCCCATGACCTCTTAGCAGGAGACTGGGCTTCCGAGAGGCCCTCGCTCCCACTGGGAGCCCCTGCCTCAGGGATCCTCTGCCTCCGGGACCCCCAGGCATGCTGGATGGAAGACACCCTGGGCTCGCCCTCTGAGGGCTGTCTGCCTGCAAAAAGCCACTCTCCTGGGCCAGCCCAGGGCAGTCCTCTCACCTGGCCTCCTCCTCTGCTCTCAGGAGATGCCCTTGCTCACCTGATGGCCATCATCTGGGCCCTGAGCCCCACCTCTGAACTTCTGCCCCAGCCACACCCTGCCTGCCTGGCCTCCCAAACCCCTCCTGAGGGCCTGCCTCTACCAGTCCTGGGAGGGAAGGGGAAAGAACCAGCGTTTATCAGGCCCCCACTAAGTGCCGGACGTGTTAGTGTCTTTATGCTCATTAGTATCATTTCAAATCATCTTGGAAGACAGTAACTGCCACCATTTAAAGGTGAGGACGCTGAGGCTCGGGAAGTTACAGAATCTATCCGAGATTACCTGTCCAGTACGTGGTGGGACTGGGATTTGACCCTAAATCTGAGTCCCCGCAAGGGCTGTGTGTTTGAAGCAATAACACCTCTTTTTTAGTGCACGCCTACTGTGTTCCAGGCCCTCTACTGGACGCTTTACACCATTAGCCTCACGTGACCCACAAAACAACCCTTCAGGCAGGTCTTCTTAACGCCTGTTTCATAGGTGAGGAAACAGGCTCAGAAGGCTAAGTGACATGCTGACAGTGGCTCTGATGGCTAATTTTATGTCAGCTTGGCCAGGCCATGGTACCCATGGAATCCAGCTTTTGGTCAAACACCAGTGTGTTACTGTGAAGGTATTTTTTAGGTGTGACTGACATTTAAATCATGAGTCTCCACAACGTGAGCAGGCCCCAGCCAGTCAGTTGAAGGCCTGAAGAAAATAAGGCCAAGGCCTCCCCAAGGAAGAAGGAATTCTGCCTCCAGGCTGCCTCAGACTTGAGCTACATTATCAACAACCCCAGGTCTCCAGCCTGCTGGCCTGCCTGCAGAATTTCGAGTTGCCAACCCTCACAATTACATGAGCCAATTCCTTAAAATAAACCTCTCTCTCTTTCTCTCTCTCTCCGCACACACACACACACACACACACACACGCACGCACCTCCTCTTGCTTCTGTTTCTCTAGAGAACCCTGACTAACACAGTGGCAGTGTGAGAACTATCACCCAGAACCATCCAACCCCTGGGGCTGAGCTCTAACCCACTGCACTCTGTGACTTTCCGTATATGTGTGTGTGCGTGTGTGTACGTGTGTTCATTACTACTAATCAACAGTTCGTGATTATGATAAACGATGAGATGCGTCACTGCCAAGGATAACACTATGCCATTATTCGAATGTTTGGACTCAGCATAAGCACTACCCTTGTCACGCAGAGAGTGAAGTATCAGTTGCACCATCTCTGATTACAAGTTCAGCAAACAGACACTATTGACCTTATTCACGTCATTAGTGTAGTCGAGAGTTCTCCTGCATATCTAGTCTCCATCCCTGGAGATAGGTTGTTGTCATAGCTGTGAGGGTGGCCCAGAGGGAACAGCCCTGTCTATTTACTTTGCTGGCAGAGCCCCAAAGGCAAATAGCTTCTGAAGTCAGGGCCAATTCTGTAGGACTCCGGGGCTGGGTTACCAAGCAGCCTCCTTACTTCTGTTGGCCTGTTGGCCTGTCGGCCTGGACTGTGGGCTCCTCAGGGCAGGCACTCAGCCTTGCCCTTCACTGGATGGCCGACCCCTGCTGGACACCCACCAAGCACTTGCTGACTGAGAGGAGACACCAAGGCCAAGAGGAAGGACACTTTATCTTCCTCAGCCCTGCGCTGAGACCCCTGACTTCTTTCTTGGGTGTGACTGGGACCTTCATCACTGACGCAAGAGAGGAAGAGGGTGGGAGTGGGAGGTGAACACTGGCTCAGCTGCCCCTGCCCAGCCGGGGGACCCAGGCACGCGAGCTTCCTCTTTGCTGAGCGCTAACGATGAGGCCTGTCCTGCCCGCCTCCTGTGGCGGGGGGGGGGGCTTGGCAGGTGCTGAGCTTGGTACAGAGGTGCACAGGGTCAGCGCAGAACCTCTGGAGGGTCAGAAGGAAAGCAAACTGTGCAGCCTTCCTGCTGTTTCAGGGCTTGAGACTGTGCCTCATCCTCATGGGTCCCTGAGGGGACTCCAGAGGCCAAAGTCATAGACTCATGGGGTGGGGCAGGGAGCCAGCACGTGCTGACCAGCACCTGTGGCATGTCACATGCCACCACTGACTCCTCACCAAGCTGGCCCTTGAGATGGGCAGGATGTAGCTTTTTTTTTGGGCCGCACCACGCAGCCTGTGGGATCTTCCCCGACCAGGGATTGAACCCGGGCCACCGCAGTGAAAGCCTGGAATCCTAACCACTAGACCACCAGGGAAGTCCCAGGATGCAGCCTTAAAAGGCAAAGAGCCTGAGATTGGAGAGGTGAGGGCACTGGCAAGGACCACAGTCCACAGGGGCAGATCTGGGATTCTAGCCCTGGGTTGTGTGATCCCCAACACAAGAAGCTCTATCTCCAGGGCCCCTCACCTGCTGGCTTTTTTTTTTTTTTTTAAGAAAACAACAACAACTAATTTATTTTACCCTTTTAAAGAAAGTAATGCATTTGCTTTTTAAGTTATGAGAATACTGTAGGCTTGGTGAGAAAAACACATAAGGGCACACAGGCAGCATCTGACAGATCCCCTCCACCCACGATCCTGCTCCTCAGAGTAGCCTCACTAGCTATTTGAGTGTCCTCTTCCAGTGCCTTCTAAGATATATAAGGATTTTTAAACAATGGGATCCCCAAGTTGTCAGGAACTTACTTCCCTCTCAGTATACACAGACCTAATGACTGCAGAGCATCCCACCGTATGGCTCTACCACAGTTTATATAACTAATTCCCCACACATGGGCACTTTCTAATTTTCTGCTATTATAAGCAGTGCTCCTGTAGATAAGTGTGGAAATCTCTGTGCATGCTGAGCGAGTATTTACACTGGATACATTCCTAAAAGAGGAACTGCAGGGCCAAAGGAATGCACGCTAAGTAGTAATGGCCTGCACTGCCCAGCTGCCCCTTCCACCCTCAGGGACTACTGGAGGGCCACGTCCTCACCCTCTGGCCAACCCAGGCCTCGCTGCCAATCTGACAGGCTAAACGACACCTCATCTGAAGATTCCTTCTTTGACTATTGAGTAGACTGAAAAATGTTTCATGTTTTCTGGCCATTTGTGTTTGTCCTGCCGTGAATTACCTGCTTCTGTTTTTCTGGTGGGGGGCTTGTCTTGTAGAATTTTACATACTGTGGCTTTCACCTATTGATTAGGTTAAACAGCCCCCTCCATTTCAATTACTGAACAAGTAAGTCTTTCTACCGCCAATTCATCCATTTATTGATAAACGGAATCTATTAAACACAACATCATACACAGCACTGTGAGACTGGCTGGGCAAATTCTGCCCCAGACATCTCCCCACGTGCCCTAAATCCCACCAGTACAGCTCCCTGAGATGCCATCACCATGCCCACCTCGCCTGCTTCTGCACCAGCTACCACACTCTGGTCTGCATGCAAACAGCCTATCATTTGGGGATACGGTCCCCACAGCGTGTGTAGGAAACCCCAGGACAGGACACCACACTGCAGGTACTTCTATGTGCCTGGGCCAGCCGTGCGGGCAGTGTGGGCTAGGGTAGGCAGTAAGGCCACCAACCCCAGGGCCCTCTCTTCCCCTTCCACTCTCCCTTGGTGTCCTCAGTGACAACTCTAGCTCCTTCTTAGCTCCCAGTGTCTCCCCTCTGCCTCCTAGGCCTCCCCGCTTGTCTCAAGTTCAGGACAGTGTGCGCAGGTCCTGTGTGCAGGTCAGCCATTCATTCCTCTCTCCTGAGAAAGGTTGGGTCTGCAAAGCCATCGGCCAACCGACAGGGAGTAGGTTACCCTGGGGGATAGGGGATACCTTCTCTCAAGCCCTGAAATCACACTGGGCCTCCTTTGGTCGTTCCAGGGTGTCTGGTGGGATCAGAGGGACTGGATGATGGCTCTCCCCTCACCCTACCCCACCATGTGCCCTGAAGAGGAAGAACCTCTGCAAAATCCCGGGACTCTGCTTTGTAGGTTGAAAGCAGCAAGCAAGGCCCAAGGATTCAGGCCTCTCTTAGCTGCAGGCTCAAGCAGGAGCCTGTCCCACCCCAAGAGCCCCCACCCTGCCTTAACTCCTGACACCATCTGCCTCCTTCTCCCCATGCAGACACAGGGAGCCAGAGCTCATCTTTGTGGGGCAGGCCTGCTCCTCTGCTCCGAATCACCACTTATGGTCAGGATCCCCATCCCCTTCAGCTGAAGCCAGCAGCAAAATCAGGATGCCCCCCCCCGGCAGCACATCCTCTAATGACGCTGAGTACCCTCTGAGGGAAGGGAGCAAGGACCAGCCGAATGTGCTGGCACTCAGGTGGAGGGAGCAGGAGAGAACTGGGACCATGGGGCAGGGAGCAGGGAAGGGGCGGCGGCAGCAGCAGGGAGAGTCAGGGGCTGAGAGGGGGTGCAGCGTCTGGATGCCCTTGAAGGTGGACATAGCATGATGACGATGATGAAGATGAGGACACCACAGTACAAGGTACCAGAGGAAAACGTCTACACTGCTGCTGGCAGTAGATAAAGGGGAACCAACAAGTTAGACAAGAGAAGCTAAAATCTGTCTGGCTGCACAAAAGTATGATTAATTCCAGTCATTCTCACTAAGTGCTTAGCATTTGCCTAATTACAATGCACCTTGATGATGTGTAATTAGTACCAGATTGAGTTGTGTGTTCTGACTGATCCTAACAATCACAGGTACAGATGATCTTTCTGGCATGTTGTTGATGCACATTTGTCCTGGATCCCTTGTGGTAGGAGAGGTGGAATAATAATGATGACAACATGCATTACACAGGCTAACTCATTCCATTCTCACAGAAGCTCGTGTGCACGTCCCCTATAATCCCTGTCTGTTTTACAGGGAGAAGGGGTGCAACTTGCCCAAGATCCTGCAGTTGATGAGCAACAGAGCAGGGGTGTGACCCTGGGCTGTCTGGCTCCAGTCCTTAACCACCCTGCGGCCCTGCACCCCAAGATGATGCTGTTAGCAGAGGGCCAGGTTCCCTGTCCCCCAAACCCCATCTGTGCTCTCTCTGCCCCGTGTCCCCTGCCTGCTCCCCCTTACCTGTATAGCTGCTAGAAGGAAGTGAGTGCCCTGGTCCCCCATTGAGCTCTGGGGCTCCTTCTGCCTTTGCCATTTCCTTTTTCTCCTCCTCTTCCCGGGCCTCAGGGGCTTCCTCCGGTGGCTGCTCCATGGCTGATTTCCCCTCGGCACCACGCCTGCAGGCCCGGTCATAGCTCTGGCATCTTCTGGGTCTGAACACAGATGGACCTCTACAGGGCAGTTCCTGTCAGCCTGGGCAAAGAAGACAGGGAGAGGTTGGGGAGGCAGGGAAGAGGACGAGAGGGGGATGGAGTGGGGCAGGATCGAGGGCCACCGTCTGGGGGGACTGGAGGGGCGCTTCTGCTGCCCCTGGTCCCGCAGAGCAGGAGCGACTCATCCCTGCAGTGCGAACCTCTAATCCTGCCATCACAGGTCACTGCCCCTCCACCCTTTGCCCACCGGGCTCTTGGGGCAGGTTTGTGGGGTTCAGGGCAGCTTCCGTTAGCCAGATGGGGTGATACACCCCTGTGCCACCCTTCCCGGCATCCTGCTCTTTGAGCCTCCTGAACCTACAGGAGCCACATGAGAATGACTTGAGGGGCTTTTTCAAATTTTCCAGTCCTCTTGGAGATCCTGATATGCATCAGACCTCCCAACCCCCATCCTGTCCCCACCAGCACCCAGGCCCAAGAATCATCGCTCTCCTAAGCCACCTTTCTTCAAGGGAGTGGATCCTACCCTTCCTATGTTTGGGTGTGGGAAAAAGACACGAGCCCCTGCCACGCTAGACTCACAGCTGACAGCAGATCTGCAACCAGACGCTCAATGCAGAGCCGTCAGGCAAGGGGCGATGCACTCTGTCCTGGAATCTGGGTTACTGGGTGGTGACCCCCATGCCTACATCACCCAGGAGGAGGCAGTTCCAACCCTCAGCAAGTAAAATACTGTCCACAGATGCTGCAGTCAGAGGGGGTAAGGCTATGGGTGCTGTGGGAGAGAGTCCTCCCGGCAAGGAACACCTCTCAAGAATAAGGCCCGAGAAAAGACACTGAGGCAGCACAGTGTCTGTGGAGTGGTGAGGGACCCTGCTGGCTGAGGCGTGGGGTGCTGTAGGAGAGAGGATTTGAAGGGCGGGCTGGGAAGGTGGGTTTTATCCAGGCATGAGCACTTCAAATGCCCTGGCGTAGGGAGTGTGACTAGACTCTGTCCTGTGGTGCTGCAGGCCTGGAAGATTCACAGCAGGAAAGACCTGCTTTAGGGAAATTCAAGCATCTGTGGGACCTTATCTTGGATGTTCTACAGGCAGCTCAAACTCAACCTATCCAAACAGGAGCCACCATCTGGCCCTAAGCCCGCCCTTCTCTTCCTCTGCTAATCTCTACTTTAGTGACCCAAATGCCCAACTACCCACCTATCAAAGCCAGAAGGCGGGAATCATTTGACACTCCACACCCTCTCTCTTCCTGATCTAGGCCTGCACACTTGGCTATACTGGAATCACTGGGGAGTTTTTTTTTTTTTTTTTTCTTTTTTGGAGGTTTGAACTTGAGTAAGACATTTATAAAAACCTAGACAGGGGCAGTGTCCTCCCCAGCCCAGGGGCCACTAGGCACAGCACAAGAGACTACAAACGCAGCAGGGGAAGGCTGGACACTCAGGGTGTGGGAGTGTAGGCACCCCCACTTCTGGCTCAGGGATTTGGGGAGTAAACAAAACCTACTTGGAGAAGAATTGGGGAAGAAAACCAGCAATTGCCTTCTGCACGGGTGGGGACAGGGAAGGAGGCAGGGACACGGGCAGGAGCATTTCACATCACTAACCTAACTTGGGAAACTGCAAGGGACCATCTTCGACTGGCCTTAAGAGGAAGACCAGATGGATGATGGGAGAATCCACAGGAGGGAGAGGAAGAGAGGGAACGTGGCTAGGGGGCAACAGCCCCTTCGTTTCTGGGCACAGGAAGGCAGCCAGGGCATCAGGTCCAGGCAGTGACCTCACAAGGACAGAACAGTTTTTGCAGCTTAGAGATCACCCACCTGCCCCCACCCAGCTACTCATTCTGTTCGCTCGCTGGTGTAGGGCCACTCTCCGGGCCCCGAGGGAGTGGATGGCTCTGCGGCCTGGGGCCCTGCCTCTTCTGTGCCTCCTCCCTTGGAGGCAGCGCTAGCCCTCTGCCCCTTTGGCCTGGGGCTCCTTGCTCTCAGGGGTGGCGGCAGCCTTCCCTTCCAGGGCAGTGCCTTCCTCGCTGCAGGCACCGATCTCCACTGGGGAGTTTTTAAAAATATGGATGCCTGGGCTCATCCTCAGGGATTCTCATTTGATTGGTTTGGGAAGCAGCTTGGGCATCAGGATTTTTTAAAATTACTATGATTGATTGATTGATTGATTGATTTCACTGCATCGGGGTCTTAGTTGTGGCACATGGGATCTTTTGTTGTGGCGTGTGGGCTTCTCTCTAGTTGTGGCACGCAGGCTCAGTAGTTGCGGCACGTGGGCTCTAGAGTGTGCAGGCTTAGTTGCTCCGCAGCATGTGGGATCTTAGTTCCCCGACCAGGGATAGAACCCGTGTCCCCTGCATTGGAAAGCGGATTCCTAACCACTGGACCACCAGGGAAGTCCTGGGCATCAGGATTTTTATTTTTAATTCCCCTGGTGACTGTAACACGCAGCTAAGCTTGAGAACCACTGTGCCACAGCAAAGCAACTTCTAGCTGATGGTAAATCATTCCCTCTTAATCATTCCTTTCCACAAGGCCTTCATTTTCCCTTGTTTGGATTGACACAGTGACCTCTTAATTGGTCTCCTAAAGGCAGTTTGGAAATTCGGTGCTAGAGTCTAAGAGCTGGGGAGTTGGGGATCTGGAGATTTGTCGGGGGCATGGGGGGGATCGTCACTGATGTGACAGGAGCAGGACGGAATTCAGTTCACCAAAGGAAAGTGACACGTCAAGGGAGGACAGAGGAAGAGGCACCAGAGCAGACAGTGAGGCAGTGGTCAGAGACAGGAGAGACTCGGGACAGCCGGGTGTCTCAGAGACAAGGGAGGGGCTGTTTTTTGGGGGGAGTGGGCGGTCAACCATCTCAAATGCTGCAGAGTTCAAGGGTGATAAACTGACACATGGCCACTGAATCTGGTGACTGTGAGGTCATCTTTGACCTTGTTATACAAATTTCAACCAAGTGGTTGGGATGGAAACCTGAGCTCTGAAGAATAAGTGGCAGCAAGTAAGCTGGGACAATGAATAGAGACTAATTTTTTAATGAACATGTCATGGAAAGGAATGTACAAGAGGATGTAGCTTGAAGTAGCAAAGCCAGGAAAACTTTTTTTGGAATAGAGGAGGCTCAAGTAAGCAGTGGCTAAAGGAGAGGTCTTCAGAGAAAGACAGGCTGAAGATTCAAGGGGGAAGCTGGGGCAGGATGACTGATGGGAGAGGAATAATTCAAGGGCACAGGATGAGGAAAATACAAAGTTATCGCAGCAGTGTGTATGGGGGTGGTGGTGGCGGTGTGCTAAAGCTCATAGGGAATGACTTCACTCTTGTTAGTTAACTTAAGTAGGAGGAATGGTGGTTTACTGAGAGTAAAAGATGGGACTTGAAGAAAGCAAAGAGGCTGAGTGGAAGTACTCTGGCAAACATGATAGGGAATTAGCTGAAGAGAAATAAAAAGGATTATATAGTAGGGCTACGGTAATTAAAAGAGTGTGGTACTGGCACATGAATAGATAATCATTGAAAGAGAATACACAAAGTCCATAAACAGATACAAATGCATATGGGACTTTAATGTTATAAAAATGGTACTCCAAATCAAAAAGAAAAGTTGGATTCTTCAATAAATAGTATTGGGACAAGTGAGTAGCCATCTGGATCCCTACTGTACATCTTATACCAAGACAAGGTCCAAATAAATCAAAGGTTTTAAAGTTAAAACAAAAATACATGAATTATAAAAAGTGTTGAAAAGCTAAGTGGGAGAAGAGCCAAGGTGGATACTAAGCCCATAAAGCTTAATGGGTAAAAAAGTTAATAAATTTGATTTCATAAAAATACAAACTTACTACAAGGTGAAAAAACCATCATAAGAGAAAAAAAAAAAAAACAACCAGATAATAGACTGGGAAAAGTATTTGCAGCTTATCAGACAAAGGGCTAATTGCCCTAAAATAGTTCCTACAAATTATTAAGTAAAAGACCAGCAATCCAATAGAAAAATGGGCCCAGGATACAAAAAATATACACAGAAAAGGTATATACACTTAGTTCTTAAACATATGAAAAAACGCTCAACATCATTCATAAAAGAGAAATGCAAATTAAAACGACACTGAAATATACTTTTTACAATCAGATTAAAACAGATGCTAACACTCATGGGGCTTCCCTGGTGGCGCACTGGTTAAGAATCTGCCTGCTAACGTAAGGGACACGGGTTCGAGCCCTGGCCTGGGAAGATCCCACATGCCGCAGAGCAACTAAGCCCGTGCGCCACAACTACTGAAGCCTGCGTGTCACAAGTACTGAAGCCTGCGTGCCACAGCTACTGAAGTCTGTGCGCCTAGAGCCCATGCTCCGCAACAAGAGAAGCCACGACAATGAGAAGCCCGCGCACTGCAAGGAATAGTAGCCCCCGCTCACCGCAACTAGAGAAAGCCCACACACAGCAACAAAGACCCAACACAGCCAAAATTAAATAAATAAATAATTTATTTTTTAAAAAACCCCAAAACAGATGCTAACACTCTGTGGCTAAGCACGTGGGGAAACATCATCTCACATGTCCCTGTGGAAAGGTAAGTTAGCACAACCTCTAAAGAGGGTAATTTGGCTACATCTATCTAAATTACAGGACACATTCCCTTTGATCCAGAGATACCACTTCTAGGTTGTATCTTACAGCTATCCTTCCACTGAAGTACAGTGACATAAAGTATTAGCACAAGGTTACTCATTACAGTATTACTTGACCAGTATGTGTGGGGAACAAGCTAGATGTCCATTAACAGGGGACAGCCATAAACAAGAATGATGATGTTTATGGACTGATTTGGGAGTATCTCTAAGATATATTAATAAGGGAAGAAAGCAATTTGCAGAATGAAGTGAAGAGCTATAGTTTGTGCAAAGAAGATACAATGAAGCTGGATTTGACTGTGTATGTGTAAGACAGCGCTGGAAGGCTACTTAAGAACTGGGAACGCTGGTTGCCTCTGGGGAGGGAACTGAGTGTCTGGGTCACTGATGGGACAGAGATTTTTCACTGTACCTGTTATTTTTATTTTGTTTTTAAAAAATTTTTATTGGGGTATAGTTGATTTACAATGTTGTATTAGTACTGTACCTTTTAAATTCTGAACTATAGGCATGCTACCTGTTCTAAAAATAATTTAAATTGGAATAAAATAAAAAAGCAAAACTTACAAACAATAATGTGGAAGATGAGAGGGCATGATCAGCGTTAAATTGCTCAAGTCCTTTTATTTTTCAGGAGACACCTGGAGATGTTGATGAACTTTACAGTTCAGTCAAATGCACACGGAAAAATTTCAAAGGTAACCACTAAGACACCGTAAATAGAGCGTATAATTTCCAAATTATTGCAGCAGAATGGGAAAACTTGGGAGAAGTCATGTAAAATTCTAGTTTTCGGACTGAGAAAGTCTCACAGACGGAGACATTACAACCAAATGCAACGTAGGGTGGTGGATTAGATCCTGGAACAGAAAGAGGACAGTGGTGGAAAAACTGGGAAGTTCCAAATAAAATCTGCTTAGTTTAGTTAATAGCGTTGTACCAGCATTCATTTCTTAGCTTTGGTAAGTTTGGTAATCATTACAATATTTCGGTAACCCTAGACTTTTTTCAAAATAGAGTTTTTTAAAAAAGCTTTAAAAAATCTGGCTTTCTGGCTTCTTTTTGGGGGGGGTGGGGGGACTGCACTGCACAGCTTGTGGGATCTTAGTTCCCCGACCAGGGACTGAACCCACACCCTCGGCAGTGAAAGTGTGGAGTCCTAACCACTGGGCTGCCAAGGGGACTTCCCTGGCTTCTCTTGAAAATCGGGCAAACCTGGCCTGCATGCCCCTGGCCCCCTCACCCCCACCCAGGGGCTAGGCAGTGGCGGCCCCTTTACCTGGAATCGCGCTCTCCACTGGCAGTGTCTTCACTGCTTCCAGCTGTTACTCCTAGGCTGCTTTACTCATTCACGATGCATGAACTGTACCCATTTGCAGCGATGTGAGTCCGGTTAGCATAAATCGGTTCCTCAAGGATCAATCCCTGATCATCCCTGAGCATTAAACCTGGGAATCACCAGACCCAGAGCAAGGGAAATGCTCAGAGGTGCAGTTCCCGCCACATGGTTCTGACTAGGAATGAGGAGCCGCCATCTGGGGTAGTCACTTCCAGCTGCTACCTGGTTCCAATTCCCCTTCTTTCTCACTGAGTCCCCATTTTCTCTGGATCAACCACGTGCCTAGCTACACACTCAATTTCCCAAACTCTCTGGCAGCTACAGTGTTCATGTGACAATTCTGACCAACAATATGTAAACAGAAATCTAGGGATTTCCCTGGTGGTCCAGTGGTTAAGACTTCGCCTTCCAATGCAGGGGGTGCAGGTCTGATCCCTGGTTGGGGAGCTAAGATGCCCTGCGGCCAAGAAAAACCCCCTAAAACATAAAACAGAAGCAGTATTGCAACAAATTCAATAAAGACTTAAAAAAAAAAAAAGAAATCTACTAGAAGGTCTTCTGGAAACAGAGGTCAAGAGGGTGGGGCAGAAAGGAGGAAGGAGCCGGGTCACCACAGCATCACGGAGCTGCTGAACTAACCCTAGAATGCCTGTCTCCAGACTACTTGTTAGGTGGAAAAAAAAAATTTTTTTTTTAATTTATTTATTTGGCTGTGCCAGGTCTTAGTTGTGGCATGCGGGATCTTTAGTTGCAGCATGGATGTGGGATCTAGTTCCCTGACCAGGGATCAAACCTGGGATCCCTGCATTGGGAGCGCAGAGTCTTAACCACTGGACCACCAGGGAAGTCCCTAGGTGGAAAAATGAAATGCCTATTTCACAAGGCACTGTTTGCCAGATTTCGGTTTCGTGCAGTTGAACACAATCCTAACTGAAATAGCAGCAGGATAAAAGAGGAGAGGAGAGGACTGTGGGGAGGGGGTTGGTGACAGCACTGTAAAGGACCTCGGTGATCACCAAGAGCAGTGTGTGACCGTCGTGGCTCGTATAAAATGCTCTACAAAAATTGGCGATTATCTAAATAACAAGGACCACAGACGCTGATTCTTCATGCTCCACAGAATTGAAAAGCCTGGAAGTGGAGGAGGCAGGGGCAGGTGAGTGGTGAGAGACCCTCAGCCAGGCCTGTGGCTGAAGGGGCTCCAGGAGGCTTCTGAGGAGCAGCATCAAGAGGATGGGCAGCACGGTGACAGAAGGGGCAGATGATGGGACACCCAAGAGCCAGAGGCACAGTGGTGGCACTGACCACAGGAGTAAGCGGAGGAGGCTGATTAGAACAAACTGTCTGGGGCTCCGTGTAGCCTGGGTGTCAGTGGACACAGGGAAATCACACAGGCTGTGGTGATGGGAGCCAGGGAGAGGGGGGTGTGAGGACTGCAGGCACACCGGGCAGGTGGAAACAGAGGAGGAAAAACAACACTTCCCCGTACAGATACTCGACAAAATATTTTCTCACACATTCCCTCATATCCTCTGACGCTCTGAGTGACCCTGGGAGATGGGACAGAGGTCACTGTTGGGACTGAATCCTGGAGGGAGGGGCAGGAGCTGACTGAGTTCCCACTGCATGGCAGGCTCCGCCCAATCCTCACAAGGCCAGCCCCGTGGGCTCCCCTGGGCAGATGAGGAAAGTGACAAAAAGCTCAGGCCCGCCTGGCCTGACAGGCGTCTCTCAGAGAACACGCTAGAGGATGCAGCAGAGGACCACGGGGTGCAAACACCGCGGGGCCCGAGCCCAGCCCGGCCTCTGAGGAGCTGTGCGCACGGGGCCACCTTACACACCTGATGCTCCTGAGCCTCAGCTTCCCTTCCACATATCAGCTGGTAGAACGTTCTTTCACCACGACCAGAGGAACTCTTCTCAGTTTCTGGGGTGCAAGTGGTGGCCTCTTGAAATCAGATGTGATGCTGGGCTCTGGCTAGAGTTTGGGATTTGGGGCCAGGGTCTCTGGACTCCCGGTGGATGTTCCTTCCCAGCCCGAGCTGTCCCTTCTGTTTGCGACCTCTTAAGGACAGCAGCTGCAGGGGGAGGGAAGCTGCAGTCTGGCTGCTCTAAAACCCACACACATCCCTTGGGCTGTTGCTTATTTAGATGCAACCCCATGCTGGGGCCCATTCCTGCAATTTGCCGGAAGCCATCCATTTTCACACAGCCCTGGGTGCTCCATCTACAGCTGAGGTCTGCCCCTCTCCCCAGCGCCTGCCCCCACCGCTGGTCTCAGCTCGCCCAGCCAGGAGCCGCTTTATTCCCTAGGCCCTCCCCCCCTGCTCACCGGGCCGGCCCACAGGCTGGGTTTTCACAGGTAGCTGCCACCACAGCCTCCACTCTCCCTGCAGTGCACCCTGTTCCCTTCTTCCTTCCTTCAGTCCTGGCACTAAAAATAGCACCTGGCACTAGGTTTAACCTTTATGTGGCTGAGAAACCTTGGTTTTTGCTTTTGCCACCCCCCAGCACTGTGCCAGTGCCAGAAACCCTCTGACTGTGTCACAGCTTTGCCCCACTTAAGAGGCTGGTGCTGTCCTCAGGACAAGGGTCCTGCAGCCAGAACGAGAGGGGTGCTGCTCTGCGGCCCTTGCACAGAAAATGGAGTCGCTACCAAAAGAAATTCTTACAAAAACAAATACCTGGGCTACTCTGATTCTGGCATTCACACACGTGTTGTGTGTATACACGCTCACAAAAGCCTGCCAAGCAAGCATTCCACCCTCTTGCCCCTTCTAGGAGCTAAAGTTGGGCAAGGGGCACGACTCTATCCATTTCCCACTGGGCAGGTAGATTTCATGGGCAGAGGTAGTTAGGGGCTTAACCCAAATGACCCAGAGCTCCAGAGAGGCCTGGTCTGGGGCTCGAGCGACCAAGCCACCTGGGGCCCTAATCCTTCCACCAAGTCTAGTCATCCTCGGGAAGTGGAGCTTCCCTGACACCCAGCAGCAGGATGTGTGCTCTGAGTGGGGTTACTCTTGTGTCAGGGCCCATTCAGCTGTGATGCATCCTGTCAGGCCTCTCCCTGCACCACAGCCTAAGGTGGGTCACAGCTCCAAGCCTCGGGTCCACCACCTCCATCACAAAGGTACCAGCTTCCAATTCTCCAAGGGTTTATAATACACCAAGCTGTGTGTATACTGACACATCTAATCCTCACAATAGCCCTAAGAGTCAGGTGCTATTATTATCTCCATTTAACTGATGAGGAAACTGTGGCACAGAGAGGGAAAGTAATTGAGTCAAGGTCACACAGTAACTGGAGGAGCAGGATTTGAGTCCAGGAAGGTTGGCTCCAGTCTTAATCACTATGCTGTACCTTGCATGTGGTGCTGGGTAAGACTGGACCAGAAGCTGGTAAGTCCTTGCCCTGTTGGATCTGGAAGCTGCTCTTAGCCTCAGTCTGGAGCCATCATCCCTGAATCCTCTGTCTAGATGCCAAGAACTGCTTCTGTCAAGAACACCCTGGTTAAAGCCCTTCTGAATACTCCCTGCCAGAAAATGACTGCTGTGTGCTAAAGACAGCCATAGGCTCCGGTCCTCGGCTCCCTCCCCAGCGCATCCCACTCGCCTCACGTGCAGCATCACTCTCTGAACACAGAGGCTCGCACCAGCCTCAGCCTGGAATGCCATCCCCGCCACTAGCTAAGGCCTACTCTCCTTCCAGACCTGCCTGCACCGCCTCCTTTAGGAAGCTCCCCTTGACTAGTCCTATTCTGTTCCTTCCTACTGCAACTCTGACCCAGGCTCTCCAGATCTGCGGTTACCACATCAAACTGCAACGTCTGTTAGCTGGTCTGTTCTCACCACGTTACCAGTTTCCCACACCATGCCCTCTATCTATCTTGCAGAGGTAGGTCCCCGGCACCTCGCACGGTGCCAGGCATTCAATGGGTGCTCAACGTACACTCCTTGAATGAATAAACAGGCTAAAAACATTAACCTCAGCCACACTGTGTCCAGTTGTAACAGTTGTCACTATATGAGTTTTCACCTATTACTGTATTACTGCCCTTGAGATGCAGCGAGTACCCCGCAGAAGTTCATTCCACAGGCTTCTGTATCAGGCCTGGGTTCAAACCCTGGCGCTGTCCCTCCCTCTCTGTGACTTGGGGGAGACACCAACCCTTCAGTTTCTCAGCCCTAAAGCTGGCCTACTACCACATAACCTGAGCGGCCGTCATGCGGATGAGATAGCCACACCGCAAATGCTTAACAGTGCTGGGTGTAAACACCTAACAAATGGGGCTGTGGCTACTGCTACTGTCATCACTCCTGGCTTGCCTTAGGGGATGACATGGAACAAGTGATATTCCAGGTCTGGACATGTGGCGGCCTTTGGAATTCCAGGGACCTAAACCCAGAATTTCCCAATTCCCTGCCTTACAATCAACCGTGAGAAGGCAGAGCTGACAGGGCGCCCCGCTCTGGGTTTGCGCTTCTTTCAGAGAGATGGGCCCGGACCCTTCTCCACCTCTGCCCCTTCCCCCGCCCCTTGGGACGACCTAGTAGCTGCATTTCCTCCTTCCCTCACTGCAGGGGGATGAGGAGCAGCAGCCCCTGGATACAGGGCAGAAGAGTGCTCAGGACCAGAGAGGCCACGGGCGTGGGGCCCGGCCAACTCACTCCCAAGCTTCCCTATCAGTCATTAACCCAGTACTGACCCAGTGCCCTGGGTTTCCAGACCAGCAGCTCCGCAGTGCTCTCTGCTCTCATTTGTCAATCTCAGTCACCCTACTGCCCTCAGGGCACGTGAGAGGCCTGTGTGGCCTTGGAATGGATTCACCCCAGCAGGTCCCCTGAGGCCAACCCCAGGAGTGGCCTGGGAGCTGGTTTTGTGCAGAGAGTATGGGAACCAGAGGAAAGTCTGCTAGCCCCTCCCCCCGTCCCCCATTCTAGAATTCTTCCAATTCCACCAAGAGCCAGCCTGTCAGCCCTGTGGAGTGGAGCTAAGCTACAGTAGAAGGAAAAGCCGGCCTCCTTTCATTGTACCTCCTCAGGGAGCTACTGAGAACGTGCCCAGAGAAGAGATCATAGTGGGCAGGAGGGCTCCTCAGCTGGGACCAGCGAGGGGCCTGACGGGCGGCCGGCTTCCGGCCACTGACCCCCACGCAGGTCAGTGCACTGAGCTGCCACTGACTGTCAGCGGCGGAGGACTGAGGAGATACTAAAAGTCTTGTCTTCACAGACAACAGAACCACAGCGAGGTCGAAACATGCACATAATGCACAGGAACAAAACCGGAAAGACATGACCCAAATTGTTAATGGGGCTTCCCTCTGAGGGGTGATTCTTATTTTCTTAACTATATTTTTCCGTGTTCTTCAAATTCTTTACAATGAGCGTGGGACACTTTCATGATGGGGGGAAGAGAGGGAGATACGTTTAAAAGTGTTTTGAAGAAAGAAAACTGAATAATACACTGAAAGATACTGAGGAGGTGAAAGAAGGGCCTGCCCAGAAGCGAGCCAGGCCTCTCCTCGGCAGCCTGAGAGCTGAGGACCCTCCCTGCTCAGGGAAGGCTTTGGAGGTAAGGGCAGGGGTGCCAACGGGCAGAGGGCCACAGCCGGGGACCTTTCCAGAACCTTCTCACCCGAGGACCTCAGGAGCTACAGCTGCTGATGCCGCCAGTGCCCTCCGCTCTTCCTCTGGTTCTGGCTGCTGCCAGCTGTTCTCATTCACTCAGTTAACAAATATTTGTTAAGCACTCACCATCATGTGCCCAACACAAACACCTAACTGTGAACAATGACCAGGGCGCCAAAAGGCCAACACCGCCACATGAGCCTAGTGTGGCTGGTCGGGGAGGGGGTCCCGAGGACGTGGCCTCTGACTAAGAGGCAGGCAGGTGGGGGGACAGAGACCCCAAGAAGGGAGGAGGACAGCACAGAACCTCTGAGGGGTAGAAAGAAGGGCCGTGCGGCTGGCGTGCCGAGAGCACAGGGCGGCCGGTCTGGCTGAGGCTGGAGATCAGCTGGGGCCTCGAAGGGCGAGTGAAGGATGTGGCTGTTTATCCGAAGGGCAACGGAGAGCCTAGGAGGGCTATGAAGAGGATGGGCAGGGTGAGAGCAGCACTTAGAAATGAACTGGAGATGATTTCAGCTGGATGCCGAGAGGCCAGGGTGACAGCAAACCCAGCTGGGGTGGTGGTGGGAGCGAGAAGGCCATCTCCCAGAGCCCTGGAGAGCTGGGGGCAGGAAGCAGCCGCCTGTTCCATTCCCGGGAGGATCCGGGCTGAGGAGCCGAGGGATGGGGCCCTTACACAGATTTGAGTACGTCTCCTGTCACCTCACTGGCGTCCTCACTGAGGAGAGCGTCAGGGCAGGATTAGCTACTCCAAGATCCCTTCCTGCTCTGACTGGCCTGGGCTCCAGCCTCCCAGCACTGTTCTGGTCTTAGTGATTCCTGGCTGCGACACACACACGTCTGGGCAGCAAATGTGGCACCTGGCACTGCTTGGCAGGAGGCCAACTAACACAAACAGCCCCCACATTCCTGGGCCCGACAACTCCATCCAAGCCCCCCAAACTTCTGACACCCAGCTCTCGCCGCCAGCACACCAGCCTGTGCCTCAGTGGCCCTGCTGTGGGGGGGTGTGGTTACGGGACGTGCACTGGACACCGCTACTCATACCCTTTTCTTTTTAAGCAGAACTGAGACTGGGACATGGGCCAGCCCTTTAAAGTTCACAAGACGCCTTCATGTACATGACCTCACTTAGTGTGTTGAGCACCTACACTGGACTATTTCATCCTAACACTCCGGTGAGCCTGAGAGAAGCTCTAACTCCTGCTGCCATATGAACAAACTGGGTGAGGGGACAGAGGCTGTTGGCAAGGTGAGGGGCAGCGCACCGAGGGGTGGCCAGGCCTAGTGAGGGGGAACAGAACTCGGATTGGCCCAACTCTAATTGGAGGGGAGGAAGGCAGAAATGGGGGTCAGCAGGGCAGAGTGACTTCTGAACCTCCCTGAGGGGAGAGGAGACACAGAAGAGCCCTACAGCTAAGTTCTGTCCAGGAGAAACTGTGACTCCCAAATTTAAATTTCACCTAAAAGTGATCATGTCCTTTGACCTTGTAATTCCTCTCACAGGAAACTGTACCAGGCTGTTCAATGCAATGTCATTTACAATAATGAAATCAATTTTTATAACAACAAAAAAATATTTTTAATAATGAAAAGAAAACAGAAATGACTCAATGTCCAATAATAAAGGAATGGATAATAAATTAGGGCACCCCCAGAAAATGGAGTATTATCCAGCCATTAAAGTCATGTTTCCATAGAATATTTAATAACTTGTTAAGTGAATAATAGCAGAATACAAAACTACAGAGACAGCATGGTTCCCATAAAAATGACTAGAGAGGGACTTCCCTGGTGGTGCAGTGGTTAAGAATCGCCTGACAATGCAGGGTACATGGGTTCAAGCCCTCCCTGGTCTGGGAAGATTCCACATGCCGCGAAGCAACTAAGCCCGGGCGCCACAACTACTGAGCCCACGTGCCACAACTACTGAAGCTCGTGCGCCTAGAGCCCATACTCTGCAACAAGAGAAGCCACCACAATGAGAAGCCCGCGCACTGCAACGAAGAGCAGCCCCCGCTTGCCGCAACTAGAGAAAAGCCCACGCATAGCAACAAAGGCCCAATGCAGCCAAAAAAAAAAAAAAAGGCTAGAGAAAGAACGAAGTTTCCTTGTACGAATAGGGTGGTAGGTGATTTATTATTTTTATGTTGCTCTACTTTTAAAACTTTCTGTACTGAACATGTATTACAGTCATCTTACTTGACTCACCAAAGCATGGGATACATTGCTGGATCCTTTCTCCTTTACGTCTTTTCTTCACTTGGCTCCCAGGTTTTCCTCTGACCTCAATGGCTGCTCCTTATCAATCTCTTTTGCTGGTGCCAGTCAGCAATTTTCTTCCCAATCTCTAAAGGTCTCTTTCATTCTCCATCTACATTCCCTCCCTGCATGATCTTATGCTGGCTCATGGCTCTCAACACCTTCAATATGCTCTTGACTCCCCTATTTATTTCTCCATTCCCAGCTTCTCTGAGATCTCCACATGGATGCCCATTGATATCACAAGCCTAACACATCCAAAACCAAGCCTTTGACATTTCCCCTAAAGTCTTTCTCATCTCAGTAAGTGGCAACTCCAACCTTCTAGATGATCAGGCCAAAATGTAAGAGTCAGCAAATCTGGTTGCCTCTGCTTTTAATAAACACCCAGGATCTAATCACCTCCACTGCTAGGATCCTGGTCCAAGTCAACATCATCTCTTGCCTGGATTACTGCAACAGCCTCCTAACTGGCTTCTCTGCTTCTGGCTTCACTCCACTACTCTCCACACAACAGTCAGACCGATCCCTTTAAGTCCGATTCTGTTCCTCCTGTGATCACATCCCTCCAGGCACTTCCTGCCCATCTTTACACTGGCTTGGAGGCCTTCCAGAACTGGTGCCCCTGCCTGCTACCTTCCTCCCAGGATACTAGGCACCAGGCACATGGCCTCCCTTCTGGTCCTGAACGAAACAGGCATAGCCTGCCTCAGGGCCTTTGCAGCTGTCCCCTCCAGCTGAAAATGTTCTTTCCCCATGGCTTGCTGCCTCACCTCTCAGGACTTTGCTCAAATGTGACAGTCAACCTGACCACCTGATTTAAAATCACCCCAGCCCACCCTTGGGTACTTCTATTTCTCTTCCCTGCTTCAATTTTCTCTGTAGCTCTTACCACCATCTGGAGAGAGAGAGAGAGAAAGAGAGAGAGAGAGAATGCGCATGCGCATATACACAAATATTTATATACATACACATACATGTATGTATGTACCTATACATATGTGTGTGTACTTTTTTACTCATTTGTTAACTGCTTGTCTCTCCCCAAAAGAATATAACTCTACGAGCCAGAGATTTTCATCTGTTACAATCACACTGATCCTCAAATCTTAGAGAGGAGTGACTGGCAGACAGTAATTGTCCAACAAATCTTGCTGAATAAATGGATAACTTCTTACAGTTGGAAAAAAGCTTTTCGTTCCCAGCCCAGCCTGAAGTAGCCCCGTGGATATCATTTGTCCTCAGGCTTCAGTTTTCACGGGGTATTCGAGGCTACTCTCCAGACCATTCCAGTCAAAAGAGGAGCTTATCAGGATTACGATCAATTGGTAGAAATGGGTGGAGGGGAAAACACAGAGTCCAGAAGCAGCTGGCTGAGGGGGCCTAGCTGTGGTCCCGGCAGCTCTTCTGCTAATCTGCAAGGTGACCTTGGGGGAGATGGTTCATTCTTCTTGGCTCCATTGTCCCCATGAGGAAGGAGTGTTGGGCGTGTCAACACACTTTGACTCTAAAATCCTCGCACAGGGTAGACCTAGAGAGCACAGCCCAATGGAGGGAGGCCCAGGCCATTCACAGGCCTCAGCTCCTCTCGGGGCAGGGGTAGGGAGGTAGTTACCAAATCCTCAGGAGCCTTTAACGTGTTTACACTCCAGTCCAGGAGGAAGATGAAACCAGTACCTGCAACCACCTTGGGGAAGGCTGCACACAAACAGGGGAAGGGGAGGAGGGCGGCTGAGTCCTTGGGGAGGAAATGGTCTCTTGCTGGAGGCCTCAGGGAACGGTCAAGGCCAAGGAGAGCTGGGTTATCCAGAAATGATCTTAATAGTAAAATATGCTCATTAGAAAAAACACTTAAGGGTTCAGAGAAAAAAGTAAAGTCAAGGAATGGGCAGATGGCTTTTGTTTACACAGGCTGAGGGGTAGGGTGTTCTAGGTAGGGGGAATGCAGGCTCCTAGGCCCAGGAGATGGGGGTGGAGAGAGACACAGCAGAGCTGGGTGGCGGGGACCGGAAAAGGCTGGGAAAGCCAGGATGCAGGCCAGGAGTTGGTCTGCCTTCAGGGTGGGAGCTCTCAACCACTCCAGGGTCCTGCTTCTCACTTCCATTCCTGAAGCCCTCTAATGCTACAGTCTCCCGTATCCTGGGGAGTGGACCCTCCATCCAACTAATTTCCATTCCTGGTCCTGTCCTGTCTGACCTCTGGTCACCAAGTCTCAGCCTGCACCTTCCTCCTCCCCAAAGCCATCTTCTCCAGACGAAGCGAAGCCTCTCCTTACTGCAGCTTTGTCATTGGAAGGTTTCTCGACCCCTCCTCCTCCTTGGTTTATCATGCTCTCTCCCTGTGCAGCTCCTGAAACCCCCAATAATCAAGGTGATGAAGCCAAGTGCTGGAAGGGCAACACTTTAAATCTCAGGAGCACATTTTCCTTCTCTCTTTTCTCCTAAATCAGTGAGGGGCCAAAGTGTCATGAGATGCTTTCCTCTAGGCGTTTATTAACCTTTGGATAAGGCAATTCAACAAATGATAGCAACTGCCCAGGTCCTGCTGAAATCCAGACCCCAGCATGACTCCTCTCTATCTGGAGGTGAGAAGGTAGTGGGACATAGTGGAGAAAGCACTGGTGCTGGACTACATGACAAGTATACTCCCAGCTCTGTCTTTACTATGCTGTGTACCTCTGGGCAACCTTCTAACCTCTCTGTGGCTCAGTTATCCCATCTGTAAGATGGAACTAATATCCACATGCCTTCCGAATGGAAGCAGCCAAGCTCAGAGGAGACATTAAATATGAAAAACATTTGTATTATACAAGTTATATGCCAAAATGTTAATGATAGCTATCCCTTAGGGGTAATTTTGATTTCTTCCCTTATTGCTTATCTGGTTTTTCTATAATGAATATGTGCTGTGTTTAGTAAGCAAAATAAAGCAAAGAAAAAGTTTTAAAAGCATGATACAAACATGAGATATTGTTATTTTAGAGAGTAGCAAGATGAAGCAGGAAAGCTGAGGAAGTCTACCTCAAGACACAACATTCTGGCACGTGCATGTCATGGGATCCTCCGCCGACCCTGCAGGTGGCACAGATGTGGTGCCACAGCAGGACGGCCGGAACACACGGCTGGGAGGAAACAGCGAGTAGTCGAACTGCATGTCTGCCTCACGCCCATTTTATGGGACTGCAACACAGAGCTGACAGACGCCTGCCCAACAACATAAACAACCGTGGAGGGTTTAGAATGGGAAGGAGGGAAGGAGGAGTGTGATGGTGGGGAGATCAACAGTCTTTACACGATTGTAGTTGTAGTTGTTTTTAAAACAAGCATCAATGTCTTTTGTAATGAAGCTGAGTAGAAAAGCCAGGAGTCTCCTTCAAAAACGCCTTGCTTTCTCCCTAACACAAGCTCTGGGCCTCACTTGAGAGAAATCAGCTCAGGAACTAAGGGTGAGTACTGACAGCAGGAAGCAAAGCAAAGCAAAGCGAAGCTCACCCGGTGGTGAATTCAAAGGCATTTTCAGTACTTGCTTTCTGTTCTCCCTTTCCGTTTCGAGTGCACACCTGTCTGTTTGCTTTCTAAAGTCCCAGATAAGGGCCTAGTTAACAAATATTTGGAAAGCATGAAGTCTCCCAAAGAGGAAAGGGAGAACCAGAGGTGAGGGGGTGAAAGGACAAAAAACAAGAGTTATCAAATCTCAGGGAGCCCAGAACAGACTTTTTAAACATTGAAGCACCTTGGAGAGTCAGAAGAATGGCCCATGCCCTCACCTTCCAATTCTCATAATATTCTGACAGCAGCTTCCGGATTTTACACCTGCATGACAGCTTGCAAGAGCTCTGAGGGAGAAAACTGGTCAAAACCCTGCAATCTCACTCCTTAAGACTCAGGAGCCAGGAGGAGGGGTGTGTGGGAAGAGATGGAGAAACTCCAAGATTGAGTGATTTAGTAATGACACTTGGGGAATTCATTCAGGGAGCGGAAGGCCTCACACGTTTGGTCATGTCAGGTTCCCAGTAAGGGTTCCAGCCTCACCCGGAAGGAGGATAGAAGGGGCTCCCTCAAAAGAATCATGTAAAGCACCGCTGCTGTTCCTTGAGTGTTACAACCAGCGGAGGTGGGGGATCTGTTCACACCGCTTTCCCTCCGGGCTTCGCTCTCCAGGGCCCCCTCGGCCCCTGCCTGCCCGGCTGCCGGAGCCCTGGAGGTCCCTCCAAAAGGCAGGGCCCAAGGAGGCCATGAACCAGGGGCAGAAGAACTTCCCAGAACTCCCCGCAGGGCCCACACAGCACGGCCTGCTCTTTGCTGGGCTGCTTTGGCCCAGGTCCTGAATTCGGTCTCTTCCCTCTGGAGGCCTGTGGGGATGAACAATGTAGGGAGAAGCAGCTGGAACTCGGGGAGGCTGACTCTCCTGGACTCTCAGCTCTAACAGCAACAGGAAAACATGGCCTTGACAAACCATGTCCGGATTCAGTTGGAGCCACTGTTTTCCTCAAAACAACTGCTCTGGGGAAGGACACCATTAAAGTGTGAGGACAGACGCTACTCACCGAGCACGCAGGTGCTACTTGCCTGGGGAGAGGCGCTAACCGGGAAGGTGACAGGCCGGGGGGCCGGCAGGGGCCGTCCTGGGGAACTCTGGAGCTGCTGCCCGGCCCTTCTCCCTAGCTGCCTGCTCCAGAACCTCCGCCCCAATCCTGAGGCGACCAGAGTAAGTACGTGGTGTCTCCCCACCCACAGTGACCTGCTTGGCAAGGCTCTATGCACCTTTCCCCCATCAATACTTCCTGTCCCCCACCCCGGCCCCCAGGCACCCAGGCAGGCTGAGGCACTGCCTACCCCCATCCCTCCGGACCGTCCTGGGCATTCATGGGCCAATGTGGGGATCCTGGGCAGCAACCCGAACATGGGCCAAGGCCAGTGACCTGAGGCCCGCACCTCCCTCCCTGGACAGGCGGGGCCGGACCGGCACCTGCAGCTCACCTCTGTCACACCCATGCGAAAGCCTTTATTCCAAGGGTGGTGGAGGAGTGCCCGACAGCCCACTGACCTTCCTGCAGAGCCGCCTGCCACGTGCGGAGAGGAGCCCAGGTGGGACAGGCACCCCCTCTTCCCTCTCTCCCCACATCCTCCAGGTGCTGGTGTTCTTTTGCTTCTGAGCACTAGTGCCTGGTGCCACCCTAACAGTGACCAGCCACGCCAGACAAGGCGGACTGGGGTGAGGGCAAGGGCAAGGGCAGGGCTTTGGCCCAGCTAGAGCTGAGTCTGAACCCCAGCTCTGCCACTCACTAGCTGAGTGGCCTTGGGCAAATTGCTTCATTTCTCTGAGTGACGATTTCCTTATAGGTACAATCGCCCAGCCCAGAGAGATGACATAACTTGTCTACAGTCATGGGGAGAGATGGTTGTAGAGCTGGGTTCCCAGTGCCGGTTTCCTGGCTCTCAGGGCTTTTCTGACTACACCAAGATGTTTCTCAATAGCAGGTGCAACTGACAGAGAAATTGTCTCTTTTCCAACATGGCTGTCAGTTATTCCCAAAAGTCAGTGAAAAGTTCCTTCCAAAGTTCTCTGCCTTAAAACAAAAGTAGCCTTCACAGACACCAACCTACCAGGTGACTAAAGTCAGCATCACCTTTATAGGGGCAACTGGCATCATCGTGCCTCCTTATGCGAAGTAACAGGAAGCACTCATCACCTCTGCGGGCTCCCATAAGAAACGTTAACCGCAACCTGATCACAGGGAAACCAGAGAACAAATATGGAATGTGGATGATCTATGACATAATGTTAAGCAAACGTAACACTGTTAGCAATTGGTGAACCTCAGTAAAGGAAATACGAAAGTTCATTGCACTCTCCTGTCAACTTTTCTGTAGCTTTGACCTTTTTTAAAATAAAAAATAGAAAGGAAAAAGGCTATTCTGCTTTCAGCTCATCGCATGGCTCTGAGCCAACGAAGACTCAGTTGTGTCATGTTCAATTCTCTCCCCAGTAAGTGTCCGGAATATAAAAATCCAAGCTTCTCTGCATGTCGTTCAAGGCTTAGCACAACACAGATCTCAGAGGTTTCCAAGCTCATCTTCCACAAGCCTCTACAACCTGAATCATCTTCGTCAGCCAAAGCTGTTTATACGCTGCTTCCAGCCACTGGTTGGAAACCCATCTGTTCAGCCAGCAACTTTCAAGGAGCACCCTCCATGGACCAGGCACCCACCTTGGGTCAAGTGCTAAGGGGGTCCCAGAGACACTGTGCTGTACGAGACACAGCAGCTGCCCTGGGGAGCTCACCAGCCAGGAAACCCTATGACGCTCGGCTTTCGTCAAGTCCTGCCTTGTGACATCTCTCGATTAGTATTTCTATGCAAGACTTCCTTCCCAACATTTCTTGGGAAATTTATGTATTACTGAATCCCAAAGCCTGAGAAACATCAATTGAGTATTTGGGAAAAGGTATTATAATCCTCTTGTGAGAATTAAAGCCTAGCAATCAACCTAGGGATGTTACTGGTTCAAAGGAATCCACTGCTTCAAGTCAAATCAAGAGCAAGAAACTAACATGCAGAGTTGAAGGTTAAGGCTAACATCTTTGGGAACCAAGACAGGAGTGCATAGGAAAGAAGTGACAAGAATTTAATCAAGTCCTCCTTGAAGCCACTGCCATGTTGTAAGTGTGTATTCTTGGCCTGCTCTGTTGCTAACAGTCATTCTTGCAAATATGTATTAACGTATTTATATACATAGTATATACAAATTCTCCCAGCGGTATTCTAAGAAATAAGTTTGGAGGCAAAGTAAGTCCTTAAATTGGCAATTTTGACACGTGATTCTGTGTACTACTGTTAACGTTGTTAGGAGATCCACGAGTTAGGTTATTAAAATACTACCCAATAATGTTTACTGGCATTTTCTAGCATTTGACTATTTGCTATAGAAGAAATACAAAGAAATGATGAGTATGTGGAATTCTAGGACACAAAATCAGAGACATCTAAAATGTGAATTAGTAAAAGCAGTCTTGATTAGAAAAAGCAATAGTTAAACCAAAACTGGGGCAAGCAAAGCGTTTTCATCACTAAAAAAGGAAATGAGTTTATACAAAATGTAGCATGTACCTCCATGCCCAACCTGAAGATATTTTGGACACACCCTTAACAAGTCAACCAACATCAACGCAAAATGAAAGAAATTTTTCTACATTCGGAACACTTGTCTATATCATGGAAAATTTTTCTACATTACAACATTTCATGAAACAAAGATCAAGATTATCAGAAAGGGTAATTAATGCTTTGTGTATTTTATTTTATTTTGGCCTTGCCGTGCGGCTCGTGGGATCTTAGTTCCCCGACCAGGGATTGAACCCAGGCCCATGGCAGTGAAAGCACCGAGTCTTAACCATTGGACTGCCAGGGAATTCCCATGCTTTGTGTATTTTAAAATTTCATTTTAGACCCACACAAATATGACCAACTGATTTTTGACAAAAGTGAACAGCAATTCAATAGCGAGAACTCAACGAATGGTGATGAAACAACTGAAACAACTCAAATGCAAAAATTAAAAATAGGAAAACCTTGACCTATGTTTTATACCTTTTATAAAAATTAAGCTAAAAATGGATCATAAATCTAAATATAAATTAAAAGACCATAAACTTTTAGAAGAGAACATAGGAGAAAAACTTTGTGACCTTGGGTTAAGTTCTTAGATGTAACATCAAAAGCACAATTCATATTAGAACATTTTTTGATAAACTGGACTTCATCAAAATTAAAGACTTATGCTCTTCAAAAGACACCATTAAGAGGATGAAAAGTTAAGCCAGCTTCTGGGGTGCTGGAAATGGTTGCAGCTGGGTGATGTTTTTGTGGAGTATATAAACGTGAGACTAAGACTAGTCTTAAGTAACTAGTCTTAGTTACTTAAGACTAACGCAGACTACACACTCCAACTGTGGTATGTTATACCCCTTATAAAGCAAGCAAGAAAATAAATAAATGGCACATCCCCAGATTAAATAAATAAGTAAAATGCAATAGCAAGAAAGTGTGGAAAGGGCTATGGAGAAATACAGAAACTTTAGGAGCACACTGCAGGAGGCTTATCTGAGGAAGTGATATAAGCTGAGATTTGAAGGATGAGGGGTGTTAAGGGGGTGAGATGTCCCAGGTGGGGAGAACAGCCTGTGCTGAGGCCCAGAGGCAGACAGTGCCTGGTGTGCTAGAAAGTTTTGGGTGAACAGAGTGTAGAGTTCTGAAGGGATGAGAGACGCGATTTCAGACACTCACCTTCTCTCACTGTGTTGTTTTAGAAGCCCACCAGTGAGTCTCTGCCTTTCTCTGCTCTAATTCTACCCACCCCCTTGCCTCAGAGTTAAGTCCACCCTTAGAAACTAGGAAGTCAAGGCTGCCCATGTCCGGGCCCTTTATCTATCCTTCAGAGAACTGAACACCTCAGCGAAAGGGACAGCTCGCCATTCCCAGATGGGCTCTGCGTTCTCAGCCGACTTGCCTGGCTCTCCTTGGCCTTCCCTGGGAGTGCCTTTCCCAACCTGCTGGTCTGGCTGAAAGAAGTGCCATAACACCTACTCCAGAATCATCCCTGCTTCTCCCAAGTTGGAAATATTTCTTCCTTTGAAGTGGCCACCTCTTGTGTGGCCTCCATCACCCAGCTAGCTGTACCCTCGCCCTCTTCAAGGGCAGTCTCTGTCTTCCTCCTTTTGGCATCTCCCCTGTGGGACAGTTGTACATAGTCAGTTCCCAAATCAATCCCATAAACGATTTTTTTAATTGAATGAGGCTCTGGCTAGAGGGAGGGGGAAGGGTGCCACGGGGGATCATAGCAAAGGCTGCCTGGGAAAGTGTCAAGACTTTGGTGCTTCCAAATTCCCGACAGTTATTAACTTTCAGGATTCGGGAATGAGGAATAGAATTTCCTGGGAATTCCCAAAATTGTAAATTACTCTATAACTTTCATAACACTTTATTTATGAGTTTTTAAATAAGAATGAGAGATCATAATAAACTGAATTATTTTTCTGTGAAAAAGTTTCAGAGGTTTTACTATAAAAGAAAATAAAAACATATAGTAGTAAATGCATGCATAATTTATTATTACTAGGAACAATATAATGTGACAGGATTACACATTTTATTAACATGTAAAAGTTATCTCTACCTGATATAGATATTTGATAATAGAAAATGTTAATGAAGAAAACATTAACATAAAATGAAAAAAATAAAAATCATTTAATGATTTAAGGATAGTACCACAAATATTGAATATTTAAAAGTTATTCTTAAAGTGAAATTAAAATTTTTTATTTTTAAATTTCCAGACACTAAAATTCACCCTTTCTGGTGTGCAGTTCTGTGAGTTTTGGCAAACTCATAGTGATTAACCACTGCCATAATCCAGATAAAGAACTGTGCCATCACCCCCTAAAGACAATGACATTCCCTTGTGCCACTCCTTTGTAGTAAACCTGCTCACATCATTTATCATTTACTCCTGGTCTGTTCTCTCTTCCTGTAGTTTTGCCTTTTCCAGGATGCCATATAAATGGAATCATAAGTATATGGCCTTTTGCCCCTTCATTCTAACCCCAGCAATAGTCCCCCAGAACCTGAGGAAGTGGGAACAGTTGGCAGCTTAGTGGGAGTCTCTGGGATGGGAGCCACGTGTTTGAAGAGCCAAGTTCCAGACCCACAGACAGTTAGAGACTGGTGGCAAGAGTGCAGCCTGTTCCTGGACACGCCATGGCACTGCCAGGAGATACTGCTCCAGGAATGGGGTTGTCATTGGGAGGGATGTTTCTGACCAGGCACCTGGCATCAGCTACACTGTGCTGTCCCTGGCAGCTTGTAACAACGTGAACATTTGCGAGTAGTAAAATCAGGAAGGGCCTTGGATAGCACAACCAAGAGTCTGGGTTTTTATGGTAGCAGGGACTTTTTGAAGAGTCCTAAGCCTGGAAGTAGATGTGACCAGATTTGTGGTCTGGCTGCAGACTGGGGAGGGGGCAAAGAATGGAAGCCGGGGGCCTCTGAGAGACTTTGGAGTAATTCAGATGAGAAAGGAAGAGGGTAGGTCAGGGAGGTGTTTGGCACTTGGATGACAGTACTTGGTTCATTTGGTACTTGGATTATTTGGATCTTGGGGAGACACTGGGGGATGAGGGGATAGCTTCAAGGAGTCTAACTTCAAGAATGAGACCCCAACCCAGGATCCACCCAAACATAAGGCAGGAAGGCAACAGCAGAATCCACCACACTGTCACCTGGCTGCAGGAGTTTGTTGGTTGACCCTGAAGGTCCTGTGACTCCTCAAAGTCAAGGGTGAGGCTTCAGAATGGGCAGCCCTGGAGATGAGATGGACAGACAGACAGACAGGCCCCTGCAGACAGGTTGCTGCAGTCTTTCTCCCCATGTCCAGCACATGGTTGTTTCTGGCCCCAGGAAGCCCTGCCTTGTGCTGCGTGGAGCCGGGAAGAGAGCAGCTCCTTGGAGGTCCTTGTCCTTCTGCTTTCCCCCTCCAGTTGCTTCTCCCAACCTTGGGTTTGCATATTTGTCTGGAGGCGGGGAAGCCAGGCCACTCCCAGGCCTAGACCCATTTGGGCCACTTGGCAGGGTGGGTGGTATTGACCAAGTACTGTCAGCCCCCTGCCTCACCTAGCCAGGTCCGTGGTGTCCTTGAGGAAGCCCCTCCTTTAGGAAGCAACCAACCCCCACCCCGCCCAGTGGGGTCAGGTGTGTCGGCTGGGCTTCACTTGAGCTTCTCAGCCATAAAATGGGGCCACACCCCTGCCTGACAGGCTAGTGAAAGGGCATGACAATGAATGCTCAGGGCAAACTGTTGCGTACTATACAGAGTATAACAACCACCAGTGAGAAGTTGCCTTTGGCTCTCCAAGGTTCCCCACCACCTCCTCTTGCCCACCAATCTATGAGGTCCTTTGCCTCCATCTCACAGTGCAAGAGCACTGCCACCACCTTCTTGAAGCCCTCTCCTCCAGGCGCTCTGCCCTCTGCTGCCTGCTTTTACTTTACCCACCCCTGAAACCTCCCTTACACACACCTTTCCCTGGGTTTGTCCTTGGCTGGCTTCCCTTCTCAATGCACAAACCACCCACTGGGGTTTTCGCAAACTGTGACTGCATCTTCCATCTCCGTCCTGGGCTGCTCTCCTACTGACGGTCTCAACACCCCACGGAGGCCTCGTAGGGCCTCCTAATGCATCCAAAATGCAATCGGTGATCTTTGTGTCGGGCCTCAGGCATCCCTGACCCTTGTGCCCAGCAGTGCCTGGCAGGTGGCATGTGCTCAGTTTGTGTTTGCGGAGCTGATCACCACGTGCTTCTTTCCTCTCCTGCCACCTTCCACCTGTGACTCCTCCAATGCTCCTTGTGCCGTCAATGGGACACCATCTCCTAGTCACACAGGCTGAAACACCGGCACCGTCGGGTCCCTCCTCACCACCGACTTTTCAACCATCCACTGTCCCCTTCCCCTGACTCTGCTGCTGTCCTGGCTCAGGCCCTGCCCACCTCTCACCTGGACCTGCCTCTAGACACTCTCTTGCTCCAGTCCAACCTCCCTACTCCTGCTGGTGACATTCCTAAGCCCAGGCATGATTTGTCACACCCCTGCCTACAAATCTCTGCAGCTCTCTTGTGCCCAAAGAATAAAATTCCAACTCCTTAAATGCAGTATCCAAGGCCTCCCACATTCTGGCCCCAACCTGTCAGTCCAACCACAGTGGGGAAAAAGCAGCGAAAATAACTGACATATACCAAGTGCTTCCTACGTGCCTCTTAATCCTTATAATAATCAGGACTACAATTTGACAGAGGAGGAAACCAAGGACAGGAGGGTTAAGTAACTTGCCCAGGGTCACAGTCCAAACTCATAAGGAGTGTCCTGGGTCAGAACTAACAACCTTTTAATCCTTCAGCCTTCCCTGAAAGATTAAATCTTTAAGGCTGGGATATGCCTTTAAAAAAAACCTTTGCAGCAGGCTCCACATTGCCTCCCTGACTTCGCAAAGGGCGAGGAGTGGAAGAGGAGAGAGGGCAACAGGTGTTTCTGAGATTGAAATCAAAGACACTGCGGGTTCTATAAATTATTCCTAAAATTCCCTTTTAGTTCCAAGAAGGAATATCAATGTTTAATGGTACAGAAATTTTATAGTAAACGGAAGTTGTATTTTCTTTACATACAATTAACTACAGCATTCTGAGATTCCTGATCAATCAATGTACACAAATATTCATACCAATTTTACAGGACCAATTTTACAGGAGAAGGATTTTACTACTCTCAAAGGTTCACGTTGTTACAAGCTGCCAGGGACAGCACAGTGTAGCTGATGCCAGGTGCCTGGTCAGAAACATCCCTCCCAATGATAACCCCATTCCTGGAGCAGTATCTCCTGGCAGTGCCATGGCGTGTCCAGAAACAGGCTGCACTCTTGCCACCAGTCTCTAACTGTCTATGGGTCTGGAACTTGGCTCTTCAAACATGTGGCTCCCATCCAAGAGACTCCCACTAAGCTGCCAACTGTTCCCACTTCCTCACGTTCTGGGGGACTATTGCTGGGGTTAGAATGAAGGGGCAAAACCACAAAAACATGATGATAACGATAAAAGGGAGAGAGCAGAGGAGAGGGCACAGGAGAACTGAACATCAGAGAAGAACACTGGTGTGATAAATTCCGGAGGCTGCTCGGGTGCCCACTGGCTGGTGGGTGAGGTGTGCTTCCTCATGCCTTCCTCCATTCTGCCCCACTTACCCTTACTCAGTACTGTATTTGTTTGCTTATCTATGTCTCCTCTCTGGAATGGGGGCTCCTTGACTGGTCCTAATAACTAGCAGACGGGAGGTGCTAAATTAACGCTGAAATGGTGGTGGACCTTGCAAATTGTTTATACAATATCTACTCTCTTCTTTTCCCTTAGTTACAAAATCCCAATTTTATTTCAGTTGGCAATGTATCCATCTAAAAGACTTCTCAGCCTCCCTTGCAGCTATGGGAGGCAAATGAAGGGAAGTGGGAGCTATTAGGTGGGACCTCCAGCAAAGCTCCTTAAGGGAGAGACAGTTAGCATATGTCCTTTTTATCTTCTCCCCACATCTTTCTGGAAACTTGACATGATGGCTGGAGCTCCAGCAGCCATCTTAGACCATATGCAACCCCGGGGTTGGAAGCCATGCACTAAGAATGGCAAAGCAGAGAGACCATACCTAGATTGTCTCCCCCAGATTTCTTTTAAAAACCTAATAGAGAATAAACTTCTAGTGGTTTAAGCCACTGCTATTTCTGGTCTCTGCTTACTGGCTGCCAGATGTAATTCCTAATGAATTCATGAATAAACCAATTAAACTTGGTTTTCTTAAATTACTCACTGCTGACTTGCAGTTCAAAGGCCAGTCACCACCTCTAACCTCTGGTCCTTGTAATATAATGATAATTTTCCATTAATTATGGACATCAGGAAGATGGAAGGACAAAAGCAATACAAGGAAGAGGTAGTACAAGGTGGAGAAGTAGAGGATGAAGATGATGAGCGACGGAAGCAGGAGAGGAAGTGGGAAAATGAGGGGCAGACAAGAGAGGGGACGTGGGGGGAAGGCAGGGTAGGAAGAGAGGGCAAAGGGTGCCAGAGTAAAGGAAAGGGGAAGATGAGGGGCAGGTGGAAACCAAGGAGAGATGATGGGGAAAGAAGGGAAAGGGAATGGAGTTAAAGTGTCCTCTGGCAACAGTCACTATTTAGAGAGCACTCACTGTGGGCTGGGCACAGTGCCAGATACTCTGTACCATTCTCTCTAATCCTCATCCTCCTGATGTAAGTATTATCATGCCCATTTTACAAATGAGGATGGGACTTCCCTGGTAGTCCAGTGGTTAAGAATCTGCCTTCCTTGGGCTTCCCTGGGGGCGCAGGGGTTGAGAATCTGCCTGCCAATGCAGGGGACACAGGTTCGAGCCCTGGTCTGGGAAGATCCCACATGCCATGGAGCAACTGAGCCCGTGAGCCACAATTGCTGAGCCTGCGCATCTGGAGCTTGTGCTCCGCAACAAGAGAGGCTGCGATAGTGAGAGGCCCGCGCACCGCGATGAAGAGTGGCCCCCGCTTGCCGTAACTAGAGAAAGCCCTCGCACAGAAACGAAGACCCGACACAGCCATAAATAAGTAAATAAATAAATAAATAAATGCATCATCACATTTAAAAAAAAAAAAAAGAATCTGCCTTCCAATGCAGGGGATGCGAGTTCGATCCCTGGTCGGAGAACTAAGATCCCACATGCCGCAGGGCAACTAAGCCCACGCACCACAACTAAAGAGCCCACGTGCTGCAACTACAGAGCCCACACACTCTGGAGCCCACACCACAACTAGAGAGAAGTCCGCATGCCACAACTAGAGAGAAGCCCGCACGCCGCAAGGGAAGATCCCCTGTGCTGCAACTAAGACCCGACGCAGCCAAAAATAAATAAATAAATAAATAAATAAATAACAAATGAGGTGGGACTTCCCTGGTGGCGCAGTGGTTAAGAATCCGCCTGCCAATGCAGGGGACACGGACTTGAGCCCTGGTCCGGGAAGATCCCACATGCCGCGGAGCAACTAAGCCTGTGCGCCACAACTACTGAGCCTGTGCTCTAGAGCCCGCGAGCCACAACTACTGAGCCCGTATGCCTAGAGCCCATGCTCCACAACAAGAAAAAACAACCGCAATGAGAAGCCCGCGCACCGCAACGAAGAGAAGCCCTCGCTCGCCGCAACTAGAGAAAGTCCGCGCACAGCAACGAAGACCCAAAACAGCCAAAAACAAATAAATAAATAAATTAATTAATTAATTAATTAAAAATTGAGGTAACTGTGGCTCTGACATATTAAATAACTTCTCCTGAGTCACAGAAAATGGAAGAGGCAGAAGACTTCCTTGAAGTAGCCTTGGGGTGGGGGGACATCATCCTCCCTTCTCTCTTTATCCTGCTGCCTGGAATGTGGGTTTGATAGCTGGATCCATGGCAGCCATTTTGGACAATAAGAACAACAGCCACACCCTAAGAATGACAAAGCAGGGAACTGGAAGGAACTTGGGTCCTTTACAACCTAGTGGAGCTTTCACAACTGCCTGAGACTAAAGATTACCTAAGCCACTTGGAGTCCCCATCCATAAATCCATCCATAACTGTTTCAGATCTCACTTTGCTCAATTTTCCTCTGATCTTCAATAGCAGATTCCAAAACCCACTCCCAGAGAGCCTGATTTAGCAATCACTCTTCTAGAAAAATGGCATCAGACTAGAAAAGGCAAAGAAATGATCCAAGAGCCCACAGGAAAAATCTTGATGCCTCAAAAGCAGCAAGCTGGTGATCTGCCCCTAGAAGACGAGACCTTGGAAATCAGCAAGTGACACCGTAAACCTATCATTATTTAAAGACATGGAAGAGAGGAGGAGTTCTTTTTCTTCCCCACTTATTTATTTTTTATAAATTTATTTATTTTTTAAGAAATTTATTTATTTATTTATGGCTGTATTGGGTCTTCTTTGTTGCGCACGGGCTTTCTCTAGTTGTGGCAAGTGGGGCTACTCTTCGTTGTGGTGCGTGGGCTTCTCACTGCGGTGGCTTCTCTTGTTGGGGAACACGGGCTCTAGGTGCGCAGGCTTCAGTAGTAGTGGCTCGCGGGCTCTAGAGTGCACACTCAGTAGTTGTGGTGCATGGGCTTAGTTGCTCTGCAGCATGTGGGATCTTCCCAGACCCGGGCTCGAACCCGTGTCCCCTGCATTGGCAGGCAGATTCTTAACCACTGCGCCACCAGAGAATTCCAGGAGGAGTTCCTAAAGACACACTCGGGGCCATCCTCAGTAACAAAAAAAGGTGGTCCTAATAATCTCGGACCAGTCTTTAACGGTGCTCGCAAACCATCCAAGAAAAAAAATAAACTGATGGTCAAACCTCAGAAAAAGAAGAGCTCCTTTTGAGCAAAAGCACCAGGCTGTCAAAGGGGCACATCTGCACACAGCAGCATCACACAGAATTACTGTCTTGGGCAACAGGCTGCAGCTTCCTGCGCACTAGGAATTCTCTCCAACTAGACGGCAAGCTCTCCTCGCTGAGGAGAGGGACTGTGGCATTACTATTTTGGTATCTTCAGCAGTAGCACCCAGCACAGTAGTGAACACCCAGAGTCGTCAGGAAAGAACTATTGGGAACCGTGTGTACTGGCCCAAGCTGTCCGCCACCTCAGGCCCTGTGCCTACCTCTGAGTTGAAATGAGTCCTGAAATCCCAGCCAAGGGGACTGAGAGTCGGTGCTGTCATTGTTCACCACTCCCACCAGACTACTGTCTGACGGACACCCTCTGGGCATCTTCAAAGATCAACTTCCCTTCTCTTCTGAGACTATTCCTGTGATAGAATCCCAAGAGTCCAGAGAATTCAGGTGGAGCTGAGGAGGGATGGCACAGGCCGTTTAGCTCTGCCCAGGCCTATCCAATCTGCCTCTTTTGGCTGCTGAAATCTCAGTGGGGCAGAAACCTTAACTGCACAGGCGTGGGTGTGGGTGACACTTAGCTCTGAACAGCTGGCTACTGAACTTTCACACCCTGGTCTCCTTCGAGGTCCCCAGCACGTAGAATCATCTACTCCGAGAGCAACTGTCCTTTTCAGAAATGCAGCCTTATTCTAAAATTATAGGTTCTCAGTGTCCACTAGGGATTATAATTAGTTTGTATTCCTCTGCCTGGCACTCAGAGAAGCTGAGTTTGGGGATGGAAAGTGGGACATGCATTCTTAAGGCCGGAAACTACTTTAATTTGCAGGCTTTAGTGGCTTTTTCTGGCCACTGGCTTGCTTTCAGTCTCTGGCACCCTCACCTAGACTGAGAATTGCTACCTTGTGTCCCAGCCACATTTCCATCAACTTGGCACAAAACGTGCCAAAAAAAAAATCTTCCCTGCTCTCTTTCCCTGCGTCTGGGTCTCATACCACTCCCAAGCCCTTGCCTCTACTCAACCAGAGAAATTCAATGCAATTCAACTCAACAGGCCACACTGAGCAGCCACCAAGTGACAGGGAGAATGCCAGGAGCTTCAAGCACCAAGAAAAACAAGGCCCTGTTCTCAGGGGTCTTGGCATCTGGGAAGGAAAGGAAACGTAAACAAACAATGACCTACCAAGTGATAATTACTATAGAAAGAGACACCAAGCACAGAAAGAGCAAAAGCCATTCTGTCGAGAGGGATCAAGGAAGGCAGTCAAGGGCACTTCCTGGGAGGAACAAGCATGTGCAAAGGTGCAGAAGCCTGAGGGTGTGGCCTCCTGGAGACAGCAGCCACGGACGGAGCTAACAGGGATTAGGTTTACTATATGCCAGACGCTGCCACTTTACAGAGGAGAAAACTGAGGCACAGAGAGGATAAGTACCTTGTCCAAGATCACAAGTTATGAAAGGATGAAGACAGGTTCCAAACCAAACAGTTGGACTCTAAAACTTGAGCTTTTAAACATTACAGTTTGTGGTGTGCAAACAGTTCAGTTTGCTGAAGTGTAAAATTTAAAAGCTAAGTTTACGCAGGAGAGGTAGATGGGGGCTGGATCACAAAGGGCTGCATACGCTATGCTAAGGATTTGGACTTGAACTTTCAGCAATGTAATGGACTGAATTAATGCGAAAGAGCTTCCCCTTCCCACTATGGTCACAGTCATAGAAATACTAGATAAGATAAATGATATCCTTAAACATACAGCCAAATTTGAAAGAAAAATACCCCATGTGCCAGAAATGACAAGAAAAAGGGAAACATGAACAATAAGTGGGACTGACACCAGAATGACCTGTGGACTTTTGAACCCACACATGAAGTAGTTATAATATCTGGCTGTGGCTTTGAGCCCAGATATCAACATGAGAACCTCAAAGGGCTGCCCAGTACAGGAAAGCAATAAGGAGCTGGCCATTTCTCCAAGGCTCTGTGGAAGGGTGAAAGTCACCCATAAGAAACTCAACTACTAAGCTAGCCCCACCCATGGATACGAATCTGATTTTACACTAAGAGAGTGGTGAAGGGGTGCCAAACTGAGAAATGAACATAAAAACTGAGCCAGGACCTTTAACCCTACGGCCCCACCAGATGCAAACTGTTCTTAGGGATACTTTCACACCCCAGGACACAAAAGTTGCCCATGACAGTCCTTCCTGAAGATGAGCTCACAACCCAGTTACAAACTACACGGAAATAAACCACCAAGAGGGACAACATCAGACACAAAAAGGGAGGAAGCATCCCAAGAATCAGGAATAATAAAATAATTTGAAAGGGCTGACAAAATGAGAAGATTTAGATGGTTAAAGAGATAAAGCAGCACAGAAAAAACATATAAGAGACCTGGATGGTAGAATGGTCAACAGATGTCTAAGAGGAATTCCGGGAGGCTAGAGTACAAAAAATGGGAGGGAACCAAAGAGAATGACTGAGAATTTCCCAAAATTTAAAAAAGAATTAAATGTAAGATGTTAATATTAGGGAGCGCTGGGTAAAGGTGTACAGAAACTCTCTAAATCTAAATTTATCTAAAATTATTCCAAAATAGAAAAAAAAATTTTTTAAGTGAGTCTCTCGATAGAAGTAGCACACCAAATCCTGAGGAAGAAAAAGAAAAACAAGTCCACGCTTACTTTCAAATGGTTCTAAACAAAAGTATATAAAGAGAGAAATGCATTAAGTGTAAGTAAAAAGAATACAGATGTTCACTATATTATTTTCATGTTTTCTCCAAAGTAAAAAGATGGGGGGGTAAGAGGAGAAAATGTAGGAGTAAGAACAGAAATGAGGTGTAGAATTTTCAGACCAGTAACGAGAATAAAGAAAACTCAATCAATCGAACAGAAGGCAGGAAAGGAGAAAAACAGGCAAAAAAGGAAAGTATATGGAAAGGACTCAAAAACATGATAATATATTTAAGTCAAACCCCAAAATGTAAATAAATTAAACTCATTTAAGGCAGATTTTCAGATCTGACTTAAAATTTTAAATCCAGCCACGTTCTGTTTATGAAAGAAACTCCTAAAACATGATGACACAGAAAGGTTGAAAATATGAGGCAAATAACAACCACAAGCTGGGGTAGCACTAGTGTCATCAGACTTTAAGGCAAAAAGCAGGAAAGATATTAAGGAAGAAGAATTGACAAGATCTGGTGACTGATTAAAAGAGACATGAAGGGTGACCATCAGGTGACCAGCAGGGTGGGGATGCTCCCATTAAGGTGGGGACTGTAGGAAGAGCAGGTCTGGCAGAGAAGGGGCAGGAGCCCCCAGACGCTCACACTCAGGCAGGAGAAAGAGGAAGAGGAACCAGGGCAGCAAAGGCACAGTCAGAGAGGAAGGGAGAAAAGAGATGTTTCATCTCCCAGAGGGCAAGGCCAATCTTTTTCTGCTGCATCTTTCCAGAGTCTAATAAGGTACTAGGCACAAAGCAGGCACTTGGTAACTGCATTAGTAATAATAAAACAAACAAGTATGTGAGCGCCCAAACACGAGAGATCTCTGAGATGCAAGGAAAGAAGTTACGGCACCTGTAACGCCTGTGATCTCCACAGTGACAAGAGGCAGCATCTTCTTGAGAGGGATGGGGGTGAGTGGAAGAAGGCTTGTACCAAACTCCAAGGAGAATGTGACACGAAAATCATGAGAGATGAATAAAAGGATAACCAGCCAGCTGTTGTTGGAGAGCCTTAACTGACTCCACACAGGGATACAGCTCTGCTACCTAAAAGCGCTGCCTTGGCCATCCAGCTCTTCCTTCAAATCCCAAGTGTACAATCCACAGACTTATCCAAAAAACAGGCAGACACCACAACTCATCTCTGGAGAAAAGAACTGCTGTAAAACCAGAGCCAAGAGGCTGCCACCATGACCTGGGGAGACCTACACCGCGTCCCTGGCCACTGTCTTGGGTAGGTCCTCTCAGACAGGAACTGTGTGGACAGGAGCAGGAACTGTGGCCAGTGGTGACTCAGGCAGCGTTTACCAGCTGCGTGGGTGCCCACCATCTCCAGAGGGTTGGGCTGATTGTGTCAGGCTTCCTGGAAGCGTTTCTTCATTTCTACTTCTGAAGACATGCAACTTCCAGAGTGACATCTCTCTTGATGATGTCAGAAGGCATGTAAATCAGCAGCTGGAACCAACGTCTTTTTTTTTTTTTTTTTTTAATTTATTTATTCTATTTTTGGCTGCGTTGGGTCTTCGTTGCTGTGCGCAGGCTTTCTCTAGTTGTGGCGAGCGGGGGCTGCTCTTCGTTGCAGTGCGCAGGCTTCTCATTGCGGTGGCTTCTCTTGTTGCGGAGCATGGGCTCTAGGTGTGCAGGCTTCAGTAATTGTGGCACGCAGGCTCAGTAGTTGTGGCTCGCAGGCTCTAGAGCACAGGCTCAGTAGTTGTGGCACACGGGCTTAGTTGCTCCGTGGCACGTGGGATCTTCCCGGACCAGGGCTCGAACCCATGTCCCCTGCATTGGCAGGCGGATTCTTAACCACTGCGCCACCAGGGAAGCACGAACCAACGTCTTCTTACACACACTTGACCAACCCAACTTTACTCACTCCCGAACACCTCCACACGTGACAGGGTAAGTGGCCAGAGAATGCCACGTGGCCTAAGGGAGACAGGAAATGATGCAATACCACGGGGCCACAGTGAGGACTGAAGAGGTCAGAGCTCCCAGACACCACTGTCTCACCCAACACGCAGGACCCTGGTGGCCCAAGGAAAGGGAAATGTGAGCATCGACTCCAAACTAACTGGTTCCCAGGTCAGAGAGTGTTACATTTCAGAAGACCACAGGACTTCCTTTATAAGTTAACTCAGATTCAAGGGAACAGGGGGTCAAAAACTCTCACATACTGCTGAGACAGGGTAAATTAGTGTAACTTTCTGGAATCTGGCAAAATTTATCAGTATCCTTACATTTTGATTCATTCAAAATTACACACATACACACACACACACACACACACACACCTCTCTCTCTCTCTCTCTCTCGCTCTCTCACTCTCACTCTTGCTCTCTCTTTTAAAACCAAATATGGGGACTTCTCTGGTGGTGCAGTGGTTAAGAATCCGCCTGCCAATGCAGGGGACATGGGTTTGATCCCTGGTCCAGGAAGATCCCACATGCCATGCAGCAACTAAGCCCATGTGCCACAACTACTGAAGCCCGCGTGCCTAGAGCCCGTGCTCCTCAACAAGAGAAGCCACCGCAATGAGAAGCCCGCGCACCGCAACGAAGAGTAGTCCCCGCTCGCCACAACTAGAGAAAGTCCGCACGAAGCAATGAAGACCCAACACAGCTAAAAATAAATAAATAAAATAAATTTTTTAAAAATGCAAGAGCATCCTTTGAGCAGATGCAGTCAGAAACCTGGAGGCTTTCAGGAGTCACTTCCTGGTTGTGAGGTGTGAGGCCCTCAGGACAGTCATTCTCAGGCCCCACTTGAACTCTGATCAGTGACTTCAAAGGCACCTTTCTGAGAAGTCAGTGGTTCTCCAACCAGGCTGCCCCCTCAGGTCAATGGGGAGCTTTAAAACGCAGATTCCTGGAGTTCATTCTTGGAAATTCTAATTCGAGAGGCCTGAGACCAGGCCGAGGAAACTACCTTTCTTCCAGAATTCCCTGGTGAATCTGTCAGCTGAGTCTTGCCTGGGAATCACTGGACTAGACACCACCTGGGACAACTTGCAATGGGGCCCGTCTGCACATCCGGCTGCAGCACTGCAGGGATCCCGCAGGCCAGCGCTAAGTGCAGACGGGAAACTCAGTGGGGAAGTTCCAGGCGTGTTCGGTAATCAGTGCCAAAGAGCCTGGGGGACAGCCAGCAGATCCCCCGGACAAAGCCAATGTCGGAAGGTTCTCTCAGGCATGGTGATCTTGGAGGCTAACCTGTGAAAAAGAGGTGACTAGTGCAACTTCTGCTCTGGGAGGCCAAAATAAAAATTAGTTCCCTTCAACAACACACGTGAGCCAGCAAGCTCTACAGGCCCCAAGGAGTCGGAAGCAGAAAGGAACGCAGGGTGGTGTGGCAGAAAGAGCCCTGGGCCTGAGTCACACAGCTGTGAGTTCGAATCCCTGCTCTCCATCACTGGCCCTTAGTGGGTTAAAGACGGCTGCCCTTGCTACTCCTCCCTCCTTGAATCAGGGCTGGTCCAGGGACTGCTCTGACCAGCAGAATGTGGCAGAGGCCCCACTCAGACTGCCAAGGGAACACGAAAACCCAGTGTTCAAACAAACAAGCTCCTCACAGAACCCTCTGACCAAGAAGCTCCCACTTTTAGAGCCCTTTTTGGCCAAAAGCACATCTTCATACACCAAGTCTGGGAACTATTTACGATCCCCTATAATTGGGAAGGACCCTGCCAACAAGCACCCAGTGTTCCAGGATGACTCACCTTCCCCCACCACAGCAGCGACCCACTGGCTTCTCTTCTTCCTGTTACAGTGTCATCTTTGTCCTGGCCACCTAGGTTCAAAAAATCAACCTCTCACACTCCTCCGTCTCCCTTCAGCATCCAGGGAAGGGCCAAGGCTTTGTCTCCACAGTCATTCCCACCTTTCCACTCGCCCTGCCACCCAAAGGCACGGTCCTAAAGGCCAGGCAGACCTGAGTGCCGCTTTGCAACTTACTAGCTGTGCACCATACGCAAGTTTCTTAACCTCTCAGAGGCTTAGTTTTCTCAGCTGCAAACAATATACATCAGTAATACCTTCTTTTTGTGGTCGTTTCTAAGACAGAAGAGTTGAGAAAACACAGCCAAACTACATGGTACAGAGAAGGTGCTCCATGTGTAGCAACTGTTACTAAAGGCCAGAAACTTTTCACTTCGGTTAATACAGACCTCTCCTAATCTAAGTCTCTGCCTGTGTATCACTCTCCATTTTGACCCGTCTGGTATAATCCTAGATTAACTGCCCTAGATAACGCCTATCACATTATTCTCCTGCTCAAAGGCCTTCCGTGGCTCCCATGTTCTCACATCAATCCCAACCTCCCAGCCAAGCATGTAAGATTACCTCCATTAATGGCTCCACCCCACCTCCAGCCGGCTCCAAGTCAATCCCATCCTCACTACAACTTGCTATTGGAGGCAGCCTTCTAAAATGGCTTGCAAAACACCTGCCTCCTAATATTCAGGCCCTTGTGTAACTGCCTCCTGACCCACAGACACTGCCAGATCATAAATGCTGTTTTATGCCACTAAGTTTTGGGGTAATTTGTTATGAAGCAATAGATAAACAATACTCCTGATTTCCCCAATCACATCTGAGCTGCTGCTCTTTTACTCACACTTGTGCTTCCTACACCATCTCAGCCTGCTGCAATTCTGCCCAGCCTGCGAGGCCCATCCCAGATGCCAAATGCTCACCCCGAGCCTTTCTTACGGCTCCATTAACCAGCCCCCTCTGAAAGCCTTTACCTCCTTCCCTCCCGGCAGTTTTCCCACACACATCTCCGCCACGGCATCTGTCGCATTGTATCCTTATCAATCTGTTTGTTATATCTGTGTGCAAAATGATACATGTGAAGGTTATTCACTTAGCAAAAGACTGGAAATCACCTGTACGCCCATCAATAAATAGGGGGGTGGCACACACATAAAAGAGAGGAGGGAGCAGTGAAAAAGAATGAGGAAGCTCCAGGCGCACTGGATGCCACATGGACAAGACACACTACGAGAAGCGAGAGGCAGACCAGTGAGCGCGGCAGATAGTCATCTGCCTGGAAAGTCATAATGTCATAACAGAAAAGAGGTACATGCTCATAAACAAGAGTGGCTAAGGGGGCTGCCTCCACCGGGGGGCTGGGCGGCTGAGAGATGGGGGAGGGAAAGAAGGAATACCTCTGAATTTTGTAGCACGTCAAGAATTCTCAATTCAAAAATAAGCAGCTCCTAAGGAAAAGCTTTCCTCCTAAGATCAGGAACAAGACAAGGATGTCCACTTTCACCACTTCTATTCAATGTTGTACTGGAGATTCTAGCCAGGGCAATTAGGTGAGAAAAAGAAATAAAAGTTATCTGATTGGAAAGGAAAAAGTAAAACTATCTCTATTGGCAGAAGTCATGGTCTTATACACAGAAAATCCTAAGAAATCCACTAAAAAAAAACTATTAGAACTAATAAATAAGTTCAGCAAGGCTGAAGTATACAAGATGAATATATAAAATTTAATCATATTTCTACACACTAGCAATGAAGCAATAAGTCCAAAAGTCCAAAGTCTCTCTAATAAGAGTCCTAGAAGCAGAGGATAGAGACAATGAAGGAAAACAAATAGAAGATTTCCTGGAGATACCAAGACTTGTCTTTAGCAATTAAGGGCTCCGCAGAAATTAAGGGAAGAAGACAAATATCTAGATACATCCTGGTGATATATCTGAACTCCAAGAATAAAGAATATTCTTACATCTTGCAGAGAAGAAAAAACAGATTACTTACAAAGGACTTAGATTCCAACTAACTTCATTATTCATATTGAAACATGGAACAGTAACCTCAAAATTCTGATTCTATATTCAACCGAGCTATCAATCAAGAGGGAGGGCATGGGTACCTTTGTACACTGCTGGTGGGAATGTAAAATGGTGCAGCCACTATGGAAAACAGTACGGTGGTTCCTTAAAAAATTAAAAATAGAATTATCATACAACCCAGCAATTCTACTTCTGGGTATGTACCCAAAAGAACTGAACAAGGGGATGTGAACAGATATTTGTACATCCATGTTTATAGCAGTACATTCACAAAAGCCAAAAGGGGAAAGCAACAGATGAATGAATCATCAACAGATGAACGGATAAACAAGATGTGGTATATACACACAATGGAATATTATTCAGCCTTAAAAAGGAACGAAATTCTGACACATGCTACAACATGGGTGAACCCTGAAGACATTATAAGTGACATAAGCGAGTCACAAAAGGACAAATACTGTATGATTCCACTCCTATGATGGATTTAGAGTAGCCAAATTCATAGAGACAGAAGGTAGAATGGTGGTTGCCAGAGGCCTTGGGGGGTTGGGGAATGGAGAATTATTAATTAGGGTACAGAATTTCTTTTTTTTCCCTTTTTTTGTGATTTCAATATTTATTACAATATAGAAATCAAGACAGTGTGGTGTTGGCAAAGAACAGATACATATATCAATGCAACAATGTAAGAAGTCCTGAAATAGACCAATACTAACATAGTCAACAGTTCTTTTGAGAAAGAAGCAAAGTCAATTCAATGGACAAAATAGTCTTTTCAACAAACGGTGTTTGGAACTATATATATATATATATATATATATATATATATATACACGCACACACACACACATATACACATATACATACATATATGTATACATATATACATATAAAAGCCTAGACCTTATGCAAAAGTTACCTTAAAATGTAACATAAACTTAAACATAAAACAGGAGAAAATCACCATCTCCTGGGGTGAGGTGATGAGATTTTAAATATAATATCAAGAGCACAATCCATGAAAAAAAATTTGATGAACTAGACTTTACTAAATTAAAAAAACTTCAGCTCTGTAAAAGACTCAGTTAAGAGAATGAAAAGGCAAGCCACAGACTGGTAGAAACATCTGCAAAATACGTATCTGATTAAGGATTTATATCAAAAATACACAAGGGCCTTCCCTGGTGGCACACTGGTTAAGAATCCGCCTGCCAATGCAGGGGACACGGGTTCGAGCCCTGGTCCGGGAAGATCCCACATGCTGCAGAGCAACTAAGCCCGTGCGCCACAGCTACTGAGCCTGTGCTCTAGAGCCCGTGAGCCACAACTACTGAGCCCACGAGCCGCAACTACTGAAGCCCACGCGCCTAGAGCCCGTGCTCTGCAACAAGAGAAGCCACTGCAATGAGAAGCCCGCACACCACAACAAAGAGTAGCCCCCGCTCGCCGCAACTAGAGAAAGCCCGCGTGCAGCAACAAAGACCCAACACAGCCAAAAATCAATCAATAAATTTTAAAAAAATTTTTAAAAAAATACACAAAAAATATTTAAAACTGAACAATAATAAAATATATAAGCCGGGGCTTCCCTGGTGGCGCAGTGGTTGAGAGTTTGCCTGCCAATGCAGGGGACACGGGTTCGAGCCCTGGTCTGGGAAGATCCCACATGCCACGGAGCAACTAGGCCCGTGAGCCACAACTACTGAGCCTGCGGGTCTGGAGCCTGTGCTCCGCAATAAGAGAGGCCGCGACAGTGAGAGGCCCGTGCACCGCGATGAAGAGTGGCCCCTGCTCGCCGCAACTAGAGAAAGCCCTCGCAGAGAAACTAAGACCCAACACAGCCAAAAATAAATAAACAAAATAAAAAATAAAAAAAAAAGAAGAAGAAATACTTGCATTACAGGTCTCAAGCTGGAGGCTTTTAAAAATATATATATATATATATATAAGCCACTTGAAAAATGAGCGTAAGATCTGAACAGACCAAAGATTTACATATGCCAAATAATCATACGAGAAAATGCTCAACATCACTTGTCATCAGGGAACTGCAAACCAAGACAACAGCAAGATACTACTAAACATATATTTAGAATGTCTAAAACACAAAACATTAACAGCCAAATGCTGCTGAGATGTGGAACAACAGGAACTCTTACTCCTTTCTGGTAAAAATGCAGATGATACAGCCACTTAGGAAGACAGCCTGTCAGTTTCTTACAAAATTAAAAATCATCTTATCATATGATCCACAGTCATGTGTCTATCTAGGTTTACCTAGACTTGACAACTTATGTCCAGATAAAAACCTTCTTGTGAATGTTCATTGCAGCTCCATTCACAACGGCCCAAAACAGGAAGCAACCAAGATAGCCTTAAGAGGTAAATGGATACACAAAATGTGGCACATACCCACAAAAGAATATTGTTCAGTAATTTTTTAAAAACGAGCTGTCAGCCATGAAGAGACATGGCAGATTCTTAAATGCATATCGCTAAGTTAAGGAATTTAGTCCGCAAAGGCTACACATTGTATGATTCCAATTATACGACATTCTGAAAAAGGCAAAACTAGAAACGGGGGGTGGGGGGGGGGGTTGAATAATTGAAGCACAAAGGAATTTTTAAGGTAATGGAACTAAATGTATGAAACTATAACTCTGGATCCATGGCATTATGCCTTTTTCAAACCCCATTTAAATGTACAACACAAAGAGTAAACCTTAATGTATAATTTTTTTTAAATGGCCATATGGAAATCCCAGGATTAAAGACAGAATATGATAAAAGAATCAATTGTATACAACAAATATACTGAACCACTTCACTGAAGTGGTTAAAGGTATAAGGAACTGACCTAAGTAACTTTATTTTTTAATTTTTTTTTGATATATTTTTTAACATCTTTATTGGAGTATAAGTGCTTTACAATGGTGTGTTAGTTTCTGCTGTATAACAAAGTGAATCAGCTATACGTATACATATATCCCCATATCCCCTCCCTCTTGCATCTCCCTCCCATCCTCCCTATCCCACCTTTCTAGGTGGTCACAAAGCATGGAGCTGATCTCCCTGTGCTATGCGGCTGCTTCCCATTAGCTATTTACTTTACATTTGGTAGAGTATATATGTCAATGCCACTCTCTCACTTCATCCCAGCTTACCCTTCCCTCTCCCCGTGTCCTCAAGTCCATTCCCTACGTCTACGTCTTTATTCCTGTCCTGTCCCTAGGTTCTTCATACCCATTTTTTTTTTTTTTTAGATTCCATATATATGCGTTAGCATGCGGTATTTGCTTTTCTCTTTCTGACTTACTTCACTCTGTATGACAGACTCTAGGTCCATCCACCTCACGACAAATAACACAATTTCGTTTCTTTTTAAGGCCGAGTAATATTCCATTGTATATATGTGCCACACCTTCTTCATCCATTCATCTGTCGATGGACACTTAGGTTGCTTCCATGTCCCTGCCACCGTAAGTAGTGCTGCAATGAACACTGTGGTACATGACTCTTTCTGAATTACGGTTTTCTCAGGGTATATGCCCAGTAGTGGGATTGCTGGGTCATATGGTAGTTCTATTTTTAGATTTTTAAGGAACCTCTACACTGCTCTCCATAGTGGCCGCATCAATTTACATTCCCACCAACAGTGCAAGAGGGTTCCCTTTTCTCCACACCCTCTCTAGCGTTTACTGTTTGCAGATTTTTTGATGATGGCCATTCTGACCAGTGTGAGGTGACACCTCATTGTAGTTTTGATTTGCATCTCTCCAATGATCAGTGATGTCAAGCATCCCCTCATGTGTCTGCTGGCAATCTGTATATCTTCTTTGGAGAAATGTCTATCCAGGTCCCCTGCCCATCTTTGGATTGGGTTGTTTGTTTTTTTGATATTGAGCTCCATGAGCTGCTTGTATATTTTGGAGATCAATCCCCTGCCAGTTGCTTCATTTGCAAATATTTTCTCCCATTCTGAGGGCTGTCCTCTCTTGTTTATGGTTTCCTTTGTTGTGCAAAAGCTTTTAAGTTTCATTAGGTCCCATTTGTTTATTTTTGTTTTTATTTCCATTTCTCTAGGAGGTGGGTCAAAAAGGATCTTGCTATGATTTATGTCATAGAGTGTTCTGCCTATGTTTTCCTCTAAGAGTTTTATAGTGTCTGGCCTTACATTTAGGTCTTTAATCCATTTAGAGTTTATGTTTGGGTATGGTGTTAGGGAGTATGCTAATTTCATTCTTTTGCATATAGCTGTCCAATTTTCCCAGCACCACTTACTGAAGAGGCTGTCCTTCCTCCATTGTATATTCTTGCCTCCTTTATCAAAGATAAAGTGACCATATGTGCGTGGGTCCATCTCTGGGCTTTCTATCCCGTTCCATTGATCTATATTTCCGCCCTTGTGCCAGCACCACACTGTCTTGACTACTGTAGCTTTGTAGTATAGTCTGAAGTCAGGGAGCCTGATTCCTCCAGCTCCGTTTTTCTTTCTCAAGATTGCTTTGGGGGCTTCCCTGGTGGCGCAGTGGTTGGGAGTCTGCCTGCCAATGCAAGGGACACGAGTTTGGGCCCTGGTCTGGGAAGATCCCACATGCCACGGAGCAACTGGGCCCGTGAGCCACGATTGCTGAGCCTGCGCGTCTGGAGCCTGTGCTCTGCAACAAGAGAGGCCGCGAAGGTGAGAGGCCCACGCACCGCGATGAAGAGTGGCCCCCGCTTGCCACAACTAGAGAAGGCCCTCACACAGAAACGAAGACCCAACACAGCCATAAATAAATAAATAAATAAATTTTAAAAATAATCTGTTAAAAAAAAAAAAGATTGCTCTGGCTATTTGGGTCTTTTGTGTTTCCATACAAATTCTGAAATTTTTTGTTGTAGTTCTGTGAAAAATGCCATTGGTAGTTTGATAGGGATTGCATTGAATCTGTAGATTGCTTTGGGTAGTATATTCATTTTCACAATGTTGATTCTTCCAATCCAAGAACATGGTATATCTCTCCGTTTGTATCATCTTAAAAATATGGAACGCTTCATGGATTTGCGCGTTATCCTTGCGCAGGGGCCATGCTAATCTTCTCTGTATCATTCCAATTTTAGTATATGTGCTGCCAAAGCAAGCATGGGTACAGAGTTTCATTTTTGCAAGATGGTCTTTTTTTTTTTTCTCTTCTTTTTTTGGCTGCACCACGTGGCTTACAGGATCTTAGTTCCCCAACCAGGGACTGAACCTGGGCCCCCAGCATTGAAAGCACAGAGTCCTAACCACTGGACCGCCAGGGAATTCCCATTTTTGCAAGATGAAAAAAAGTTCTGGAGATGGATGTGGTGATGGTTGTACAACAATGTGACGGTACTTAATGCCACTGAAATGTACATTTAGAAAATGGTTAAAATGGCAAATTTTATGTTATATATGTTTTATAATTAAAAATAAATAGCCAATAAATGTAATAAGCAAACAAACAAACAATAAGCGAGTGAGGGCATGATGCAGGCACTTTGGAAAACAGTTTGGTAGTTCCTCAAAATATTAAACAGAAAGTTACCGTGACCCTGCAATTCTATTCCTATGTATAATCCCAAAAGAACTTAAAGCATATGTCTACACAAAAGCCTGTAAATGAGTGTCCATAGAAGCCCAAAAAATGGAAACAACCCAAATGATACAAAGGAATATTATTCAGCCATAAAAAGGAATGAAGTACCACAACATGTTACAGCACGGATGAACCTTGAAAACATTATGTTAAGTGAAAGAAGCCAGATACAAAAGACGACATATGGTATGATTCCATTTATAGGAAATGTCCAAAATAGGGAAATCCACAGAGAAGGATAGTAGATTAGTGGTTGCCAGGGAATCAATGAGGGGAAGATGGTATTAGGACTAAGTACTAATAGGTACAGGGTTTGTTTGGGGGTGATGGAAATGTTATGGAATTAGATAGTGGCAATGATTGTACAACACAGTAAATCTACCAAAAACCACTAAAGTGTATACTTTAAAGTGGTGAATTTTACATTATGGGAAGTATATCTCAATTTTACAATGCTACAGAAATACGCAGAATATAAAATAAAAGAGATTGATCACATTCTGCCTCGTAGCTCGGTGACTCAGAACGCTGGCCCTGTCCATGCCCTCCTGCCCTGCAAGGCTGCCTGTCCTGGCCTCCACCTCTGTGTGCCCTGCACTCTGGCTGCTCACCAGCCCTTCACCTCCCCCTTGACTCCCCACTTTCTGCCTCTTGGGCAAGGCCTGCTCCTGCCTCACTGGACCCACGCCTCTCCTGGTGGGTTCCCACCACCTACTCAGACCTACCCAAGACTGTCTGGAGGCTGAGACACCAGCCCCTGGAGTCACCCCAGAGGAGCTGCCCAGTGACCAGGACTGCGGTTACAAGTGTGTGTCAGCTGAGGGATACGGTTTCATATAGGAACTTAATTATAGCTCAGGAGTGGAGGAAGGGAGAGGAGCAGTGCAGGCTTCGAGGGGCCCCACAGGAAGCTACCCTGCTCTGCAGCCCAGCGGGTGGCTGCCAGGTCTCACCAGCACTGGGATCCACAGGAAAACAAGTATGATCCAGTGAGGAACACACAGCTTATGGAAATCATCCTGTTCATAAGCATGAATTCCTGGCCCCGCCATGAAACACCAGCCTGCGTGCAGACCAGAGTAGCCCAGAAAAAAGCTGAGATGCCAAGTTTCACTCATCCTCAGGGCTCAGAGGCCTTCTCCTCACCTACGGCCAGAGACCCCACTGTATTCGGTAAGAAGTAAAGGGGAGGCATCGCTTGTTCCTCCCAGACCACCTCAGCTTCCATTTTCTCCCTGGCTCTGAGCTGTTTTTCTAGAATGGAATCTGAGCTGCCAATTCTGAGGATGCTGGGAACATCTTCCCCATGCCTGACTACATGCTCAGATCCCTACCTACTGGCCAGGGAGGGGCCATGGAGCAGCTGCTGGCACAGAGGTGTCAGTAGGGCATGGTGGCCGGGTCTGCCAGACCTGTCAAACCACCTGGCCTGGCCACGGCCAGGTAGGGAAAGCAGACCAGCAGAGGTTCATGGAAAGAGCAGGGCCTGGGTGGAGGAGCATATGCTGTCAAGACACAATTCCTTGTCCCCTATTTCCGGCCTATATCCAGGCCCCTTATATAATTTCCAGGCCTCCTCCTGGTCATCTTGGTCGTTGTCTCTGCAAGAAGGCCCCACAGCCACCTGCTATCCCCCCCAAACCTAACACCCAGTTTCTTCTCACTGCTTCAAGACAGAGCCAGGGACCTGGGCCCTCCTCTTAGTCACCCTTCCCAAGACCCCACCCCAGCTTAGGCACGACCTTTCCCATCTCCACTCTGTGTACCTTTTTTTCTGAGCTCCTGAGAGGTTTTTCTCTAAAAGCCATGAAAAGAAACCTTCAGACTGGAGGCAGTATCCTTTCCTGGGTTTGTATGGAAGGAAAAAAAAAGGCAGAGGGGTGGGTAGGGGGAGCAGATGGAAGACAGGTAGCGAGAAACATGGAAGGGGAGAGGTGGACACACACTTCATGCACCTCTCTGCCGTCCACCCTTTAAGAAACTACACCAAGAAATAACCAGATGGCTCTTCCCAAATGCCTCCCTTTGGGCAAAATGCCTTTCTTTGCTCACTCACAAAAGGCAAGGAAGGTCAGAGAGTAAACAGAGACATAATGAAACCACCTGAAAAATGGGAAAGGCAGGTCACAAAACTAAAAAATATACCATTTTTGAAAGAAAAAGAATAGGTATACACAGTCATAGTAGAATCTAAAAGAACACAGTCCTTGGCTTGTGAGATCGTTATCCACATTCTTCACCAAAAAATAATAATCAATTAATTGATAGATAAATGAATGAACACAGATCAAAATTTATAGCAGTCGCTTATAGATGGCGTTGATTATGTATGATTTTTTTTTTTTTTTTTGGCCATGCCATGTGGCTTGCGGGGTCTTAGTTTCCTGACCAGGGATTGAGCCCACGCCATGGCAGTGAAAGCGCCGAGTCCTAACCACTGGACTGCCAGGGAATTCCCTATGTGTGACTTTTAAAATTTATTTTTTTAATTGAAGTATAGTTGATTTACAATATTGTACTAGTTTCGTGTGTACAGCACAATGATTCAGTATTTTTACAGATTATATTCCATTATAATTTATTACAAGATAATGGCTATAATTCCCCATGCTATACAATATACCCTTGTTGCTTATCTATTTTATACACAGTAGTTTGTATCTTTTAGTCCCATACCCCTAATTTGTCCTTTCTCCCTTCCTTCTTCCCTTTGGTAACTACAAATTTGTCTTCTCTATCTGTGAGTCTGTTTCTATTCTACATATACATTCATTTGTGTTATTTTTCAGATTCCAAACATAAGTGATGTCACACAGTATCTGTCTTTCTCTGTCTGACTTATTTCACGAAGCATAAGATTCTCTAGGTCCATCCACATTGCTCCAAATGGAAGAATTTCATTCTTTTTTATGGCTGGGCAATATTCCATTGTAAATGTATACCATTCTTCTTAATGAATTTGTCTGTTGATGGGCACTTATGTCTCTGTTGATGGGCACTTCCATGTTTTGGCTATTGCAAACGATGCTGCTATGAATATTGAGGTGCATGTATCTTTTTTAGTGCTTTTGTCTTTTCTGGATATATTCCCAGGAGTGGAATTGCTGGATCATGTGGTAGTTCTATTTTTAGTTTTTTGAGGAACCTCCATACTGTTTTCCACAGTGGCTGCACCAATTTACACTCCCACCAACAGTGTAGGAAGATTCCCTTTTCTCCACCTCCTCTCCAACATTTGTTATTTGTAGACTTTTTAATGATAGCCATTCTGACAGGCATGAGGTGACATCTCGTTGTAGTTTGATTTGCATTTCTCCAATAATCAGCGATGTTGAGCATCTTCTCATGTGCCTGTTAGCCATCTGTATGTCTTCTTTAGAAAAATGTCTATTCAGGTCTTCTGCCCATTTTTTGATTGGGTTGTTTGTTTTTTGATATTGAGGTGTATGTGCTGTTTATATATTCTGAGTATTAACCCTTGTCAGTCATATCATTTGCAAATATTTTCTCCCATTCCGTAGGTTATATTTTCGTTTTGTCGATGGTTTCCTCTGCTGTTTAATTAGGCCCTGTTTGTTTATTCTTGCTTTTATTATTATTATTTTTTGCCTTAGGAGACTATTCCAAAAACATACTGGTATGATTGACGTCAAAGCATATTCTGCCTATGTTCTCTTCTATAAGTTTTACGATTTCAGGTCTTACATGTAGGTCTTTAAACCATTTTGAGTTTATTTTTGAATATGGTGTGAGTGAATGTTCTAATCTCATTGTTTTACATGTGGCTGTCCAGTTTTCCCAACACTACTTGTTGAAGAGATTGTCTTTGCTCCATTGTACATTCTTGCCTCCTTTGTCGTGGATTAATTGACCTCAGGTACCTGGGCGTATGACTTATTTTCTTCTCAGTGCTTATCTGTATTTTCCAATTGTCTATAATGAATAACCACTATTTATATAATTAAAACATATTAAAATAAATTAAAAACCACACACAGGGAAATTCTTGTGCTCAAGTACCAGATCCACATCCCAGAAAAGAGAGTTTCCCAGATTTCCACAATCCTGGCACAGGGCCCCTGCGCCTACAGCTGGGCGGAGGAGAGGCCATAACCGCCCCCAGAGCCCAGGCAAGGCCCCCACTGAGATGTCCCTTATGCCTACCTCTTCTGATTCCCAATACCTTCTCTGCACCCCAACCCCTGCCTCCAGTGAGGAAGTGGGAGCAGAAATAAATACAGCTCTCCAAAAATAACCCAGGGATGACAAGGTACAAGAAAGGAGAAAAATGTAATGCCACTGCTGGTTTCAGCCCAGTAAGTCCTGCTGGTCTAGGTAGGGCCCGTCTGAACAGGACAGGTGCCAAGAGCCCCGACTCTCCTACTGCCTCTGCTCACAGCCTGCGGATGCCTACTTGCACCCATTCGTACATGCCTGGAAAGCCCAGGCTAAGGGGACATGAGCAGGGAGAGCAGAGTCACTGAATTGAGAAGAGCAAGGGCTCCAAGGGCTCAACCCCAGCTCCGTCACTTGTCAGCTGTGTGACTTGAGCAAATTGTTCAACTCTGATCCTATACCTCCTCATCCAATACCCACATCTTGCAGGCTGGTGTGAGGGCGAGTGAGCTCCTCCATGGGGTAATGCCTGGCCCAACGGAGAATGTGAATAAAGGCAATTTCCCTTCCCCCCTTCTCTCCATATGTGCACACCTGGGCCATCTTCTCTTTCTCCTCTCCCTTCACCAGGCTGGAAGCTGGCTGATTAATCACTTGGAGCAGTGATTGTTTTCTGCTCCTACAAGTCCCTCCCACCCTACATGCCTGGCCCACCAGTTGGCTGGTTATTTCTTACGGTTCTAGGGGGTTTGCTCACTGCCTTGGAGCAGATCCAGGGAGCCACTAAGCACAGTCATTCTCAGGGCCTCCTCTGCCCCCTGACCTGGAATGAGGCTCTGCAGGGGGTCCCAAAGCCTGCCAACACTTTGCTTCTGCCCAGTGGCCAACAAGAGACTCCGCTGTGCTTGAAAGCAGGGAGTGTTCTCTGAAGCCAACATTAGTCTGGCCAGTCAAGCAGGTACTTTCGAAGCTGGAAGAACTGGATTTGGCCAGCCATCCCTTTGTGGGGAGGCCCTGCTGTATGGCGATCAAAGAAGCGGGCTTAAAAAAAAAAAAAAAAAAAAAAGAAGCGGGCTTCATTCACCTGGGTTCAAATCTTAGCTCTGCCACTTACTAGCTGTGCAGCTTCAGGCGACTTTCCTAACCAGTCTGAGCCTTAGCATTCTTATCTGTGGAAGGGGTACGATGATTCCTACCTCTCAGGGTGTGTGGATTAAACAAAGTGATGCATGTAAAGTGATTAGCACAGTGCATTCAACACATGAGAGCCATATTCTACTCAGCTACTGGTGTCTACTGACTTCTGCAGGGGATGGAAAGGGGATTAGATACAGGTGAGCCCAGCTCCTGAAGAAGCCACAGTCTGATGTCGGAGGCTAGCATGCAGGCAGTAACTACACCATAATATACCACGGCAGGTGCCAAGCCAGAGGTGTGAGAAGGGAGCCTTACTAGACCCCCAGTGGAGGAAGCAGGGAGAAGGAGGCAATTGAGAAAAACTGCCAAAGCCAAAAATCTCAGTTGTCTCCACTGAGCTTCAACCAAAGGGAGGGGCAACAACTGGGGAAGGGGTCCTAGAGGGAACACGTCAGCTTTCTGACTGTTCCCCATGAAACAACTTCCCAGATGGCTCTGGGGTAGGCTAGCGCCAGGGCCACTCTGTGGGAAGAGGGCCACTCAGGCTGGCTATCTAGCCACCCTTCCATCCAACAAGTGCTTGGTGAGCCTCTCTGCACAAGGCACTTGCCCCTCAAGGAGCCAGTTTCTAGGTAGAAGAACTTTGATGGTGGCTAATGAACACCCCTCAGGACTGAGGACGTGACTGTGCAAGGTAGGCTGCTCCCCTGTGACTCAGCAAGGTCTCTGACTCATAGAGAACACTGGATGGATGGACTGGTTCTTTCTCAAGACGGAAGCAGGAAGCAGAAAAGGAAGGCAAGGTTTAGGCTTCAGTCCACAGAGAGGAAGCAGCACATGGGCAGAAGCCCTGGGAGAGCTGGAACCAGCTCGTGAGAGGTACCCCCTGGCTATCTACAAGGTGCCAGGTTGGGGATACAAAAGTGAGTCCAAAACACAGGGTCCTGGTAGTGCAGAGGACGAGGCCACCCTAGGCTTGCCAGGGACAGAGGCAGGCCTGGGCCTGAGTGCAGATATGCTTACTGGATCAGGGTAATGGGCTAGAAAACAGACAAAATATTTTTCTAAAAGGTGACACACTGCAAGGATTATGAAAGGCAAACCGTAAGTAGGTGCTGTAAATACACTGGGGTGTTAAGAGGCCAAAAAGAAGTCACAGCAATCACACACTATAATAGAATATAAGCAGGGCTAGATTAATACAATGTTGATTGGATGCAGTCTGCAGTTTGGGAATTTATTTACCTAGTGATTTTCACTTGGGAGATCGAAATTATTATTGGTCATTTTGTTTATTACCAAAGATTTTTCATGTTTTCAATGACAATCTATTTGGTGCCATTATTTAAAACAAGCTCTGGACAGAGTCACCTAGGACTAACTATAAAATCGGAGACATAGGCATGGAGGATTTAATCCATGAAGACAATCTGTACCTGGCCCCTAGATGACAATGAAGCTGACAAAGTGTCATTTTGGAAGCTTGCCAGAGCACCTGAACTGTCATGGGGTCACTATCCAGGGAGAGTGGCTTTTCAAGCTGGACTTACTTGACCTTTTGGAATCTGTTTCTTAGAGATCCCAGCCATACTGTGAGGACCTAGAAGAGCAAGAGTCCTGAGGTTTGGAATGGTCACTCCCAGGAACGAGAGAATCAGTGGCTCAGGGACGTGGGGGGCCTATGAATGCTGGGAGCCTAGGTGACGGCCACAAACGTGCAGTGGCACTGGTTCACATGCTCCTCCTTTCTCGGGCAGTCCCCAGGCACCTGGCTGAGTGTAGGGATGAAGGCAAGCTGTGGTGCTGCTCCGGGCAGGGAAGGGCAGGGAGACGAGGGAGCTGTTAAGAAAGCATTTTAGGTGGGCAACGGTGGGCTCCACACTGGGTAGACGGTGGGAGGGGGGCGGGGGCAGCCTCGAGGCCTGGAGATCCTCATGGGGCTGAGGAGGAGGGGGAGGGAAGTGAGGACCCCCAGAAACCACCCCAGAGCTGTCTTTCTAGGCACACAGCTCCATACCTGCACTGACAGTGGAACTGCTTTTATTATCAGAAAAAGGAGGGTGCTTTTTTTCCCCTCTTCTAATGTTTTAAGCTGCCTATGTTTACCTGCTGATACCCCATAGGTACCACGTGACAGATATTCTACAGAAAGGGATTGATGAACACAAACATAAAGGCAGAAGGGTGGTGAGAGGAGGGAGGGAAGGAGGGAGAGGGGAAGGAAGAAAGGAAGCAAGGGAGGGAGGGAGGGAGGGAAGAAGGAAGGATGGGCCATGTAGAGAGATTTTACAGCATTTCAGGGTCAATGGCGATCTGGTCCCCAGTCACGTTTCTGACCTCATCTCCCATTCTCTTCCTCCCTCACTGCTCCAGCCACCTGACTTCCTGACTCTTCCTCCAACACACCAGCCATGTTCCTGCCTAAGGGCCTTTGCACTTGCTTTCCCTCTGCCTCTAAGATTCTTCCCACACATGGCTCACTCTCCTCTTTCAGCTCAAATATAACCTTCTCAGCGAGGCCTTCCTCAAGCCCTCTATTTAAAACTGCAACTGGACTTCCCTGGCGGCGCAGTGGTTAAGAACCCGCCTGCCAATGTAGGGGACACGGGTTCGAGCCCGGGTCCAGAAAGATCCCACGTGCCGCGGAGCAACTAAGCCCGTGCGCCACAACTACTGAAGCCCGCGTGCCTAGAGCCCGTGCTCCGCAACAAGAGAAGCCACCGCAATGAGAAACCCGTGCACCGCAACGAAGAGCAGCCCCCGCTCACAACTAGAGAAAGCCCGTGCGCAGCAACGAAGACCCAACACAGCCAAAAGTAAATGAAAATAACTAAATAAAAATTTTTATAAATAAATAAATAAATAAAACTGCCATGACCTCTTTCCTACTTTATTTTTCCATACAGCATTTCTCACCATCTGACATGCTATTTACTTAATTCTGGTTCCCTCCCCTTTCCCCAGCACAACTACCATGAGAGCAGATCTGTTTATCTGCTTTGTTCATTCCTGCATCCCTAGTGCCTAGAACAGAGCCTAGCATGTAGGAAGTACCCAATAAATAGCCACTGAATGAATGGAAGGAAGGAGAGTGGAGAGAAAGATGGAGTTGGAGTCAGATTTAAGCTAATCCTGGATCCTCAACAATCTGAAAGAAACTATTACCATCTGAGTGAAGGTGTGGGGGAGTTCCAAAAGCAAGGAGCATATGCTACCTGAGCCTTCTCTTTTGCTCCCAAGAACTCCCGAAAAGGTTCCCCCAGAGAGCATATTGTCTTAAATATTAGTTTGCAGAAAGTCTGGACCTAGAATCTCCAACATAGCCATGAAAGGGATGCTCTAAGACTGCCTTAAAATAAGAACAAGGATCAGCCAAGTCACCACCTGTGCTTGGAGGCGGATGACCCCTGTAGTAGTTTCCTGTTGCCACTGTAACAAATTACCACAAACTTAGTGGCTTAAAACAAAACATTTATCCCCTTAGAATTCTGAAGGTCAAAATCCAAAATTAGTTTCACTGGACCAAAATCAAGGTATTGGCAGGGCCGCAGTTCCTCCAGAGGTTCTAGGGGAGCATTTGTTTCCTTGCCTTTTCCAGCGTACAGAGCTGCATTCCTTGCATTCCTTGGCCTCTTCCCCCATCTTCAGAGCCAGAAGATCTTGCTGCAGTAGCCACTCTGCCTTCTTCTGTATCAGATCTCCCTTTGCCTCCCTCTTCAAAGGACAATTGTGATTGCACTTAGGGCCCACTAGGATAATCCAGGATAATCTTCCCACCTCAAGTTCCTTAACTTAGTTGCATCTGCAAAGTCCATTTTGCCATACAAGGCAGCATCCACAGGGCCCAGGGCTTATGGCCTGGATATCTTTGGGGGCCATTACCCAGTCCACCACCATGAAAGACAGGAGCCAAGAGTTTGGGAGAAACACAGTTCAGACCTCTGGTCCACTGGAAAGAAGAGTCAGATCGGGAGCCTTGGCAAGGTCCTGGGCCAGAGTCTTTCTTTTGCTGTAACTAGGGAGCAGGGAGTTATTTTCATGCAACTGAGCATTTTGGTCCTTGGAAGGCCTCCTTAGAAGAGAAGGGTAGTTTTCTCTTCTCCAACCTGATGTCCCCAGTGGACCACTCAGAAATCCATCCCGGGATGCACATGCTGAGGGTCAAGGGGAACCCAGCAGGATCTCTGGACTGTCCTGAAGGCTTTTAAGGAGGGGAAGCTGCAAAGAAATGGTGTGGGTCAGACGAACAAGCTCGGTTTCAGGGATGGCAGGTAAGCTTTTTCCCATGAGACCCGCCTGGGGTGGAGGGTTCTGAGAACCCATCTGGGTTGCCTGCTTGTTTGGAAAAAGGGATGATCAGTGAGCTCTGGGTTCTGGCAAGTTCAAGGACAGCCTGTTTGTGAGGCGAGTGGGCCCGCAGACGACTGTGTCTGCAGGGCAGCCTGCCTGGCTCCTGCTGCCACCAGGAGAGCAAAGCTGGCTTGTACTTCCATCAGAGCGGTGACCAAGAAACTCCACGCCGCTGAGGTCACAATTCTTGGATGAGGGAAGTGCCAAAAGCAGTGACAAGGATCAAAGAGTTACAGCAGATTACAAATGAAAGAAACGAAAATCTGTTTTTAGGTACCTATCAATATAATAATATAGAAATGAACTTAAACATGAGGTAGTTTCCCCATAACACCTGGGAGCCTCTCCCTTCAGGATCCTCCCCATGGGAGAACTCTTTCGAAGCTGCGTGGCTATGAGCTGTGGATAATTCAGTAATGGTCTCGGGAGAGCTGCTGAGATGACGCCAAGGCCCGGGAGAAGTCAGGCTTGGCAGATGGGACTTGAAAGAAAAAGAAGGGCCACGCACTGCCTGGAACCCCAGGAACTGTTGAGCAGCAGATGAAGACTCCCCGTGCTCAGGCTGGGCTTCCAGTGCCATGGCCCGGTGTCAACCAGGGAGGGAACCAGTGCAGGAAGGCACTTCCTCCTGAGCTCAGCACCCCAGAGCCTCGGCTCCGTGAAACCAGCACTTACCGAGGTGCCTAGATCTCTAAGTCACGATCCCACTCACTGAGCGCTAAGAGTCACACCCAGGTCTGCCCAACAGCAACGCAGCTCCTGCGCTTCCCCAGGCATCTTCTCAGACAGAAAGAGTCACAGAGACAAGGCAGGAGCACGAGGTGCTAAAACCCGGCAGGCAGGGCCCCGGGAACTGCAGAAGCAGCCAGCCGCACGCTAAGGCTGGAGACCCGCGGGAGAGCAGAGGCTTTGCTGGGTCTCAAGCAGCTCCTCCAGCCTCATCCTCCATCACTCTTTTTGCTGTTTTCCCCCTCGACCCCCTTCTTTCCTCCTCTTTATCCCTCTCCCCACCATCCTCTCATTTGTCCCCTTCTTTCTTCTCACTCTTCTCCTCACTTCCTCATGGTCTATGATACTGAAACTTAAGTGTTTTTGAAACACTGTCAGTGGTGTTACATGAAGTTTTATTTTTCCTACTTTTTATTTGATAAATTATGATTGACTTTTTAATGTGTCTTGACAATAAAACCTAAATTTAGTTGCCTTTTTTTTTTTTTTTAACTTTGGGTTTATTTATTTATTTATTTATGGCTGTGTTGGGTCTTCGTTTCTGTGCGAGGGCTTTCTCTAGTTGCAGCAAGTGGGGGCCACTCTTCATCACGGTGCGCGGGCCTCTCATTATCGCGGCCTCTCTTGTTGCGGAGCACAGGCTCCAGACACGCAGGCTCAGTAATTGTGGCTCACGGGCCTAGGTGCTCCACAGCATGTGGGATCTTCCCAGACCAGGGCTCGAACCCGTGTCCCCTGCATTGGCAGGCAGATTCTCAACCACTGCGCCACCAGGGAAGCCCCTAGTTGCCTTTTAATTTTTGTGAGCCCTTTTATTTTTGTGAGCCCTCTGGTGTAGCGGCATCCCTAAATAACGCGTGTGTGTGTGCGTGTGTGTGTCACTCCACCCATGCTCTGGGTACTTAATCAGTGTGGCTGACAGCTCAAAATCAATTAATTTTAACAGCAACCAGAGGAACTCAGATTATATATGAGGAAGAATTTCCTCATACTTAGACTACTGCAGTAATCTCCTACCTAACCTCTCTACCTTCATTCTTTCTCCATTTAATCCACCTTTTTGCACTATTAACATAATCACTCCTTGCTCTAAAACCATCAATGGCTACCCACTGCCCAAAGAACACAGAGTACAAATTCCCTCACCTGGCATTAAATGGCTTCTATCAACCTACTAGGAATTTCCTAACAGTGGTTTCCAGGAATGGAAATTGTGAGAAAACACTTTTCTCCTGGAAGTATTCATATACAGGCCAGGTTATCTCACATAAGGGATGCTAAAAAGAAGTAGTAGCTGGTCTCCAAGGAGGCCTCTCTCCCTCCCAGTGAACCGTGCCTCTTGTTGTTCATACCCTTGTGTAGCCCTCTCCTGAATCTGAGCCGGTCCTATGACCAAGAAAACACAAAGTGACATTGTGTGACTTCCAAGATTAGGTCATAAGAAACCTTGCTATTCATGCCTGGATCTCTCAATACACCCCCTCTTGGGATATTTCTGCTCAGAACAGCTGCCATGCTGTGAGAGGCACAAGGCACATGGAGAGGCCACATGTAGGCACCCTAGTCAACAGCCGGCATCAGTGCCAGCCATTTGAGGGAGCCAGTGTGGACATCCAGCCCAGCTGAGCCTTCAGATGACTCCTGCCCTGGCCTCTACTTGACTACAACAACATGAGAGACCCCAAGTGAGAACTGCCCAGCTGAGCCCAGTCAACCCACAGAATCATGAAAAATAATAAAGTGCCAATTCCACTTAAGAATGTCCTAGATGAGCCAATAAAAACTAACTTTATTAAATCATGACCCTTGAGTACATGTCTTTTATTTTTATTTTATTTATTTATTTTTTTTAGGCCATGCCACACAGCATGCGGGATCTTAGTTTCCCAACCAGGGATTGAACCTGTGCCCCCTGCAGTGGAAGCCCAGAGTCTTAACCACTGGACCACCAGGGAAGTCCCCGGAGTACATGTCTTTTAAATATCCTATGTAACAAAACAGGAGTTCCATGATTGTTTCAAGAAAAAGCAATTGTGCAATTGTTTGAGTTGCAAGCTAAACTAGCCACGTTTTTTCATGAAACACCATTTTTACTTGAAAGAAAAGAATAACAGACAAATAAATTATGATTACTTAGATTGGGTATTTGACAAACTTTCTCTTGAAAATGAATGAAGTGAGACTGTCAGTTCAAGAAAAGAAACTGACAGTATGTTACCAACAATAAAAATCAAGCTTTCAAGAGAAAATTCAAATTATGGAAAACTTGTATCCACCACTGTGAGCTTCACAGCTTTCCAATACTTGAAGGCTTTTCTGATGAGATCAGTGGTCTTAATATGATTTACTGACATTGTAAAATGAAGCATGTCAACATTTAGATCTATATAACTCAGTAAACCAATTATTTCTCAATGACCAATTCAAAGTAAAAGATCCATTCAAAGTGCAAGATGGGCCAATGGATTATAATGCCACAAAGTATGAAAAGTTTGTTGATAAGATTTCAGGCTCCACATTCCAACTAACCTTTAAGAAACTACCACTCATCCAGTTTTGGTATAGTAACAAAGAAGAATATCCACAATTATCTGCAAAAGCTATTAAAATATCCCTCTCCTTCTCAATTACATATCTGTGTGCAGCCAGATTTTCTTCATATCCTTCAGCTAAAACAATGTACTTCAAGAGACTGAACACAGAAACAGTTGTGAGAATCCAGTTCTCTTCTATTAAACCAGACATTAGTAAAAATGTAAAACAATGTCACTCCTCTCAACATTTTTGTTTTGGAAAATAGCTATTTTTCATTAAAAATGTCATTTATGATAAATGTAATGGATTTATTATTATATCAAATGAATTCATAAATTTGTAATTTTTAAAACTGCCTCAGTTTTAATTTCTAATACAGTAAACAAAAGTTCTTGAGGTCCTTAACAATCTTTTTTAAAACAAATTTATTTTATTTATTTATTTATTTATTTTTGGCTGCGTTGGGTCTTTATTGCCGCATGCGGGCTTTCTCTAGTTGCGGGGAGCGGGGGCTACTCTTTGTTGCGGTGCACGGGCTTCTCATTGCGGTGGCTTCTCTTGCTGTAGAACATGGGCTTTAGGTGTGCGGGCTCAGTAGTTGTGACTCTCGGGCTCTAGAGCACAGGCTCAGTAGTTGTGGTGCACGGGCTTTGTTGCTCCACGGCATGTGGCACCTTCCCGGACCAGGGCTCGAACCCGTATCCCCTGCATTGGCAGGCGGATGCTTAACCACTGTGCCTCCAGGGTAGCCCGCTTAACAATTTTTAATAAAGTTGACTTCAAAATAAACCAGCTTTCTTTCAAGGTGGCCAATCTGACACCCAGTTTCTTCAGGGACAAAGCCAATCCTCAGGGATGACTTGCTCCTATAAATGAGTATCCTTGTACAGCACCATGTTTTTAGTACCCACTGAGTCTCTAATGTCTAAAAAATCTTTCTGTGCATATGTCTTCTCTCACCAACTAGGTTCCACTTACTTGGGCCATGGGGACAGCCAAGGACTACGTCTGAAACCATCTGTCACAGCACCTGGCCCACAAAAGTGCCTCAGATGGGAAAGACTAAGATGACAACACCAGTTTTTTGAGATTAACACTGAAAAAATCTGATAAAGCTATAGCCTCATCTTTGCCAGTGGAAACTAAGAAAGGAAACTTCTAGCTGGGGCTGGGAGCTCAAAGCTAAGGGATGAACTGGACAACCAACCCTGGACATGGACATAGGTGCCACTGTGGCTAGCTGCTGCTCAAACAAATGACAAAGCGAATCGAGTCAACGCAGCAGCTCTCCCTGCTAAGGGGGAACTTCTCTCTCGTCTCCTCTCAGAGAACCTCAGAAGCCTCCCAAACCCTCCTTCTTCCGCCTTCACATTTCCTTCAGAGGAAAGGACTTGGTATGGGTTTGAGAACAGGAGGGGCCCCCACCTCAGGCCTTCCTGCAAGATCCACAGACAACCCGACCCCCGCAGACTGACAGATGGGCTCAGCACCCTGTTTGGCAACAGGAAAACTCACGAGGTGTTAAAGGCAGAGAAAGGGAAGTGAAGCCCATAAACAGCTAGTAGAACCACTGAGCTTCAGAGACTAAAGCAAATCAGAGAGGAGCCCCACGTTTCCCCTGGCCCCCAGCAGGGACCCCACCATGGCCTGGCTTCCCAGATAGTTGGGACAACGAAAATCAAATTCCCTGGAGTGTCCCTTCTGAGAGTTTACAAAACCTGCCAGGCATCCTGAGAGCAAACAGGGAAACAGCAATGCAAAGCACAGAGCATTGTTCTGACTCTCGTGAGGACCCAATATCCCAGCAGAGATGGAAGAAACAATTCCGTGTATCATGCCCAGCTCTCTCTCATACATGCCAGCAAACTACAGACCCATGAGACAGGGACAGAATCTGGTTTTTCACTATCATCATTTTCCAAGTGCCTAGTAATGTACCTGGCACATAGCAGGCACTCAAAAATGTTTGTTACACAAATGAAAGAAAATAATGGACACTATCTTTGAGGCCTGGCACCTGAATAATATGGGCAGAGAAGAAAGTTTGTACATTTATTCATTCAACAAATACTTAGCATCTCCTCTGTGCCAGACACTGTCCTAGACACAACAGGAAACAAAATAAGTCCCTGCCATTATGGAGTCTATGTTTCAGTGGGTGTAAAGGTGAAACTCTTAATGCTCCTCAAAAAAAACCACATAAGCCATAGATTCAATAATTATTTAATAAGTGCCCACTATGTGCAAGTACCAGATGCAGTGACAGGCTCCTGGGATCTGGGACTCAGCGCTAGTGAAACCATTTCATCTGAGATGTGTCCGTCAGTTGTCAGAGGCCCCTGGGTAAGGAAAATGGGATTACCTCTTTGGTGCATCTGTCCTCATCTGTCGGTGAACAGAAGCCACTGCGTGAGTACCACGTGCATACCCCAAAACACCACACAACGCTGCGGGATAGAAAGAAACCCAACAACTTTAGCTGAGAGGCACCAGGGGTCAGAAAAGCAGCTCTGATACATTATAATTAAACATCAGGGCTCAGAGAATGCTCCTAAGGCAAGCTGGCTCCTCCTCTGTCCCTCACCCCCACACCCCCCGCCCCCCAGAGATGTTGTGATTCTGAGCCTGAGTCAGCAAATATTTCCCAACCCTGGAAGTAGTCTGCTCATTTCCAAGTAAGCAGACACCAGCTTTGCTGATTCTATCAGCGTGGGGCAGGAGGAGCTGGCAAGGTGAAGAAGAAGCCGGAGCCCAACACCCCCCCACAGGTGGCAGCTCCTAAATGGAGACGCCCTGAGTCATGCTTGTTCTTTGACCAAAGCCCAGTGGAGACGGCACTGGAGTCACACCCTAATCACCAGCCTCTGAGCTGTGAAGGCCAAGAACCATATGCCTAGGAAGAAGACCCACGTATGTGAAACCTGATACAAGGGGCCGTTTCCTCCCTGCCAGGCTCAAGCAAGTGCCTAGCTCTCCTGACACCACAGAACTCAGCTGCAAGTAGCTCCTCCCTCTGGATCCAAAGGCACAGAGGAGGGCCTGTAGTTTAGCTTCCCAGTCCGCAGGTAACACCCTAGGAGGTGGGCCTCTGTATTTGGTGACAGAATACAGCTGAAACTTTTAGAAGCGACAGGGCCAGCCCCTCCTGAGAGAAGCTGCGCCATCCCAGGACATGCCAGGAGCCACAGGCCCTGAGGACAGTTTGCACAACAACCAGGACATCTGCATTCTATCCAAAGAAGAGGCCTACCAGCTTCCCAGGCCAGCACCCAACAACGGCTGTCCTCTCACCAGGCCCAGGGGGATGGGGTCTGAGGGACCACAGGTGAGGCTGGAAGGCAGAGTGAGGGCAATTCTTCCTGAGTGGGTGGAGGCACACAACAAAGAAGGAGGAAAGCAAGGAGAAAGGCAGCCAAACAAACGAGCGGTTCATTACACTAAGGAGTTAATGGGCTACACCATCTGTAGGATAATGTCAGGGGCCTGTCTGCCCACCCCTTTGAAAAAGAGAGGCAGGCCGACCCAAGCTCTGCAAAAGTCACCGAATGGGCACTTGGTAATTGATGATCATGACTACCCACGGGGAAGATGACGTGGTGGACAAACTGCAGAAGCTATCTGGCCAGAGCTTCTGGTGCCCAAGCTGCTCCCCAAGGACTGGTCCTGACGTCCTCTCAAGCCCTTCTCACCTGCTGCCTCAGTAGAGAACACTATCAATGGGTAAGCAGACAGAGGAGTAGCAAACGGCTCAAAAGAGTCAGGTACAGTCCTGGGGAGCCACAGGCTGGACTAAATTACCACCAAATACACAACCCCAACTTCATCAGAATGGCCCATTAAAGCCCCAAAGGGATGTTTTCCATTGGAACAAGGAACCCCTTTTGGTCCAGTCTGCCCTACTCCCCCCAGCGCCCAAGTGCTGCTTAGGGCTCAAAGGGTTAGTGGAGAGGGCACTGGCTCAGCCATCCACGACCCTACTCCTTTCACAGAAAAGGGTCTGTGCACAAGAGGGTTCCAAAACTTTAAAGTCTGGTCTGGCTGTTTCAGTTGGCTCTCTACCACAGTTCCTGAAGGCTGCCAATTCTGTGTCCAATTCTGGCTCAAAGACAGAGAGCACGATCCTCAAAAGAGGAGACCTAGAAACCCGGAGCCCGGTGAAACAACAGGCCTTCATTTCTGAACTGAGAGTGGGTCACGCTTTCAGAATCCTCCAAAATCAGATTGGGCAGAAACAGAGGATATGTTATTTCCTGAAGATCTCTCTAGGGGACCAACGCCAAATAAAGGAGCTCGAACTGAACGCATCTGTAAAGAACTTTCAGCCTGGCAAGAAGGTTAAAGATCCAGACGCACCGTGAAGGTGGTGGGTTCTCTAGCCGCAGAGAGGATGATCCCTCTCTGTGACTGGAAGCAACTCAAGTTCCTGACACCATCTTCCTAATGCAGCCCCACAACCTGTCCAGGCAGATACTGACTGGCTACTCCTGGGCAAAGGGAACAGGACTTCAGTGTCAGCCTCTCTCTCTTAGAGCCACAGGAAATGAAGCTCCCAAGGAAAACAGAGGGAGAAGAACCTTCAAGAGAACCTGCTCAGTGATCGACATCAGAAGCCCCAGACACGTTCAGAGATGCGTGAGGGAAAAATCAGCAGGTGGTTCGAGCCACCAATAACAAAAGGGACAGATACCTGCCAGCCCCAGGGCTATCAGGCTGGCAATCTATTTCAAAACTCAAACAGGAAAAAAAATGTTCTGGAGCCAGTACAGAGGAAAAGGTTGAGGACCACAGGCATTCTCTGGGGCATAGATTCTGGAAACTTCTCTTAGCTCTCTGGGATAGGGCATAGGGTGGAGGGTGGGAATCAGGGCAGAGATAGGCTGGGGTATCATGGTTTAAATGTGTACAGTACATCCAGAGTGTAAAGCCACAAAGCCCTGTTTCCTGGAAGGGGAAAAGAGTTGGATGAGGCCTCCAGCTACCCCTGGCATACACCCAATTCAGCGGCTGGTCTCTCCTCAAAGGTTCCTGGAAGTCAACAGACCCATAAAGGGGAAGTACTAAAGCTGAGATTGGAAGAATGGTCTTCAAATTGGACATTATCCCTGATGCAACACCCCAGTAAATTCTCCCACACAAACATTACCTGCTATTTACCTCAGACATTCAGCGCCTTACTTCAATCAGGGGCTGAACACCCACACGCCCACTCCACGGGTATCTCAACTGCGGGTCATGGGAAAGCAAAGTAGTGTCTGCAGCTAATGCTTCTCCCAGAAGCAGAGGCAAGGAACTGGGAAGGAAGGGGAGGTGGATGACAGGAATGCAGAGGACATGGCTGATTGGAAAGAAATCAGAGAGTGGGGCAAAAACAGGGCTTCTGGGGGGAACCTGGGTAGGAGGGGCTTAGGTAGACAGGGATTGCAGGCACGGGCTGAAAAAGCCCAGTAACATCGCGAGGATGATGATGCGGAGGGGTGATACTGAGAGGGGCCAGGCAACGGGGGAAGGAGAGGACAGGGATGGGAAAAGAGAGAGAAGACACAGGGCAAGGATGGGAGGACGAAGACAGGAGACAAGGATAACGAGGGGGACAGAGAAGATCTCCAAGGAGACCCTGGGTAGAGAGGGCAATGAATTTGGGGACACCAGAAAAGATATGAAAGAAGAGATCAGAGGCAAGGGTGGGTAGTGGGAGAGGACCTAGAGCCTGAGATCGGGCTCTCAGAACACAGAAGTGGGAGGAGACGGAGACACGAGGCCCAAAAGGGGGCACAGAGTCTGGGGGTTGGGGGGAGGCCCGTGGTTCGGGCTCAAATACTGATGGGCGTCCAAAGGCTGGTGGCGCAGGGGAAGCGGGGCAGGGTACCAGGAGAGCAACGGACGACCGCGACCCGCCCGGGCCAGAGCGACAGGAAGCGGCAGCCGCTCGGTCCGCCGACCCCTGCGACTCTCCCCACTCCACTCCCCGCCGGGCCTTCCGCCCCAGCCGCGTTGCCCGCCTCAGCCCGGGCCCGCTGCTTCCCTCCGCTGCTTGCCTACCCGCTTCCCCGGACCCGGACTGACCTGTGCTAGCTGCCCTCCGCGCCACCGCCGCCGTCCCGCAGGCTCCGTAAGATCCTCCGGCTCCTGCCAAAACTTTTCCCATTAATCCCCAGATCCGCGGCGGCCGCGGCGGCCGCGGCGTCACACGCTGCGCGGCCTGGCCCCGCCCCCGCCAGGGTGACGTCACCCCTCAGACCCGCCCCGCCCCTCCCCTCTCTCCACGCCCCCTTCCGCCCCGGTCGCGGCCAATCACCGCGCCTCCTGGAGTCGCCCCTGATTCTGCCACTCCGCCCACCAGCACGCTGCCCCGGGCCCGCCTGCAGCGCCCTCTGGTGCAGGACGAGGGCGCGGAAGCTCAAGGAAGAGCTGAGGAGGAAGCTCCAGGGCCAGTGAAGCAAATCTGGCAAGTATCACAAAAGAGAATTTAAAGCTGGAAGGGAACTTAGAGATCATCTCGTACAGTCTCCTCAAACTTCCAGTGAAGAAACAGTCCCAGAAAAGGTGCGTGACTTGCAGTGAGAAGCAATGCTGAGGCTAGAACCTGGATATCCAAATTCCACTGGAGAAGACTGTGCTCCCTGTAATTTTCACAAAAGGGCTTTGCTCCCTCAAGAGGCTTCTGCAACTAGAAATTTATGGTTCTGGATTTCTTACCTATCTTCCTATTTATCTAATACACTTGCCCACCTAAATGGGGAGCACCCTCCTTACTGTTGTAGAAAATTCTGTTCTCGCTTCTTAACCCAGGTCTTTAGGACCTGGAGGGGGACGTGTTATCCCAACCTTCAGATATACCATGAAAAGGTACCCAGCAGCTGGGGGGCAGTATGGGAGAAGATGGGTTTGCCATCTGGCAATGAACAAAACTTGACTCTATAGGTGTATGGTCAATGGGTAACTTCCTCCTTTCCAACATCTTTAAAATAAAGATTACCTCTCCCCCTCTCTTACACTCCTAGATATCTGGATAGTAGAACTATGAGTGCTTTTTTTTTTTTTTTTTTTTTTTTTTTTTTTTTTTTTTTTTTTTTTTTATTTTTTTTCTTTTTTTTTTTTTTTTTTTTTTTGCTGCAGCATGTGGGGATCTTAATTCCCCTACCAGGGACCGTAACCCCTGCAGTGACAGAGTCCTAACCACTGGACCGACAGGGAATTCCCTGCGCAGTACTTTTGTAATTCAAATGTCAACCTCCCTGCCTCTGAGATGGAAGAAAGAATGGGTTGTGGAAGTCAAAGCCATCCCTAAGATTTCTGCAAATTTCTCGGGGATTTATATTCTCCTAAATCTCTCTGCCTCCAGGCTCCAGCTTCTGCCAGGCTGTTGCAGTCACACAGTTCAGAAATGTAGAGGTGAAACTCAGCCCTTCCTGAGGACTGCCCACACTTCTTCCCACACAAAACATTCATGGGTATAGATGTTATGATGCTGTGGGCCCTGGGGAAGGGTCACGTGATGCATTGCAAACAGTTTAAACTCACACAGCTGACATTTTTTTAAAGTCCTTTCTGCACTGGCAGCGTTGAGGTTTTCTGACTGTCTGTTCACTCCTTAGAGCCTGGTCTTTTCCCAAATTACTACCTCTCCTCCCTGCCCCACCATTCTCTCCTCTATCCCATTCTCTCCAGAGAGAAAACAAATCCTTCCCGCTTTCCAGGCACATCTCTTCATTGCTAGAGTTCCTGCCAACACTTACTTTCTCCCCCCTAAAAGTCTCATTTCCCCTAATAAAGACAGCTCCTTCCCTAAAGGAAATTCTGGGAGCACTGTTAAAATACTACATTTTTCAGCTCATTTCATTTTCATATTAAAAGGATATATAAAAATATATACATATATTTTAAACTTAAATCAGTTAGTTTCTGTTACTTGAATCCAAAACAGACTAACATAGCTTCCCCAAATCTTCATTTTGACTAGAGTTGCCCACAGGCACAGCTCACAGTGGGAAAAGTCGGTCCCTGCCAAGCCTCTGCAACCCTTTTCAGACCAGCCAGAGAGCTCAGCTACCAAAACCTGCTCGGATGCCCAATTACAGTGTAACTGAACAATAACTTACAGTGTGGAATAAGGCTAGACCTGCTTTGAATTAGATCCGGTCTCCTCCACAGCCATTTCAAGCTCCAGCCAGCAGGTGGAGGCCTCCTTAGCCTCCTGAAAACGGCCTCCTCAGTGTTCCTCTTCCTCCCCCTCTCACCTACAGCACGGGCCAGAGAGGCAACTTTCAGCTGGCACCTCTTCGGCCTGGGTAGACACTGGGCTTGAGGAAGAGGCGCCTTGCATATCCTGGCAACAGTTTGCAACAAACCACTTACATTCCAGCCAGTTTCCCGACCTCCCCAACCCTCAGGGGTGACCTGAGGCCACAGTGGCTGTATTTTCCACATGGCCCCCAGAGTTTATAGGTATCTCTGAAGGCATCAGAGATTGGATACACTCTCCTTTGTCCAGGATGTTTGTAAGGACAAAGGAGTTCTTTTCTAACCCTGGAATTAAAAGACTGCAAAATATCTTCTTCTGCCCCCAATAATGTCCCACCAGACTGACAGCTTCTCATGCCAGTCCCGATGTGGATTCAGGGTGATCTTCCTTTCACTGTCATACTGCAACCAGCAACACCTCCTGTGTCCCATCATAGAATGTTAAAAAACCTGGAATGGACCCCATTTACAGATGAGGAAACCGAGACTTAGGAATTGGCTTGCCACCTCAAGTTTAAGCACTACCTGGCTTCCAAGAATGTCTCTAATCAGGCCTCATTCTACCTCATAGTTAGTAGTCCTCAAAATTTTTGCCCCGCTACCCCTAAAAGAATATATAAGAACTAATGCAGCTCCTTGTACATTTTTAAGGTGACATCTAATATATTTCATATTAGTTTAAAACTTAGTAGTTGCAGAGTATGGATGTTATTTCTACTATTTTATAAACATTAATATTTTAATATAAAACTACTATATTACCCTTTTAAATGTATTGACTAAGACTCAGCACACATAGCGATTTGATGCTAACCATCATCCATCTTAAAAATACATGAACAGGGCTTCCCTGGTGGCACAGTGGTTAAGAATCCACCTGCCAATGCAGGGGACACGGGTGTGAGCCCTGGTCCAGGAAGATCTCACATGCCGTGGAGCAACTAAGCCCGAGCGCCACAACTACTGAGCCTGCGTGCTGCAACTACTGAAGCCCACGTGCCTAGAGCCTGTGCTCCGCAACAAGAGAAGACACCCCAATGAGAAGCCCACGCACCGCAACGAAGACTAGCCCCTGCTCGCCGCAACTAGAGAAACCCCACGCACAACAACGAAAACCCAGTGCAGCCAAAGATAAATAAATAAAAATAAATAAATAAATGTATTAAAAAATACATGAACAAATAGATAAACCTACTAATAGACCTACTGTATAGCACAGGGAACTATATTCAATATCTTGTAATAGCCTAAATAATGGTAAATAATCTGAAAAAGAATATATATAACTGAATCACTTTGCTGTACACCTGAAAGTAATACAACATTGTAAATTAATTATACTTCAATTTTTTTTTTAGTTTTTATTTATTTATTTTTGGCTGCATTGGGTCTTCGTTGCTGCGCGCGGGCTTTCTCTAGTTGTGGTGAGCGGGGGCTACCCTTCCTTGCAGTGTGCGGGCTTCTCATAGCGGTGGCTTCTCTTGTTGCGGAGCACGGGTTCTAGGTGCACAGGCTTCAGTAGTTGTGGCACACGGGCTTAGTTGCTCCGCGGCATGTGGGATCTTCCCCGACCAGGGCTCGCACCTGTGACCCTGCACTGGCAGGCAGATTCTTAACCACTGAGCCACCAGGGAAGCCCCTCCTTCCAGGTTTTGGAAGCAAAGATTTGGAAACGTGCTGACTTGAAAACGAAAGGAATTTTTTGTCTAACTTTTGAGCCATTCACTTTCTCAGCACCCATAGTCCTACACTAGCATTTCGAATCGTTGCTATGTTTAGTGTTTCAGGAATTTGACCCCTCTGGATTGTCCACTCCTAAAAGATACTGGATGGGTGAGTGGTGAACCTTGCTTGCCACTGCAAGTAGAGGAGGTGGAACTGTGAAGGAAGAAAGCAGTTTTGGTAAAGAGAACACTTGGAAGTTGAGGATCTGTGAATTGATTTTCTTAAAACTCCTCATACCTTAGAGATACCCCACTCCAATTAGAGAACCCTTGATCTTCCCATTCAATATCCAGAATCCAGACTTCTTGTGCCCATAAAAGTGCTATGCTTCTTTCTATCAATACTTGCATTGTTCCCATGTTCTCTACTCTCCTTCCCTTTTAATAAGGGAATTCCCTGTCGGTCCAGTGGTTAGGACTCAGTGCTATCACTGCCAGGGCCCGAGTTCAATCCCTGGTTGGGGAACTAGGATCCTGCAAGCCGCATGGCCAAAAAAAAAAAAAAAAAAAGTTTTTAAGGGCCATATCAAATCCCACCTCATACCTAACACTTCCTTTTTTCTGAATTCCTACCACACTTAGAATTTGAACCTTACTTTCCATCCCTGAAATGTGCATCATGTTATCCTGGCAGCTTCATGACACTAAATAGACTGTAGTGAAGTTCATTGCAGTAGAGTTTGGTGTACTTGCAAAAGACATGAACTTTGATACCAGATAACATATAAGCTCCAGGAGGGCAGGGATTCTGTTCATTTTGTTCTGTGCCATATAGCCAGCACCTAGCCCCATACCTGGCTTATAATAAAAGCTTATTAAATAATTTGTTAAATAGGACTTCCCTGGTGGTCCAGTTGTTAAGACTCCCGGCTTCCACTGCAGGGGGCGCGGATTTAATCTCTGGTCAGGGAAATAGGATCCACATGTCGTGCAGCCAAAAAAAAAAAAAAAAAAATTTGTTGAATAAAGGAATGGCGTTGAGTTGGAATCTCAGCTACTTCATCACTTTTAAGCTGGGTGACACCCAGTCATTCATATTAGAATTTATTCATTCATGAATTTATTCAACAAACATTTGCTGCATGCCTACTAAGAGTAGAGCATTGTTCTAGGCACTGGGGACATAAGTTGAAGAAAATATGTCCCTGCCCTCAAGGATCTTAAGCATCTAGTTATGGAAGCTGTTACATGAAGTAAGATGGAAAGAACAGCCAGTGTGCAGGCTCAGAAGAAGAAAAAGGAGGGAGCTGCTAGTAGATCTATAAAGCAGAGGCATAGGAGGCTCTCCAGGGCCAGATCGTCAAGGGCCTTGTATGCCCCATATGGGAATGTGAACTTGACTATCCAGGGTACCACTGAGAGACTGGAAAGTGGAAAGAATCTAGGATAGATATGCATTTTAGAAAGCCTATCCAGGGACTCTCCTGTTGGTCCAGTGGTTAAGACTCTGCTCTCTCAATGCAGGGGGGCCCGGGTTCGATACTGCATGCCAAACTAAAAGATCCTGCATGCTGCAACTGAAGATCTCTCATGGCCCAGCGAAGATCCTGAGTGCCACAACTAAGACCCAGAGCCAAATAAATAAATATTAAAAAAAAAAAAAAAAAAGCCTATCCAGGCAGCTGTGGGGAGAAGGGTTAGCAAGGAGACTTGGTTACTGCTCTAGTCCAGTTGGGAGGTGACAAGGGCCAGAGTAAGGCAGTAGCCATGAGACATGGCCCCAAGGGGGTGGATTTGAGAGTGACCAAGGAAATCCAATCAGTTGGACTTGGAGACTGATTAGATATGGGGCAAGATGGTGAAGGAGTCAAAGGTGAGCATGCAGGTGGAGGATAAAATTTTGGCCTTAGCCATGGCAGTAGCCATGGGGATAGAGATGGAGCAGTAGATATGAGAGCATGAAGGAGAGAGAATCTACTGGATTTAATGATGGGTTTTTCATGAGGGGGATGGCAGGGAGGGAGCAAGTCATCCTAGATTCCCAGATCTCTGTCTTAGGTAACAAGGTAGGTAAGTCAGACAATATGGGAAGAGAAGCAAGTTTGAAACGCTTTGGGCAAGTTACCTGACTTCTCTGAGCCTCAATTTCCCCACATGTAAAATGAGAATAATAATATCCACCTCTCAGCGTTGCCACGAGAATTAAATAAACTGGGAAATTGCAAGGCATAGAATATACATTCAATAAACACTTTGGGGTGATACCAATAATAGTGCTTGCTCACGTGCTGAACACTTAATCCTCAGAACAACCCTGTAAGGTAGGTACTATACTATCCCTATTTTGCCAACATGGGAACTGAAGCACAGAGAGGTGAAGAAACTTGACCAAAGTCACCCAGTTGGAAAGTGGCAGAGTGTACTTCCCTAGCCACTGCATTATACCTTACTCTTTCTGGGACATATAACTGGACTTGAGGGAAGAAGAGAGAAAATGGTAGAAGAGACAGACTATAGACCTGATGCATAATTTATCCCAAGAGCTGATTTTATTTGGAAATGTGCCTCCACAACTTGGTGGCAGTCTGGGGACAGATGGCCCCTGGCTTGCTTGTTGACTCTCTTTCCCAGCCTAGGGCATAGAGTCCTTGGGGTTAAGGCACAGGGTCAAGTTCTCAAGGATCAACGTCCCTGACAGCCTCAGTGGTCTGGGGCCTGGGGCTGGTGCAAAAAAAATGAACCAGGTTCCATTCTGGACTGTTTCGTGGTTGGAGGGCCTAGGCCCTTGGCACCAGGACTGTAGCTCCTTCTTCTGCAGGGGCTGGTGTCACCCACAGGCCAGCTGTGGCCAGGTCCTAGTAGGCATGAGGTTGGGGGAAAGAGGCTAGCAGAGGTTAGTTTTCTGGTGCTGGGTCCACTTTATCTTCCTGAGGGGCGGAAGCTGAGATGGGCGCCTCTTCCCCACAACTGAGGGACTTCTGCTGCTCATTGCTGCTGGGTGAGGGGGTCTTGTTGTCGTGGGATCCCCAGTGAGTCAGGCGTTTTAGGGAGGAGTCACGGCGGGCGAGTAGAGGGGCCTGGAAGCCTGTGAAGGAGCTGCTGGTGGTGGGACGCTTGTCTGGCAGAAAAAAAGCAGGTATGAGGAAGGAGCAAGGTGCATGCAAAGGGAAGAAGTTGAGGGGCCTTGCCTCAGCCCTTGGGGGAGAGGAGAACCCGCTGACCTTCAGTCCTGTGCTGGTTCTGTAGATCTGGGGGTATCCCTTCCACCCTCCCTTCTCCCTCCCCACTCCAGGGAAAGCTCCAGGGTCTAACCCTTCTCACCTCCAGGTTCAATTGGATGCATGAGCCGGTTCATCTGGACATTCCAGTGTTTCACGTTGGTACTGGCCTGGCGCAACTTCCGCTGTGCAGCCTGTCGGGGCAGGACCAGGGAGGAGTGGGTCAGAGCCACCCTCCAAGACAGAGACTCTTGACCTTTTTCAGGTTCACACGCCCCTTAGGATCTGACAAAGGCTATTGATCATCTTCCCAAAAAAACTCATGTATGTTCATAAAGAGTTATGTATGTGAACAGAGTTGGCATCCAATTTCAGGGGACTCACAGGCCCTCAAAGGGTCAGAAATAATCATAGTTTCCACTTATTAAGCAGCTAAGATGTACTAACATCTTATTTAACTTCCAGAGCAGAAGTTAACAACAAACAAATTCAAAAGCGGTTAAGTGCCTTGCCCAGCGACATACACGGAGCTCTGAACCACTGCATTACACCACCTTCCCAAGACCTAATGCAAAAGCCTCTGCTCCAGTGTTCACCCAGCCGTTAGCAGCGGTTGTGGGGTGGGGAATCATAGGGGAACTTTCCCTTTCTTTGATACTTATTTCTGTGTTTGAATTTTTTACAATGACCATGTAGGCCAACAAAGCAAAATAAAATAATTAACATTAATAAAAACAAAACATCAAAAGTTTAAAAAAAAATCTTCTTCTATGGAGATTCAGGCTCCAAAGAGTGGAGCCAAAGTACAGGGATAGCAAAGTAGGGGCTGGAAGAGTAGGAGGAAAAATTTTTGCCCAGATTAATAACAATGGTAAAAGTCGTAGCTAAGGTTTCTTCAGTGCTGACTACATACTTAATTTCACGTGTTATCTCATTTAATCTTCATAGCAATGCTATTACCAGTCCCCTTTCTCAGATAAGGGACTTGGAACTCAGAGAGGTTAGGCAACTTGTCAGAGGTCACATAGCCAGGCAATGATGGGGCCTGAGGGATAGAGCTTGAGGGAAGTTTCCAGAGCCTGTGCGTTAACGCACTCACCCTCGTTCACCTGGCAGCCTCCAACCTGCTCCAACCCAGGCCTCACCTCCACGTCCTCGTCGGCCCGCTGGCGGTTCTGCCGCACCTCCTCCAACTGCTGCTGGGCCTGCTGCAGGGAGCGGCTCTGCAGGGCCATCTCCTGCTGCAGTTCCTGCTTCTCCTGCTGTGCCCGCTCAATATAGCGCTCCTGTTCCTCCTTCAGCTGCAGCAGCTGCTTCAGCTTCTCCTCCTCCTCCTCCAGCAGTCTGCCAGGCATCCACTGTGTCACCTCCAGAGCCAAGGCACCTCGCAGGTGTTTGGCAAGTGGTGCGGGGTGGGGGTGGGGGGTCGGGAAGTCAGGGAGGGGAAGCAGAAGGGGCCCCTCAGTTCTACCTGGTCTGGGCTAGGCGCACGGCCTCCTCGTCCTGCCGAGCTTTCACCTCCAGTTGCAGGGCCTCCTGAAGCCTCTGCTGCATCTCCTCCAGCTCCTCGATGCGCTGCCGCTGCCGGGCAGCCTCCTCCTTCTTCAGCTCCATCTCAGCCTGCATGGAGGCCCTTGCCTGCTCGGGAAATGGAGCCAGGTCAATGGGGGCATGGGGGAGAGAGGCAGCAAGTATGCTGCTCCTTTCCCCAGGGCTTTGCTAGGCCAGCCCAACTACTTATCTCTGGGTGAGGGTCTGGGGAGTTCCTTCATGTCAGCATTTCCTGATCTGATCTCCTCAGCAAGCCTGACTAACTCAGATAATGATCAGTGAACTACATGGTGGAAAGGGGCTCAAGTCATCCCCTTTTCAGCACCAGCCTTAATAGTTATTATTATACATTATAATATAACGTTTTATAATTATAATTAGGGTAGTGCTTGGAAGGGAATGACTATAATTATAATTGTTATAACAACTATAACTCAAAGTGTTTCCTTAGTTGATCCTCCTTTCCATAACTCTATAAGCCAAGTTCTATTGGCATCAACATGTCACAGGTAACTGAGGCACAGAAAGGCTGAGTAACTTGCCTGGGATCACAGGGTTCCTAAGAGGCAGAGCTGGGATTGAATCGACAGTGTCTGACTCCAGATCTAGATCTCTTAAATCCTAAATCTAATTGCCTCTACAGGCTTAATCTGCCTCCACATTCATCCTGCCTTCCTCCCATCCTGCATACCCCAAACTGGTTTCATTATAAACTCAGATCAAGTCTAGTCCAACCTAGTCCAGCCTTGGTCCAAATTCATCCCCAATCACACCGTCTTTAGCAGCTCCTCTGTCCAAGTCCCGCCCCCAGCCAAGGTTTCTGAACCAGGTCCCACTCTACACCTAGCACTCAGGTCCGACCCTCCCATTTCGTAGGCTCAGGCCCCGCCCCCTACCGTCTCTCCTCTCAAGCCATCCCTCGGCCAGGTTCCTTATTCCACAGGCCCTGTTCCTGGCACAGTCCCCGTCCCATACCCATCCTTCAAGCCCACAGGCTCTGTCCCCAAAATCCCTCAAGACAAGCCCCGCCTCCACTTGCATCCCTCAATGCGTGGCTCCGCCCTCGACCAAGGCTCCGCCCCATGCCCCGCCCCCAGTGCTCAGCTCCCAGGCCTGACCGCACCACACCCCTCAGCCCACCGCCTCCAGGGCTGTGCGGCCCCACCTGCTCAGCCTCGCGCAGTTGGCCCTCGAGCGCCTGTTGCAGCTCGCGGTGCTGGCTGCGGCGCCGCTCCTCCTCCTCCTGCAGCAGGCGCTCGGCCTGCCGCTGCGCCTCCTGCAGCAGCTCCAGCTCCTGCAGCTTCCGCTCCTTCTCCTCCTGTAGCTGCTGCAGCCGCAGCATCTCCTCCTCCTTGGCCGCCCGGCGCCGCTCCCGCTGCTCCCGCTGCTCGCGCCGCTTCTGCTTCAGGTCCTTGTGCAGCGACATCTTCCCCTCGGCCTGCAGCCGGATCGCCGTCTGGATGGCTGCGGAGGGAGCGGGAGGGGCTGGCCGGGGGCAGGGCAGCCTCGAGGTGACCCACCGCCAGAAAGGGGCCTTAGGAGTTGCCCGTGTCCAGTGCCCAGCCTCCCGCTGGGCAAAGTGCTATCACCCCCTTTTCACAGATGAGGCGACTGAGGCCCAGCCAGGTCCAGGCCACCCAGCGAGCACTCACCAGCCGTCCACTCCTGGCGCTGGCGCGTGTCTGAGGCGCTCATCTCGTACGTGCGGGAGGCAGTCTTCACACAGAACATGCAGCGCTTCCCTTCTCGGTCGGGCAGCACCTGGGAGAGGGTGGATGGCCCCAGACAGGCTGGCTTCACTGGAGTCAGGGCCACACCTGCCCCAGGGGTGCTGCAGCTCCAGCCCCTACCCCCGCTGGCTGACCATCCTCCCCGGGCACCCCTCCCACTCTGCCAGGAGCCTGCGTGGCCCGGTTTGAAGGTTAGTTATGGGGATACTTGTGTGCCTACAGCTCTGTATCCTTTGCTCTTTGAAGTTGGGACTGTTCTCTTGGTATCTCCCCATGGGGCCTAGCACAGAGGGATCACTCAGTGTTTATGCAGATCATGCTGGAACATCTCCCATGACAGGGTCCTCACTATCGAGACCGTTCATTTCCACAAAGCCCTGCCTGTTGAGAAAGTTCTCCATTCATTCATTCCACAGATATTTTGTAGTGTCTACTGAGTGCCACTCATTGCTCTGGGCATTTGGGATACTGAGATGTGCCTAACAGACCAAATCCCTGCCTTCCCTAAGCTTACATTCTAGTGGAAAATAATAGCTACCACCTACTGAGCTTCATGTGTTCTAGAGTCTGTACCAGGCATGGATTATTAGCTCCACTTTACAGAGAAAGAAACTGAGGCTCTAAGAGGTCCAGGAACTCGCCCAATTCACACTGCCTATTAGTGGTGGAGCTGGATTTCTGCCTAGATCTGTGCTGTTTCCACATTGACAGCTGTTTCCCTATGTGACAAAAATGGACAGAGCCTAGGATGACTATAATAATAACATTTTTAAATGTAAAATAACAAGTGTTGGTGAGACATTGGAACTTTCATACACTGCTGGTAAGAATGGAAGGTGGGGGCTTCCCTGGTGGCGCAGTGGTTAAGAATCTGCCTGCCAGTGCAGGGGACACGGGTTCGAGCCCTGGCCGGGGAAGATCCCACATGCCGCGGAGCAACTGGGCTCGTGCTCCACAACTACTGAGCCTGAGCTCTGGAGCCCGCAGGCCACAACTACTGAGCCCACGTGCCACAGCTACTGAAGCCTGCACGCCTAGAGCCTGTGCTCCACAACGAGAGAGGCCACTGCAGTGAGGGGCCCGCACACTGCAATGAAGAGTGGCCTCTGCTCGCTGCAACTAGAGAAAGCCCACGCACAGCAACAAAGATCCAACACAGCCAAAAATAAATAAATAAATAAATTTAAAAAAAAAAAAAAAGAATGGAAGGTGGTGCAGCCACTGTAGAAAAGTCTGGCTGTTCCTCAAAAATTAAACATAGGATTAATGTATGGTTCAACAACTCTACTCCTAGGTACGTACCCTGAGAAAAAATATATATCCACCCAGAAACTTGTACTTGGATGTTCATAATAGCATTATTCACAATAGCAAAAAGATGGAAACAACCCAATACCCATCAAAGAATGGATAAACAAAATGTGGTACATCCTTACAATGGAATATTATTAAGCCATAAAAAGGAATGAAGTCCTGATTCATGCCACAACATGCTTGAGAACATTATGCTAAGTGAAAGAAGCCAGACATAAAAGGACAAATATTATATGATTCCACTTATATGAGGCACCTAGAACAGGCAAATTCATGGAGATAGAAAGCAGAATAGAGGTTACCAGGGGCTGGAGGGAAGGGCGGATGAGTTATTGCTTAATGGGTACAGAGTTTCTGTTTGGGATGATAAAAAAGTTTTGGAAATAGATAATTGTGATGGTTACATGTGAATGTACTTAATGCTACTGAATTGTAACACAAAATTGTTACAAAATTGTAACACAAAATATACTTAATGCTACTGAATTGTAACACAAAATTGTAACACAAAATGAATTAAAATGGCAAATTTCATGTTATGTATATTTTTTCACTACAGTTTTTAAAATTGTTGTTTTAAGCCTCTAGAATAACGGACAGAGTCAAGGCAGGAAAAGGGATGGGAAGGGAGAAAGAATAGGGAGGAATAGAGTTGCCAAAGGGAATGGAATTTGGGTGAAGGAGAAAGAACTTCAAAGAGGATTTTTAGAAAGTTTTGCTGGGTAGAGTGAGACATAAGCCATCTCCTCTGAAAAATCTTTAGCAAAGTCCACATTATTCACCAATGACTTTAGTATTTGATTTGCAGTTTGTTTTTTTTTTAAAAAGTGCTGACATATGGAATCTAAAAAAGACAAAACAAATGAACAAACATAACAAAACATAAACAGAGTTATAGATACAGAGAACAAACAGGTGTGTTTGCCAGAGGGTAGGGGGTGTAGTGAGAGGAAGGAAAAAGTTGAGGAAGATTAAGAGGTACAAATTTCCAGGTGCAAAATAAGTGAGTCATGGGTGTAAAATGGATAGTGTGGGGAATATAGTCAATAACTATGATTACATAGTTATCTTTGTATGGTGACCTATCATAACTAGACCTATTGTGGAGGTCAGTTTGAAATATATAGAAATACCGAACCATTATGTTTTGTAACAGGAACTAACATAGTATTGTAGGTCAATTACACTTCAAAAACAAACAAACAAATCCATAGAAAAAGAGATCAGATTTGTGGTTACCAGAGGTGGGGAGGGAGGTTGTTGCAGGGATGGGGGGAAGGTAATTGGATGAAGGTCATCAAAAGGTACAAACTTCCAGGGCTTCCCTGGTAGCACAGTGGTTAAGAATCTGCCTGCCAATGCAGGGGACACGGGTTCGAGCCCTGGTCCGGGAAGATCCCACATGCCGCGGAGCAACTAAGCCCATGCACCACAACTACTGAGCATGCGCTCTAGAGCCTGCGAGCCACAACTACTGAGCCCGTGTGCCACAACTACTGAAGCCCACACGCCCTAGAGCCCGTGCTCCACAACAAGAGAAGCCACTGCAATGAGAAGGCCGCGCACCACAACGAAGAGTAGCCCCCGCTTGCCGCAACTAGAGAAAGCCCGCGCGCAGCAATGAAGACCCAACGCAGCCAAAAAATCAATAAAATAAATTAGAAAAAAGAAAAAAAGGTACAAACTTCCAGATATAAGATATATAAGTACTAGGGATGTAATGTACAACATGATAAATTAATTTAACACTGCTGTATGTTATACAGGAAAGTTGCTGAGAGAGTAAATCCTAAGAGTTCTCATCACAAGACAATTTTTTTCTATTTAATTTTGTATCTATATGAGATGAGGGATGTTCACTAAACTTATGTGCTTATCACTTTATGATGCATGTAAGTCAAATCATTATGCTGTACACCTTAAGCTTATACAGTGCTATATGTCAATTATAGCTCAATAAAACTGGAAGAAAAAATAAAGTGTGTTACTTTTCTAAAAGAAAAAAAAAATTGCTGCCATGGCTGAGAATAGCCTTGAGGTACCCAGGTATGCAACTGACCCTTGAACAATGCAGGGGTTAGGGGTGCCAAGCCTCTGCCCAGTCAAAAATCCACATATAACTTTAAAGTCAGCCCTCAGTATCCTGGTTCCACATCTGCGAATTCAACCAACTGCTGATGGCGCTGTACTCCTGAATTTATTTATTGAAAAAAATTCACATATAAGTTCCAACTTGTGTTGTTCAAGGGTGAACTGTATTTGGGTTGCACTCATGTAAGCGGGAATTTGTCACTGTGGCTTTTCCCATTTACCCTCCTCCTGACCCCCTTGCCTTCACACTGCACTGGAGCCCCTCTGAGCCTTGAGATGTGCTCTACCCCCTCAACTGTCCCCCTCACCTCCACGCAGCACTGCGCATCCAGCAGGATTGTACCCCTTTTCTCCTTGCACTCTTCACTCCCGAAATAGCAGAGGCAGTTGGGCTGCAGCTGGAACCAGCGTTCTGTCCAGTTCCTCCTCAGGTGCCCTCGCTTCCACAGGTAGCCCTGCCAGCCAGAGCAAAGTCAGAGGCATCACTGCCCCCCCCCCCACTTCACCCTCCTCGGGGTCCTCCCCTAGTTCCCAGCCGGGCCTGACCTGCTTCAGGACGTCCTGGATGAGTTCCTGGTAGACCTCGTGGATGGCCATGCTGAGGGTGTCTCGCCCCACGCCTCGCAGACAGCGGCCTGAGTTGAAGAGCTCCAGGAACTGCCAGACGCTGAGCCCGCTGGTGCTCTGGGCTGCCTGGGCCTCCTGGGCCAGCAGCTCCTCCAGCTCACCCAAGCCCACCTCCAAGCTCATGCTGCTGAGCACCTTCTTCAGCAGGTATTCCACCTGGAGGGGGGGAGGGAAGGTTTGGTGGCTGCAGCAGGCTGTGGCGCTGGTGCCAACACTAGGGGGCGCTCCCATCAGGCACCCGGAGCCTGGGCAGAAGTGACCAGGGACGGGATGGGGAGTAGGGTCAGAGGACAAAACAACTAAACGCTGGAGGACACCTGAGTAGAGACGTAGGAGGGGATCCTGGAACCCCAACTTCAATTCAGGCATCCCCTCCCCAAGCTCCAGTCCCACTCCTTCCTGCCTTGACTTAAGGGCAGGGTGAGGTGGGAGCTGAGGGGGCCAAGGGCCAGGCTGAGACAGCAAGTCATAGAAAATGTCAACAGGGGAACAAGGGCCCTCTCATCCAATAGCCTCACTTTGCAGGTGACAAAACTGAGGCTCAAAGGGGGAAGTGACTTGTTCTGAATCATACAGCAAGTTGGTAGCAGCCAGAACTCAATTCAGATCCGCATCCCATGAGTCCTTATTCCAAGCCCCAAGCCCGAACCTTAGGGATCCTTCCCCTATGGGAGGGCAAGGGGATTGGAGGTGGAGTAAGCAGAGCAGGGACAGGAAACCCGTTACAGAGGAACAGGAAGTGGTGGTTGGGGTACCTCCTGCTGCACTTTGTTCACACTGCATGTTGATCACAGTAGCAAGCAGCTTTCTGACCTGAGAGGCCACCTCGCCCTGACTGGCAGGTGTCTGACAAAGATGCCCAGCCAGCCAGGTGTCTGTATAGATGGACACGTGTTTCTCGACTGCCCCAGCAGCTTCTTGGGAAACTCTCTCCAGGACTTTCACTCTGGGGGCTACTGGGTCTCCGCTGGGAGTGGGGCGGGGCACCCCTCACTCTTCCCACAAACAGAGGCAAGGGCACGAATCTGAGCACAGTTAGATGTGCCAGGACTTCTTGTAAATACGGTGGATCTCTCTCCCACGTACCCTACTCTAAAGACCTAAATTCGCCCTGGTATCTTCACAACCACCAAAAGGTCTAAAGGGTCAGGAGAAGGCTGAACGGACAGGGGAGAGAGGAGGGGGAGTAGAGGGAGGGTGCAGGGTGACTGGAAAAGGGGGGGCATCTGCCCTGGCTTCACTCATGAGTTGAGGAGGTAGAGGCTGGATTCTAGGCCTCTACTCCCAGCATGCCTTCTCTGGGGCCCTGAGCTGAGTCTTCCCTGGCTCTCCCCTATATTGTAGAAGATAGGAAGAGAAAATCTGAAACCAGGGGCAGACTTGGTTGCCCACTTGGAGTAACTGGAGAGATGTCCCAGGAAGGTCTCTATTCCCCTAATAATAGCATCCTTCTCAGATTGCCACAGTGCCTAAAATCCTGCCATTTGATTTTAAATGTTCTCATTTTTAAATGCCCAGTAATGTATCAGGCATTCACATCTCTGTGTAAATAGAATTTGCAGATCATTTCCCTACTGTGAGGGCTAGCAGAGCCTTGAAGGAAGTGTAGTTTTTGACCTCCTGGGAGAAGGCATAATTGTTCTGATATGGACACTTCTAAGCATCTGGAGACAGATGGGTGTGAACAGGTCCCAGGGTGGGGAGATAAAGAAGAAAGGGGATGTGGGAAAGTACGGAGGCAATTTGGCCTCCTTCATGGTTCTGCTAAGGTCTGTCCCCAAGTGATAAAGTCCCTGGGGCTTACCTCATCAGGAACCATGATCAGAGGGTACTTGTCCTCAGACAGGAAGTTGAAGAGGCACCAGAGGCGGAAGGCATCCTGATTGGAGAGCATGCTGTTCCCGTTGCTATCCACCCGATAGTTCTTCTTGGCCGTCAGGGTCCAGCATAGCTCATCAAAGTGCTCCTTAACGAAAGCCCCCTCCTCCACCTGCCACCAGGCCGACAAGTCAGCTGAGAAGGCTGCCCCGTCCCTGCTTTACCACCCAACTAGGCTCCAGCTGGCTTCTTCGGGTCATCTATTCCCCTGCTCCCCACCCTGCCATGTTGGGGCTCTAACTTGAGGAATCCCTGAGCTGATGATCAGGTAACTAGCTGACCAACCAGCCTGACCCCAGCCCCCAGCCCTGCTACCGCCACCACTCCCTCACAGCCACTGCCCCCAAATCCCCTGCACACAGAGAAACTCAGGTCCCTCAGCCCAGGGAGAAAGAAGGGGAAGCCCAGGAGGGAGTGGACAGTCAAGGAGAACCTGAGAAGACAGCAACAGCTGGGAGGAGCAGGGGGGACAGCACTTGGGGAAAACTGGAGAGTCTTTTGTAAAATTGACAGCTGGAACCTAGGCAGGGACGGGGTGGAAGGTCGTGGGAAAGGTGGAGGCTAGGATAGAGAGGAGGAAGCTTGAGAGTGAGTTAAGGGGAGCCAGGAGGGGGCAAGTGGCTGGGAGGTGAAGGATGGAGATGGGAGAGCAGGGATGGACAGAGGGGACAGAAATGGGGTTCATAGGGGGAGGAGTTGGGGTGGCAATGTATTAGGGTGCTGGTCAGGTTGGGAAGTGGGGAGAGGTTAGAGGGGCCCCACCTTGTCCAGGATGTACTTGTTGAGGTAGGGCATGTACCCCTGGCTGGACACAGGGCCATCGTCGTCATCTCGGAAGTGCTCCTCCAGGGCCACAGGGTCGTGAGGGATGTGCAGGACGGTGTACAGGTTGTGGGACAGCACCTGAGACAGAGGGCAATTTGCCTTCCTGAACCCCAACCAAAACTGGGCCAAAGGGCGGCTCCCACCTCCCCACTTGTCCCCACCCCCATCCTGGCTGAGTCTTCTGCATACATTATTCAATTCAATCATAACTAAAGCTTCTGTATATATAGACACAATGGAATGTTATTCAGTCATTAAAAAAGGAATGAAATCTTGCCATTTGCGACAACACGGATGGACCTTGAGGGCATTATGGTAAGTGAAATAAGTCTGATAGAGAAAGACAAATACCATACGATCTCACTTATATGTAGAATTTTTTAAAAAGGGAAAAAAAGGTGTTCAGAGATACAGAGAACAGACTGTTTGTTGAAAGAGGTGTGGAGTGGGGAGGTGAAATGTGTGAAGGTGCTCAAAAGGTACAAACTTTGGGTAAGTCATGAGGGGACTTCCCTGGTGGTCCAGTGGTTAAGACTCTGAGCTCCCAATGAAGGGGGCATGGGTTTGATCCCTGGTCAGGGAACTAGATCCCGCGTGCAGCAACTAAGACCTGGCACAGCTAAATAAATAAATACAATAAATAAATTTTAAAAAGTCCTGGGGGGGATATAATATATAGCACGGTAACTATAATTAACAATATTGTATTGCATATTTGAAAGTAGCTAAGAGAGTAGGTCTTAAAAATTCTCATCACAAGAAAAAACATTTTGTGTAACCATGTATGGTGACAGATGTTACTGAGACTTACTGTGGTGATCATTTCACAATATATATATAAATATAGGATCATTATGTTGTAAACCTGAAATTAAAATGTCAATTATACCTCAATAAAATCCAAAAAACTGAAACTTGTACACTTGCTATGCACCAAGCACTGTGCTCAGCACTTTACATATACTTCACTTAACCCACATAACAAGTGTTTATATCCTCATTTCACAGATGAAAAAAACCTCTAGGCTCTGAGACGTTAAGTAACTCACCCAAGGGCACAGGGCTGACAGAGCTGGGATTCAAACCAAGGCAGCCGTGCTCTTTGCCACTTTGTCAGGCAGGTATGTGCCCTTTCTGCAGACAAGGACACCGCGGCTCAACCAACTCAATAACTTGCCCAAGGACCCACCCTGAGCAAGAGCCTAGGATTCAAATCCAGCTCTGCAGATCCCAAAGCTCAACGGCAGAAGCCTGACATCTACCATCAGAGACCAGGCTGCAGTGTGCCTAGAGTCCAATGTGTCTGCTCCAGGAAGGGCATGTGCAGTTCCAGTCACTGCCCTTCTAAAGATGGAAGGGAGCTGGAGAGGGAGCAAAGAACGGGCACGAAAAATGGTCTGTGGGATGTGGAGGACAAGGCTAAAAGGGATGGTGGCCATGACAGTACAGAGGGGAAATGGGTTGGTTAACAAACCCATGATATTAGAACAAAGAGGCTGAAGCTTGAACAAGGAGATCAGGAAAAAAATAAAATTGTCTTGGGGTAATTCTGTTATAGCACTTATCAAAGACAGCGTGAATGATTAAAAATTGTCACCTACTATGTGCCAGCCACTGTTTGAGGTGCTTTCTATACCCCACATCTAATGTCTGCAACTGTGACATACAGACATTATTATCTCTGTTTTTCAGATGAAGATGCTGAGGCTTGGAGAGGTTAAGAGTAAGTGGCAGAGTTGAGGTTGCAACTGGTTGTTCCCGGCTCTGAAGGCTGCTTCCCCATTAAAATATTGATTCTGGGGCTTCCCTGACGGTGCAGTGATTAAGAATCCGCCTTTCTGTCTGAATTTAAAAAAAAAAAAAAATCCCACAAGGACTCAGAGTCAGAGGCAAAGAATATACAAATCAATTTTCACTGCAAAGTAAAGGAGCTGTTACAGTGGAGGATTACTGGACTGAATGTCAATATTATGACATAGTATGAGTGTGTTTCATGTTTGGTAATTGCAATCATTGTTGCTTTGGTTGTGGTCATCCATGTACAATGCTTGGTGTCAGTCTATTTATGTCTTGTAAAAATAAAATACAGTGTGTGTGTGTGTGAATAAAAAAAAAAAAAAAAAAAAAAAAAAGAATCCGCCTGCCAATGCAGGGGACCCGGGTTTGAGCCCTGGTCCGGGAAGATCCCACATGCCGTGGAGCAACTAAGCCCATGAGCCACAACTACTGAGCCTGTGCTCTAGAGCCCACGAGACACAACTACTGAAGCTCGCACACCTAGAGCCCATGCTCCACAACAAGAGAAGCCACCGCAATGTGACGCCCACGCACTGCAACAAAGAGTAGCCCCCGCTCGCCACAACTACAGAAAGCCTGCACGCAGCAATGAAGACCCAATGCAGCCAAAAATAAATAAATAAATAAATTTATAACCAAAAAAAAATATATATATATTGACCCTGAGCCTCATTCCCCAACTATATAGTGAACTCTGGAGGCAAGGTCTCTGTTCATCTTTATGTTTCACAGCACCTATGTCCTCTTCTGCACACCAAAGATAGTCAATAAATGCTGTATTTAGAGGCTGCTTCCACCACCAGCAGTCCACCTTGGAATCAGCTGCTCTGAGGCAGAAGCTGGCAACATCCTAGAGATGGCGTGTATACCAAGTCTTCATTTCTTTATTCTCTTTTGTGAGAGGAGGGGGAGAAGGGTTTGAGACTTCTTCCCAATGTTCTCCTGGGCCTCAGGTTCAACTCAGCAAAGTGGGAAGTTGGAGGACCCAGCAAGGGGTTGGTGTTTCTCTTTTCCCTCCTTCCCCTCTGGACAGCCATCTCTGATCCCCACCCCAACCCTTATTCTCATGATCTTCAAATTATCTCATGTGCCATCTTTGGTTTTGCCTACTCTTGTTCTAAAGGACATCTGAAGTTTCTTCCTGATGAGCTCTGCCCCCCTCCCTTATTTTGGTAATAGAGCCTTGATTTTCCTTTGAGAAGTTACTCTCCCCCATTTTCAATATCTGTGGTATTGGCCATTTGCACCCCTACCCCAGCTGGCTGCAGGGGTGGGCACATTGGAGTCATGGTGTTTGGTTCAAGGATGCACATGACCAAATCTAGGCCAATGAGAATCAGCCCTGGGATTTTTGCCTCCTCTAGTGGAGAAGAGGTGTACTCTTTCCCATGGGTATACATGGAAAGAGTTAAGCTGTTAGAAGATAGATGTAGCTGACATTTTTGTCCCTGTGTGGGAAGTACCTGCTTAAGAATAAAGCTATCAGTGAAAAAAAGCAGAGTCAAGGTATAAAAAGTCATCATTTGAGGACCTAGATCCAGCCATGCCTGAAGCCAATACTATGCTTGGAGTTTTGGTTATGTGAGCCAATCTATAACATCTCCTTTAAGTTATTTTGAGTTTGGTTTCTACCACCTATATCCAGAGAAGACATGATTAATACATCTGTGGTCATAGGATACTAATCCACACTCTAAGAGGTGCCACCACTCAATGCTTAGCACTTAAAATTCAGGGTGACCAACACAAGAGAAATACCCACTTCTGAAGAGATAGGTGTTATTCTAAGAGTTTCACATATTTCTACCTGTTGCCTCCTGGCCTCTTTTCAAATTACCCATGTCTTTATCTTTCTTCAAGCCTCCTAAAGCACCTCTTTGAGGACGCTTCCTGCATAGCCCAGCCAAATGGCTACACTCCAGTGAAGCGTGCAGGGGGACATGGAAGGCCAGGAACCTTCGCTTTCTAGTTATGAGGCCTTGGATAAACTCCTTCACCCCCTGAGCCTCAGTATCATTGTCAGTAAAACAGGGGATAATACCCACCACGCAGAGGGGCCATGAGGATGGAGTGAGATATATATAGAGAGAGTGAGAGTTAGCTCTGCACAGAACAAATATAAGTTCCCTTCTCATATAGAAAGTGCAATTTTTTACCTAACAAATTAGCAAAGATGCAAAAGACTGATACTATCAAATATTGAGGAGGTTGTGGAGAAATGGGGACTCAAATGCCCCACTGTTGAGATGTGAATTGGTAGTCTTTCTGGAGGGCAAGACTGTATCAAACATAAAATTGGGCATGACCCCAGCATTTTTAATCATCCAACCTATAGATGCTCAAGAGAACAGTTACCTGTACAAGAATGCTCACTGAAGCATAGCTTAGAATAAAAGGCATTGGTAAATTCCCTGGCAGTCCAGTGGTTGGGGCTCTGCGCTTCCACTGCGGGGGACACAGGCTGATTCCTGGTCCCAGAACTAAGATCTCGCAAGCCGCGGCATGGTGAAAGGAAGGAAGGGAGGAAGGAAGGGAGGGAGGGAGGGAGAGAGGAAGAAAGAAAGGAAGAAAGAAAGAAAGAAAGAAAGGAAGAAAGGAAGGAAGGAAGGGAGGAAGGAAAGAGAAAGAAAGAAGAAAGAAGGAAGGAAGAAGGGAGGAAAGAAAGGAAAGAAGGAAGGAGGAAAGGAAAAGAAAAGAAGGGAGGGAGGGGAGGGAGGAGGAAGAAAGAAAGAAAGGAAGAAAGGAAGAAAGGAAGTAAGGAAGGAAGGGAGGAAGGAAGGAAGGAAGGGAGGAATGAAGGAAGGAAGAGGGAGGAAGGGAGGAAGGGAGAGAGAGGAGGGAGGGGGAGAAGAAAGAAAGGAAGAAAGAAAGGAAGAAAGGAAGAAGAAAGAAAGGAAGGAAGGAAGGGAGGGAGGGAGGAAGGAAGAAAGGAAGGAAGGAAGGGAGGAAGAGAGGAAGGGAGGGAGGGGGGGAGGAAGAAAGAAAGGACGAAAGGAAGAAAGGAAGGAAGGAAGGGAGGAAGGGAGGGAGGGAAGGAAGGAAGGAAGAAAGGAAGGAAGGAGGGAAGGAGGGAAGGAAGGAAGGGAGGAAGGGAGGGAGGCAGGGAGGAAGAAAGAAAGGAAGGAAGGAAGGAAGGGAGGGAGGAAGAAAGGAGGAAGAAAGAGAAAGGAGAAGGAAAGGAAAGAAGGAAAGAAGAAAGGAAGGAGGTAGGAAGGAAGAAAGAAAGAAGGAAGGAAGGAAGGAGGAAGGAAGGAGGAAGAAGAAAGAAAAAGAAAGAAAGAGAGAGAATAAATGAGGCATTGGAGACAGCCCAAGGCTCCTTCAAGAGGGGACAGGTAGGGGCTTCCCTGGTGGCGCAGTGGTTGGGAGTCTGCCTGCCAATGTAGGGAACACGGGTTCGAGCCCTGGTCTGGGAAGATCCCACATGCCGCGGAGCAACTAGGCCCGTGAGCCACAACTACTGAGCCCGCGCGTCTGGAGCCTGTGCTCCGCAACAAGAGAGGCCGCGATAGTGAGAGGCCCGTGCACCGTGATGAAGAGTGGCCCCCACTTGCCGCAACTGGAGAAAGCCCTCGCGCAGATATGAAGACCCAACACAGCCAAAAATAAAAACAAATAAAATAAAGAATAATTTTTTAAAAAAAAGAGTAAAATATTTAAAAAAAAAAAAAAAAAAGAGGGGACAGGTACACCAAGTCATGGACCTGTGTGTGGTTGAAAATTTTACTTCTGCCACATGTGTACTTATGGGCAAGTGATTTAACTTCTGCAAGACCTTAGTCTCCTCCTCTTTGAGGAAAATAAGGCGCCTGCTCCACAGGGTGTTTTAGAACAAAGAGCTTAGCACAGCACAGGGTACATAGTAGAATAATAGAAATTGCTTAATAAAAGTTGTGAGCTATTTTTATTATTATATTTGTATGAACAGACATGGAAAGATATGCATACTATACTGGCAGGTGGAAAAAAGCAAGCTGTAGAATGAAATATTTGTAAAATAATATGTGTGCAAAGATTATGCTGAACCATATTAAACTGCTATTTTAGTAGGTCAAAATAATCAAACATCAGCAATTTCATATAGTTCAACCTAATAAGTTTATTTGTACATAGAAAAAATTTAGAAGACTCAGCAAACTGTTAACAGCTATCACCCTACCACTCTTCCCCAGGGAGGGGAGGAAATTTCACCTTCTTTAACACTATTTTTGTCTTTCAATTTTTTTAACCAGTAAAACATGTTTTACTTTTCTAGTAAATTTCAACTTCTTTAAAATTATATTCTTCTGAACTAGGAGCATATATTGTTTTCATGACAAAATTTTTAAACTATAGAGCTAAAAAACAAAGGGTGCCATTAACCACTGTTATTAATGTACCCTGCTATTAAGTTGCTCTGTAATAATGTTCTTTTGCTGTTCCCTGTTGGTGTGAGCATTTCTGGGTGTTCTACTTTCCTTGAGGGCAGCAAGGACTCTAATCTCAACCCTGACTCCAGAGCTCAAAACAATGTCCCCCACATTGTGTTAATCAATGTTTTTGACTAACTCCTCAAGTCTAACTTAAATGCTGCAGTGGTTTCCCAAGGTTCTCAGAGTAAAATCTCAGAGTCTTTCCAGAGATTTTACTCTGTACCTTCTCTGACCTCATCCCTCTTGCTCACTTCTCTCAGCCCCCTCTGGTCCCTTTGACATTCCTCAAACACACCAGGCACACTCTGCCTCAGGGCCTCGGCACTTGATATTTCTTCATTCAACCTAAAACATTCTTGCCCAGGTCACGGCATGGCTCACACCCTCTCCTCCTTCTGATCTTTACTTAGATGTCACCCTCTCAGGGAGGGCTTCTCTGACCACCTTATTTAAATCTGTAATCCTATCCCCTCTACCCACCCCAGTAAGGATAGGGATATCTTCTGCTTTATTTTCCTCCATGTCATGCATCACGCACTTTTACTTATTTTATCATCTGTGTTTTCTGACTAGAAAGTTAGCAACACAAGTGTGTGGTGTTTTGTCTGTTTTATTCACTGCTGTATCACTGGATCTGGCATATAATGGATACTCAATAAATATCTACTGAATGAACCTAAGTGCTTCAAGGGGAAAAGTAGGAAAAATACAAAAGTCAGAGGGACATGAACTGAATCTCTCTGAGCACATGAACCTCGCTGGGGCTCAGTTTTCACATTTCTAAAAATGGAGTTCAAGGAGATAATGTACAAATCCCCTCCCACCCCAGGATAGAACCTGCCACCCAGCAGCATACAGTTATCTGAGCTGTTCCTCTCTTTGGTTCATTGGCCCACGCTGTCCTCTAAGACCTTCCTCACCTGTACCTTTTGCCAGGGGAATCTGAGGAGCCCAGGGCAGAGAGGCTCCGACCCTGTTAGCCATCAGGTGTCAGGACAAAGAGGAATTAAAGGCTCCAGACACTGAGGGCTCAGGGCCTCTCCCCAGAGAGCTCAGCTGACCTCAGACTGCCAGGCTTCCTGTGCCTGGGTGCAAGTAAGGGCCGGGGGTGGGGAGAGAGTGTGACCAGAGGAGGGTCATGCTGGAAAGGAAATGGCAGGAGTGGAGGCTGGCTTGCCGGAACCCACCTGCTGATTTCAATCAGTCCTTAGCCCTGGAGGCAGGGCTCTCATTATCCTCCTTTTACAGAGGAGGAAACCAAGGCTCAGAGAGGTGGAGTGTCCTCTTGCTCAAAGTCTGACTCTAAAGCCCTACGCTAGATCTCTGTTACATTGGCTCAGGTTAAGCATCAGAATCACCTGGGGAGCTGGCTGAAACTGAAATCTGCTGGGGCCCGCCCAGACCTACTGACTCAGAGTTTCCAGGGGTGGGGTCCAGGTGTCTGTAGTTTTCACAAGCTGCCATTTGGGCTCCCCCAGAGGGGATTCTCTGTCTCCCCCACCCACCCAAGCAGTCCCTGACCTCTGGGTTGGCAGCCATTGACCTTTGAGAGGCTTCATTTATTCACTGTTTCCTCTGGAGGCATGTGGGGGTGTGGTTCTCCCCTGGGGGCTTGGGAGTTCCCTAAAAACTCCGGTGCAGCGATGCGATGGGCGCCAGGCCCATGGTCCTGTAGTTCGCAGACTTCAGGAGTAGACGCAGATACAGAGGGTTTGGGAATCTATAAAAGTATCAAGCACTAACTGCAAAAAGAATGACTAATTTCTTTCTCCTAGATGGCCTATATAGTCTTTCTTCCTCCCTCCCTCCCTCCCCCCCTTCCTCCCTTCCTTCCTTCCTTTCCTTCCTTTTCTTCCTTCCTTCTTCTTTCTTTCTTTCTCTCTCTCTCTCTTTTTTAGATGGCCTATAGTCTTTAAATGTATCTAGGTGCTAAGTGATTCTTTTAAAATATACAGATCCTTTTTAAGAGTCACTGAATGTATTTTTCTCAACCAGTGGGGTACTAAAGCAAAACTATCATGAGGAAGTAGCACCAGGAATTTTAAAAGGTGGGAATCTCTGGATTAGCTGTGTGCCTGCTGAGAGCAAGAAGGGGCTTGGAGGGGTTGGCTGTCAGCATCAAAGGAAAGACAGAGGCTCAGAAAAGGGAGAGGAGAGGCTGCATCAAGGATCAATTTCACCTACTTGAGGTACTTTGTTAAAATTTATTTTCAGAGGCTAGCCAGAGAGCTTGGTGATCCCCAGTTCAGCCCTCAGGCTTTACAGATGAGAAACCAGAGGTTCAGAGATGGGTAGTGACTTGCCTAAGGTCACCCTACTGGGGAGCAACATAGGCCTCAGCTTATACGGCTCTTGAGTCAAGTGCTCTGCACATCATTGAATCATCCTCCCCTTCCTCCACACTCTAGACTGAGGAGACCAACAGCAGGCAGGGGTCAGGGCAAAGCTGAAGACCCCACTCATCAGATTCCTGGACTAGAGTTGTTATTAACTTCTCCTCTCCTTCTCCGAGGAGAAGGTTGTTGTCCCTCTCCAGAGGAGACACAGCCCAAAGCTCAGAGGCTCTCGGTGGGCAAGAGACCCTCCCTGGGCCCCAGGACTGCCCTGAGTGCCAATGAGAGGCTCAGGAGCCTGGGACACCTGACAGAGCCGAGTAGGGAAGGCCCTAGTTCACCCTCCCTGCCTTCCCCCTGCTCCTGCCTGTCAAGGGGAAGTGGTAAGCCTCCTAGGATCCTCATTGAGACACACTGCTCCAACCATGAGCCCAATCTCAGGCCCCTCACCCCAGCCCTGGCAGTCAGGGAGTGAGGAAGCCAAATTCTTAGCTGATCATCCATGAAGCCTAAAGCCAAAGCTGCTCCCAGAGGGAAGATGGTATGGCCATTAGGAAACCCATCATTCCCAAGGCTCCCCTCCCTGCAGCCCTCTGTCAGGATGGGAACTCACTCCTAAAGCTCTTTAGAGAGGGAGATTCTGAGGACCCTGCAAAAGCTCACAGTCCTGAGAAACTTTGTGTTCAACCTAAATCTGTTCTGGGCAGAAGTGCCATTCTTATTGATCTATTTTTATTTTTCTCAACCCACCTGGACAAAGGCTACTGTACTTTCTATAAGAATTCAGAGAAGAAAACTCATCTCATCTCTCCCCCAAGCCTACTCTTCTTCAGAGAAAACAATCCTGACTCCTTGGGGTACTTCTCAGAGGACTTGCTGTTCCTCCTCCTCCTTCTGGCCTCATCACGGCTTTGCCCAGGACAGCCGGTGGCAGCCTTTCTACCAACACATCAAGGGAGAAGTGGTGACTGTTGCAGACAGACATAGCCTGCTCTGGGCTGGTGCAGGTCTCCTGCCTCTTCCCAACTGAGGACGCCAAGGCCAGAGACAGTTTTAGCAAGGACAGGCTAACCCCACGATCTCCTCCCTTCTCACCAAATCTTTCAGTGGAAGGAGTGTGCCCTGCGGGTCTGTCTCTCTCATCTGCTTCTTCCTCTGCCTTCTGGCCACTTCTCTATTGCTCTTTTGCCTTTCCGGCATCCCCACCCCCAACACTATCACTACTTCCTCCCATTCCAGTATCTAGCACTATGGGCTTGAGGGAGAATTGCCTTCCTTATCTTCCTCTCCTATGACATGGGCCCTGCCATTTCTGTCCCACCTGCCGCCGGGCCTGAGGCTCCCACTGCTAGCTCAGATTCCCAGAGTGGACAAGTTTTCTGTGGAGTGGGTTGAAATCTACCATTGATCCTGTGGGACCACAGAGGCTGCTGGCAGTGGGCTCAAAGTGAGCTGCGACGTGGTACAAAGACAGCAGATGGTTCAAGTATGCAAGCTCCCCAGGCGATCTTCCTTGCAAATACTCAACCTGTGGGAGTGGGGAACAGGCATCCGCCCAGTTAGAGGCCAAGACAGAGGCTCAAACTAAGAAGGCTTACTGCCTGATTGGCCCAGGAAACAGAGAGCCACGGAGTGCTGTATCTTCCATGTATGAGAGGCTTAGAGAGCCTGGAGGTGTCATAGGGCCACAGGTAATGGAGTGGTAGAAAATGGAACCTAGGCGACAACAAACCATGGAGGTTGGGATTGTTCCTGAAACATATTAAAGGGGCAGAGTGGGAGGTGGATGTAGGACATGGAGTTTCCACAAGGATGGATGTTGGATGATCTGCTTTTCCTCTATCGATACTGAAGACCTCACTAGATTACATAACCTGCAATAAGACAATTTAAGTAGAACGTAAGGAAGAACCTGTCTGTTGGGAGATTCTCTCAGATGATCAAAAGTGGTAGTGGACTCTCCTTCCTGGGGGAGCCAAGAATCATTTACTGGATGCTCACAAGTCTGGCTAAGGGGTCAATTATGGGATAGGACCAGTTTGGGACATCCAAGTTCATCGTGTCCAAGTTCAAAAGTAGGGGGATGGAATTGGGGTGGGGTACAATGCCTAACCTGTCCCATCCGTCTCTCCCAGGTTTCCAGGCACCTCCTAGCTCGATCAATTAGAATGGAGGTTTCCTTGAGACTGCACTCCTCCTCTGTGGGGGGTGGGTGGCAGGGGAGATGCCAGGATACTATGGCCTAGCCTCATGCCACGCACATAGCTGGCACTCAGTAAATATTTGTAGAGTGAATGAATGAACCCCTAAGGCAGATCCCAGAGGGCTGATGCCCACCCTGCTCCTGACTCCCCGCGTTCCCTGGCTCCAATGGCCTAGGGCCTTGTTTCTTCCCCACTAACTAGGGTGAAGGCAGCACTAATGCGGGGCTACAGGAAAGAAGGAGAGAAACTTTTCGGCTCCCCAGGAATTATCTAGGACCAAGCATGAATTTCAGGGCAATCACTGATGGGGCTCCTCCTGGGTTCAGATTCCACCCCTTCCCTACTCGAGTTCTCAAGGTCTAAGGTAAGTTTCCCAACCTGGCGTGTAGGTGTGAGGGGGGGTGGTGAGCCAGGCAGCAGTATAACAGGGTCTTCAGTCCTTGCCCCTTCCCACCTCTGTCCCACCTGGGAGGCAAGGTCCAGAGCAGCAGCTCTCCTGCGAAGGATGGCTTAGCTGGCCTGGTTTGGGACTGCGAGAGGCTCTAACCCTCTCTCAGCTCCGAGAGGAAGTGACTGACAAGTACTAGCTAACTGTCTCTCTTCAAAGCCAGGAGGAAGCGGCAGGAAGGAGTAGGGTGTGTGCCCAAGCTTGACTCTGGGGAGACGTGTGCTCATCACATGGAGTCTGGGATGTAGCTTGGCCCGTGGCCCTCACAACCCCATGATGGCACCTCTACTCTCCCGAGAGTTGGGGGCCAGGGCTCTGGGCGATGGCCCTGCACACACCTCACTGGGGCCTCTGGACAGGGGGCAGCAGCATCCACTAGGCCATGTTGCCCCAGTTCCCCAGCACGGGCCCTCCCGCCCCTCCTGGGTCCCTGGCTAGCTGGGTGCCCCAGGAGGATCACAGGGTTCAAGTCTAGCTTCAGGCAGCAGGGGCTGATGAGACGTGTCTGCCGGCCTCCCCTGCACCCCGGGTGCCCCTCACCTTGAGCTGGGACTTGGAGACTTTGCCGCTCTTCTCCACGTCCAGCGCGGTGAAAGCGTACCAGACGGACTTAAGCAGCTCCTTGCGCAGGGCCATGGCTGAGGCGCCCGCCCGGCCCAGGGGCGGCTCTGACACCAAGATCCGGTTTCAGGAAATGCAAACGGCTGCAGAGACCGCAGAAGGGCCATGGTGCGGAGCAACAGCTCCACCTGCCTGCTCTCGCGGGCTCCCCACACTGGCAGGACCCAGCCTGTTGCTCTTGCAGTGCTCAGCGGCACCACTCCCTGCATGGGAACTGGGGACCAAGCCCTGGGGAGCTAGAGCCACAACTCTGATCAGCCTGGTTCCCTGGGTGTGAGGCCCTTTAGAAGCCTCCTCAGCCCCAGAGCCTCCTGGAGCCTTCTGGGCTCCCAGAGGCAGCTTGATGAGGGAAAAGCAAGCCCATCCCGACTTTGGAGTCAGATAAAAGGGGGCAGGTCCTGTACCAATTCCACACTTACCAGGTAGGCGGCTTTGGATAAATAACTTAACCTCCTTGAGCAGTTTCTCATTGGTAAAGCAGGAGAAATACTCACCTCATAGATTGTAAAGAGGTCTGAGAATGGATGAAAAGCACAGAGTAGGCATTGGATAAAACATTTCTTTTAGGACCATCTAACATTACTGTGGTGGTAGGGCTCCTCCCAAGTGGAAGAAAACAAAAGGCAACAATACAAACTTGGAGGAGGAACTGGGCCAGGGCACCTCTCCAGGTCAGGAGGACTTGGCACATGATCGGCTGCCTCCCCATCCCCTAGGCTTTGGTTCTAAAAGGCACCCCGAGCATTGCCCACTCTGGGGCCCCACTGGCCCTGACCTAAAGATTCTGAAGCTCATGGGGGTGAGGCTCATGGTGGGGCCCAGCTTCAGGGGTGCCTGGGAGCAGGAGGCTGGCGATTCAGGGCCCTCCACATCAGTGCTTCCGTTTCTTTAGATCCAATACCTGTGAGGCCTGGGGCATATTCCTGCCACGAACTGTGGCCTTGGATGTTGAAAGAGCCTGCTCAGGCAATTGAGACACCCCTCCCTGGGGGTATGCCCCAGCTCCCCCTGCTTCCAAGGAGCTGGTGGCAAGAGTAAAAGAGCGTGCTAGGCATCCTAGGAGAGGATGTCTGCGTTGGGGGAGAGGGTGGGGCACATCCATGACAACGGAGAGAGGAAAAGAGGCACCTGCAATCCCTGCAATGTTCCCATGCAGGAGGGGTCAAACCCAAGAGTTCTTTCCATCAAGTCCCTTTCCCTGCATCCCTTCCTTCCCACCAGGGCTGGTCTGGTCCTACCATGTACTTTTCAGTGGGGTCTGACTGTGGCTTTGGAATTCCATGGCCCCAGACACCTAGGTGGTTACCCCCAGAGCTGGGTACCAAAGCTAGGACTTCAGCACCAGGCAGCAGAGGCATCAGAGACCCTGGGTACCTTGGCAAAGGCACCCCCCCACCCCCGCCATGGGGCTTTGCCCACTTGGAGCAGTGGATTGTGTGCTGTGTGTGGAGGGGCTCTGATGACATAACACAAGGTAAGGTAGAGAAAACAGAGTTCCTCCAGCCCACCCATCTTGAGGCCTGAGACCCAACCGGAGCCTGGGAGCAGTGCTCACACTGGTCTTGCTTGGCTACCAGGAGCCTACTTGCTCAGCTGTGGGCAGGAAGCCACCGGCAGCTCCTCAGGGCTTCTCTCATACCAGGGCTTCCTTCCCCCTGTGCCTCTGGGAGGGCAGGCCCACCAGTCGGGCACAGAGGCTGAGTGAGGTCTGTGCCCGGGATACAGGGCCAAGAGCCTGATTTGACCAGCCCTGCCACCAGGGCCCGAAGCTGAAAGGAGGGAGGAGGAGGGAGGGGCCCAGGTGGAAACTTGGAACTTTTATTAAATACTCATTCACCCGTTTGCCACCACCATCCAGAGCAGGAAAAAAAATTATCAAAATGGAATTAAAAAAAATAAAACAAATTACACCCAATCCCCAGTATGTACAAGGTTGCTCCCTGCCTCTCTGCCACAGAGAGGCTGGGGAGCAGCTGGGGGTAGGGGTGGGGCGGGGCACCTTTACTCCAGCCACAGGCCCCTGAGCAATTCTGACTGCAGTGGCAGAAAGTCCCTGCTGCCAAGTGGCCAGACATCTCGGCTGGCCTCCGGGGAGGTGGTTATTGCTGAGAGGGGCAGTGCTGGGCTCAAGCTGCCCCTACTGGGCTGAAGGGCTGTCTGCCTTCTCCCCTAGTGGGCAGTGACCAGTTGGAGCAGAGGACCAGTCCCAAGAGCAGCCCCAGTTGCCACCTGAGAAGGGGAGTGGACCAAGGGCGGAAAGGGTGTTTTCTAGAGAGAGGAGAGGGTGCTCAGCTGATTTTGGGGGGAGGACACCCCAGTGCAGCCTGCTGATCAAGCTTGTCCTCCTTAGCTCCTGAGGATGACACACTCCCCCGATTCCAGCTGCTTGGCCCTTCTCTTGGGCAGGACCCCTGTGCCCTTCAGGCCATTTTCCTGCTGCCTTCTTGCCCTAGAGACCTGTGTGGCCACCTTCCACGTGTCAGCCACAGCCTGGGCCCTTGGAGGCAAGGATGCCTGTACGGCATGGCACCTCTTCCAACATGGTGTGGGACCCAGCCCTCTCGGGCTCAGCAGCCGCTCTCCGAATCTGTGGTCTCCAGGGTCACAGTCCCTTGCTGCATGGCAGCAGTGGCTACGCTGATGGCCTCCTCTAAGGTCTGCTGCTCCTCCAGCTGTGGAGAAGGGGGAGGAGAAGGAAGGAGAGAGTGAGACCCTCCCTCCTAGATTCCAGTGGTAGTATATGAGGCCTACTTATTTGAATCTCCACCCACCCAGTGCCAAACACCTGAGAACTTAGTAGGGCCCCAAGAAACAGGAAGTTCACTGATAGAATCCTATTAGGCTAGACATGGTGAGGAGCCATGGAATGGTCCAGGGTCAGACAGAGCAGTTTGCTCATAGAAGGGGAATGACTGATTGGAGTAATCATCTACTTCAGCCTCCTTATTTTCCAGATGACGAAACAGGGACACGAAGAAATGAAGGGTTTAGACCACCAGGGAGACTGCCATCAAAGTTATCCTGAAGGTCAGAAGGGACTCCCTACCCTGACTCAGTCAAGAAAGAGCCTGAGACAGGTGTGTGGATACAGGCAGAAAGGGGTTTGTCCTCTGAAATGGGCTCTTTTTGAGCCAAATGCTGTCCTCTTCAAGACCTCCATCTAGTTCCCCTTCCCTTCTAGTTCCTTTCTCTGGCCACAGTATCCTACCAGACCTCTACTCACCTGCACTGCAATATGAGTTCCATTGGCTGTGGCTAACAACGCCACCTGTTGATGATGAAGGGATGCTACACTTGAGTCCTCAGCCACCACAGTCCCAGAGGTAATGATTGTGACCTGAAATATAGAAGAATGAGGTTTTCCAACACACCTACATTACTCTCCCAAACCCCAACCCAAAAAATCCCTCCAAGCAAGGTGGCTGGGAACAACCCAGAAGGAAATGAATAAAACCATTATGAGTCAGATTAATTAATTAGCTTGGGGCTCAGAGCTAAGTGGGGTTGTATTTTACTTTAATTTACAGCCAACTTAATTTAGGAATTTTGAATCACAGAAGGACAGAGCTGTAAAAGGTCCCAGAGATAATTTAATCCCCTCATTTGAAGATGGGCTAAAGTTCATGGAAAAGTAACTTGCTTATGGCAGCAAAGCAAATTTGGGGTAGACTGAGATTTAGAAACTGTCTCTTGACTCCCAGTGCAATGCTTTTCAACAAGAGTTGCTGACGACCCAGAGAAGATGTAGGGAAGACCCCTTATGTGTGGGAATCTTGGTCCTCGTATGAAGGCTTGACTAATTAAGCCTGCACTTTAGGGCTCATCCCACAGAAAGGAAGGACAAGAGAACAAGAAACCCCAAGCAAACCGCCTGGTCATACGGGCTGCGTCTGGGTGCCATCGGCGCTGACCATGGTGACTGTGTGTGTGCCAGATGTGGCAAGGTCATCATCATGACTAGGAATGGTGAGGGTGGTACTGCCGTGCTGGGTCACCATACTGATGGCACTCCCCAGTGCCTGCAGGTCTTCTGGTGACAGGCTGACCTGCCAACAGCAAGGAAGAAGATGAGCTGGGAGTGGAGGGGAGGGCTGTCTGAAAGCCCCTAAGCAGATGAATCTGCTCTCCCAGAGCAGGTTCGCTTATTGGTAAGCTAGATTAGCTTCTTGTCACAGGGTGGAGGGAGTCAGGACAAGTAAAACAGGCCCTAGGTTGCAAAGAGAGGCTACATTGGAAGAATTCTGCTGACCACTTCTATTCATCACTTTGCCTCAGGGCTCTGTTCCATGTAATTCAGGGTCTCCACCTAATTTCATCCTCATATCAACCCCAAAAGTCATAACTGCACTTGACAGTGAGGGTGCTGACAAAGGTCAGGTTATACTGCTGGCTAGAAACGCCAAGTTTCCAGATCCCACACCATGCTCTGGCCCGTATACCGACATGTCTCTCTTGAGAAGGACATCCAAGTGTTTCACTCAGATGAACAGGACCTGTCAGCCTCCAAGTAAAGAGGGAAGCTACTAACTGTGCTCCAGAAGTCACAGAGACTGAGCTGGAAGCATGAGGAAGAGGTGGGGGCCTGTGTTACAAGATTTGGTACCCTCAGCCTCAGCTTTCTGAGATCCATAAGGCTAAAAAAGAGAAACTGGGTGGACGTGGGGCTGTTAGAACTTGGAGCTCCCCAGAGAGCGTGGGAGAGGCTACCAGCCAGAGTGGCCCACCCCACCTCTACCCCCAGGGTCTGTACCTGCTGGGCACCATCCTGAGTGATCAGAGCCACCTGGGGGGCCCCATCTTCCTCGGTCACCATAGCCACTTGGGCAGGGATGTCATCACCCTCTTCTTTCACCTCCGACAGGTAAGCAATGCGGGGTCGTTTGGGTAGCGGGTTCTCCTCGGCTGCAGAGGCGGCTGGGAGAGGAGAGCCCAGGCTGACACCTGCCACCAGGTGGTCACGGGGAGGCCCAGCCGGTCCCCACTCTCACCTCCTGCCCACGCCCCTCACCCTCGAGCTGCTGTTGCTCATAAAGGGCCTGCTCGCTCTCCTCCGTGGCCTCCAGCTCGCCGTGGGCGCTGCGCTTGTGCATGGCCAGGGTAGAGGTCTGCCGGTAGGTCTTGCCGCAGGTGCTGCAGGTGTAGGGCTTGCAGTGTGTGTGCACCACATGGTGCTTATAGAGGCTTGAGTACTCGGTGAAGCGCTTCCCGCAGCCTGGCACCGTGCAAACGTATGGCTTCTCCCCTGGGGACACTGGGCTGTGAGGGGGGTGGGACCTGGGGCTGGCAAAGGGGAAACTAAGGGGATAGGAGTGGCGGACAGGGTTGGTGAAGGGAGAGCCAGAGGGAGGAAGAGGGACTGAGATCTGGGACTCTGAATGGACAGAGTTGGGGAAGGTGACCAGTGGAAGGCAGAGGGAACGTGAGCGTGGGACCACGGAGCCCAGAGACAAGGTGGAGAGAAAATAGCAGGGGCAAGGCCGAGGCTAGTGAAGGGGCTGGTGGGGGCGCTGGGGGCTTGTGAACAGAAGAGGCAGGAGATAGAGAGGGGTGACTGATACGTCAGGTACGATGGGAGAGTGAGGGGACACATGCGTCTGAGAGATGACACAGAAGGCTGGACAGGGACGTAACACTGGGGAGGGTGAGGATACACGGGAGTCACATGGACAGTGGATGAGGTGAGGAGCTGAAGATGACATTTCCCTCTGCTTTTTCCCCATCACGCCTGACCCTGGCCTTTTTCTGGAAGCTCAGCTGGAGTGGGAGAATTTTGGGTGGGTATAGAGAGGCAGCAGGGAGCTGAGAGGGCCAGCAATGCCCGTCAGATTGGACCTAACTGCTGAAGGAGGAACCGCTCACTGCAAGTGAAAGAGTGGTTCTGGGGATATGGCCGAAACCACCGAAACCCCGTGCCCTGCCCACGGACCAGCCTGGAATGACGTTCTGGGCTGTGCGTCGAGAACATGTTTAGGTCAGAAGCCTATGGTAGAGGGGGCTGGGGCCTCAGGGGTGGTCCTTGCATGCCAGCTGGCCCACCTGTGTGGATGCGCACGTGATTCTTGTAGTTGGTGGCACTGGTGAAGCCACGGCCACAGTGGGGCTCGGGGCAGGTGTAGGGCCGCTCGCCCGTGTGGGTGCGCACATGTACCTTGCGGATGTTAGACGTGGTGAAGGAGCGGCCACAGCCCTCAAAGGGACACCGGAAGGGGCGTTCACCTGTGGAGATGGGCTGTGTGAGGGCGGCTCTGGAAGGGGTCCTGCGGAGCAGGGAGCAGGGCGAGCCCTGGGCTCAGAGCCGGGTCTGAACGGGGCAGGGCGGGCAGGGCCCAGCCTACCGGTGTGGGTCCGGACGTGCTTCTGCAGGTCTCCGGAGGTCTTGAAGGCCTTGCTGCACAGCTCCTCTGGGCACTTGTATGGCTTCTCACCAGTGTGGGTGCGCACGTGGCTCTTCAGCCCATATCCTGTCCGCGTGTGAGACGGAGGGAAGGAGGGGTGAGAAGAGCATTGGGTGGGGCCTCATCCTCCACCATCTCTTCTTCCTAATTTAGAGGCTCTCCATCTTCAGGTCTGCTCTGCGAGGCTCCGGACCTCCTCTGGCACAAGAAGCCTGTGTCTGCCTCTATCCCACCCCTGCCTGGGCAGGTAAGAGGGGCTAGAGAAGCCCACTCTGCTCTCCTTCCCTCTCCAGGGGCAGCTGGTGCCATTCCAGAACCAGTGTAAGAGGGAACCTAGAGAACCTATGCCTAAAGGGCCTCAATTCAGAGGGAAAATGAAGCCTAGAGGGATGCAACCGACCACCCGGCACCCCCAGCTGGTGGGTGTCAGGGCTGACGCAGAGGCAGGTCCCTCTGCCAACCCCCAGCTCCTGCTGCCTCTTGCCTCTGTAACAGGGTGTCCTCCAGAGACGGCGCCCTGCGTCAGAGCACTCCGAGAGCAGTCTCTCCAGGAAGGCAGCCTGGTGCTTGGCTTCCTTGAGGGAGTTGCCAGAGCTAATCTAGAACCCTCTCCCCTCAACTGGAAGCAGTCCACCTTGGTTCCCATCCAGGTAGGTTACCTGTGGCAAAGGCCTTTCCACAGCTGGGGAAATCACACCGGTATGGACGGTCACCTGTATGAGCTCTCTCATGCACCTGTGAGGACAAGCAATCATGTAATTCAGAGGGACAAGGGTATGAATGGGCAGCTTAGTTCTCGTTAGGGCCCGGAGTATCAGCATTGGCCACCTCCTTTATTTTGCTTCCTCTTCAGCTGAGATGCCCCCTCCAGAGAGCCTTCCCTGATTCTCTTCCCTCCTGCATTCTTCATGTGTGTCAAAGCCCTCTGTGCTGACTTTTCTGTACACTCATCTCTTCCTTCCAGGAGGCAATGAGCAACTCGAGGTCAGGGACCAGTTCCAGTCAAAGCGGGAAGGCAGAATTACAGCCTGCTGGGAAGATGGCAAGGCTAAAAGCTCTCTGCAGCAACCTTACCTTTAAGTGATGAGCGGTGGTATAGAGACGCCCACAGCCCTTGTAGCCGCAGCGGAATGCTCTGTCCCCAACCTGCTGTCCTTTGCCATTATGGGGAGCCTGGCTGTCATGCAGAACCTGAGGAAAAAAATCTTGGGGTCCCTATATGTATTCTCCTCAATGAAAGAACGGAAGAGGTAGGACACAGGACCCAGCTGGCCCCTTAAGACCCAATAAACAGGGTTAAACCTACCAAGGGGGAGAAGTGCAACCTGGGTGACACATCCAGACAGACGGAACAGACACCGGGGCATGCTGCAGCAGAAATGGGGCTGGCATGTGGAGTCACCACCCAGCTCTGATGGACAGAGGAATGACTAAATGTCATAGGGGCTGTGACAGCTTTGGGAGAAAGGGTATCTCCTAGACGGCTAGGTAAGGTGAGGGAGGAGTGGTCTGAACAGCCACACTTGAGCTGGGTGGTGACTCCACATGCCAGCTGCCCCTTCTTTTGACCACCAACCTAGGAGGCGCAACTCTGGACATGTTTATCCTCTGATGGGAGGAGATCCCTCCCTCCCTGGGGGAAACCTGTGTTTGGAAGGGGCATTAACATGTGGCTTGCTGTGGGGATGAGCTCACCTGTGTTCACCAGAAGTGAGGTGGTCACAATCAACAAACCGCAGAAGTGCCAAGGGCAGGGGCCCGAAAGTCCCACCAGAAGCCTCAGCTCTAACCACGGCACCCGGCTAACTAACAAGTCGTTCCCTTCCCTTTCTCCTGCGAACACCCTTTTCACACCAGCCTCTGGCTTTGTGGAGCCCTTACTGTTCTTCTGCTTTCCTGAGCAGAGTCCTGCTGGGACTGTCCCTTAGTCTTTGTTTCTGGGACACTATGGCCTTCCAAGGAGCTCCTGAAACAGAACTCCGGAGCCCGTGGTGAGCAGGACACAAAAGAGGGAGACCAAATCCATGGCAAGGTCTGTCTAGTCAGCTACAGGTCAAGGGGTCAAGCAGCTGACAAAGTTTCATGGACACTTAAGCAGCTGGTGGGTGGCAGGAGAGGGTCACAGGTGGCCAGGCCTGCTCGGCAGGCTAACCCACTCAGGCGTTCAGATTTCATTCCCATGTCCCACTGGCTCTTGAGGTAATCAAGGGAATCAAGGAACTTCAGGGCTGGAAGCGACCTCTGAAATCATCTGGCCCCATCTCATCGTATGAGACAGGAACAAGCTGAGGCCTAGGAGGGGAGTGACTTACCCAAGGTCAGACTAGGTAGAGGCCGAGCCAGCACAGATCTCAGGGCTCACAATTTAAAGCTCAGTTGTCTTTCCAACGTCAGTAAGCCTCAAATTAGGCTTCTAAAATACACCTGAGGGAACTGGAGTGGGAGTGGGCATAGCCCAGAGGGGCCTACTGCAAAGTTTTGTGCTTCAATTTGAAAAGACACGAGGATTTCCTCTTCTCTTTTATGATACAGCCACATTAGTTTTATTATAAAAATAACTCCCCCCAGTCTTTGGGTAAAACGGGTGTTCCAGGAAGCCCTGCCACATCTACCCTGAGGCACTGCTGTTCATGGGGAGAGGGAGCACCCTGGTTTGGAAAGCTCACAGATCTCTGTACTGGTTCCCCCTACGGCAGGACACAGCCCCAGCAGAGAGAGCTTAGGAGACTGACTGACTGTTGGAAAGCTAAGATCCATTTCTTTGCAGCTGAGCTACTGTGCAAGCCTGTGTTCCAAGAATCCCCAGCTGCTCTGTTACATCTGCTCTTGTCACTGCCTACTGAGGTTATTTTCCCAAATGACTTAATGAGTCGCAGAGAAGAAATAAATACAAGAACATCTGACCTCGGTGGACTGGAAAACTAATAAAATTCACTGGCAAGGCAAGAGCTTTCTCAGACAGTACAGCCAAAGTGAAGCTGGGCCTAAATTCCCACCGTACGGATATCGCTGTTTCCTACAGCTGCCTTCCCTCTGCACAGACAGTATAAACAAGCGTGAGTGTACACAGCTGTCGGTGGCCCTGGCCAGGCTGTGATGCTTATCCGAGACGATGACGTGTGAGAGATAAGTCGGGGGAGCCAGTGTGGAGGGGCAAAGGGAGTAGCCCCGGCCATGTCCAGGCACAGGACTGCCCTTGTCCTCTAGAAAGGTGGCAGATTTGGCAGGGCCAAGAGAGCTCACCTTGCTGGCGTACTGCTCCAGGGCCACCACTGTGTCCGTGCTGAAGCCCTCATCATCCTCTGTGGCCAGGTCCTCCAAGCCCACCTCTGTCTGCACGGCCAGGATGGTGCTGTCGGATGGCACAGCCACGGGGTGGTGAATGTAGGCAGTGGAGCCATCTTCCAGCTGGACGGCTTCCAGGGCACTGGGGTCATAGCCCTCTGCAGGGAACATGCGGTTAGCCCAGACGCTGCACAAGGGCAAAAGACGCGGCTGGGACCTGGGCTTTAGGTAACGAGAGGTACATATACCAAGGAGGGTTTTAACCTCGGGTTTCTCCTGGTCCCTCACTTTGGCGATTCACTCGGGCTGGCCTTCCTTCTGGGGCAGCCTCTCCTAAGCAGGAGGTCTCCTATGGAGTACCGACTGGGAACTCACAAGCTCCGTGAGGACCTGAGGGGACCATCATCTTGGCCTAGATGACCACAAGAACCTCCTAACTGGTGGCCCCTCACCCCCTAGTTCCCTCCAGGCAGCAGAGCATCCAGAGGGATCTCTGCAGGACACAAATGCGATCACGTTACCTGAGGCTCTAAACAGTTCAACCATGTTCCATTTGTCTCAGGATAAAGACCAAAACCCTTATCCTGAAGCCCCACTGCTCTGGCCCCCACCCTCTCTATTGAGCTTCATCTCACCCACTCTGCCCTCACCCCCAGTACTCGAGCTCCTAGTAGTTCCTTGGACGTGCCGTTCTTTCTCCCCACCCACCCCCGTTTCCGGACCACACATGCTGTTCCTTTTGTCTGGGGTACTGAACCCTCCCTGCCACTGCTCTTCCCCAGCTAAGCCCACTTCACCCTCCAGCACTCAGCTCAAGTGTCACTTCCCCAGAGAAGCCCTCCATGAGCCTGAACTCCATTTGCAATGATCAGTTCATCATGATGGTTCATTTCAGGCCTATTTCCCCCACTAGATTCTAGGAGAGCAGGGGCTATGTCCGACTCTGTTCTCTCTTGTATACTCCACACCTAGTACCATGCCTGGCACGCAATAATTGCTCAAGAAACTACTTGTAGAAGTAATAAACCATTACTCTTCGATACCTTAAAAGCTTAATTCTTTTTTTTTTTTTTTAAAAGCTTAATTCTTAAAAAAAAAATGATAGTTAAGTTTTTAGTCCTGGTCTTCGATGACGTCCTTGGGTCCTATTTAAAGGCCTAAGAATTTGTGGCTGTGCTGGAGCCAAAGCTGCCATCAAGGCCCAGGCTACAGACCCCCATGCTCAGCCTCCCGGGGGCAGAAACAGCTGTTCCTGTGGTCCACGCCAGGGAAGGCAGGCGAGCCTGCTGAATCAGGTGAGCTTGGAGACCACAGCTCCATGTCTCTGCCCCAGCTCCCAGGGTGCACAACTCCAACCCCCAACCTCTGCCAGTTCTGCTTCCCTTCCTTCTTGCCAGTCGTGATAACTGTGACCCCACCTTTGGGTGTGCGGTGTATGTAGGCCATGCTGCCATCTTCCAGCTGCACGGGCTGTCCATCCTCAAAGGAAAGAGGTTCTGTAACGAGAGCAATGCCTGCCTTTCTCTGGAGCTCGGTGTCACAGAGGGGGGTCCTTCAGTGGGGGCTGCCTGGCCTGCCTCATGAGGCAGGGGTGTCTCAGGATGCCCTCACCTTTCTGCACTGTCACTTGGTGAATGTATGCAGTGGTCCCATCCTCGAGCTGGATCACTTGCCCTTCAAGAAGCTTCTCTCCTGTGGAGGTGGAAATAGAGAGAAGCGGGCCAGGCCCAGAAGAGGGCTGAGGGACACATGCTTGTTTTAGCAGAGGCCTGTTGGAGGCACAGACCGTGTGTCTAAGCACAGGTGACATTCTCCATGTTATCTCATTCCCTCCCTCCCTCCCAGGCCTGTGCCTCAGAGGTACCGGCGGTAGAGACGTCCTGCCATGAGGAACCCTATAGCTCCCAGCAGATTCCCTTCCTGTCACTCACAGGAGGAGCAACTTCCTTTATTATTCTACCCACACCTGGCAAAGTGGGGACTTCCAACCTGGCAGTAAGCTGCTGAGACTTAGCTAAATGGCAAACAAAGGATGCCCTGAAATGTGGAAAGGCCCCAGTGGGTCAAAGTTCAGATCTGACTCAAACTAACTAAATTAAAATACATTCCCTTGTCTCCCACTGTGGCAGTATGCCAAGCCCTAGACCCTCTGATAAGGCAATATAGTTTAGAGGTTAAAAGCAGTGGGCTCTGGGGCTTCCCTGGTGGCGCAGTGGTTGAGAGTCTGTCTGCCAATGCAGGGGACACGGGTTCGAACCCTGGTCTGGGAAGATCCCACATGCCGCGGAGCAACTAGGCCCGTGAGCCACAGCTACTGAGCCTGCGCGTCTGGAGCCTGTGCTCCGCAACAAGAGAGGCAGCGATAGTGAGAGGCTTGCACATCGCGATGAAGAGCGGCCCCCGCTTGCCGCAACTAGAGAAAGCCCTCGCACAGAAACGAGGACCCAACACAGCCAAAAAAAAAAAAAAAAAAAAAAAAGCAGTGGGCTCTGGAACCAGTCCAGGCCTCCTGGGTTTGAATTTCAGCTCTACCTCTTACTAGCTGTGTGATCTTGGACACCTTATTTAAACTCTCTGTGCCTCAGTTTCCTCTTCTAAGAGCAAAAGGCTCTTAGGTTTAGAATCAGAATTAGATAGGCCTCTCCTTATGTCCAGTGAGTTGAGAGGGAGAAGGGGTAAAGGAAGTGAGAAAGGGAAGAAGGAAAGGGAGACTGAAGACTTAATGACAAGTGCTTTCTTTGTTCCTTTCTTTGCAAGTTTCAGGTTTAGGAATTTGAGCTCCTATGATGTGGGAGAAGGACCAGACAGCTACTTCTGGCTCACCTCTGCTGATGTCTCCCACTCAGAAGAATTCCCAAACTTGTCCCCAAACTGAGTTTTCTTGGGTCAGTAACTAACAGTTCAGCAACCCAGCCAGAGGCAGGGAAGGTGGAGACAAAGATAAGAAGTAGGAGTGAAAGGCAGTTGAGACAAGGGGAGAGCGACTCCCCCTCTTCCCTCCCGCCCAGCAAGCAGTAAGCTACCCTGCCTTTTAACACTTTAGCTGTCCTGGCAAGGGCACCAGTACATGGGGTTCTGAAAGTATCATCAGAGCTTCTGCTAGCAGAGTGGGTACTGCTTCAAGGCAGGAAACAAGAGGTTGAGAAGAGTTATTTGGGAGAAAATTTCAACCTTGAATTTCCTTTAACAAGCAGAGATGACAATGGGGAGAGGCAGGGGCGAGAAGAGCTGACCGTCAGGGCCCTCATACCCCACTACAGAGGTGACCGCATGTTCGTTTGCCTGGAACGGTGCCAGCACCGTTATTCATAGCACGCTCTTCCACTCTCCAAAGTGTCGGCTTTGAATAACAGGTTTCACACTTACCCTGATTACAGGTAAGTGTCATAAAATTTTAGGGCTTTCGGCTGGCTAAGCTGGGCCCAGGCAGAGCTGCCTGCTGACAGAGATGAAAGTGCCCTGGTCAAGGGCATCAGAGGAGCTCACCAGCAAGAGAGCTGCCTTTCAGGACAGTGAGGTTCTGGTTCCTGAGGGCCAACTCTGCTCTCAGTAGTGTGAAATCTGTTGTGTGTGAGTGTGTGTGTGCACTCATGTAAGCACACACTACAGCACCATGGAGGAGGCAGAGAACAGAGCCAGGAAGAGTGATAAGAGGAAGATATAAACGGAGAGGTGGGGGAGGCAAAGAGATCCAGACCTAAGAAGACAAGAGGTAAGAGAAGAGTGTGGCTTCCTCAGGCCAAGTGTTGCCACTTGTTTTTTATTCATTCAGTCAACCATTAATTCATAACAGAAGACTGAGGCATGGGAAATACCTGGGTCCACAGAGTAAACACAGCCCCATCTATAGTTCCTAAGTTCTTCCATCCCACCGAGACTGCTGCAAAGGGGCAAGACCTGTGATGGGAAGTCTGCAAACAGAGGGTTGCAGGCTTCACAAGTATTCTAGAGAAGTTCCATTACCACGAAAATGAAGTCAGCCAGACCCATACATCATCATATGGAAAGAGCTTATTGATGAGTTTAAGGGGCCTCTTTGTCGTCGTCAGGAAGCAGATGATTTAAAATGAAATCAACAAACAATTTATCTGTAAGCTTGGGACCTGAAATACATTTTGACAATGTGTTGAAATGGAGGAGGGCAATGTTACGATGACAGTGCAGTCACGTGGATGGCGGTGCTCACAGAGTCCAGAAATGACAAAATAAAGAGTAGGAATGAGGCGGTGTTTGGCCAGTGCTGTCCAAGAAAGACACGCATGCCATCTGGCAAGCCTGAGAATGCTGGCGAGAAAGACAGAGGCTGTCAGGATGGTGAGTGTCCCTGGCCAGAAGGCCCTGCCCTTCAACAACGCTCTGTTCTGACTCCACGCCCTCCTTGAGAATCTGAATTTCAGGTAAATCTGAATTTCAGATAAACAATGAAGTTTTTTTTAGTACTTGGTGTTATTATGTTACTGTTTTTAATATTTAATCCCATGTTTATACATGTCTTCCTCATGCAGTATGTGGAACATACTTATACTACAAAATTATTCGTTGTTTATCTGTAATTAAAATTTAACTAGGGCTTCCCTGGTGGCACAGTGGTTAAGAATCCGCCTGCCAATGCAAGGAACATGGGTTCGAGCCCTAGTCTGGGAAGATCCCACATGCCACGGAGCAACTAAGCCCGTGCACCACAACTACTGAGCCTGCGCTCTAGAGCCCGTGCTCCACAACCAGAGAAGCCACTGCAATGAGAAGCCTGCGCACCGCGACGAAGAGCAGCCGCCGCTCGCCGCAACTAGAGAAAGCCCGCGCACAGCAACGAAGACCCAACGCAGCCAAAAATAAAAATAAATAAATAAATAAAATAAAATAAAATAAAATAATTTAACTGTGTGCCCTGTATTTTTATTTCTGGTCACCCTAGTGGGGTCTAAGGCATGAGATCTATGCTTGGGTGCCCCCTCTGAACCTAGAAGAGTATCTTGTACATGGTAGATGCTCAGAAGACAGTTTGACTGCTTAAACTTGCTTAAATTAAAATGAACTGCTTCTAGAAAGCACTGAGAAACTGGAAAAGCAGGAAGTCAAAACCAGCACTGTGTTCATCCATTCCAGAAATATTTATGAACTACTCACCACATGTAAGGAAGTCTGCCTTTCAGAGGTCTTGGCTCCTATAGCTAGGCTAGTCCGATTTTCTAGCCTGCCTACATGGCATTTCATTTTAAGGAGTTCCCTTTCCACCAATCACCTTGAGAGATTCTCATGCAGAGCAGGCTGTGGCAAGCAGGCTGGAAGGCAGGGTGGTCGTGAGACTCTGGGACGGGGACAGGGCGGGATTCTGAGGTCCCCGGGAATACCTTTGATAGCTTGCTGTACGTAGGCCGTCGTCCCGTCACTGAGGGTCACCGTCTGCAGCCCCAAGCTCTCCATGGCAAACTCCTGCTCGTACACTCAGACATGAAGTTGTCTTCTTCCCAGCACTGAGAGCCACAGCTGAGGTCAGAGATTTCCTTTGGCGTCACAAATCTGAGAAAACGGACAGTGTCATATTATGAGCTGTATGGCTTCCTCCTGCCGTAAGGACACACAGGGACAATGAAGGAGGCCAGCCAAGAAAAAAAAGAGGCGAATTCTTCAAAGTAGAGAACTATGTTGGTTTTTATTAAGAGAGTTCAAAATATACACACTTAAGAATTCTAAAGGTTGAGCATGCAAGAGAAGCATGCCAGCCAAATTGATTGTAAAGTAAGATTTCATTAATCAAAACCCACTTTTAAACTCACTCCCCTTAGAAGGGAGCCCCACTGAAGGCAGGCGGCCAACCCCACTGCTGCTGGTTCTCTGTGACCATTCTGACATCTCCCCTGTGCTCAGATCTATCCATTCACCAGCCTTGTAAATATCACACAGGCATCACAAACAGCACAAGTCCCCAACAGAACTCACAATGGTCCCCACCCCAAGAACTGTTCCACTCCCAGTATCCCCTATCCCAGGAATGGCATGTCCAGCCACCCAGAATCAGTGGGGGTCATTCTTTTTTTTTGGCCACATGGCTTGAGGGGTCTTAGTTCCTGGACCAGGGATTGAACCCGGGCCCTAAGACTGAAAGCACGGAGTCCTAACCACTGGACCGCCAGGGAATTCCCAGTGGGTTCATTCTTGATTCTTCCTTTTTCCTCAGAAGTCTAGGTACACCACCATCTTACATCATACACAAAAATTAACTCAAAATGGATTAAAGAATTTAATGTAAGACCTGAACCCATAAAACTCCTAGAAGAAAACATGGGTGGTAAGCTCCGTGACATCAGTCCTGGCAATGATTTTTTCGGATTTGTCACCAAAGCAAAGGAAACAAAGGCAAAAATAAACAAATGGGACTAAAAAACTAAAAAGCTTCTGCACAGCAAAGGAAACAATCAACAAAATGAAAAGGCAACCTATTAAATGGGAGAAAATATTTGCAAATCATGTATCTGATAAGGGGTTAACATGCAAAACATACAAAGAACTCATATAACTCAACGGCAAAAAGCCAAACCATCCAACTGAAAAACAGGCAGATGATCTGAAAAGACATCTTTCCGAAGAAGATATATAGATGGCCAAAAGGTACATGAAAAGATGTTCAACATCCCTAATCACCAGTGAAATGCAAATCAAAACTACAATGAGATATCACCTCACACCTCTCAGAATGTCTATTACCAAAAAGACAAGAAAAAACAAGTGTTGGCAAGGATGTGGAGAAAAGGGAACCCTTGTGTGCTACTGGTGGGAATGTAAATTGACATAGCCACTATGGAAAACTGTATGGAGGGTCCTCAAAAAATTAAAAATTTGATCCAGGAATTCCATTTCTGCATATTTATCCAAAGAAAACAAAAACCTTAACTTGAAAAGATATATGCACCTCCATGTTCACTGCAGCATTATTTACAATAGCCAAGACATGGAAACAACCTGAGTGTCCACTGACAGGTGAATGGATAAGGAAGTTGTCACGCACACACACACACACACACACACACACACACACACACACACACACACACAGAATGGAATATTATTCAGCCACAAAAAAGAATGGAATCCTGCCATTTCGACAACATGGATGCACCTTGAGGAAGGACATTATGCTAAGTGAAATAAGTCAGGCAGAGAAAAAACAAACACTATGATCTCACTTATATGTGGAGTCTTAAAAAAGAAAATCTAATGGATTCATAGATACAGAGAACAGATTGGTAATTGCCAGAGGCAGGGGTTGGGGGTAGGTAAAATGAGTAAAGGGAGTGAAAAGGTACAAACTTCCAGTTATAAAATAAGTCCTGGGGGATGTAATGTACGGCATGAAGACTACAGTTAATAATACTGTAATGCACATTTGAAAGTTGCTAAGAGAACAAATCTTAAGGTTTTGTATCACAAGAAAAAAAATTCTGTAAATGTGTATGGTGCTGGATGTTAATTAGACTTACAGTGGCGATCATTTCACAATATATACAGATATCGAATCATTATGATATACACCTGAAATGAATGTAATGTTGTATGTCAATTATACCTTAATTTAAAAAATTAAAAGATAGACAAAAAAGTCTAGGTACCTAATTTCAGATGAGTATCACCTTGTACCTCTTGACTAATGTAAGAGCCTCCTAACATATGTCCTCAATAAATTGTTGCCCGTTTCCTATTCATTTTGTAATACTGTGTCAGAATGTCTATGTACAGATCTAAATCTACCACTTCCTTGATTAAAACTCTTCAGTGGCTTCCTACCACCCTCAGAATTCATTCTCCTTGCAGGCAAGGCTGGTCCCCTTATAAGTCCCTGCAGCCCTGGCTACTACCTCTTCCTGGCACTCACAATCCTGGAGTCACCTACTTCAGTACTTATCACTACCTCTTTAACACATGTTGCCTACACAAGACTTTGGGCTCCAGCCTGGTTCCTGGTTCACTGTGGGCTCTCCACAATTCCTTGTTCAGTGACCTACCAGGTCCTTGTGCCAGGAGGGAAGCGCTGGAGTGTCCTACTGGCAGTACTTGCTCTGCGTCTGCCGTAGTACAGAGCGTACTAGAGCCTCTGCTCTAGCCTCAGGGGTTAAGATTCTCTTTGCCACCCATCTATAGAATTCTCCTGGACCTGGAGTCTGGACTTCCTGCTTGATTCTCACTACCTGCCAGCTGATCTTCTCAATCAGTGCTGCCCAAACTGTTTTCACATCAGGGCACCCAGAGAGAAGGATATTTGTGTGTCACACTTTGGATGCTGCTGCTTGAAGCCAGGAGCAACCAGCTGGGGCTTTGGCAGCCCGAAGGGCTGAGTGGATCAGTATTTTGACTATAGCCCAGTTGTGACACACTGGTTGGGATACTCTACCCTAGACTTGGCATCTCCACTAGAATTATTCATTCATTCTGTCCATAAACATTTACTGAATGGGCTAAGCTCTGGGGATAGCACTACTACTACCACCAATAGTGAATATTGCTGGAGAGCTAACCATGTACTAGGCATTTACATATAGTAACTCGTTTAATCCCCAAAATGGTCCTTTAATTAAATACTATTATCTTCATTTTACAGTTGAGGGAGTTGAAGCCCAAGCCATTAACTTGTTCAAGGTTGCACAGCTAATAAATGGAAGAAGAGGATTTGAATCCAGGCCATCTGGCACCAGAGTGGGCTCTTAAGTAATCTACTCTGCTGCCTAATACAGAGGTTTTTAGCTGGAGTTTATGAACCCTGAAGCCACCTGGTAATACTTTTTTGGTGTGTGAGCTTGTACATTTTTCTGAAGAGGGGAGAGTCCATGACTGTCATCTGAGTCTTACAAGGATTAAAAGGGGTAAAGAACCACTGGCCTAGGAATTCCCACATCTGACTCCTCTTCTTTGGTCTACTAGGATCCTGGCAGTGACCCCAATGTTGCCCAGAGTCCTGATAACCCCCACATGGTCCCTATTTCATGAAAGCTCTGGTCCTGGCCTGTTTTCATATAAACAGCATTGTGTCAGAAATAAGAATACACCTGAGAGACCTAGGTCAGAAAACAAAGCAGACTGTAGGTTGAAAAGGGATTACAAAATGGCCTCAGATCTTTATGGCTGGGCCCTGTGACTGCTGAAGCAATGGTTGGTTTGATTTAGCTCATCTGTATTCTATTGAGACTTTCTGAGGAAAATCTGTGCCATGGTTAAAAACACAGGCTCTGGTGTCAGCCTTGGTTCTAATCCAGACTTTACCTCTTTGACGCTGTGTACCCTTGGAAAGTAACTGAACCTCTCTGAAACTTAGATGCTACTTCTAAAAAATGAGGATAATAGTGGCGCCTTCTTCAAACGTTGCTGTAAGGATAAAATGAGGTCACATACGTCAGCATTTAGCACAGTGATGGCACACAGGAAGTACTTGAGAAATTCTGGCTCTGAGGAAGGGGATGGAAGAGGAACCTAAAGGGATATGCTTTTGAAGCAATGGGTATTTCTAAAACAGCCAAGAGTACTGGCAACAGCTCGGGACCAGAAGTCTGCAGAAAGCCTTTTAACCTCGATTCTATCTTCTGTGACTGCCTCTTAATCTGTAAAATAAAGTGTTGGTCCAAATGACCCTAAAATCCTTTCCATTGTTCGTGCTAATAACACTTATCAAATATATAGTCCTTAATGTGTCAGCTGCTGTTCAAAGCACTTTACCTATATTAACTCTTTTAATCTTAAAAATAATCCTATGAGGAAGTAGGTACACTATCCCCATTTTACAGATGAGGTGACTGAGGCTTAGAGGTGGAGTAATTTGCCCAAGGTCCCAGAACTAGTTAGTGCTGAAGCCAGGATCAAAGCCAGGCTGGCTGGCCACAGAGTCCATACCTCTCAATATCTGGTGCATTTCTTCCTTTTGCTAATCCACTGTGACACAACATCAGCTCTCAAAACGCTTGAATACTGGTTGTTTAGCTTTCATCTCACCCACTGCAACTTAAAACCAGTTCTTCTCGACCTGACCACATGGAAAGAGGGAATCGCTGGTAGCCACATTTCCCAAAATAACACTTTTTAGACTCAAAGAAAACAAATCTCCACTCTTTTATATGTTCTCATGTCCAGGCTAAATACAGTTTTCCTCCTTAAGCCTCATAATATACACTTTTAAAACAGTCTACTCTTGCTCTTCTACCATTCCCTGATCTCTGAAGCTGCTTTCCAACAGAGCCTGACAGCAGGTGAGGAGAAGGTGCTTCCTGGCTGCCAGGCATGTACAAGTGTCTAATTGTCATTTTTCTCCCTTTCTTTTGTTAAATGATGAATCCTCCTGTGCCAGTACTAAACCAACAACAGTGACACTGGCAGAGCCAAAGAGAGGCTTGTGACTGCCTCAGGATGGCTGGGTCTGAGCAGTTTCCGCCTGTACTTGACATTTCAGATTCATAACTCCCGTGGCCCTCTGAGAAAGAGTAGGGGGAGAGGGGGAGCAGGGGCAACTGCTATGTTTTCTCCTTGGAGGGTGTAAGTTATACCAGATCCCTAATGACCTGAGCTGGGTATAGGGGAGAGCCAGTCTGGGGGAAAGGAGGGAGTGGGGAATAAGAGCATGACAAAAGGTAGGGATGAAAAGGGAGACTGACACTCCCAGAATTATCAGCAAGTCCAGTTCCTGTTTGTTGCATTTTTTAATGAACTTAACCTACTGTTTGCTCTGATGCAGGAAACAACCCTATGGCTTCATAATATATAAATGTGTTTCCTATTGTAAACATAAATTTTAATTACCAGTGAGATAACATCTAGAAAAACTTTTTAGACACATAGAATCTTTAGGTCTCTCTATGAAAAAAGATGTGCTTAAATTGCCTCCCCAAAGCAGAAAAATAAGAGAAATGACAGACGGGAAATTAAAGAGTAGCCATGTATTTGTGCTTCTCGACTTGGTCATGGTTTAGATCTAATCTGATCCACACCCAGGCTGGGCTTCGCCTTGACTACAGGCACCTGTTCACTACTCTACCATTTTCTGCTAACCCGAACTCCCTGGTCATTTGGAACAAGGCTTTCTGTACTCTGCCTCAGCCAGCCCAGAGGGCAACTGTACTGAGAAGCCAAAAAAGAGAAAAACAGAACATTTGCTTGGAAAGAGAAGAATGTTCAACTTTGAAAAAAAAAAAATGACAATTTTCACTCAGATAATTCTTCATTTGGAAATATAGAAAACTTCTCAGAGAGGACAAAGCGACATTAGGTTGGGAGGGATGAAGGCTGAGGGAGTTAAGTGGCAAACAAATTAGAACCGGATTTGGAAGAGCTGAAGTAAAATGATTCAGTATTTGTGATTATAGAAGAAGACTTCAATGCACACACAAAAAGCTTAGTGAAACAGGCTTGGTTCTGTGGGTTTCCAAACACTAAAGAGAAAACAGGAAATTAATAACAGAAACATATTTAAAACATCAGCTAAACATCTCTTTCCAAAAGGCACAATGATGTTAAAAGCCCAAAGCACTTTTTAGTATGGTTCCTATTTGGCTACTACAATTTTATAGGTTTGAATTAGTCACAGAAAAGGGAGTATTTAGGCAAAGTGGATTATTTTCAATTCCAAAAGGGCAATGAAAATGCATACTCCTTTACTGCAGACCGGCATTCATTTAAACTAAAACAGATAACTTAAAAATCTAATTTTCGGCCAAATGTTTAAGTGAATTTTAACACCTTAGTTTGTAAACATTCAACAGAGCAATCATGGGGGAGTTTCAAACCCACCTTTAGTCCATGAAAAGAAAAGTGCAGAATAAAGGCAATTTGGAAGGGTTACCCTAAGGATATCACTTTACATCAACAAGCAAATTAATACAGATATGATGAGGTTACATCTCAATTGTTTCTGGAATTCAGCTTGGGATCACTGCTGGCTTGAGAAGGGCTATTTGAAAATGAAACATTCCATCAGCATCAGGAGGAACTGGGTCATCGCGGTTATTTAGACACGTCATGTTATTTAAAACATCACCCTGGGACAAAAAAGGTTAAATTTATATTACCAGTTCATCAAAATGGAACAATATCCAGATCTCAACCAGGATAAGAAGGGAGTTTTGGACTTTTGAAGCATAAGAAAATCAAGTCAAAAGGAAGAGTTGGCTTAAAAAAACCCTCGACATTAGGGGAAAATACTAAAGAAATAAAACATAACACATGATATTAAAAACACATATAACTGATAGATAACTAATAAGGACCTACTATATAGCACAGGGAACTCTACTCAATACTCTGTAATGACCTATATGGGAAAAGAATCTAAAAAAGAGTGGATATATGTATATGTATAACTGATTCACTTTGCTGTACAGCAGAAACTAACACAATATTGTAAATCAACTATACTCCAATAGAAATTTAAAAAAAAAAACACATGTAATTGAACTGTACACTTAAAAATGGTTAAGATGGCAAATTTTATGTTCTGTATATTTTACCACAATAAAAAAAAACTAGGTGGAAAAAAAAACCACATGCAGACACTCACAAACCTCCAAGAACATTATCAAATTCCCACTGGACAAATAAGGCTACAATATGAATTCACGTAAGCAAAAAACACTAATATTAAAAAAAAAAGTTTAATTAGTAATTAAAGAATAAGAAAGAATAATCATGAGGATATTATACTTATCAAATTACCAAAAATCAAAGTAAAAGTGTTCACATCCAACAGACAATGAGATATCACTACACACCTATTACAGGAGCCAAAATTCAAAACACTGACAACACCAAATGCTGGTGGGAATGCAAAATGGCACAGCAAAACGGTATTCTGCAAGACAGTTAGGCAGTTTCTTACAAAGCTAAACATATTCTTACCGGTGCCTGTAGTCTTATCTTAAGATCCAGAAATCCTATTCTTAGGTATTTACCCAAATGAGTTGAAAACTTATGTCTGCAGAAAAACTTGCACATGGATGTTTACAGCAGCTTTATTCATAATTGCCCAAAACTGGAAGCAATCAAGATGTCTTTCAATAAACAAATTGTGGTACAGTCATACTATGGAATATTACTCAGCAATAAAAAGAGCTATTAAGTCATGAAAAGACATGGAGGAACCTTAAAATGCATTTTGCTAAATCAAAGAAGCCAATCTGGAAAGGTTACATACAGTATCATTCCAACTATATGACGTTCTGGAAAAGGAAAAACTGTAGAGACAGTGGAAAGATCAGTGGTTGCCAAGGGTGTGGGGTGAGGGGAAGAGGGATGAACAGGTGGAGCACAGGTCATTTTTAGAGCAGTGAAACTATTCTGCATAAATCTATAATGGTGGATAACTGACATTATACATTTGTCAAAACCCATAGAATGTACAACACAAAGAGTGAACCATAATTGCAAACTATGGACTTTAATTAATAATAATGCCTTGGGCTTCCCTGGTGGCGCAGTGGTTGAGAGTCTGCCTGCCAATGCGGGGGACACGGGTTCGGGCCCTGGTCTGGGAGGATCCCACATGCCGCGGAGCAACTAGGCCCGTGAGCCACAACTACTGAGCCTGCGCGTCTGGAGCCTGTGCTCCGCAACAAGAGAGGCCGCAATAGTGAGAGGCCCACGCACCGCGATGAAGAGTGAGAGGCCCGCGCACCGCGATGAAGAGTGGCTCCCACTCTCTGCAACTAGAGAAACCCCTCGCACAGAAACGAAGACCCAACACAGCCAAAAATAAATAAATAAAATTAAAAATAATAATAATAATAATAATAATGCCTCAACATTGGTTTATCAATTGTAGCACATATACTACACCATTGTAAGATGTTAACAGGGGAAACTGGGAACTGGGGGCGGGGGGTTGGGGAAGAAGGGAGTATATGGGAACTCTCTGTACTTTCTGTTCAGTTTTTCTGCAAACCTAAAACTGCTCTAAGAAACAGTCTATTAATTACCAAAAAAAACCAAATTGAACCATCAGTGTTGGCAAGGCCAGGAGAGGCAGGCGCAAGCGTGCATTGCTAATGGCACTACAGGGGCTCCAGGTTCTCCAGAGAACAATCTGTCAATGCTTAACCCCACCAGGAAAGGTTCAGGACCTGAGATCTAATCATCTTATCTTCATAATTCATCCCACGAAAAGAACGGACAGAAAACAAGAGCTACTTGCACAGGATGCTTGTTTAAACGTTTCAGACAAGAACCACCAAGACCATCTGGATTAGTGGAAGAGGGTTAACAAATCAACGCTAAGTGAAAAAAGATGAGGCTGAACACACATCCAGCTCCAACTCGCAGAAACCTAAACTCCATATGAGAAGAGGGCAGAAGAGGCCAAAATGAAATTAACAGTAGTGCTAAAAGGAGGGGGTATAATCTTTAAAAAAAAAAAAAAAGTCGCTGAAATGAAAAGATACCAGCATTGAGCTGAGAGGCAGCTCTACAGTGGACACTAAACCCGTCTGCTTGGTTGCCCAGCTCCACCCTCTGGGAGTTTTCCTTTACTCTCCCCACAGCCTTCCTATGATTGATACTACTGGCATCTCATCCCTCCTTGGTTCTGCAAAGACAGATACCTATTCTTCCTCTAATTTATGCTAATTTAAGTACTGAGGTAGGGAACTTCTTCCTCTAGGATTTTTTCTTCCTTTCTTCTCTTATAACCACCAGAGGTCCAGTTACTCTTTAAAATATATATATATATATATATTTTTTTTTTTATGGCTGTGTTGGGTCTTCGTTTCTGTGCGAGGGCTTTCTCTAGTTGTGGCAAGCGGGGGCCACTCTTCATCGCGGTGCGCGGGCCTCTCACTATCGCGGCCTCTCTTGTTGCGGAGCACAGGCTCCAGACGCGCAGGCTCAGTAATTATGGCTCACGGGCCCAGTTGCTCCGCGGCATGTGGGATCTTCCCAGACCAGGGCTCGAACCCGTGTCCCCTGCATTGGCAGGCAGACTCTCAACCACTGTGCCACCAGGGAAGCCCAAAATATATATTTTTAATTGTGGTATTCTTTCAACTGGGCTGTGTGGTGCTTTGTGTGTCTTGTGGAATAGAGTGTCACAGTGGGGCCCCATGATTCAGTATCCTATGTTGAAGGTAGTTTGTATATTCTTAACTCAAAGCAATGTCCCTGTGTGACTTCCCTGGCTGTCCAGTGGTTAAGACGCCGCACTTCCACTGCAGGGGGCGCGGGTTTGATCGCTGGTCGGGGAACTAGGATCCCTCATGCCATGCTGCAGCCAAAAATAAAAGAAAAAAAGCAATGTCCCTGAGGCTGTGGGGAAACAGGCACAGTCTTACATTGTTGGTGGGAGTATCATTGGTATAAGCTCTATGTCGGGCAATTTGGCAGTTATCAATCAAAATTACAAATGTACACACCATCTGACCCAGCAACTTCATGTCTAGTCTACAGGTAGACGTACATGTATGAAAAATGGCACACGTCCAAGGTTATTCATGGCATCCCTGCATGTAATAATAGCAAAAAAATTCCAAACAGCATAAATGTCTATCAATATAGAACTTCCTTATTATGTAGACATAAATAAATGAGGATGTTCCTTACATACTGACATGGAAAGATCCCCAAAATATATTGAATAAAAATTTCAAGGTACAAAACAGTGCCTTTTGTATGCTGCCACTGCCATAAAAAAATCTATGGAAAGACAGTGAAGCAATTACTAACCAAGGTTGCCGGTGGAAGGAAAACTGAGTGACGGGCACAGCGATGGAAGGGTGACTTTTCACTGCATATCTTTCACTTACAAAAAAAATTTTAAGCCCTGTGAATGTGTTACCTATGTAAAATAAATAAATAAAAATATAAGAATAAAAGAAGAAAGTCTAAAAGCAAGCTTTGCACTCCTTGTGTTGGCTAGAGGAATATCTATGATTCTCCCCTAACAAGGCATGGCTACTCCAGAGCTGACAGGATAGATTCCATGATGTACTGGTTTGTAGCAAAACCACATCTGAAAACTCAGCTTTCCAATTCATGGATGCCATTCTCAAGTATCAGATGGAAACCTGATCAAGCTGAGCATGAAGCAACAGCAAATCTACACAGGACCTGAGGACATACTGGCTCCCCAGCCTGGTATGTCCCCAGGCGGGTCAAGAGGGTGGATCTGGCTGAAGTGGCAGATGAGCAGGGGCTGCTTTTCTCCCTCACTGCTTCTGTGGCTTTGGGACAGTACCTCCTAGATTGAAAGGATGATCTTCTCAGACAGAGAGAACTCTGGTCTTAGGTACCCCTGCCACACCCTCTACATCTAAGCCTTGGGTCAGTTCCACAATCTCAAGGAGCTCCCAGTTCCTTGAGCTTATCTTAACTGCATGGGTCCCATGCTTTATCAGCTATCCCAAAGCAGCAGGGACTTCCAACAAATGAAAAGTTATACAGTACCAGGCTAACAAGCTACATCTGCACTTCTCTGAGATGAACCATTACGGAAGGCAAGCGTTAACCGGGAGGCAGTAGAAGAAGCGCTCCGACTTCCAGCTGGTGTCAGTCTAATACACTGAAGCTTTGAAACATCCCAGATCTTTCTCAACTATAAGTGAGGAGCCCAAGTAGGCCCTGCACTTCGAGCAGCAAAACAGAGACAGGATTTGTGAGACCCTCACACGGACACTCACATTTCTATACCTTGATAGATAGCTGCCAGGGCAAGAGGCATCTGATGTTTTGTCAGTAGCTTAAGGCCACCAGTTGAAGATAATGGCTTCCGGACTTCCTTGGTGGCGCAGTGGTTAAGAATCCGCCTGCCAATGCAGGGGACACGGGTTCGAGCCCTGGTCCGGGAAGATCCCGCATGCCACGGAGCAACTAAGCCCATGCGCCACAACTACGGAGCCTGTGCTCTAGAGCCCGTGAGCCACAACTACTGAAGCCCGTGAGCCACAACTACTGAAGCCCACGTGCCTAGAGCCCGTGCTCCGCAACAAGAGAAACCACTGCAATGAGAAGCCCACGCACCGCAACGAAGAGTAGCCCCAGCTCGCCACAACTAGAGAAACCCCGCGCGTAGCAACGAAGACCCAACACAGCCAAAAATAATAAATAAAAATAAATTTATTTAAAAAAAAGATAATGGCTTCAGCTGCACTTGGATTTGTAGCTCAGTTGTTCTTTTGGTTTTTTTTTTTTTTTTACTCACCAGAACAAAATTTTCCCATTCTGTTAAGTGAAAGATGCTAGTTACATATCCACTCTAATTTTGTGAGTGACCGGATCATTAAGATGGGCTATATCTCGTATTTTTAAATTTTATTTATTTATTTATTTTTGGCCACGCTGCACGGCATACAGGATGTGGGATCTTAGTTCCCCGACCAGGGATTGAACCTGTGCCCCCTACAGTGGAAGTGCGCAGTCCTACCACTGGACCGCCAGGAAATTCCCTATATCTTGTATTCTTGTTTAGCTGGTCAGAGACTCTCCTTAAAATATAAGCATCAACATCTAAATGACACAAGGATTAGACGTCTGTGCTTCCAGATGCAGTGAAGGGATTACTCTGCCAGGTATTTTTTTTCCTTAAACTCAACTTTTTTGGGGTGAAAATCACACATCCTACTTTCTGTTAAACTGATTATAATTTAAGTTCCTGGAGAGCATGCATTTCAGCTTAATCAGCACCAAACAAAGAATGTGCCCACAGATACTAAATGAATAATACTACTAGGTCACATAACTAACTGAACTCTTTAGCTCAAATTTGAATCCTAAATCAACCCTACTTATTGTGAATTAGATCTAATTGAGACCAGATTTGAAACCCTTCATCTAGGGACTTCCCTGGCGGTCCAGTGGCTAAGACTCTGTGCTTCTAATGCAGGGGGTGCAGGTTCAATCCCTGGTCGGGGAACTAAGATCCCACCTGCCTCGTAGTGCGGCCGAAAAAAAGAAAGAAACCCTTCCTCTGCTACAGAACTATAAGCTCCCTAAGAGGAGTTCCCGGCAGAGGAGTAAATGCTGAGTGAAAGAATGAAGGAGGGTGGGGGACTTCCATGGTGGAGCAGTGGTTAAGACTCCACGCTCCCAATGCAGGTGGCCTGGGTTCGACCCCTGGTCAGGGAACTAGGTCCCTCATGTATGCTGCAACTAAGAGTTCACATGCCACAATTAAGGAACCCACAAGCCGCAACTAAGGAGCCCGCGTGCTGCAACTAAGACTCGGCACAACCAAATAAATATCAAAAAAAAGAATGAAGGAGGGAAGGAGCTGAGTCCCACCACCCCAGCTCTTCCTACAGCCCTAGCTAGGACGCCCACTTTTTCCTCACTTGGATTACCATCTTGCCTCATCTCCGACATCCACGTAGTTTTCTCCCAGACCCAGGTCAAGAACAAGCTTTCCCTGGCCAACACCGCACCAGACCATCAGACTCCAGTCCACTCCCTCTATACTCAGCAGTGAAGCTACACCAGGCGGCTCGTCTGTAGTGTTCCACGAGGGCACGGATGCATCTCTCTGTCATCGGATCCTCTGTGTCCAGTGCCCAGAACATGGCAGGCACTCACTGGGTTTTGCTTTAGCAAAGTAAGGGAGGCCTCTTACCACCAATGCCACTACACTGTGTAGGGCTCAGCAGTTTCCAACATGCTCTCAGATATACGTACAGTTATATTATCTCCCTTGCTCTATGCACTACTTCATCGACTCTCACACAGGAGGAGCTGAGAAGACAACTCATTTCTAGTCTAAAGCTGTCATTTTGCAGATGAAGAAACAGAGGCCAGAGCGGCCAGAGGAGTCCGAAAGGATCACAGAGCTACCTGGTGGCAGAGCCGGGTCTCACACCTGAGCCGCCAGTGTTCTTCCCACCATACTCCTTTGTCTCTTGCCCAGTAATAGTGTTCTTTCAGTTCCCAGGAGGGCAGAAATTGACTAACAAGTCTAACAGACTTGTATATCCAGCTGCTTATTTAACATCTTCACGTCCAAAAACATCTCAAACTTGACATATTCAAAAGTGAATTCCTTATCTCCCCTTCCTATAATGTATCCTTCTTCCAGGCTCCCCCATTTCAGTAAATGGGAACTCCATCCTTAAATTGCTCAGGCCAAAAATAAGGGAGCCATCCTCAACTTCTCTATTTCTTTTATATGCCACTTCCAATCCATCTGCAAATCCCGTTGGCTCCTCTTTCAAAACATATCCAGAATTCAACCACTTCTCACTCTTGCACTGCTTTACTTTGGGTACAAACTACCAACTTGTCTTGCCTGGACTATTGCAGTAGTTTCCTAATCAGTTTCCTTCCTTCCACTCTTGCCACCTACATAGCAGCCACAATGATCCTTTATGTCAGATCATGTCACTTGGGTGCCTAGGACCCTCCAATGGCTCCCATCTCACCCACAATTCACAAAAAATCCAGGGGCCTATAAGGCCTAATATGATCTACCACCAATCCACTCCCACCTCCACATCTCTTGCTATGTTTCTCCTCTCCACCCTACTGCAGCCATACTGACTGGTGTCCTCATGTTTCTTGAATATACGAGGCATACTCCTGCCTCAAAGCTTTTGCACTTGCTGTTCCCTCTGACTGGAATATATTTCCCTCAGATAAATGCTTGGCTCACCTCTTAACTTCCTTCGGGTCTTTGCCCAAATGTTACCTTTTCAATAATACCTTCCTTGACCACCCTACTTAAAATTTAATACCCTGGCTCCTGGTACTCTTTATCTTCTTTCTCTGTTTAATTTTCCCAATATATATTTTACTTGTTTATGGTATGTTTCTGCCTCATCCCAACAGGCGAGCTCCTTAAGTCCTGGAACTTTATTTTATTCACTGCTCTATCTCCAGGTATGAGAAAAGTACCTGGCCTCCAGCAGCTATTCACCAAACATTAGTGGAATGAATGAATGAGTGAATGAGTGAATCAATGAATGAACCTCCATACTTTTAGAATCTCCCAGTAATCTGGAGGGTTTAGGCCAGAAGGGGAAGACCCTAGTTGAGCTCTGATCTCTCCCTCACTTCCCCCACTGTCTCTCCCTCTTCTCAGGCCCAGCCCAGCCCTTTAACACAAGAAACCACACCTGGGCTGGGAAGCAGGGCAGGACCAAGGCCACAGGTGCTTGTTGCCAGGATGATACATTTCTGCAGTGTGCTGATTTTTGAATTTAGCATCATGATATCTCACAAACAGAAGAGGTCAAAAATAGGTTGGGACTAAATATACTATTTAACCAAGATAATAGTACTGACTCGGTAACAGCAGCTCGTTTGTTTTGAGATATTTTGCAAGGAACAGTGCTAAATTTGCACTTGTTCACCTAGCTGTCCTCTTCTTTTTTCTCCTATTTTTTATTATGGATTTCAAACATACATAAAGGTAGAAGGAATAGTATAATGAACTCCACGAACCCATTACCCAACTTCAACAATTACCAACATTTTGCCAATTTGATTTCTTCTCTTCTGATTGTCTCTGCAACCTCCGCTAAATATTTCATCTAGCTGTTTTCTTGAGAACTGGTCTATATATGACAGACCCTGGCCTTGTTACCACTGTATTCTAGCCACTATGTCAATCAATCTCTCTAGTCTAACCAGAAACACAGTAAAAAGAAGCACTTACACCCAGTCCCCCACCCAAGCAATGACTAAAAAAGAAAGTGTCTGAATTCCAGAACGTTTAAATCAAGGGACTTGCCCATTATCACGTTTGGAGGGATTTGGGGAGAAGGGTTGTTGTAGCTACAAAGTAGATGTAGACACTAGCTGTTTTCACTTGTTTGTACCTGATGCAGAATTTCTGAATGAGTTCATTCAATCCAGTAAGTATTCACGGACTACCTGCTAAATATGCGGGACAGGATTAAGATAACAGAACAGAAGATAAAGAAAACCCAGCTTTTGTTCTCAAGGAAATCACAGTGGGGGTGGAGGGTGGGTGTTGGGTGAGAAGAGTACCCAAATAACTAAGATCCAAGGCAGAATATGTTCTGTAGCCTAAGAGAGATTAAACAAATCTAAGGCGAAAGCTCCTTTTAAAAAAATCAACCCACAAAATTTGCAGACCCCAAGATTTATGCCTTCCTTAACTCTAAATCTGCCCTCTGCAGAGTTTATTGCTATACAGTCAATAAGTGTATTATTGGGAATTTGGGAATTCCCAATAATTCCCAAATTTGGGAATTTGGTGACCCACAGAATAGACTTTTGGAAGTGGATCTTTAATGTCACCTTTTGCTACTCACCATCCAGTCCTCTGGTGGGAGGGGACTGGAAAGTCCTCCCCAGGGCTTGGAAAACAATGGGGCTAACTCGGGTGTTGACACTCAAAGCATTCTACCCTGAGGGCATATACAGCAAGCAGCTTCATAAACAGGATAGAAGAGTGGGAGTGTGTCAAGAAGACATGGCTACATTTATTCAGAAGGATTTCCAAGATCTCTTCTTGCTACCTAAAGGACTGTGATCTTGGTGATCTATTATCAGAGGTTCCCAGAGAAAAGTGTAGTTCTCTGGACAAACCAGTGAAGTGTGGTTGGCCAAGCCGTGTGTGAAGGAGAGAGTGGCAGGGAGAGTGGAAGAAGGGGCAGAGCTGGGATGGGAGAAAGGTTTACACCATAATCAATGCTACCAAGATTGGTGAGGTGAGGATGCAGGTGAGGATGAGGTGAGGTGAGGGAGAAAAATAAGAGTAGGGCAGGAAAAAGGCACTGTGAGAAGGGATAGGGCACAGGAAGGGGGATAAGGTAAAAGATGATTCTGGTTTGAAAAGATCACTGATGAAAATGAGAAAGATGCCATGAGATCCGGGAATCTAAGAGGCAGGATCTCACAGATATTGAAAAGGGTATGAAGAGGAGGGATCTTAGCATGGGAGGGTGTATAGATTTTGAAGGATGGGTTCACATTGGGATGGAAGGGGCTCATTTCACTGAAGCTGGGTGAAGCACTCACTAGATGAAGGGCTAATTTAGATGAAGGTTTTGAGTAACAGGATGTGGCTGAGGATGGTAGAAGGGAAGCAGCTGGAACACTCATAAAAGATTTCCAATCTCTTATGTATATGAATTCCTGGGGGTAAAGGATTTAACAGGATGAGAGGATTTGGGATAGAGTGCCAGTGAGGTGGGAGACACCTTAGGGTAAGTGGGAGCTCCAAGGACTCATAGGGTGAGAGGATATTTGGACAAAGGATAAAGAGAGGTATTAAGGTGCAGGGGTCTCAGGACACGTGGGGTCAAAAGTCATGAACAATGGGTTAAGGAAGTCACCAAGCCATGGGGCAAAGGTTAAGAGAAACCTTGGAAGTGATGGGGAAAGTGTTGGTGTTGGGCTTAGAAATTATTAGAAAATAAGGAACAAGGGGCTGAGAGTGACCTGGAAAACTAGGTAGGTTTAGGGGCAAGAGAAGCAATGGATCCAATGAGTTTTGAAGACTGTGGGTTCAAATCCCAGCTCTACTACTCATCTGTGTGAGTTTCAGGTTCTTCATTTGTTTAAAACCAAACCAAAACAAACAAAATATGGGAAATAGTGGTAGATATATTGGGGTTGTGAGGGGAAACAGTTTACACATACAAAGCTTGGCGCACAGTAGGTGCTCAGCAGTAAGTGCCAATCATTATTAAGGAGATAGCAGGGTAAAAAACCAGAGAAGTGAGGAGGCCACAGCAGAGACAAGAGGACAGTGATTCCAAGAGCTCGGGGGTACCAAGATAATGCAAAGTGTGGCCCCTGTGTTCATTATCTGTTGACTCCCTAGCACCCAGGACAGAGTAAGACCCATAAGAGCTTCTCGGCTTATACTTAAGGGCTCCCATGGACTAGGCCTGGTACCAAATGCTTTGAATGCATTATCTCAAGCACTACTATTATCCTACCCTAGTAGAAGTGAAGACTGAGGCTAAATGGTGTGCCTAAGGTGCCATACTTTACAGGCCAGAGTCAAACTAGAACCCAGATCTCTTATCACATCAATACTCCAAGCTGAAGCACTCTTATCCTGCTTTGCAAACATGTTAACTGATGAGGCCTGATCAAGGGAAATGGGTACGGATTATTAAGAGTGTAGGGGGGGTCGCAGGAGTGAGGGAATAAGGTTCAAGAAGCAAGTGGACCCTGGGCTGAGATTACAACAGTAAACTTCTAGTTAGGAGTACAGAGTACAAAAATGATTGCAAACAAATATTATCTTGACTGAGAATTGCAGAACGTCACAGCTGGAAGGAAACTCTGAGATCATTTAACCCAACCTTATCATAATACAGATGAGAAACAGGTCCAGAGCGAGGAAAGACTTCTTCCAGGTTCCCAAAGCACAACGGTGGCAGAGCCAGGACTTGAATCTGGGACCACACACTCAATCCAGATTCTCTGATGATTCCAACTATATCTACTTCATATTCATCTCTGTATCTTTCTGGGCACCAGCTCGGTGCTAGGGCACTTGTAAGTCATGTGCTGATTAACACTGGGGGGCTGGAGTGCAGAGAGGGATGTCCGTGGAGGTGATTTTAGGATGAAGGGGGCACATGGAATGAGGATCATGAAGTTACAGGGCAAAGAAAGGATTATCAGATACTGAGGGTTATGTAGAACATAACTCGGTGGGAAACTATTTTAGTAGGTAAGGCTTAGGAGTTACCAGGAAAGGTTTGGGGGGAGTCACCAAGATTGTGGGGTAACACAGGGTAGAAGTGGAGGGGGTTACCAGACCAGTGGGGTCACTGACGTTTTGGGGGATGTAGGGATCTCGGGTCCTGAGTCACTGGTTTAGAGCTGAGGTTGGTGGGTCCTGGGCAGTGCTGGGGAAATTCCTGGGTTGGCAGAGTCAACGAATAAGAGGTGAGGATTACCTGGTGAGGTCTTAGGGTCAGTGGGTGGGGTGTGGGGGTCACAGAGGTGGAGGCGGGCGCAGTCACGGGGTGGGGTTTGGAAGTCATGGGGGAGGAGTCGCAGGACGGAACGGAGGGGCAGGGATGGGGGCCGGAACCTGGGGTGGGGGAGGGTCAGGCCGCCGTCCAGCCTCCCGGCCACCGGGCTAGGGCCGAAGGAGAGAGGGCACGCCGGGCTCGGGACCTTCTCGGGGCCCTGCGCCCGCCCGGCCTCCCACCTGGGCACGGTGGACCCACTCTTCCCGCAGCCACCAACCTGACAGCCCCCGAGGGCGACTCCGCCGACAGACCGCCATGCAACGGGCCCCGCCACCAGCGCCGGCCCCGCAACCCGCCTGCGCCATAGCCCGCCCGCCCGCGCGCAGCTTGCCTCGCGCCATATCCAGGTTCCAGGGCCGCCGCACTTTCCTGTCTTCTCGGCGCGCCTCTACCGAGCCCCGGAACCCGTACAGAAAATACAGGGCACGCTCCACCCCGCACCCCCAGTCGCCGCGGCCGCCGTCCTACTTATCCCTGTTCCCGGGCCGCTGGAGCCCGGGCAGCCAGGCTCTGAACAGTGCCGGTGAGAGCCCCGCCCCGCCCCCCGACCGGGGTGACGCGCCGCCCGCGAGGCCGAGCGCCCGGGGAGGGCGTGATGACGTCACTACGCCCCGGTCGGGGACTGGGCGCGGCTCGCGAGCCGGGTCGTCTCTATAGCAATGAGGAGTCGCCACCTGTCCTGCCGAGGGATTCGGTCCACCTGAGGCGGGAGGCGGGAGGAGCCCGAGGCCCCGAGTCTCGTCGGCCGCCTGCGGGTGAGAAGGTGCGCTTCTGGAGGCGGGGAGGACCGGAGGGGCAGATTGTGAGGGAGGCTGTTCTCGCGGCTGCCACTCTCCGCACCGGGGCCACTGACCCTCTCCTCGCGGCTCAGAGCCCCCAGGCGTCCTCCTGCGCCTTACGATCCCGAGGCGCTTTACTGTGCGCAGTCCGCTGGCATTGCCTACGATCTATGAGCCACCCACTGAAGGAAGCAATTGCAGGTATTACTAGCTCCTTATTGAAAAAGACGACGTCGAGGAGCCGTGAGGGACTGGCCTCTTTAGGGAGGGCGCCCTGAGGGTGCTCTTCGGTTCTCTCATTCCTCCGCCAGCCCTACCCGCAGCCTCAAAACCAGCTGCTCCCCCTTGTAGGCTCCTTTCGGGGTGAACAAAGCCAAGCCCTTTTACTGTTTCCCCCTCTCACTAGGGAGGGGCTGTGCTTGGGGAATTTTCAGACACCTAGGGGAAAAGTAAAAGAGAGTGAGCTTTTGGTAAAAAATTAAAAATAGAGAAGTTAGATGAGGAAATGGTAAACGTTGCCTCTTAGGAGAGGAATTGGGGTGACTGGAGAAGTGAGGTGAGAAACTTTTCTCCCTCTCTGTCCTTTTAGACTTTAAGTCCTTTCTTTTGTCTCCTCTCTCCCCTCCCCGCCCCCCAAAATTAACTAACAAAAATTTTAAAGGAAGTATGCCAATAAACTAGAAACATTTACAAAGTACTGTGTTTGGGGCCCATGGTAGCTAGAGATGCCATTGGTGGTTTCTTTCCTCCCCTGTCTAAAGAGCTTAACCACAAAGCCTCCACTTCAATTTTAGACATTCTCTGTTCCGCGTCTTACTGCTTTTGGCACAATTCCAGAGGTGGGACTGGGGCTCCAGTTCTCATCAGGTTCTCAGTTTAGGGGGGCAGTAAGTGACAGTTGATGGCCCATTCTTTTTCTCTTTTTTTTTTTTGGCCGCGCTGCAGGGCATGGGGGATCCTAGTTCCCCGACCAGAGATCGAACCTGCGCCCCCTGCAGTGGAAGCGCAGAGTCTTAGGCACTCGACCGCCAGGGAAGTTCCGATGGCCCATTCTTATGGTTATGTATATTATAATTAATCCTTTCTACATCTCCTGGTATAGAAATAAACAGCCTGACCTTTAAGGTGCCCTCTTTCCGTTCCTTTTTGATGGAAGTTTGACAAGTTATTTTACCTAGATACAAAGAGAGAACATAGTAGTTTGTCCTGTAGCATAAACTTCTGGTTAGACATAGAGCAGGGACTAGAACTCGGGTTGTCCTAGTTTGTCCCCCCGCACCACCTTTTTCCATAATAAAAAATACATCTGTTCTTTCTCACATTCCTTGCAGATCCTAATTTGATTGGCTAATCACCTCTCCCATTACACAACAAAAACTCTGGGAAACTAGTGTCTGAATTTGAAGTATTAAGATTCTGATGATGGGTAATTTCAGGTACTCAGGAGAACTGGGGAGGAAGATACTTTGGAGTGGAGGATTGAAGATCATTTCTAGTAACTTCTGTTCTGCCTTTGAACCCCATCCCCACAATATACCGTATACGCTGGTGGTCTTCAGACATTTTAAAAACTGGACTCCATATAAGAATTTTAAAGAACTATGTACCCCCTTGTTCATTTCTAAGTTGATACCTAAATTTTCCATCATAAATTTAAATACTTGTAGAGGATATAATTTCTGACTTACTGCAAATGTTGACGTTTTAAACTAAAACCATTACATCATTCTTAAATTGTATCTAGTGGACTCCAAATACCCTAAATATTTGATGTCTGCCAACATCCATTTAAAAATATATGCACAAGAAATTTTATATGGTTCCCTTTCTTATTGAATTCCTAATTCCATTCACTGCCCCTATAGAACTTTATCCTAATTAGTATATTTGTATGCTTTAAAGTCTTTTACTGATCACTGTCACCTTCTTTGCAACAAAATTGAGTATATATTTAAGCTTATTGCTTGTGACCATAGGCTTTGTTGAAAAATTTCTTATGAATCAAATTGTCATTACGGTTATTACTAGTACAGATTTATTAAGCAACATCACTATATTACACATCTTTATAACTTGTGAAACCTAAAAAGTACAGTTTTATTGAAAATGCATCTCAGTGAGAAATATGGTGTTTCTCCTCAATTAGTTCAGGTATTCACAGACTAATATTACCTAATGGTGGAAGGAGATAAGGTGCCACACCAATTCTCTACCTGTTTTTTATTTTTATAGACATAAGCGTTGAGAGACGTTGTTCACATAGTAATTGGGAAAGGAAGAAATTTGTTAAAATGATATCCCTCAAGTCTTTGAACTGCTTCTAAATTACATGCCAACAAATCACAAAGTGTCCTATTACCAAATACTGTTATCAAGTACTATCAAATAGAGTCCTCCTTTACTTTATTAAAAGCAAAGAATTGGAAACCACTGATCTTGCAAAAGGATTTGTTAGTCATTTGATTGTCAGTTTCAGTCTTATGAAAATAATTATTAATTATCTGTCACCTTTTCACTCAGAGGCACCTAGTTAGTCAGATACTGATTTTCGTACTTCTTTGCCAACACAATTTTTTTGATAAAGTTCTTTCATCATTACATGTTTTCAGTATCTTTCTGTTAAAATATTGACATGCATTCTCTTCCATATGGAAAACACCTGCCATTTGTAGAATTAGCAAAGCCAGTCTTCATTTCACATCAGACTTACTTTCTGTCAGGAAAAAGTCTGACTTTATTCTTCAATTTAAATAAGTACATTAAGGGACTTCCCTGATGGTGCAGTGGTTAAGAATCTGCCTGCCAGTGCAGGAGATACAGGTTCAAGTCCTGGTCCGGGAAGATCCCACATGCCACAGAGCAACTAAGCCCGCACGCCACAACTACTAAGCCTGCGTGCCTAGAGCCTGTGCTCGGCAACAAGAGAAACCACTGCAATGAGAAGCCCGTGCACCGCAATGAAGAGTAGCCCCCACTCGCCGCAGCTAGAGAAAGCCCACGTGCAGCAACGAAGACCCAACGCAGCCAAAAATAAATAAATTAAATAAATTTATTTAAAAATAATAATAAATAAATATGTTAATATTCACTTTCAAGAATATTATAAAAATCACTGGGAAATAAATTATTAACTGTAGCTTATAAAATAGATTACTAAAGTCAGTCATGATTAAAATTATATAGATCTAATATTAATATTATAAAAATTGTAAAAACAAGATGGTACTATTTCTCATTATATAATTTGGAATAATGCCATATAATGTATAGCTGAATACCTTAGTTAATTTATTAAGTGAAAAGTAGGGTAGAAGGCATGTTAGTCCCTTGGCAAATACCGGTTTCTGCTTGTGTTGAACTCTTATGTTTGGCTTTTGGGAACAACTAAATAACAATCGTGTAACAAAAAAAGAAAGAACTCCAGTAATTTTCTTAGACTTCATGATAAAACTTTTTCTTATGTATTTAATAAAAAAGAAAGTTTTTTTGTTAGGAAATAATGGTTTGAGCAGCTAACGATTTCATTTTTTGCTAGCAGGAGGTAGAAAATAGGAAACATAAGATGAAACAAGAAGATTGATTGTAATGGGAGTATTTTGTTATGAAGGGAAAAAACAACCCCTTCCTTCTACTCCCCAGGGTTTTACACCCTAGGCCATGCATCAAGATTCAATGTAGGTGAGGGATATGCCTTTCTTTTGTAATGTAGGACAAGGATTATGGTGAAAGAGGAGGTAGAATGGAGAGTGCATGAATATGCTGGCTAGCTCTCAAAACAGATGAGTTTTAGGGAAGAATTCTTATGGAAGTTGAGGATCTGGAAATGTATTCCCTTAAAACTCTCCTCAGGGCTTCCCTGGTGGTGCAGTGGTTAAGAATCCGCCTGCCAATGCAGGGGACATGGGTTCAAGCCCTGGTCTGGGAAGATCCCACATGCTGCGGAGCAACTAAACCCCTGCGCCACAACTACTGAGCCTGCGCTCTAGAGCCCGTGAGCCACAACAACTGAGCCCATGTGCCACAACTACTGAAGCCTGCGCGCCTAGAGCCCGTGCTCCACAAGAGAAGCCACCGCAATGAGAAGCCCGCGCACCGCACGAAGAGTAGCCCCCGCTCACCGCAACTAGAGAAAGACTGCACAGCAATGAAGACCCAATGCAGCCAAAAATAAATAAATAAAATAAATGAATTTTAAAAAAAACTTTAAAAACTCTCCTCAGATTGATTTCCTTGGCCAGGTACCCCCCCTGGAAAGTCTTCACATACCTTTAGGAAGAATTCCTTGGAAAGTCTTCATGTACCTCACTTTAAAGACTGCTTGATATAGACAGACCCATACTCCACTGGCCCTCACTCTACATTATTCTGGGACATAATTGCAAGTGTCCTAGAAAGAAGGAGGAAGATTTGGTGTTTTTGGAATAGAAGAGGGTTAGGAGAGAAGTCAGAGAAGATGGCCCCAAGTTGGTATAGTCACTCACCATGGTCCTGGATGTGGTCCTCAGCTTTGCAGTTCTAGAAATGTGATTTTTGTCAGTCCACACAAAGGTGTTCATATTTTGTCACACTGAATCAAACTCACAGGAAGTTAATGTATGAAATAGAATGCCAGTGAATTAATTTATACTCATAAACACCAAGTTGACTGGATTCCCTCTCCTGCTGGGAAATCTATGTAGAAAGGTCAGTTGTAATCAGTGTTACATGAGGTGTGCAGATCTTGAGCATGGCTACTGTTATCAAGCTGTGATGGCCTGATGCGCGATGCCTGGCACGTAACAGGAGCTCAGCAATTGTGGAGTAGAATGCACCTGTCTCCTTTATAGATGCTGATGGGGAAGTTAAGGATTCTGGTAGGCCAACCCAACATATTTTTTGATCAGGTAGATTTTTCCTTGTTCCACTTAAATGGCTATATCATGTAGCTATTAAATCCAATAAAATTTCACATCAGGGAATTACGTAATTACAACAATTAAGTTTTATCTATCATCTCTGAGCCTAGAAATGGATACTGTTCATTTATAAGGGGTTAGAGGTTGCTTTCCCGAGACCTGTATAGTAATGGTGGTAGTGGCTGAATGATCTCTACTTCAGAATTCTGTTTGGCGGCCAAGAATGTATTGCATAAAAAGAACAACGTTGGTGAATCTCAGTGCTGGTACTTTGCTAGAGATGGGACATCTTTACTAGGGAAGTATCTTAACCACCTGTGGCCTGTCTGGATTTTGGGGACTGTACTATGATAAGCAACAATACCCCAAATTTCCCCCACTTGGGATAATTCTTGATACTGCTTTTTAAAATAGACAAGCCTTTTCAAATTCTAAAATCATTAGGAATAAGATGGATAAATGAAAAATTGGGGCAAGTCCTACCTGGAAGCAAGAAGACACTTTGTCTCCTCAAAGCTTTTTTCCAGCTCTAGGGTAAGCCATTGAGAGAGGAAACGATGCCAGGCTGAGAAGTTTCATTTAGTATTTTAATAATAATAATAAAAAATGACAATACAAAATCCAAACATTTCTTTTTACAAGTTCAGATACATTTTTTCCCCCAAGTGCAAAATACTCTATGAACTGCATCATTTATTGTTGTGTAGGAGATGCTTACTATATCGGCAGCAGTGGAAGGTAGATATAAATACAATATTTTGAGATTTCTTTTGCATTAAAAAAAAAAAAGCCTCCCACATGGTAATGGTTATTCTCTGAAACTTAAGTTCAACTTCACACAGAAGAATAAAGTTTTTGGTTTGTCCAAACTGTGACGATCTGTGTTGTCTAGATAAGCTGATAACAGAACTGGGGGTTCTATTCCCTTTGTAGAGGGTTCCTAATCCAAGTACTGGCCCAAGGACAGAGTGTGCTACCTTTGAGACAAGTCAAATTTAAAGGTATCCTTGTGTTGTTGGCTTCCACTTTTCTCTTACAGTGCTTAAGAGAGAAGCCAGGCAAGTTAACATTTTCTGCTTGTGGTCAGTTACACTTTGTCTCCCTTCCTCTAGTTTGAGCCTGTTATATTGAGGTTAAGCAGCAAATACAGAAGTCTGAATGCTCTATAATATTTTCTGACATTTTGAGATATGGCCCCCTAATCTCCAGAGTCATCTCAAACATGCATATGGAGAAAACTTCTTGGATATGAAAACTTTCATTAGGGCTAAAGACCAGGACTGTACTATTGAACTTTCAGCAATAAATCTGAGCCTCCACCACCTCAAATTAATCCAATCCTGGCAGAGTCAGAGCAGTCACTGCTCAATGTCAGCCTCTGCGAATTTGTAGGCCTGGGGCAGGGCAGTTCAAGTCCAGGCTGTGGTCAGTTTTCTCCTGACTTTGTTCTCTAAGGTTTAGGGAATGGGCCTGGCCCAATAATACAGAAAGACAGAGGCAGAGAAGTAAAAAGAGATTGCCACGTTGCTGAAGACATAAGTGCCTTTCTGATATGCATCACTTGGCGCTTGCAGCCCTTGCAGGAATGGCTTCCCATTCCCAGACTCAGATCAGGGCAGGTTTTGTACTAAGAAAAATGAGGCCTCGCAGTACTGCGGCCCTACGAATACCTCATCCTGCAGAGAGGCCTCTTAGCTAGTTCATGAAGGGTTCCCATTTATACCATCTTCCCACTTCCCTACAGTGGTAAAAACCTCTTTTTCTGTCTGACCTGTAAAGGCCTAAAGAGTCCCTGAATGTTGACTCCTCAATCCACTAACCCTTAGTTTGATGCCCCTGGGCCAGCTTCCTCTGTAGGTTTAGGAGCAGCTTTGCCTGGATTCTTAACTCCCAACTTGGACGACCTAAATTAAACTTGGTGGACATTAGCAGGTCTTCACCTGCTCTCCAAGATCTGTCTTAACATTAGTTAAGAAGCTTGGTGGTCTCTACTTTCCATACTGTGGAAATAATTTGCAAGCCCTGGAAACCATGGAATAAATGGTTAGAGGAATTGTGTTTATGTGTGTGTATGAGGGTGACAGGGAAGGAATGGAGAGCAAGAAGTCAGACCCTGAAGGCATGAATCGGGAAGCACTCTGACTGTTTGGCTTTCTGAGAGAGATGCAAAATGGTAGGGAGAGAGGAATCAGAAAGTTATCCTAGCTTCTGGTGGAGAATGAGGATGGTCAAAGTTGATTAAAGCAGTTTTCATGGCATCTCCTGGGAAGTGTGGATACTTCTATTAAATGACCACTTCCCATTTTGTATCTCTATAGCAGAGCCTTCTTTGACCCAGAGAGACAAAGGCAGCCAGACACTCTACCCCCAGGGCCATGGTGTTGGCTAATGGATGTCAGGGGATCTAGTTGTGACATTGGTTACCTACTGCCTAAGGCTGTTTCAGTTGGTGAATGCTACTGATTGGGGGGGGTGGTGTCTGGCTCCTTTATTTAGTGTTGAGCCTCCTTGGGGAGCAACAGCCTGAGACAGTCATTAGAAGTGAGCCCTAGGAGTCAACTGTTAGCCTTTGATTGAATAGGGCTACAGCTTTGGGGGAACTAGAAGGAGCAAATGGAAAATAATTTTATAGGCAGCAGTGGATTGAAGGTGGAGTATGTGCAGGATCTGGACTTGGGCATGGACTTGATTCTTCTTCCTTTTGAAAAGCAGCAGTTGAGGAAGCTAGGCTTGAAGTCAGCTCCGAGAGGAAATGGCAAACAGGGGTAGGCAGAATCGCCAACGTCAGGCAAACAACTCCATGCCTGGATAACTGTCCTATTCTTGGCTCCCACAGCCTTGTCTCTGGCCTCAGGGCCCTGAGTCAGCCTATCCCCAGGGGGTTTGTCCTGGTCTTCTTCCATGTGCACATCAGGGGAAAACTGGATGAAAGCAGGGAAACGATGGAGGTTTTCCCTACTTGGGGTGGAGAATCACTAGCCAATTCCATCGGCCTCTACAGTCTTGAGGTCCATGCTGAATTCATGGAGGCATAGGGATGGTGGGATTGGTTTAGCAAACACAGGTCCCTCTCCTTCCTGCTCCATCAAGTCCCCAGAATTACATATCCTACATATCAGGTGCCTCTGCTGGGGGAGTAGAGACAGATCAGATGCTCCAGCACTCAAGGCTCATGAGATTCAAAACCTTTTTTCTTCCACTCCAAACATACACTCTTCTCTCTTAGGCAGCTATAAATAGGGTTGTTCTAATAGAGGAAAAAGAAACAAAAACAAAAAACAAAACCAGAAAACAAAAACCCCTCCCTCTAGTCAACATAGAAAGATTCAAAATGATTGCACTTCTTAGATGTGGACAGGGTGGCAGAAGGCTCGCCAAGTGCACACATTCCTCTTGCTGCCCACGGCCTGGGGCCAGAGGTAGGTGGCTCTGGGCTGGCTGCAGAGCGGGGTCCTCTTTGGTGGGGCCCACAAGCCATCTGGGACTACAAGGGAAAGACAACTCTGGGGGCAAGGCCCAAGCTGGCTTTTGGTCAGCAGCCATGTTTCTTTAAGGACAATCCTTAGCAAGGGGAGTAGGGCTCCCCCAGGGAGCACTCGGGTGGGAGTGAGGGAATGGCTGGGCCAGGGAAGACAAGTAAGAGAAGGGATTAGTGTTTGAGGCTGGCTTCCAATTGTTCTGTAGTCTGGTCCTTTAGAGGACACATTTTCTTTTTTTTTCCGTTTTCTTTTTTTGCCGATGCTTTAAAACCTGGTTTCTGTCCTGCAGAGATAAAGTCTTTCTCTTGGGGAGCAGCAGTGGCCTATTCAACATGGTAATTCCTGCTGCTCTTCCTCATTCAGCTGGTATCCACTAGCCAGGGGTGTGGGCCTTTTGTAAGCCCTCATGAACTGGACCCCAGGCAGATGTGAGCGAAGAAGGGGAGGAGCTGTGTAGACAGGAAAGTTGGCTGTGTGGGCATTCCAGGGCTCAAACCACGTGTCCCAGAGGACGAGTGCTGGCATTAAGCCTGTAAGTCAAAGGCTTCTTTGGCAGAACCCTGGGCTGTTAGAATATTCCTGGGGGGCACAGCCAGGGGACATTTTGGCTCCTGTCTAGCAAGGCACAACCTATAATGGCAGAAGCCCCTCTTCCCCCTCCCCATTCCCCACTAGACCCACTTCCTTCGTGGGCCTCTAGCACCCTTCCAAGCTGATAGGGTCAGGGATGTGAGCTGGTAAAATGGGCAGTGTGGCTGGGGAGGGGAGCGGGATACTATTCCTTCACCCCTCGGGAGAATAGAGCCAGCACTGAATGGCTTTTCCAGGGAGCGTATAGGAAATGAGTAAAGAAAAAGAGCGAGGCAGAAAGAGACAAGGAAAGGAAGCTAGAGGAACGGAAAGGGAGAGTGCTTGGTCTATATGGAGATTTTTTTTTTCTCCAAAAAGAGAGATCGGAGAGAGTCCCTCATCCGAGGGTGGGGGCTGCCGGCTCTGAGGGCTAAAGAGTCTGGGGGCTTCAAAACCTGGGTCTTGGGCCTAGCGGCACTATTTGTAGGGCCTCAGGAAGCTGGAAACTTTGGAGCGGAGCAGCTTGATGAAGGATTTGGGCAGCATCTCCTTGTGCTTCTCTGTGTACTTGAAGTAGTTCTGGGGGTGGGCCAGCACCTCGAAGAAGGCCTTAATGAGCTTCTTGTCCTGCAGAGGATGGCAGGTAACAATGTCAGCATCGGTGTCAGTGGTGGGAGAGAGGACCACCAGCCTCCACTCAGCAGCAGCCCCTCTTGATGTCTAATAGGCATATCCAGAAGTGAACTCTGGATTCCCATCCCACCATCTGTTGCTCCTTTGGAATTCTACAGCTCAGTCAGTGGCAGCTCCATCCTTCCATTGCTCAGTCCCAGTCCTTGGAGCCATCCTTGACCCCTCTCTCTTGCTCACAACCACAGCAAATCCTGTTGATTCTACCTTTAAAATACATCCAGGGTCAGACCACTTCTCACTGTCTCCAGAGCTACCACCCTGTCCAAGCCACCATCATCTCTCACTTGGCAGTGGCCTCCTAACTTGTCTCCATGCTTCTACCTACGCTGTCCTTCTACAGACTGTTCTCCCCCACAGCAGCCAGAATGACTTTTTTGGTTTTAATTAGATCACGTCCTTCTTCTTTTCTAAACACTTCTCTGGTTTCTTTTTTTTTTTAATGTATCTTTATTGGAGTATAATTGCTTTACAATGTTGTGTTAGTTTCTGCTGTACAACAAAATGAATCAGCTATATGTACACATATATCCCCATATCGCCTCCCTCTTGAGTCTGGTTTCTTTTATCACTCAGTAAAGCTGAATCCCTTTCATGGCCCATAGGCTGAATGTGATCTGTGCCCTGCTGTCTCTCCTCTATCGCCCTCTTGACTCTTCCTTACTCTGCTGAGCTACACGGGCCTCAAGGTTCTTGAACATGCCACATGGCTCCCATGTTCCTGGGCTTGGATGCTCCTCTCCTGATCTTCTAATGGGTAGCCTTTTACCTCGTTCAGGTCTCTTCTCCTCAGGCCTTCCCTGATCACCCTGTCTGAAACAGCAACATGATGTGTGGAGAGCCTACTGGGTGCCAAGCACTGTGCATTAGGACTCAGCTCTTCTGGCTTCTAGGCTAGTGTTCTTTCCATTGCATCAGCAGATTTTTAAAACAAGGGCTGGAGCTTCCAGCCTCTCATCTCCACTTTAATCAAAATGGTGCCTCTACTTTATGCATTGGAGTTCCATAGCACATTTGATATAAGGATTCAGATGCTCTAAAAATTTTTGAAAAGCATTGCTGAAATTATATTCTTTGCAGTCTGCAAGTTCTAGATTTTTGTCATTGTGTCTCATTTTGATAATAATACAAAAATTATTTTATTTATCATAAAGATAACATTTTTTTTGCATTGATAATTTATGAAGGATAATACTGTGACTAGGACTATAGTTTCTTTAGTAAGATTTTCTCAAACTGGGATCCACAGACCTAGGTATCCAGACCGTCCTTCAACGTTGGAAACATTCCTTTTCCTTTAAAAGAGGTCTATACCGAATTAACTCTGAGAAACGCTGTACTAGATCTGCTGTTTTTCTGTGGGAACTGAGGAGGGAGTAAGGGAAGGCAGGGACTTATGCAAAAGCATCTTTCTAAGCCACATTTTCCATATATTTCTTGGTGGAAGAGGTCAAGGACATTTCATCTCCTCATCCTTCCTTTCTCTTCACCCAGAGTGTAAGATAGTGTGAGTGACACTGCAGTCAGATGGGCTTGGGCTCAAATCCCAGCTTTACCACTGGGCAAGTTCTCTAACTCTCTGTGCCTCAGTTTTCTCATCGGTAAAGTGGGAATGATGAAAGTACCTACTTCACAGAGCTATGGTGTAAATCAAATGAGAATATTCAAGTAAGCACTTAGCATATTGCCTACACATTGTTACATGCTCATTAAACATTGGCCATCATTATCGCTCATATTCACTCACCTTTAAAATCTCCTGGTGGTTTTCAGATGCATAGAGCCGGCCATCTCGCACAATGTCTTCTACCAGCTGCTCATAATCCTCTGCAAAGTCAGCGAAGGAGAGGGGCTCAGGGGTGGGAACTCTTCCTGCTTCCTTGCTCCCTCCAAGACCCATGAGCCTCCCCTTTCTCACCCACTTCCCTGGCTCTCCTGCCCTTGCTCACCATCATAGGTAACATAGGGAATCTGGAAGCCACGGGCGCTGTTGGCCTCACTTGTCTTGAAGTTGATCCAGAGCTTCCTGGAGCGGGCTGTGAAGGCGATGGGGCGCTCGTAGGTCTGGCAGGTCTCATAGGTGGTAATGGAGGATGGGGAGGCTGGGAAGGCAAGCAGCAGGTCAGGAGAGAGCAGGGCAAGCTCTCCAAGTCCTCCTAGAGTGAGGAATCATGCTGACAGAGGCCCTCCCTCATGTATGTAGCTCCCCTACCCTCCAGCATACACATATTCTCTCTCAATGCCCTGGGCTTGTTCCACAATTCCTCTTCGACATCCAGGCGGTCACACAGTGTAAGAAATTTGACATTTAAGTGAATGGAACAGTAAAAATACTAGAATAGGAAAGTGACACATGTAAGACTATTGGAATTCTACTCCCAAAGCTGGCTTTCTTAACTCCGCTCTCCACCGAACACGGAGCATTCATTGCTGTTTTCCTTTGCTCCGAGGCCTCCCTCATCATTGCCCCAAATCTTCCAGCACCAATTTTTTTTCTCTCTCTCTCCCTCCCAACCAGATTTGGACTGCCCTTCCCTGGCCCAACTCTGCAGCCACCCACAGTTCTTTCTCATGACGAGGACGTCCCCACACTCGTCCTCAGATGGCAGGAAGATCTCGGGTACCACGATAAGAATCTTGCGCTTGGGTGGGGGGTTGATGTTCCAGACGCACTCCACGCCGGCTGGGTAGTTGCCTGGGTAGTTGGGAGACTCGATATAGCCAGTGAACTCACCCAGCTCCCCACCACACTGGCGATCTGTAGCCAAGCCCCGGTGGACAGAACGAGAAAGAGAAGGGAAGTCAGTGGGGAAATAGGTTGGGGAAATTGAAGAGTTCTGAAGTGGAAATCGGATACATAGGCAGCCTCCTTCTTAGTCATCATCTCTTCTCCAAGTTCTGGGTCTCCCTTCCTTCCTGCCCTTTTAGCACCTTCTAATCTCACTTTACCTGTCCCTGCCTCCCCACTACCTGCCTCCCTCCCCTCCAGGGAGAGGGTGCTACAGGGCCCAGCCCGGCAACCAGTCTTGAGGTTGAGTGGGTTGGGGAGAGATGGAGGGTGGGACTTTCCTGCCCATCCACTCCCCAGCCCTGCCCCCTGTTGGTTTACTCCCTGCCCACCTCCGGCTTCCTCCCATGCCCACTGCTCCCAGGCCTCTCCACCCCGTTTTCCACAGCCTGGCCTGACACATACTCTTGCACTGGGCCACACTGGTGGAGCCATCAAAGTCAGTGCTTGTGTTTCCTGGACAGCGGGTGCAGAAGTTCTGACGGAAGTCAGGCTGATAGGAGCCCATGGCACAGCGGATACAGCGATGGATGCTGGTGTTGTAGTAGTGCCCAGGGGAGCACTGGACTGCAGGCAAGGGGGAAGGGTAGGAGTTAAGATGGCAGGCAAGCGGGAGTTCTGGGGCAGGACACATTCATCGCAGAGAATGAATGAAGACACCAGAGTTCCTTCTAGAGTCCCAACCTTCCCTAGTCAGGCCAGAATTTAAGCTCAGGGGAAAACGAACTTGACAGAGTGGTTGGCTACAGCGCCAATCCTGTTCTTTCAGGCACTGAGCACAGTGGCAAACCTGTACAGAAACTCATTTGTAGTATAGAGGGGAAGGTGACACCAGCTTTCCAAAGCAGAGGGGTAAGTTGAACTGTTACTTATTCCCCAGTTCCCACGCTTGGGACTGGTGGAGGGTCACGACGGGTCCTATGAGTAGGATGGGGGGGTTGGTCATGCAGCTGGGCCTTTCCCGGTTTGGGGAAGATGGTAGGGCAACATACCTGGGTCTACTCTGGGGACTTGGAGAGTTTTTTGGAAGTAGCTGGGGTTGGGGTCCTGTACCGGGGGGAGCAGCCCACTCACCTTTAGTGTCACAGTCTTGGAAGGAGGCGGCTCCCTCGTGCTTGGTGGTGAGGCTCCCACCGCACGGGAAGCACAGGGTCCGTCCCGCTTCAGGTTGGTAGGTGCCACGTGGACATGGCTGGCAGGGCTTGAAGCCATCTACAGAGTGTTGGCCAGGTGAGCACTGACCTGCAGTAAACCGAGGGCCCAACTCTGATGGGGATGTTTCTGGTCATCCCCACGGGGTCACCCAGTCTCAGGGGACAGAGGCACACACAAACAGGATGTTGACTAGGAGAGTGGCCTGGAGCCTGGGCCTGCCTTGGGAAATCCCATGCCCATGGGCGTCCCAGTGCCCACCCTACCCCACTCTGTATTGTTTGTTCCCCTGGCACCTGCACATGTGGTGACGTTGGTGGCTCCGAGAGGCCCGTGGGCATCACTCCCAGGGCAAAGGTCGCAGGAGAGCTGCCCTTCTCTCTCCTGGAAGGTGCCCGCCGGGCATGGCACACACTGCTCCGTCTGGCCGTGGTAATACGTTCCCTGCGGGCAGCTGACTGAGGGAGAGTCGGCCGCGCTAGCCACCCACCCCCCACCTATTTCCCACCACCCAGGTCTGGGACTCCCCTTCCCTCTCCCCCAGATTCAAGGAGAATCTCTTTGTCTGGAAACAGAATCCTGCTTGGGAGGATCAGGGGCCAAAGCCATGTGCAGGAGGGTTGGTGGCCCCACATGACATCCCTCTAGATTTCAGCCTGGGACCAAGGAGTGGGGGATGATGGGCAGGAGGGTCTTGGCTGCCTCACAATTTGAGAGATGCAACCGAGGCCTTAAAGTGTCCTGCTCTGAACCAGACCCAAGCTGAGCCTTCCCTACTCCCCCACTCCCCTGTTCCCCAGCAAGCTCCCTTACCACACTTGGCCCCAGAGCGGTGCTGCCCGGGCCTACAGGCCTCCACTGGTTCCGCTCGCTCCCCAGCTACTGGGCCTGGTTTGTGGGCCAGCTCATAATCAAGGCCTGCCAGGCGCAGTAGGAAGCGGTCCTGGTTGATGGACTTTCTAAGCATCTTCAGGGACCCTTTCAGCCGCCGTTCCATCCGCTGTCGGAGGCAGGGCAGCCCACAGCCAGCTGGTGGGGGATGGTGTTATGAGTCAGAGAAGGAAGAGAAAGAGAGAGTGGCTGTGAGCAGGAGGGCAAGGAAGCAAAGCTAGGAGCTAGGAGGGTCGTGGTGAGAGGGACTGGCTCCTGGGCTTGGCCTTAGGCAGGGTCTGCCCTTAATACAGCCTCTGCCCCTTCCTTCGCTGCTGTTTGCCCATCTCTGCCCTACCCTTTCCACCCTCCTCCCAACGGTGTCCCAAGTCCCACCTGTGGTTTCTTCGGCTCTGACTTCTGCCTCCAGTTCCAGGGTGAGCCGAGTGACTTCCTTGCCTGGAGGGGTCCGGGCCCGCCGGCCCTTGCCCTTCCGAGAGGAGTCACACTTGAGGTGGATGAAGGTGACCTGGCAGTCAGAGCAGGGGGCACCACCTGGGGGAGAGGCCTTGTCAACCTCAGCGGCACCCCCTGGAGACAGGGAATGTTCTTACTCCCAGCTCTCACTTTTCCACCCCAACTCAGACAGATCTCACCAGATCTCTGACTATAACGATCTCAATTCTCTTTTAGTCTAAGATACTAATTAGTTGGTGGGGGGGGGTATCCTAGGACTTCCTTGGACTCTATGCCTACAACCGCTTCTTCCCCTGTTCTGTCCAGAATTCAGGGTGCCAATGGGTTTTTGGAGATCCCACTAAGCAGAAGAGCTGAGGGGTGGGAAGGGTTTGGTGGCCAGATAGCCCATTGGAGTGGGGTCCCCAGTCCAGACCTGGCCCCAGGATTCTGCTGGCCTCCTCCGTTTTGCCTTTGTTTCTCAGGTGCAAACGGCATTTGGCATCTTTGATCTTGAAGGAAGCCCGCTGTTTAACCGTCAGCACTGCAGCCTCTAGAGGGATGGCAGAGCTCAGCACAGCCTGGGGGTCCCTTGAGGGTGGGGGCTGCTATAGAGGATGTTGGGAAACTGGGGCCAGGGGCTTGGCTGGAGGAGAGGGATTACGAAAGCCAAGGGCATCAGCTGTTAAGGGTAGAGGGAGCAAGGCAGCAGGGCTGGAGAATTACAGAGGAAAGAAGGGGATCCAGGAAAAAGTAAGGCCAGGAGGATTAACAAGGAAGAGAAATAGGGGTTAATAAGCCAGAGAGTAGCATGGAACAAGGCCTCTGGGCTAGTGCTCACCATGGCAGTGGTTGGAGTTTGTGCTGTTCCCAGTGTGGCCAGCTCGGGCTGGAGCAGCCCTGGGGCTGGGGACGCCACAGCTCACGGTGAAGCCATTCTCAGACTCTGAGAGAAGGGGGCTGTCACAGCTCTGACCTGCCCCCTGACCCCCACTGGCTGGAGGAATCCAAGGGGACGAGAGGAGCTGCCTAAACAGCCAGACTTCCTCCCTGCCAGCCCTCCAGCAACCTCCTCTCTGTACCTGGCAAAAACCGGGCCCGGGAGGGGCAGGTCAGGGCACAGGTGTCCTTCTTCCCAGACCGACTGCAGCTGATCATGGCTTTCGAGGCACCAGGACTACTATGACACTTTACTGGCTCTAGGAAGTGGAGAGAAGCCTGAGGAGGAGAGGGTCTTCCTCTCCCACCCTCTCTGTCAGTCCGTCAGTCAAGTAATTAGGAGGAAGAGAATTAGCTACATGTAGAACTGCAACTGTACACGGAGATGAATGAAGGGATTATTTACCAGGAACTTCACATCTCAAATGGCTACATTCTCCATCTCCTACTACCTCATACCTTCCTCAGTATGGAACTCCACATTTCCCAGGACCCCAACTACCCCCAACCCTGAAACTGCAGTGCCAGCTTCAGCCAGCAGAGGGCGCTGCCCACCTGTGCAATCCTTCCCGTTCCAGTGCAGCCGGCCCTGGCCTGCTGGGCAGGTACACTGGTAGCTGCCAGGAGTGTTGACGCAGCCAGAGCGGCAACCTCCCCGGTTGATACTGCACTCATCCACATCTGGGCGAGGGAGGAGGGAGACACAGACAAACGATAAGGGGGTGGGGGGGTGGGGGGTGGGGAGGAGTAGGAGCCAGAGAGTGGGCAGTGAGTGAGGACCTTTGGTTAGAGTTCCAGGCACTCTAAGATGATTCCTGGCCCGAGAAGAGCTCAAACCTAGGACCTCCTTCCCTTATTTCTGTTCCCAGTCAAAAGAAGGATTGAGAAGGGGCCAAGCTAACAAGCTTTTTAAAGCCTTCCACTCCTACCTACCAGTGGGGCTGTAATTTGGAAGCTAAGGATGGGAGTCAAGAGGCAGTGATGGGGATGGGAGACAGAAGTTTCGGAAACAGGATGCTGTTCCCTGATACTCTAATCTCTCAATTGTCTTAATCTCTCCCACTTCATCATGATGAATGCAGACATGGCACATGCACCTGGGGATTGCCCACAGCCACCAGCCAACTCAGGGACTCGTTCAGTTGAAGGGTGAGGAGGTTAGAGGGGCTGGGTGGCTGAGGGTCCAGATTTGCTGACTTACCCCCACAGTGGGTGACACCATACAGCAGGTAGCCGTGATGGCAGAGGCACTGGAAGCTCCCCGGCGTGTTGACACATATGTGGTCACAGGTTCGATCAAAGGAACACTCGTCTATATCTGGAAGAGCAAGGTTTCAAGCCGCTGAATCTGTCTTGGGGCACATGACCCTGTGACTCCCTGCTCAGGTGAAGGGCCCCAGGGAGGGGCCTTGGCTCTCTCCCTTAAACTGAAAAGAGTTCCTACCTCTGGCCCAGCCCTAAGATCAGCAATTCAGCCATGCCTACCCACCCCCTAAGCCCGCTCCATTTGGAGTCTTTGGAGTCAGGAACTCTTGAGGTCCGGTGCCTATGGATCAGGGCCACCATGTGTAGTTAGGCTGGTCAGGTCCTGCCAAGGATATGAACTGGGGTGAAATCCATCCCTCACTTCTTGCCAAGCCATGTGCCCCAGCGTAGAGCTGGTTTGCCCAGAGGAAGGAGCACATTTGCTAATTCAAAGCACAACACTGCCTATGGAGACTCTCCACAGTGTCCTTTGAGCTTCTCAGGCTCTGGCCCTCTGGCCTCTTTGAAGCTCTCCTACCCCAAGAAACTCTCCAAAGGCTTTGCCCTTGGCCCGAGTCTGCTCACCCTGGCAGTTCCTCTCATTGATGAGAAGCTTATAGCCCTTCTTGCAGCTGCATTCAAAGCTGCCCACTGTGTTGCGGCAAATGTGGTCACAGCCCCCATTGTTCAAGCGGCACTCATCTATGTCTGGGGAGGCAGGGCAAAGGAGAGAGAATCAGAGTAATACTGAAGGCTGGGGACAAACAGGGAGACAAGATCCCTCCCTCCCTCACAGAGACAGGGAGAATCAAGGAGAGCCCTGGGCCTGCCTCTTCCGACTCCTCTTTCTCTCTCCCATCTCTGTTTCTCCCCCGTTCAGGGTATCTGTGGCCATTAGTAACAACCTTGTTTCCTGAGACTGAGTCTTCTTAGAAGGGGAAAGATGAGAACCTGTGTCAGGCCCTCAGGTAATTGCCTAGAAGTAGGTGGGCACCTGACCTACAGGGGGCTAGTCCATGCCCCTCACTCTGCCACTGACAGCCCCTGCCAAGAAAGCTGGTGGACAGGTTTTATCCCCTTACTGTCCCCCACCCCTGCCTGCCATAAGAGCGGGGGTGGGGGGGGCAGAGAGGTGGAGATTCAAAGGGGCAGCGCTTCAGAGAGGAGGAGCTAGAAGAGAGGCCAGGCAGGGAGGACCTCCAGGGGAGCCAGTGAGGCTGGGGAGCTGATGGGGGGAGGGGTGGGGGCCAGGCAGGGGGCTGGGCCGTGAGAGGTCTGGAGAGACTCAGGCCTGAGGCAGCTTTCAGCACTAGGAAGGGAAGGGAAGGAGGGGGCACGTGAGCGGCTTCCTTCCTGAGGTCAAGTTCCCCAAGCGGGTGGCAGACAGGACCCAGGCTACTCACCCCTACTTGGGGGAGGGGGCACAGGGGGCAGTCTTCCACTTCACTCTTAGCATACCTGTCAACAGTCCTTCCTAGCAGCAAACCTCTCAGCTCTGGCTGTCTGACCTGTGGCCCCAGCCCTCCCCCCAACCCCAACCTCCTCCTCGGCCTCTCTACCAGCTGTTGGGCCAAAAGACACAAAGAGCAAGCCCAGGCCTTCCTCCAGTCCCCACTCCTTGTGACCAAGGGACACAGACCTGATGAATCACAATTTTCAGTATGGCTACCCTCCCTTTTTCCTCCCCCACTCCACCTTTCCCCTAAACCTGGCTAATTAAAAGGGGGGAAAATAGAATGGACAGTGTGGGAAATTATACCATGATAATAGCTAACACAGAGTGTTCACCATTTGCCAGGCACTGTTCTAAGACTTTACAGATAGTTTATATGTAACTCATTTAATCCTTACAACATTCCTATGAGGCAAGCACTTTACTTGGTGAAACTGAGGCACAGAGACACTAAGTAACTAGCCCAGGATTGCAGAGTTAATAAGAGGCAGAGCTGGAATCTGAACCCAGGCAGCCAAGCTCCAGCATCAGTGCTCCCAACTGCTACCCTAATCTCCCTCTGACCAGGAGAGCCTTTCCATGGGGAAGGTCTGGGGAATGTGAGTTAAGAAGGTTATGGAACACACCTGTGACCTTGTGCATACATAGGGCTCAAATATCCTTCTAGACCCAGGAACAAACGTGAATGGCATGTTCATTAACCAAGAGGGTTAGGGACCCATAGGGGAAATGGGAATAAGAGTAAGGAAAACAAAGTGGGGCAGGGGCAGGGGCACTAAGGAACTGGCTGGACTTTTTTTGTGCCCCTTGAACTGAGATGGGGAAAGGTGGGCAGGAGACAAGCCTTAGTCACAGCCTCAGTTATTTACAATCAGGATCGTTTCCAGGGGGTTGAGGAGGTCCCACAATAGGTACTGTATCTCTGGTCCCAACCTCAGCCCCTTACCCTTACGCTCCTGTCCTCTGAAAACCCTTACCTTTGCAGGTCTTCCTGTCCGACTGCAGCATGAAGCCCACAGGGCAGCTGCAGTGGACGCCCGTCGCTGCGTCGTGGCACTTACTGTCGCAGCCCCCGTTGTTGACAGCACAGGTCTCTGTTTAGGAGGGAGGTGGGAGATGGTAACCTGGTTATCAGCTCGGAGGAGTCCCAAACGTGAGGGTATAGGAGGGAGCACAGAGGCCCAAGGGAAGGCCTTAGCCTCCCTGTGCTTTAGAAGGAGCATTACGCGGAGGCTCCCAGCCCCCTTCCTCCCATCACTCCCACCCCCATCCCCTCACAAGTACAGCCAAGCAGTCCACTTCCCTGCCCCCTACTTGATTGAAACAAGGTGGACAGCAGTGAGGCAGGTACAAGCCAGAGCTGTCAGGCAGGAATGTGCTGAGGGGGTGGAGGAGGTGGAGAGGGGAGGGCGCAGGGAGGGATGGAAGCTAAGTAAGGGTGGTTCTCGCTGCCAGGGAACAAGAAGGGACAATAGGAGTTTCCTCCTCTTTCCACCGACTATCTCAAGACTATCTCGTTGGCGGGTGGGGGGTCATGGTGGGACAATCCTGGGAAGAGTGAGCCTGGTGATTCCTAAGACAGCTGAGAGATGGCCATCAATCCATTTCCCCTTCCTCCCTGCTCAGCTGTCTTAAGAAAGATCCCAGTTCCAGGACTGACTGCTCATCCTCAGAGGAGACAGCTAGTACTCCATCATTTCCCAGCCCCTTCCCGGCTACCTCCAACTCCTCCCGGGCCCTCCTCTTAGTTCCAAATGGAGATAAGCTGGCTGTTCTGTTGTTGTTTTACTTTCCTAATGGGGAGATACTGTCTAGGCTAGGGGAGGGGGCAAAAGGAGAAGAATCCAGAGGAGAAGGAAGGGCGTAAGAAGATAGGTGAGAGAGTTAGAGAACCTCAGAGCTAAGTCTCTTCTGTTGACCCCTCCTGACTGGTAAGCTTCCCCTTTGCTGAGAGGTCGGAGTTGGGGGAGTATGGATGGGCCACTCTCCCTATTTTCTGAATTCAGAGCAGGAGAAAAATAGAGGTTTAAACTGCAGCTCAGGAGAATCAGATGAGCCCAGGAGAAAAAACATCAGCTCAAACAGTGCAAGGCCCTGACGCAGGGACTGTGAGGGAGGTGTGGTCCGTCCTCTGGGGGGCCTAGAATTCTCCCATTAGAGAGACAGAATCCTGAGGCCTCCACTAGGGAAGAGAGGAGAGAGGGTCTCAGAATCAGGGGAGCTGAATGAGAAAAGCGCTGGAGAGTACTATCATCTTCTTGAATCTCTGACTCCTAAAACTCAGGCCCAACCCTTGTCACTGAGGAGACCAGCAGAGCAAAGACTCCAGAAGAAGCCCAACTCTGCCTGTGGGTCCCTGGTCATGCCCTGGACCCTCAAATGCCCAGGTCTGGGAGCAGCCACAGTGGGATCTCCTATGTGCCACTCCCACCTTAGTCTCTCCTGAGGTTCCCCGAGACCATGGGAAGAACCTAGGAGGGAACCTTGACTTCAGGCTCCAAGCCCAGCCATCCCCCACAAGAGTGCTCTTAGCATAAGAAAAAGCCCTCTAAGCCCTGGAGCAGGGAGAGGGGAACAGAGATCCTGCACCAAGTCTAGTCAATTCTGAGGGATCCAGGATGGAGAGCAGTAGAGCTGGCACACTGACCATTCCAGGCTGGACCAGGAAGCTGGGCATAGCTGCCTGCCCCTGCAGGGCAGAGCTCTCCAGAGGGGCCTCCATGGCTGCCTCAAACCTCTGCTCTTCAGGCTGTGTATTTACATCACAGTTTAATCTGTGTCAGGCACTTAGTAGACGCTATAATGCACTATCTCCATCATCATAGCAATACTAAGAGAGGACTCTTATTCTCCCTCTTTTACAGAAGAGTAAACTGAGGATCAGAGAGGACAGTAGCTTGCTTAAGGTGGCACACTTAGAAGATGGCAGAGCCAGGATTCAAACTCGGGTCTCTCTGAACTCAAATGTCGTGCACTTAACCGTTATGGTGGGAGAGAATGGGGAGTGATGCTGGGACTGTGAGCTAATATGGGTAAGAACCCAAGAAAGATACCCCAAGGAGGGGATGGCATCTAACCCCATCCCACCCCGATCTCAGATGGCACAGTGGGCACGATGGGTAAGTGCAGCTGGCTGGGTCTTTAGCTGTGTAGAAGGCAGAGAGAGGGAGGGGGCAGATGGCTGGGAAGGGGTGAGGTGTTAGAAGGTGGGACAAAGGAGCAGGAGAGGCAGGAGAGTGACAGGATCATGGAAAGAAAACCAACGTGAAGGCTCCCAGGCCAGCTCGTGGGGACTCAGGTTTCCTGTCACTCAATGGGCCCAGTACCCAGGCTGCCAGGGGAGCCCGTGGGCATGCGGTTAGTGGGAGCCCCGGCGGGTTAGCCCTTCCCCTAGCAAGCCAGTGAGAGCAAGCGGAGAGAGCAGACATATTTACCATTAGAAACGGCCTGAGGGGGGATGTGCTGCTCTAGCCGCCTTTCCCCTGTTTGACATTGTAAAAAAGCTGTTTAGATGCTGCGCAGGGAGCTACTGTGGCCCTCTGTGCCCCAACCCCTCCCCACCCTCCTCCTCCTCCCTGCAGGCCCAAACCGCTGGCCCCAAATGATAAGCTCTGAGACTCCTACACTTCATTCCCCAGGGTTGTCCTGCCTGGTATTCTCCAAGAAGCCAGGCTCCCACCGAGTGACCGATGGGAAGCTGAGTCTCAGAGAGGGGCAGTCATGGGCCCGGTACTACACAGCATGCCAACGGCAGAGCTGGGATGCAACCTCAAGTCTTACAAGCTGCCAAATCCCAAATCCCAGAGGGTCCCCACCCTTTCTGCTAACCTGTACCGCCCTCTCAGTCTCCCCACTAAATCTGAATGTCCTGATGGCCCCGAACAACAAAGTTTCCTTCTACCAGGGCTGGGGAGAAAAATGAGATACAGGTCAAGGTAAAAATAAGTTCTACTGGAGAAGAGGGAGAGGAACTTGGAAAGGACATAGCTATGAACCTTAGAACAGCCTCATTTGCTCTCTTCTGCCTCACTTGGCCATGGCCCAGAGGGTGGAATGGGTCTTGATTAGAGAAGAGCTCAAGCTTAATAGGAGTATTTTCAAAAGCAGCCATGCCCAGGACTATCTAAACAGAAAGACATCAGAGAGGGACCCGGCCTCACACCTATGGTCCCCAAGCTCTGTCCTAATACATGCAGCTTTTCTTTGGGGACTGCATGCAATTTCTTCTGGGAGTCTCTAGGATGTGTGAGTGTGTCCAGGGCATCGTAGGAGGTTTGGAAAGCAGAAGAATTAGACTTATGAGGGAAAAAATGAAAGGAGCTGGAACAAACCAGCCTGGAGAAGGCAACACGAAGACCTGAAAATGTTCCAAGATTTTGGCGAGTTAGTTCAGAGGGGAAACACGTAGCAAGAGAGATTTTAATTAAGGAGCTTTAAAACTGTGTGTGCAAGTCTCTGGAGCAGGTAGGTACCTGAGGGAGACCTTTAAGAGCACCGTCTGCTCCCCAGTTCTTGTGTCTGGGGGAAAGGCAGTGCTCTCTGCAGAGACGGGGTGGGTCTCTGGAGTGAGATGGGAGAGAGTCTGGTTCTGAACCGGAATATCTTGTCTCTCATAAACACACCCAGTGACTGTGTTCACACCTTCCCATCCCCAGCATGTTGTATCCCATGAGATGAACGCCCATTCATAAATATCCGTGCCCACAGGACAAGCTTGCCCCTGCCTGGCTCAACACAGCCTTTCCCCCTGCCCAAACTCTCCGCGTTCATTTCCCACTTTTCCAAGGGGACACCTTGTCCCAATGTCTTTCTCAGCACTCTGTGAGCACATAGTAATTGGCCTTCACAAACAACAACAACAACAATAAAAACTAAAGACTTTTAGAGAATTAGGAATTAAGGAATTGAACTCATTCATCTATGGGACCTAAAGATATGTGCGGTAAGGCCTAGGACTTCAGGACAAGGGGTCCAGGGGTTAAGAAGGCCCCAAACCAGGGTGAGAGGGATGGGATGCCGGAATTGGCGAGGAAGTGGGAAGGCTACAGGCAGAGCTCCACTGGAATGTGGAGGAGAGAGGAGGACATGGGGGCCTAGGGTAAGAGGACTGGAAAGGAGATTTACAGGAGGAGAGCAAGGAGAGAGAGGAAAAGATACCTGGAGCCAGGAAGCCCCATTTGTCAGTTCAAGGCTGGTTGTTCCAGGAAAGAGCACTGTGTCCCACCCTCAGTTCCAGAGTGGGGACACTGGGTTGTGACAGCTCCCATCTTACCATACTTGTCAACCAGGGCCTCTGCTCAGGCTTAATCCATTGCATTGCCCCAGCTTTCCTCCCCCTTCTCAACCATGGCCTGGGTCAACAAGCACCTCTGCTAATTATTCCCAACCTGGCAACACTTTATCCTGGATGAAGAGGATGGTGAGGCTCCCGGGGTGGGGCAGCAGAACCACTGGGTGGGGGAGGGGAGGAGGGTCAGGTGAGCCCTTCAGTCTCTCAGAGTTGTCTCTCACTAGACCTGGCATTGTCTGGGTCTTCAACCCACTCACCAGTCATTCTGCTCTCAGCACCCGGGCCCCATGTGCTCCCCCCTCCCCTGGTTCCCAAGGGCCCCTACCCCCACCCCCATCACAGGTGGACTGAGTTCTCCACTGGCCTCACCCACCGATGCACGTCTTCCCGTCGGTATGGAGCACAAACTTGACATGGCAGCCGCACCGGGGACCCTGCTCTGTGTCATCGCACGTGTGCTGGCAGCCACCATTACCATAGTTGCACGTCACTGTGCAGAGAGGGCGGGAGGCCTGTCAGCTTGCTTCTCCCTGGGGACCCCAGTTCTCCATAACACGGAGACTGGTCCTCTAATCTAGCTGCCTCTCCCACGCTCTCTTTTCTTCCCACCTCTTGCTGCCAAGGCCCCACGCCCTTCCTCTTTGTCTCCCCTTCTCCCCCACTGCCAGCCCAGTTATCTCACATTTACAGTCCCGTTGGTTCTTGGTGAGCTCGAAGCCAGGGCGGCATTCGCAGGCAATACCCCCTTTGGGTGTCTCCCGGCAAATGTGAGCACAGCCATGGTTCTTGTTCATGCAATTCATTCCTTCTAAAAGGGAAAAGGAGGGCGGTGAATGTTCTGTACTCCTGGACGCCTAGAGGAAGAGAAACTAGAAGGGATAGCTGGGGCCTAGGGAAGTGGGAGGATTTCACTGAGGCTACAACACAGAGGAGACTGGCTCCCCCTCACAGGCCCCCTGTCCTGCCCATAGAGCTGGGTGCTAGTGAGCAGAGCTCAGAACTATTCTGAATGATATATGAGTATTGACAGCCAGCCCCTCAGCCCTGCATGATCACTCTCTCCTTCACACAACCAAAAACTAGTGTCTAATAGTTGCCCAGCACTGTGCTGGTACTGGGTGGATCTAGGAAGGATCCAGAAAAATATAAGACATGATCTCTTTCCTCAAAGATTTTACAGTCAAACTGGGAAGAAGATAAGTAACATTGATCCTGTGAGTGAGGAGTAATTAGTACAGATAATTACTATATGTCTTATTCAACAAGTATTTATTAAGCTCCTACTACAAGCAGGGCAGTATGTTAGGTTCTGGGGATATGAAGATGAATTAGGCATAGTCTCTGCCCTCAGGGATGTCACAGTCGGCGGGGGTGGGAGGGTAATGGCGGAGTCACAGAAACAGACAACACATACCCCACTGCTCCTGCCTGGCCCTCCCAAGCCAATCCAAGGAATAAGGCATGGGTGAGGTCCTCTCAGATAGCATCGGCTTAGGGCTCAGCCATCTACAATTAGGAGCGACACCCATCTTGGGTCTGGACACAGAGGATGTCCCATGGTAGCCTCAATCCCATACTGACCCCCAGCCCCAAATGAATTCTCCCAGATTTTGCTGTAACCCCAAGTATCTGTCCATGGAACCCTTATTAGGATGTAATTGGGTTGAGGGACAAGAGAAGAAAGAGTAGCAGAGGGTGGGACCTGGGGGGCACTGAGGGGAAGCTCCAGAGCAGGTGGAGAGAGAAGGCTGGGAGTGCAGGGCTGGGCCCTCCCAGGTCATAGGCTGACCTTCCGGCCGCTGGATGCAGGTGTGCTGGTTGTCGCTGAGGAAGAAGCCCTCCCGGCAGTGGCACTCATAACTGCCCATCATGTTGACACAGCTCTGCTGACAGCCACCGTTGCCCTCGGCACACTCGTCCACATCTGTGCAGGAGAGGTGGTTGGTGAGGCCATGGGTGCGGGCCAGGGTCTGGTTATGCGCTGGGACTTCAGCACCCAGGGCTGAAAGCAGTCTTAAGAATCCAGCACACATGCACATCCCCTCCACTGAAATCCAACTCCCAGCCTTACGCTAGGCAATTCTCACCCACTCATCAGCTAATGTTCCAGTGCTTGTGAAGAGGCCACCCTAAGAGGGCAGAGCTGGGGAGTTACGCAGGTGGGGAGGGGACATTCCAACATGGCCTCCCTTTCCTTCACCTGTTGAAATTGGGTCTGAAGGTAGAGGACATTAGGAAAGGAGTCAGAGCAAGAGAAACAGGGATGAAGATAAGGATGGAGATTGATGACGGGGAGGAACTGTGGGCAGCTGGTCGTGATGAGCAGCCAGGAAATCAGGGCTCCATGTGCAGGGAGAGCTTTGGCCACGGTGCTGAGGTTGGAGGGGCAGGGTGGGGAAAGGTAGTGAACTTCAACTCATTGTGGGGCAGGGACCATTTCTGTGGACAGGCCATGACCCCGTCCTTCCTCCCCTTCCCCCATGCCTGGGCTTGCTGCCACATTCCCTAGCCTTTCTCCTATTTTGGTTTAACAAAACAAAGTCTGGTAGCTTGGCAGGGAGGGATGGGGGAAGGGCTGCCAGGCCACACCCTAATTACCAACCCCAAATCACCACCCCCAGGTCCCAAAGCCAAGCTCATTCCGGGGCTCCCACTTCAATGCCTTGACTCCATCTCTATGCTACTTACTACTCTCCCAAGTTCACAGTCCTTCTCAGTTTTCCTTGGCACAGGGAGGCATCAGGGAGATGGACCCAAATGGACCATCTAGCTCCTAAGGGACCTGACTCCTAAGGGCCTCATCTGTCCTTCTCTTCCCATCGTCTCTGCTGAGCCCTGAAACCCTGTCCTTCACCCTTCTGGCCAAGGGCAGAGAGGCCCAGATCCAGCAGGCTCCTGCCTGAGACATGCATCTGTAGGGAAAGCCAAGGAGGTACACTTTTTTTTGCCTTGTTCCTGTCCCATCTCCTACACCCCTGACTTCTCCCTATCCCTGTCTTCCTGCTCTTACCCCGTCCTACATTCCATCCTTCTATTTGCTCCCTTCTATTCCAGCCTTGTGATTTTGCTACTCTAGCCAAGTTCTTTCCTCTAGTTCTCAGTGGGGAAACTGAAGCCAAGGGCATGGATGACTTAGGGTTCCCCTAAAAGCCAAATGTTGAGAGTTTGAACCCTAACCCTGAGGTTAGGGAAGCATCCTCCTCCTCCTCCTCATCATCGACATTCCTCCTGTTTATCGAGCACTTACCATGTGCTAAGGATTGTACGGGGCTCTTTACACATGTTCTCTCATGGTGAATCACACAGCAGCCCTTTGAGTGGGATACCACCATCCCTATTGCCCAAGGCTCCATAGCTAGTAAGCAGCAGAGCCAGGATCTGTCTGGAGCCAAATCATCTTCCTATCATGCTCCACCTCCTGTGACTAAGCCCACTACTGTCATATCCTGGCCCTTCCCCTGAGAACACTTTCTAGCAGCATCTCCTTCGTGTTTTTCATCCAGCAGAAGGATTATTTCATCCTCAGCATCTAGTTTCCAGGGGGAGGCTGACTTTGTTTTCTATTTTGTGGGAATGCAGCTTTTTGTTCACTTTCCTCTTCTTGCCTGGGAATAGAAAAGGCTAAAGACACCTCCTCCTCCACAAGACATGCCCTGCCCCACCCTCGCTCACCCAGACAGTTGTGTCCGTCATGTGCCAGGTGGAATCCATCATAGCAGGTGCATCGGTAATTGCCAGGGATGTTGACACAATCGTGCACACAACCTGCATTATCCTCCCGTTCACACTCATCCACATCTGTGGGCAAATAGGAGTTGAGGCAGCTGGACCCCACTGCGTGCCCCCGACTGTCCACCCCTGGGCTCAGCCTTATGGTGGTTTTTAAAAAAATATATAACCTCTGTGTATGTGTATGCTTGTGTATGTGTCTCTGTTTCCCATAGTTACTTTCATAGCCTACAAACTATTTTGCATTTTGCTATGTTCATCTAAACTTAAGTCATAAACATTTTTACGTTTCCATCCAGTCTTTCCAATTATCACTGTACACGGCTGCAAAATATTCCATTATGTTGCTACATCATAACTTATTAATCCCTTTTCTCTATTGTTAGTTTCCTTCTATTTATTTTTCTATCATAAATGATGCATCAAAAAACATATTCTCCCATATATTGTTTCTTTGAATTTCCTTTGAACAAGTTCCTAAACATGAAATTCCTGGGTCAAAGAGTATAAATAACTTCAAGATTCCTGCTAGGTATGACAAAATCACTTTTCAATTCATAATGTCACCAGGAATTAACGAGTGTACCTTGTGCATTGAAGTCTTAACCAGCACCAAAGGTCATAAATTTAAAGTAACATCTCAAGACTGCTTTAATTTGCATTGCTTTAATTATGAGGAGATGTGTTTGTTTATAGTATGAATTTCCCCTAGGGTAAACTGCCTGTTCTCATTCTTTTTGGGCATGGCATAAGGGTCTAAAGATGGAGGTTCCAGTGTCAGGGAACCTCAGGCCTTAGTCCCATGATTCTGATCCCCCCACCCAGTCAGGCTGTATGGCTGTGAACTGTTCCCACCAGGGCCTTAGCCAGCATATATGGTGGTGCCTTTGTGCAAATTAGAAAATGACACCCTCTCTGGGAAGAAACAGCTTTCCTCCAGCCCTCTCCCCACGCCAGCAGGGACTCCAGGCCTTAGTGTAATGTACAGCGTAGCCAACTGAGAGCAGCTCAGTGGGGGTATCCCCTCTCCGGCAGGTCCCCCTTCCCCAGGTGCCCTCCCAGCCTCACCTTTGCAGTGTTTACCATCCCCTGTGTAGCCAGACTTGCAGATGCACTTGTACGACCGTGGGGTGTTCTGGCAGATCGCATCGATGTGGCAGTTGTCAGTCCCCTCCACACACTCGTCCACATCTGCCAGGGGCAGAAGGAACACATGAGACCCTCTCTTGGTACCTCCCAAGGGGTGTCTTGAAGGTGGTCCCTCAGGGCAAAATCCCCTCTCCTCTAAAATAGACAGCAACTCCTCCAGAAGCAGGTGGCCTCCCATACCCCTCCGATTTCAGAATCTTTCTGAATTCCTGAAATTCCTGTAATTTCAGGAATTCAGAAAGAACGCCCACTCCCCTCAAAAATACTTAATCCACAATGACAGCTAAAATTCCATCATTTGAAACACTCCTCTTTGATTTAAAAACAAACAAACAAAAAAACCTTTGGACTGGGTAGGTAGCACACTTGATTAGAAACATTCAACCTAGGGTGAATTAGTTTACCTTTCTTAGGAGCAGACTTAGAGGGAGAGGGAAGAGAAAGGTACAGGGACAGTGGCCTCTGGGAAAGTGGCAGGGTCCAGCGACTATTGGTAATTCAAGGAGGAAGAAAGGGAGACAGGGCATCTGCGGAATCTTCATCTGCCTCACAATTCCGCTTGAGACCAGGCCTGCTCCCACTTGCCCACCATGGCGCCAAGAATCTTTGAAGGAAAGAAGTTCCATCCTGGAAGATTTGCCTAGGCCCATCCCTCAACAGCAGAGGGACTAGGAGCTGGCAGGGACTGGCACCAGCAACCTGAAGCCTGATAAGTGCAGCCCTTGCGGCTCTCCAGCTGACTCATCCAGGCCCATCCATCCCACCACCCTGAGCTCTTTCATCTAACCCCAGGTGTACCTCGCTCTGACACAAGGTGCTACTCACAGAGCTCTGCTGAAGAAGAGGCCACCCAAGATCTAGCAGAAAAGACAATGTTCAGAAAGGACATAGGAAAGAGAATAATTTATCATCTTTGGGCAAAAGACTCCAACTTCTGGGGCAATGTTATGGTGCCCATAAAGCTGAACTGAAGTAGGCGAAAATGTTTCAGTCAAAAATGCTTTATAATTTAAGGCTGTGGAGGTTCAGAGATGACTCTGACCAGTCAAAAGGAGAGACAAAAAAGTAACACGAAGCAGGATGTGTCGAGTGCCACGAGGGCATTAGAGATGAGGAAAGAGGGTCCTCAACCTTGGCTGCACATCAGAGCCAACTCCCCTAGGAGATGCCCAAGTGCTACCTCCAGAAATTCTGGTCAACTGGTCTGGGCTGAGATCTGGTCATCAGTATTTTTCTAAAGTTACCCAGGTGAGTCTAATATGCAGCCAGTCTTGAGAATCTCCATTAAAGGGAAGATCAGAGGAGGAAGAGACAACTTCTAGCTGTGAACTAGGAAACCCAGGGTAGTGTAGCAATCTGCAAGTAAAGAAATGGGATTTGAAATCAAGATCATAACTTCCAAGTGTGATCTGTGGGTCATAGAATTGCTTGGCTTTTGTTAAAATGCAGATTCTTAGGCCTGATTGCTGACCTATTGAATCCAAATCCTTAAGGTGCTTGATATATTTTTTATTGAATGAATGAATGAATGGATCAGTAATTGCTCCAATTTATGGACACCCATGAGTCCTAGCTTGAAACAGTTAACTGTTCTTTTCTTTTTGATGTCAAGAACTTCCAGGGTAGGACTGAGGCTTCCTGGGGCTAAGAAGGGAACTGAAATTTGGAAGAGTGCCCCCAAACACCTGCCTCAAATCTTCTGGGCTTCTATTCGGCTCTGCACTCTACCCTCCAACTCTCTGACCCCTCTGCAGCAGTCCACCACGCCCAGTGATCTAATTGCTGTAATTCACACTTATTCTCCCCCTCCCTCAGGCTCTGCAGTCATGGCATCTGCCTGCTAGCTCACCCTAGGAAGTCATCCCAAAGTGAATGGATGGAGAAGAGGGGGCATAGAATTCTAGTTCATGAGACAGGGCAAGAGGGACCTGTGTAGATAGTAAGAGGCTGCATGGAGAATCAGTTTGTCCAACTGATGAAGAGAAAATGGTACTAAGAAACGTCCTATTGTAGAAAGACGATAATCAGCCAGTCCCAGGTTCAAATCCAGCCCTACCACTCTCTAGGGCGTGTTTTCTGATTCTCTTATTTGTTCCTCTTTAAAATGGGGATGATAATACCTTCTCATGAGAGGCTGTGAACAGCTGATGAGATAATTTGTGTAAAGTACCTAATAAAGTATCGGAAGCTTGAGATGATAATGATTAAATCACTGATTCAGACAACAGGTGCTCTATGACTGTGCTAAGATGGTAGCCACTAGGCACATGTGGCTATTTAAATTTAAATTACTTTAAAGTTCAGTTCTTTAGTTGTCCTGGCCACAGGCCAAGTACTCAATAGCCATATGTGGCTAATGGCTACCACAGTGCACAGCGCAGGCGTGGAACATTTCCAACATCACGGGAGGTTCTATTGGACGGCATTGCTCTAGGAGTTCTGAATAAGGGATACCCTGGGCCTGAGTGGACCAAAAAAACTCCCTGAGGAGTGGGACTCAAGTTTGAGTTTTGGAAGTTGGGTAACCATTAGACAGTTAGAAGGGGAAAGGACATTTCAACTGTGGTTAAATGCATGAAGAAAGACTAGGCACTCTGAGGTCCAAGTCCTTATTCTCTGTCCCCACATTTGCACATGCCCCCCATGTTGGGGAAAATATCTTTTAACAACTAATCCTAATCTTTGAATGGAATCCAAAGTTTTAGATGTTTTTATTGGGTCCCCCGGAGGAAAGGGGACTGGATGATCACCCCCTTCCCTGTGGTAACCCTTGTGAGTCTTAGAGGCAGGTACAGAGCACTGGGCAATGCCAGTGACTAATAATCATCCTGTTCATCCTGCTTTGAGCCCTCTTCCCCTTCTGTGTCACTCCATCCCTTCCCCAGCGGCCAGAAGGACAACTTGGAAACTCATCTGGAAGCTCCTCCTCTAGGGCCATCTCAGAGGTACATGCTTGTCTCTGAATCAGCTGGGGCTTTACAACAGTCTACATCAGGCTGGCTGGGCTCCCAGTTCTTCCGTTTGCCTCCGATTCAATGCTCACCGGTACTAGAGAGGATCCTGATGCTGACTGCAGCAAACCCAGGCTTCCTGGCAGAACCTTTAGACCCTTCAGGCAGTTGGGCTTTTCCTGCCATCTTACCCCTCCCCCTCATCCCCTACTCATAATACTTATCCCTCTCCAACACCTAAACCATTCTACCCCTTCTCACGCATTCACACATCTCATTCTTCACATTTGAAATGCAGTCCTTTCTTTTTTCTTGTAGCCACACTGTTCCCAGCTTCCCAAACCTGGCTCAAAAATTGTCTTCCCAAAAGCTCTTCCTGGTAAGTACTATCCCTGGTGAGTTCCAGGTCCTAGGGGACTCAGGTTGCCTCAGCTCACTTGCAGCTATTACTGAGTTGCTCTGCTAATGCTTTAAAGCCATCTTGTGTGGCATGTTCAGCTTTCCTCACTTGGCTGGTCACTCACTGAGGATGGAATTATTACTTGGATGGAATCTTTTGAAGCAGAACAAGCCTAAAACAGAGCTCTGAAGTAGGGCCCCAAATTATATCCAGTGTCTCCTTTTGCCAGTTCGTTCTTTCAGAGCTCCCCCCACATATGCCCACCCCCAATTTGTCCATGCAGGGATCCCTTCAACACCCATGGGCACAGTCTCATCTTAGTTCATTCTCTCAGGGTGCAGGTGTTTACTAGCTGGCCTGACAAACCAGGTGATACTGTTGGGCAGGGATTGGTTTAGACCAGTGGCTGCACCCTGGGATTCCCAGGGGACCTTTTACAATATGTGACTGTCTGGGGACTTCCCTGGTGGCACAGTGGTTAAGAATCCGCCTGCCAATGCAGGGGACACGGGTTCGAGTCCTGGTCCAGGAAGATCCCACATGCCTTGGAGCAACTAAGCCCATGAGCCACAACTACTGAGCCTGTGCTCTAGAGCCCGCGAGACACAACTACTGAAGCCCGCGTGCCTAGAGCCCGTGCTCCGCGACAAGAGAAGCCACCACAATGAGAAGCCCGCGCACTGCAACGAAGAGTAGCCCCCACTCACCACAACTAGAGAAAGCCCGCGCGCAGACCCAACACAGCCATAAATAAATAAATAAATAAATAAATAAAATGGACTGTCTGGGCACTCTCTTAGACCAGCTGCATCAGGATCTCCAGGGTGAGTCTGGACCGCTCTCTGTCTTCCTTTCCCAACTCAGATAATGTGACAGACTATTTGCCCAAGCTGGGAAGAGACGAGGGGCAACAACATGACAGAATGTTTGAGAAAAGGGGTTCTGGAGTGATACTGTGTCTGTTCAAATGCCAGCTGCACGCATGTCCTTGTGGTCCTGGGCCAGCCTCTGAACTTGCCGGCTCCTTCCTCTGTAGATGGGAATAATGATCACAGCACCTCCTCATGGGGCCACCATGAGTATCAAATGAGTTAATACTTATCAAGTACTTAGCACTGCAGTGCAGGCATACAGTAAATGCTCAATAAATGTTCGTTATTTTATTCCTTCTCTCCATCCTTCTCCCCAGTATCCTTTCTGAACCCCTCTCCCCTTCCCCCTTCCCCTTCCCAAAGCCCCATTTGAGGCCTGGTGTGGGGAGATGTGGCACTAGGGGAGCACGTGATGGTACAGGGAATTTGGGGGAGACATATCCTTAAAGGTATCTGTGTCATTGCCTACTCTGCCCATGCTGGGAACTGCCCAAGCAGCAGGTGAAGTGGGTGAGAGGACAGTTGGGAACCAAAAAGCTGCCCTCCACAATCCTCTGTAAAGGCTGTCCTTTTGTGCCCTTTCCCCCACCCCAGGCACTGGCCTGGATCACAAGCTGAATCAGGGGAGAGTGGTGGCTGCAAAGACACCACAGATGAGCCAAGACCTCCCTGCCTCACCTTCTCCTGGCATGAATGCACAGGTCTGTAACAGCGGCAGCTTTTCCCAGCACCATCTGACGTTTCTTCTGGATTTGCTTCAGCACCTAACAGAGCACTGCATAAATTCTGCTAAACAGGGAGGAGGGGTGGGATGAGGCGGGGGATATGAGGGTTAGAGGACAGACTAGAAAAGGTGGATTATTACAACACAGGCTTAAGCATTAAGATTCCCTTCTGAGGATGGGGAAGTGTACCCTAAAAGGGAAGCAGGAGGACCCCCAAGGAAACACTTTATCTGCTTCAAAATTTTGCCCAGGTCCAGCTCTGGAATAACCAGGGAAAATGAGCAGGAATGCAGGCTGCAGAGAAGCAGATGCCCGTAGGTAGAGTCTACCCCACCTTTATGTTACTACAGTTGTCACCTTACTACTCAGAGGGGCTGGGGGTAGTTGTGGACAAATTTGCTGGGCCCAATGCAAAGGTCCAAAGGAGCTTGCTTGGTGTCCTCAATGTGCCCACATGGCTGTGGCATCCTTCTTGCCCAGCCAGGATAGCCCAGGATGTTTGCTGTGTCTACCTCATTCCTCTATTTTCCTCTCTTGAAATGCCTTCGAACCTCACCCATCATTGAGGACCCAGTGTAGGTGCCACTGCTGGGAAGCTACCTTTGACTGGTGCAGCTTTCTCTAATTTACTCTTTCTCTTTAACTCCGAAGGCTTTTACTGTCAGGTTCTCTCATCCTCTGACCAATTGCTATCTTGTGATGCCTCTCACATGCTACCTTACACCATTACTTAACTTTTGGTTCCTGTATATTATCTTCCTATGGAAGCTCTGAGCTCCCTGAGGCCATGGCTTCTGAATCTTTGAAACCTGTACAGCAGCTAGAATAGAGTTGAGCATATTCATTTAACCATTCAACAAATAGTTATTGAGCATTTGCAACATGCCAAGCACTGTGCTAGGTGCTGGGCATTCAGCAGTGAACAAGACAGACTTATATATATATATATATATATATATTTTTTTTTTTTTTTTTTTTTTTTTAATTGGGGTATAGTTGTTTTACAATGTTGGGTTAGTTCTACTGTACAGAGAAGTGGAATTCCTTGTGCTATACAGCAGATTTTTATTAGTTATCTATTTTATACTTATTAGTGTATATATGTCAATCCCAATCTCCCAGTTCATCCCACACACGCCCCCCCACCCCCGCGCTTCCCCCCTTGGTGTCCATACATTTGTTCTCTATCTGTGTCTCTATTTCTGCCTTGCAAACCAGTTCATCAAGACAGACTAATGTATTAAAAGCATTTAGTAAATATCTGCTAAACAGATGCATGGATGGATGCATGGATAGAGGGATGGGTTGGCGGGTGAGTGGATGAGGTCCATACTGTGGCATCCTTCCTGTTCTGTGTTACTGCAGAGAAAAAGCTCACTTCTTTTCTCTCCTGTAACCCCACAACTGTGCTGGGTAGAAGACAGTCCCAAGAAATTTAGTTTTAAGTTAAGGGTAGAGAGACTGGTAACTCAGAAATGGTAAGATACCCACTTAAAGGCATCTATTTGGTCGTGCTGAAGCCAGAAGAGATGGGACCAACAAATCTAGTATAAGAGGGAATCCTATAGAATACACAGGTCCTCAGGGTCTTCAGATGCTATCTGGGGTTACTCAGGCATCTCTTCAGAGTATCCTTGTCAGACAGACGTTCCCCAGCCTCAGTGCTAACACCTTCAGGACAGGGCACCAGGGGCCAACGTTCCATTGCTGCTCCTGGTCAGTCCCCCTCTCCTTTCTTCCATGTTGCCTCCCACATCCAAGTAACATCCAGAGTAGAACCAGCTCAGGTTTTGGCCATGACACCCTAACCTGCAGCATGTGCACGTATGTGTACCTGCATATGTGCATATCTGCTCATATGCAGGTACCCGTATGTGCACATGCTGGAGACTGGCATCCCAGCTCTGGCTTCTCAGGCTGTCTTCTCAATTTGGAACTGGGCTGTGACCTCAGCTGGAGCCTGGACCCATCCTCAGCCTGGACAAAGCCTAGGCAGGGGTGAACAGGCCTGGAGAGAGTCCAGGAAACCACACAGACGACCCCAAGGAGAGGAGACAGAGTACTTTGTTCTTTTTAAAAAAGTACACTTCCCTCTCCTACAAGCTTAGCCTGCTCAACTGAAGAGCCAGGAAAAGCAGTTGGTGCTTGGTGACTGGAGAGGTGCAGGGCTGAACTTGATAGTGTCCTATCTTATTCCTAATCCAGCTCCTTGCTTATGTGAATGTGCCCCTAAATGGACAAGAATTTTCTCCCTTTCAGTGTGGACTAAACCAACAGCCCTGAGTCAGAGGTGTTTAGAGGATGGGTAGGGTAGAGGGTAGTGGGAGTGGGGAGGAAAGAACAGAATACTGGAGAGGAAGTCAGGCCGTGGGCTGAGGCACATTCCCTTTTCATGATGATCAGTCTTCTCTCTCCAAATTGATGGGAAAAAATAACAAGATAAACAGTGATGATGTCAGATGATGTATAATTCCATGAAGCATGCAAAGTTCTTTCATGTAGGCCATTTCATGTGGTTCTCAAACAGTCCTGTCTCTCACTGAATCGATGAGGAACACGCCAGAGACAGTATCTTGGGAAAGAGAAAACAGCTAGTGTACAGCCAGGACTCAGGTTTTCTGACTCCCAGTCTGGCGCTCTCTCAGTATACCATGTCTTTTATAAACGTTATGAGGGAGGAATCGTGCCTTAGCTGTCATCGCCCCCCCCCCCCAACCCCAACTCAGCACTTAGTTCAGCACGAAGCAAGCATCCACTATGGAACCACGGAATGGCCTGAAACTGACATTCGGATGTTCCTGGGAGGAAGTCAGCAGTGGGCACACAGATGCTCCCAGGCTTTGGGCACGGGGGCAGCAGGGAGGAGGGCAGGGCTGTGTGTGGGCAGCGAAGGAGGGTGGTTGCACCATGGTGGGAGCAGACAGAGTTGCCGTGAGGAAGGGGTGGGCAGTGCAGCAGCGGGCAGGTGTCTCCTGCCCTTGGATTCACTAGGCTGGGCGAAGCAGCTGGTTAGAAACAAAAACAAACACCAGGGATACAGGTTCCTGCTGTTAACAGCTTCAAACCGCCAGAGGAAAACTCCAAATAAATATAATTAGAAACTTGTAAAAACGTCCTCTCTGTAAACCTGCTCCCCAGGGTCTACCCTTTAAGCGCCCCCCTTCTCCCAGCTCCCCCCAAGCCCACATATCCTGACACTCCACCCTCTCGGAGGGATTCCTTAGATCTGTTTCCTTATTCTGGATCCTCTCTCCAGCCCAGCAGCCCCTGCCCAGGTCTGTCCTCAGCTGTTACCATCAGTGACCAGAGGCACATAGCCCCTGGCCTGGGGCTCTGACATCCACACCCCACAGATCTATCTCTAGGGCTATGGTTCTAGCCACAGGGAAACCATACGTAAGAGTGAGGGCCACAGCACCCTATTTAAGGGGCATCATTCTGCCTGTAAGGCCAAATTGCAAAATCCAATGGCAACTACAAGATGGTGCCTTGGTCTGAAAAGGGGAGATGTCTAGGTTGGAGCACAGTAGAGAGGGTTACTCTTGGAAACTGAGACTATATGGTGTGGGGCAAGAACTGGGGCCCTGGGGCCTTGCCCAGAGAGTACTCAGTTCCCAGGACACAAACATTTCAGCTCTACTTCCCAATGCTGTTGGATACATGTACATTCGCACACACAGAAACACACACGTGTCCTGCAGGGGCTGTTTCCAGGGGGAAATACTCCACTTAAGGACACGGTAAGAGCTATCGGGTATGTGAGGCTCCAGGAAAGTTGGGGGTGGGGGGAGAAAGGAAGAGTAGCCACATGACGTAGACTCGGGCAGGAAAGAGTGAAGCAGCGCCCAGGGAGAAAAAGGCACGAGATTCAGGCAAGAAGCCTGGGGAGCCCCAGCTGCAGGATTGGGGCTTGCTATAGTGTCTTCCACCTTCAGCAGGAAGGATTTTGAAGAGATGCATAATCTCAGAGCTGAAAGGGACCCTACGGATACTCTCGTCCATTTCGTAAGTGAGGAAGAGAATTTCAGTTATTTCCTCAGAGGCCCCAACCCTCGGGCTCTGCATTTACCTAAATCCACTGGTACCTACCATACTTCCCACCCTGTGCCATTTGGGGCTGGCAGTATGTGGGCATGAAAAGAAGAGAGTGGCCAGTCTGGTGACAGAGGGGCCAAAGGGGACGAGGAGGGGAGGGTCCATGTTCCCTCTTACTCCAGGCAGCTACCTCCTCTACCCCTCAAACATCCCTGGGTTGGCAGTTGTATCACTTTTCCCCACAAGGGCCGGCAGTCCCTCTGTTTCCAGACTCCTGTCTAATAACTGAGCCTGAAGAAGCTGTCCCCAGGTCTGGGCCTCTTGTGGGTACTGCCAGCCTCAGAGTAACTCTGCAGTTTCCAGCCCTGACAGGGACTCTTTCTTATAAGTGGTCATGTGCTAGGGGTATGGGACGTCAAAGGAGGCCCACACCCTGACACGCAGGGACCAGAGCCGGGGGCAGGGACTGGGGTTAGTTCAGGCAGCAAGCTCTTTACCTCCATCTTCTCAAGATGGTCTGAAGCCATCCACTCCCTTCCCCCATGCTCAGTTCAAGACACGGGATCAAGCCATTCCACTTCTTTACTTCTCCAATGAAAACAAAATGCACATTGCCTGCTTCCTTCTTCCTCTCACCAGAGCACGGACACACACTCACACACCCTGAGTCATGCACACACACGCTCACACGCCCCAGTGAGTGCACACCGCGCATTCCCAAACTCACACCCAGGGCCGGCTCCTTTTACGACAGGTCCCGGCTGCTTACATCTCAAACCGGTTCTCAGGCGCTCAGATTCCTGAAGGTTTCAGGAAACAGTCTCATTTAGGGGTGCTGATAACTTTCTTCTTTCTCTGCCCGTAGTAATTCTGGCCTCGGTGTCTTCTAGTCCCCTCTCTCTCATTCCACGCCGCAGAGACTCGGGAGATGAAGGGTGAGAAGGGGAAAAGTTCTCCCCTGGCTCCAGGCTTTCCCCACCCCCTTAGAGGACATGTCACTGAGAGAAGAGAGGTCAAAGGGATTCCTGAGGAATTGCTAAGCAGTCCACCCCCACCTCTCCACCCTTCTGGAAAAATGAGGGGTGGGGGTCAGGCTTAAAGGGAAGATCAGGCTCCAAGAGCGGAGGCTGCCTCTCCTTCTCTCTCCCCAGTGTGGCCTGGATGGGGCGCGGGCAATAGCCGGCTGCCCACGGGGCCACCCTCACCCGCTGACACCGCTATGGTTTATTTCATATTTTGGAGGGAGGGGCTAGGAGGAACAGTCCCCTCACTGTAAGAGCCGGCCACAGGAGCCCAGGGAAGCGGGGAGGAGAGGAAACGGCCACATTAAAGAGGAAGAGAGGGGTGGGGGAAAGAGAGAGAGACACACACATATACACCCAGACAGAGACCCGGAGAGACGCATCGAGACAGAGAGACACTGTCTGCTGCCAGATGAACGCTCTCAGTCCCAGGGATGGTGTTACTTGGAAACTCTAAATATACGACTGTATCAAAATTCTAGCCCTAATGAGGAGAGGAAACAACCAGGTAAACTAAATGGCCAGGCTGGCTCTCCCAGCCGGCCCTGGGGACAAGTTTTCCCCAGGAGGCCAGGAGACCTTTTCATTCAGCTGTAACCTGAGCCCCATGCAAGGATTAGGTCTTTTTAACCACTGCTGCACACCACCACCCCCCCCTCAAAAAAAACAAAGCAAATTAATGCTTTTAAGTTAACAATTATCCTGGTTATCCAGTCTGTCTACTTTAAAATACACAGACAGGCACTTGAAAAACACTCAGAATCATGTACCCTCATGCTCACTCATTCCCAGTCACACACACAGTTCTCAAAGACACTAAAACATCCGTATACATGCTTAACAACTAAGTCACAACAGAGACATACACCAGCTATGTCACCTGTGTGTGATCGTGGTAAACCTCATACACACACACACACACACACACACACCTGCATACTCATGGCTCCCTTCTGTGTCCCTCCCCTCCTCTCCATTCCACACCACTTTGGTTCTCCCCTGGTGAATCTCTGGAGAAAAGGGACAGAGGCTCAGATATCCCCAGTGCGACGATAGTAACTCTTGGCAAGATACTTACCAAAGTTATTGGTATTTTAAAGACTTGCTAGAGCTTCATTAAAAGCATGTGGCATTCAAAGCACACCTTCTGGCACTGGTGATACCTTGGAGATATGTCTGAGAGCAAGGAATGTCCACAGCACCGTCTACGGGTAAGGCTGCCCTGCCCGGTCAATACTTGTCCTTCCTGCAACATTGGCCTGCAGATTTGGGACCAGAGATGTCCCCCTACCCCAGCAAACCTGTTGTGAGGCAACTCTAGAAGACCAGGTTGATAAATTTCCTGAATAGTAGGGTTAAAGGTAGCTGAAACAACAGGCTTGGAATCTACGCCCAGCTAGACTCAGGGATTAAAAAGGAAGGAAGATGCAAAGCTAACTGCAGCCCAGGCAGAGCAAGTGTGGCTCGAATGTGAGATAAGCAGTGGGCAAAACTATAGTCTGTAAGTTCCTTGAGGGCAGGGCCTCCACTCTGGCTGCATTTCCCACAGCAGCAGCAGGATGAAATGCAAGAGGGAGCCCTGAAGTACCTCTGAGAGATTCTGAGTCCCTCTGTCCCTGAAGGATAGGTTGATCTCTCAGGCTTGAAAGCCTTGGTTTGATGGCACCTGTCCCTTCTCGGAGTCTCCATCTGCCCCACAAACCCCCCCCTGAATATACTGCTTGCTCCTCCTTTTGGCCCCAGCCTCACTAGGCCACTACAGACACTGGCTTCAACTTGAAAGAGGCCCTTATCTCGTCTCTAGATTACTGCATGAAATCTGTTCCTTCCTTCAGACTAAACTCCCTAGCTAATTCCCTGTTATGAGTTAGTCAGCATGCACTACAAAAGCCACCTTTGTTTATGAAAACACAAGCAAATCCACAGTGGGAGAGGGGCTACTCCCAGCCTGGGGGTGGCAGTGGTAGTGAGCTGTCTGGAACCAGGACTAGAGAAGAGGCAGTTTGGGGTTGGAAGGGGTGGGGGTGGGGTCTGGTATTTGACAGCCGAGGGTCTCCAGTGTTTTGGTTCTGTTAAAGGACAGGTTGGAGGAGGAAGGGGGTAGTTGAAGAGGCAGTGCTTGGGGAGAAGAGGATGGCACTGATATAGCACCTTCCTTTTAAGAGAGTGGGAGCCCATCCAGGACACAGAGCGGCTTACGAGCCAAGGGCTCAGGCTCCAGGACACAGCGACCCGACTGCCAGAGACTCAGACTTCCCCAACTTCCAAGTTCAACTTTCCCTGGTGGCCCAGCCACCTCCACACCCCAGCTTGGCTTCAAGGAGCCCCTAGGACAATAGGCAGAATCATATTCTCCTGGGCAAAGCTGTGGCAGGAGGAATTTTCTTTTTGTCCATACAAATCTCTTCCTGGGTGAGGACTCGATGGGGGAAGGGTGCAGCAGGAGGTCAAGGGGGAGGGGAGTCTGTCCCCAAGAGAACTGTAGCCCACCAGCCTGGTTTCTGCCAGCACAGCCTTGGGACTGGCCAGGCAATGAGCCTGGGGTCAGGGATGGGGGCGGGAGGGCCTCCCTGTCTCTCTCTAATTCCTAGAGGGATCTGTCAGAGCTCCCCAGCCTGGAATTTTACTTTGTTATTTTAATGCAATTCTGACCTGGATTTAAATGGAATTGGAAACCCAAGGCCTTAATAAATAAATATTATGATAAGAAATGAAAGCCATGCAAGACGAAAGAGATTTCCCCCCAAAGAGGCAGAAATGCGACATTCTTGCCGGGAGCCAGAGTCACAGAAATTTTCTTCTCTTCTTCAGCCCCCTACCATCCAGAGGGAGACAGTTGGTTTTTTGGTTTTCCTTAAAAGATCCTATTTTTGTTTAACATTTTTCTGATAAGACAACTTCGAAATTTCTGTTTAACTTTGAGGATTGGGGGTGAGGGGAAGAAATATAGCATGGCTGAAAAAGTTTTCATTCTTTCAGTCTGTCCAGGCCAGAACTTAAGTTTTCTGACAATGTTTGAGAGGAGAGAAGATTCTCTCTCATACTTTTGGAGGACAAGAAGTCTTTGGAAGATGCTGGGGTGGCAATGAAGTCGGGCAGAATTCTGAGATGCGTGGTCACTTCTGCCCAGGGCTCCCCAAACTTCTCATTCACCCGTACCGCCCCCGGCTCCTCCAGCCTTTCGCCTGGTGCGCAGCGCCCAGAGGTCAGGCCCCCAGCCGAGGAGTGCGGGTGCACAGTGCCCGCTCCTGACAGCAGCACGCCTCCCAGCACCTGCCCTGCCCCTCGGAAATCGCGCCCCCGCCCTCGGGCCCTGCAGCCCAGGCAGCCCGGCGCCCGCGCGCCCCTCCTTCCTTACCTTGCACGGCTTTGCTGTGCTGGGCGGCGCGGGCGTGGACCAGCAGGACTAGCAGGCAGAGCCCGGGCACGCGCCCCGAGCCCATGGCTGAAGCTACGGCCGGCCGGGCGGCCGGGGTCGGTCTCGCGGCCCGGGGAGGGCGGAAGCGGGCCGGGCCCCCGCGCGCCGGAGGGGGAAGGGGAGGGGGTGCCCCGCCGGGGCCGGGCCGGGGGGTGCGGGCGCGGGGCGCGGACCGCGGCGCCCTTGGCGAGAGGCTCCCGATGCTGCCGGCTTCTCCCGGCCCGACGCCGGGGAGAGCGAGGCGGAGAGCGCGACGAGGCTGGGGGCGCCCGGCGCCGCTGACGGAGGGGAGCCCCCGCCCTCTCCCAGCCCGGCTCGGCTAACGGCGGCGGCGGGGCTGCTCCGTATAATCCCACCCAATTCCCAGCTTCGCCTGGAGAGAGCTGCAGCGGAGAGCGCGCAGAGCCCGAGCGAGGGACCTGAGAAAGGGGAGGGGAAACGCAGCGCCAGAAACACGCCCTTTCTGCCTCTCTTTCTTCCTCTCTCGCTCTTTCTCCTTCTCTCAGGCTCCGTCTCTTTTCTTCGCCTTTCTCCTCCTCCTCCTCTTTCTCCTCCTCTCCTCGCTCCTTTTCGTTTTCTTCCTCCTCCCCCTCCTCCTCCTCCACCACCTCCTTTTCCGTGCCCTTTTTTCTTTCAAATGGGGCCTCGGCGCGGCGGCCGCTCCCCCTGCGCGCCCGGGCGCGGCGGCCCCCTCCCCAGGCTGCCGGGCCGCTGCCTGGAGGAATTTACAATCCGGCGCTGGGGGAGCGGGCCCGGTCTCCATGGAGACGGCTTCCCCGGGAGCAGGGAGGTCAGGCGCAGACCGCGCACAATCAATGGATCAATGCAAGCACCGCTCGGCTCCAGACCAAACAGTACCCGGCTCCCGCTCGTCCTGTCTACCGGCGGAAAGAGTGGGGGAGCTAGGGTGCGCCCCCGCGTTCGCACGCGATGAGGGCTGCGCGACGCAGGTTTGCACTCACACCTACAAGAGGAGACAAAGAGAGTGAAGGGTGTCGGGGAGGCTGGGCTAGACCGGACGGGCACTCAGGCTCGCCCGCCGACACAGCCCGACACGCGGGACACAGCCACACGGGACCTCGAAAAACTGAGAGCGGCTCCGACAGCGGGTCGAGTTACGCCCTCCCAACTCTCACCTCCACCACAGACCCCACACCCTCAGGACTCAGTCCCCATTCGTAGTGCCGAGTCCACTTTAATTGAGGACCAAGAAGAAAGTAGCCTTTCTCCAGCTGAAACTGCCAGCTCCAGGGCAGACTCCCTTGCAGTTAAGGCCTCGGAGGTAGCCCACCCGGCACCCTACCCGTATAGACCTAGGTTTATGTATAAAAAACACTCTCATGCACTCAGCACAGGGGCAAAAGCTAAGCCAAAGAAATCTGCCTATGTGTGTAAACACAGAGACCCAAAGATATGCACAACATTCTCCTCCATACCTGCCCTCCCACCTTCAAGATGTGGTCCCCACCAGAACATTCTTAAGCCTTCATCCTTCCAACTTGCAGGAGCAGAAAAAGAAGGATAAATGATATTTTTTAAAATAAGGGCAAAGTGTGCCAAAGGACCAGTGTCCCTGAACCGTGGACAACACCTCCTGACGCATTTACCAGCTCTGCATCGTCTCTCCTTCCATTCTAGCGGAAAGATGAAGGACCTCTTGAAAGGTGGTGAGAGCTTTCTTGGAGTATGGAGCTTTGGTCAGAATGAGACTGCCAGGCCCCAGCCAGCTACTTATGCTTCAGAGCCAATCTTCTGCAGGGAAGAGACCTTTGGGACACAGACTAACCTCAGAGAGCCCTCAGGGTACCCAGGAGGAAGGGACAATGACCGGGCTCCCCCTGAAAATAACTCAGTTCTTAGACCCTTGACACCGACAGCCCACATCAGCTGGGGTGACAGCTCTGCTTTGTCAGAGGCTTCCTTAACCCCCAGGGAGAAGAACTGAGCCCTTCCTCCCCTAGGGATTGAGTGGAAGAGTAGGAGAATGCAAACAGACTCGGGCATTTGGGTTTCTCGTCCTGGTTCTATCCTGGGACAAAGATTACCTTTGGGCAAGTCACACCTCAGTGGGCCTCAGTGTCCTCATCTAGAAAACAAGACGGCGGGTTAGCTCAGTGATGGGAAGGAGACCGTGCCCTTAAGAAGTCTGGGGAAGGAGGCCTTGGGAACCACTGCATGGCATGAGAGATGACGGTTGGGATGGGAGCACATAGACCATGGGAATGGTGTGGAGGCCACAAAAAGTTGGGTCAGATGATCTCTGAAGTCCCTTTCAGCCCTGTCACTCTAGGACTCCCTCCCTCCTTCATTACGTTGGCAAACCCCTCCCCTTGAAGCAGCTTTGCCTGCTGCCACCAATTATGTGTAGGGCTAGAGGACAAGTGCAAACCTGCCATCCTCTCTGCCCCAGACAGGAGAGGGGTTAAAAAAAAAAGAAAGAAAAAGAATTGGAGGTTGCCAGACGGTGCCAGATCAACATGGGGGCACAGAGAGCTGATTAGCTCCCCCAAGGCAGGGAAGGGAGATTGCACTGTGCTTGCTTTGTCTCTGCCTTGCTTTGGACACTGGTGTGAGGTCCTCTGGGTCCCTAGGGAGGAGGGCTCCTGCCCACCGTCTAAACCACAGGTGAGGTGGGCATTGAGGATTCTGTATGGGCTGATTAATAGGTTAACTCAGACCTTCTCTCCAGTTCAGCATGATTTCCTGGTCCTCTGAATGTGGACATTGCCCTGGCTTGTGGGGGGGAGCGGGTGGTGGGAGAGTGGTTGGCCTCACCTTAGCCGCTATATCTCTGGGACGCTCAGTGTCTTTTACTCTAGTTTCCTTTTTTCCCCTCATTTTCCTCTGATCGTCTCCTCTGCTCCTCTAGGAAGGTGAGTTTTCTCCACATCTAGGCAGAAGAGGCAGTTCCCTGCCCTGCTCCCCACCATCCAATCTGGTACCCTCAGCCCTTCAGAGGATTCTATAGGAGCAGAAACAGTCTTATATCAGCAGGGTACTGTGAACTGGGGTGCGGGTCACATTGCCCTATGCCCTGTCCACTTCTGCAGGGACTCACAACCAGATAGGGACTCAGGAAGATGACAAGGAAGGAATAATGAGATGGCTCTTGCAAGCGCTACTACAAAAGCAGTAGCACATGCCATACTGGCGGGGGCAAAATGTCCCTGCGTTCTCTAAGCCTCCCACACTCACCTCAGGTGGCAGTTTGCTTTGGGGCTTTACTTTCCTTCAGGGAGACCTCTGACATTCACTTGGTTCTAATTTCTCTTGCAAATGTCTAGGAAGAGGATGGGGCTGGGGGGCCCATAGCCAATACATCTTAGTTCTGATCCTGCTTCTAAGGACACCTCTGCCAGGGCTCTGTCACATTCGGGGACTTCACCTCCCCTGCCAAGTCTCCTTCCATGAGGCTTTGCTTTTTCTCTCTGCTCCTGAGCTACCTGTAAAATGAAGCCAGTGTTTCTATCTTGACAGGAAATTATAGTCTTAACGGAGAACATGTACATATTGAAACAACACTACCCCAAGTTCAATGTCGGGCCCTACCATTTCCCAGCCATCTATCTATTTTGGGTGATTTATTTCATTTCTCTGAGCCTCAGCTTTCTCATCTAGAAAATGGGTATGCTCATACAACCTCATAAGTGAGGCGTAAATCACTGTTTAACTACATGGGCCCTAGAGTAAAATAAAACTGCAGTTCAAATCTCAGTTGTGTGACTCGGATGAATTACTCAGTCTCAGCGAGCTTCAGTTTTCTCTTATGACAAAGAGAATAAAAACCTCATAGGGTTATGGTGTTAATTAAATGAGATAATGAATGGAAAAGCCCTGGCACATAGTAGGCATTCAATAGGTGGTGGCTATTGTTGTTATTTCCACTACTTCTCAGAAGGAACAAAGGCCATGATTGTTTGATAGTAAAGGTATAGTAGTGCCTGGGAAGGAGTAGTCTTGTCCCAGGCCAGAGTTTGACGCAGCTGGGTATGAGTGCAGCTAACTGGGCTCGAGTCTCACCACCCTCCATAGGTTCCTGTCTGTCACACATTCCTACTGAGAAGGTTCCAAAAATGCCATGCATTCCAGCACACTGCCCTTGTCCGCAGCACTTCCAAATTGGAAAGTTGGAAGGAAACTTACCTACCAGGTAAAGTAGCTCCGGAACCCCGCTTTCCAAACCACCTTGCACCTCCTATCCTGCCTTAAGAAGGCACAGACACTCTGAGACACAAATTAGAGCTCATGCTACCATTTACTCAGTGCTTTTCTGTGTGCCAGACACGCCACCACTAGCCAATCAGGCAAGAATTGTTATCCTCATTTTGTTGTTGGGAAAACTGAGGCTAAAGTAAGGTCAACCTGCCCAGATGACCGACTAAGGAGAGACAATGCCAGGACTTGGGGCCCAGGCTTGACTCTGAAATGTGTATACCCTCTCCATTCTCTATTCTGCCTCCTCTGAAAACAAACATATTCTTGCTACCGTTACAGTTTAATCATTTGGGGCAGACCAGCCCCTTCCCATACAAGAGATAAGAGGACAGTACCCTTACTCCGGAGGCTCATACAGGAGTAAAATTTCAGAAGACTTTAGCCATCAACTTGTCTAATGATGAGAGGTCACATGACTGCCCTCGGTCACACAACATATTAAAGAGGCAAAGTTAGAAGCAGAATCCATGTCTCCCCTGACTTCTGACTCCTGGATCAGTGCTCCTTAGTCAGTACCTCAGAGCTGCCAGTCTCCCTTCCAGTTCTCCCTTTTCCTGATGATTTGATCAGTCACAAATCCTTCTGTCAAGTGGCATATGGTACTTGTCTCATATCCTCCCCCCAACACACACTGTCCTAGGCCCTCTAGAGTGTACAAAAGAAATAGAAAATGTGATCCCCGATCAAAGAGGTGTATCAGCACCAGTGTATGATTCCAGACCTTCACATCACAAGGCAAACCCCCCAAATGCCCTGAGTCTTACCAGGAAGGCAAGATCTGTATATGCAAAACAATATCTGAATGCAACATCAAGCAATCCAGACAGAGTGCCAGAGAAAGTCAGAGGAAACAGGAGTCGATCATCCAAGAAGGCTCTGTGGACATTAGGAGGGATTTGAGGTGAATCTTGATGACACTTAGAAAGAGATGGACAAGATAGAAATATAAACAAAAATCAGTGATTGACAGATGGAGAGAAAAAGAGAAGAGTCAGAACAACAACAAGAACAATAAAAGAAATAGAAGAAAGAAGGGGGGAGCATGCTAGGTCAGTGGACAGGTTGACTCTGGTTGGTCCTTGTTTCCCACCTGTTCAGGATGGTTGAGCAGCCATTCGGCCAGATAAGCTGAAGATGGGAAGTAACTCTCTCTCAAAGTCTGTTCCGGCCCTGGGATTCCAGGAGTAACTTTTTCCAAGGCCCTTGGTCTTGTCTTTGTGGAGAGGTGTGCTGGCAGTCCTGCCAGGACCTGGTGGGGAAGGGGGGTAGCCTGGTCCGAACTGCCCACACCTGTTCCAGCCTCCCTACTTGGGCAGCCTCCTTGGCCCCTCGTCCCGGTGTCCTCCCAGCCCTCCCTCCCTGCCCACCCCCGCACCTGAGTCGCTTTGCCACCTGCTTCCTCCCCACCTGCTCCCTGGCTGCTTCCATGAAGGAAACAAAAATCTCCAACCTGCCAATTGGCATGAACACTGATGTGTGGTTCCAGACTTCTCCACATCACAGGGCAAGTCTCCAAACTGCCCTGAGCCTTTGATCTGTCACCTTCTACACAGCTGCTCTTCCAAACTTTGGATTCCCCTCCACCAACCTCGGCCCCCTTACTTCTCCAATCAGTGCTCTCAACTCCTGTTTCATTGAGAAGCCAGAAGCAATCTGGCATGAACTTCCTAACTCCTCCTCTCCACTGCTGGGAGAGGGATCCCTTTTTTTTGGCTAAGGCGAGTCCCACATACATGGGCAAGGACCCCATCCCCTCTTGCCCCTACAGGGAGCTGATACTGTCAGTTACCCCCTCCCTCTCCTGAATCCCTCACCTCAGCTCCTTCTCCTCCTGTAAACACAGTGTAACCTGCAGCATCCCACAGCAGCAACAACAAACTTCCCTAGACTCTGCTGCCTCTTGTCCTTCCAGTCTCCTGAACTTCTAGGAGGAGGACTCCTGCTCTCCATCTCCCCTGCTTTCTTCACCCCTCGCCCTTGTGCAGGTCCGGCCCAGGCCCACTCTAACAACCCCTCTGCTAGGTCTCTGCAACTTCCCCCATCTCCATATCTGGGCTGCCCGCTGGTCCTTATCTAGCCTGACCTCTCTGCATCATTAGATGCCTCTGAACATTTCCCTTCTTGGAATCCTTTCTTTCCCCCAGTATCCTGCCAGCCACTCTCCCTCCACTGACCTCTTAAGTGCTTCTAGCTTGGCTCTTTCCCTTCTTACACTACGTGACCTCCCCAGGGACTCTAACCCGGGATAGCAAGGGTGGAGGAAAGAATATTGGTTTGTGGTCAGATGGTTCTAAGTTTAAATCTCATCCCCAACAATGGGTGAGTTTGAGCAAGTTTCTTTACCTCTCTGAGCTTCAAGTTCCTCATCTAGAAAATGGGAGGATAAAATTCTGACCTTGCAGGTTGTTGGAGGGTTACTGATAGGTCGTGTGGAAGGTCCAGCACAAAGTACGTGCACGGTTTGCCCCACAATGTGGGGCATTATGGCTCCACTGTCACCGATGTGCTGATGACTCCCAATGTATATCCCTAGCCCCCAACTTTCCTTCTAGCTCTAATTCTATATGTCCAATTTCAGATCTGTATCTCTAATTCATCCTATTTTTTTGCCCACTTACAGATATTTCCATTGGTATTTTTCAAGACCTCAAGTTGAACCGACCCCCAACCAAACATTGTCCCTCTCGACACTCTCCCCTGACCTGTCCTCTTCCTGATCTCCATCTTGGGGTTAACAGCCCCATAACCCACTCAGCAGCCCCAGCTGGATTTCTCAGAGTCTGAAAAGACTCTCTCCTCCTTCCCCATCTAACAGGTCACCAGGTCCTGAGGGTGAAACTTCTGCAACCTCCCTCAATCTCATGCCTCCCCTCCACCTCTCCAGCCCCTCACCACTCCCCTTGCTGCTGCCTCAGTCCAGACACTCAATGTGTCTCCCGTGGACCACTATCTGACAGGGTTAAGTTCCAGCTCCTTAACGTGACATACATGGCCCTCTGTACCAGTCCTGAATGCTCCTCTCCAATGACATTTCATGTCTCTCTTCTGATCTCACCACCAGTACACCCAAGCCATGCCATGCCTGGCACATGTTCTTGCCAGCTGGAAAACCACTACTACCCTTCAAGATCCAGCTTAAGTGTACCTTGTTTATGAAGTCTTATTACTGCCCCCACAGGCTTGGCACTCAGTGGTCCTTGAAACCTACCCCTGTGACGGCTCTGGCTGTGCTGTGCTGTAATGCTATGTTTCCCTTCACCAGTCTGTCAAACATTTGAGGGCAGGACCCATAGTGGTCACCACTGTATCCCCGCTCAGCACATGCCTGGCACATAGTTGTGCTCAGTGAATATTCGCTGAATGAATGAAAGAGTGAAGGAATGGTGAGCTCATGGGAATCCATCCCAAGGAGAGGTCGAGCATCCCTGACCTGTCTTCCTGCCTCCCACCAGCCTGAGTTGGGTTGCCTAAAGGACTGGTGGCAGAAAAGGGTGTTAAATGGAGGGGCAGTGTGGAAACCAGGGGCGGTGTGGAGATGCCAGGCTGAAGAGAGATCACGAAGTTGCAGGGGACCTAGGAGGGGACTATTCTGGCCAGAGACTCTGAGATTCTGGAAGACAAAGAATCAGAGCTGGAATCTTCCAAGCCAGAGCTCAAGACCTCCTCAAGTTTTGGAGAACTGAATGATGGCGGTCTGGATAAAGCAGCCAGAGGCAAGAAACTGGGGAGAGAATCAATGATCCCAGAGGCCTGGGACCAAGGTGGATGGGGTGGGGTACACAGGCGAGTTCCCCATCTGAACCTTGGAGAAGCAGACTCAGGAGGCAGAAACCTCATCATCTCTACCCCTTCATCAAAGATCTTTCATACTGATGCTTCAGATCCCATCATTAGAAGATAAACTCCTTTGAGCTAAACTTGTGTTCCTTGGGTTCCAAATATAAATATCCCTGTAAGAGAGGGTGGCAGGATTAGTCCTTTGTGAGTTGAAATGTTACTTATCAGCTGAAGCCTTAACAAAGGTGTGGCAAAAGAGGGGCTATGGGAACACTCACTGAACTTCCTAACTTTATGGCTCTTCTCCCCAGATCCCCACTGGGTTCCCTCCCCAGAGGAAAAGATGGAGAGATGGAGGGGGACCTCTCCATCTAACACTATAATTCCTATGGGTATCCTGGATTAAAGAAAGGATGAGTGGAGGTATTGGGGCAAAGTTCAAGGTACACATGAACCAACTCATAAAGTGAATTGCTGTAAAATAAAACTCAGTTCCCCCAATAGCCTCTATTATATTTTCCAAGAAGGGCCCTTATAGGACTGAGAATCCTTTTAGAAGAAGCTGAAAACCTGTAACAAGGAAGGGCTTGGAATCTTTGCCAGCTGTGTGCTTATGCTGAGTGTTGATACCCTTACAAAAGTTTGCCTCCCTTATTTGTTAAGAGGCTCTCCCTTCTTCATGCCACCACTTCTCCTCTGTCCTAGGCATCTGCCGAGCTGGCTCGGCAAAGCTAAGGGGCATCAGCCAGTTTGGGATTCCTTGGTGTCTCGCCCCGGTCTTGCAAAAATTGGTCTGCAGGAGGCTGCAGTGCTCTGAAGGAGAACAAGCCGTGACCTTGACTCAGGCCTAAGGACTACTGAGGAGAGAGCGGAACTCATTCTAGTCCTCTTCTGCCCTCACCCGCCCCTCCACGTCCTGGTCTGGTCCTGCTGGGGCTGACTGAGAAATTCGATTGCTTCTCTCTGGCGGACCCAAGCTGTAATGCTACCCTTTACCAGTAGGTGCCGCCGTCTAACATACCATCCTCCAGTCCTTGGTGAAGTCCTGAAATCAGACCTTGGGGAGCCTACTCAAGGCACCCAGCGCTTCAAACAATTTGCAGTTGAAATTACTATAAATGAGATACTCCCACGTCGGTGAAGTTAAGATGTGGAATTAATTGTGTGTTTCTGTATAACCATAGATTCAATTTTTAATGAGTTTGACATTCATTTTGCGCTTACCGTGTGCCAGGAACTTAAAGGATGTGGGAATTCAAAGGTGACATAGTTTCTCTTTTAGAGTTCATAATTAGGTAGGAGAGAGAAATTTGCATCTAAATAATTAGAATGTAAGGCAGAGCATGGTAAATACCCAAATACGGAGGTGCCAGCATAAAATTCTACAGTAATGAAGGCATAAAAGAGACAGATTAATTCCAGCTGGAAGCCTGGGGACGACTCAGAGGAGAGGGTTTAAAGACGACCCCAGAGAATATATAGAATCCCATACATGGAGTTGGGTGAAGAGGGCAAGGGCTTTCCAAGTGGCAGAAACGAGGTGAGCAAGGACTTGGAGGGGGAATGTCTACTGGGAATTAACAATGTGGTTCAACCAAAGACAAGGATTTGAGGGGGTGGGGAGGAAGATCTGAAAGGTGGGATGGGCCAGACGATTCAGAGCCTGTTCCCACCTGGTGCTAAGGGGTCGACCTCGTTGCATAGGCTCCAGGAACCCTGAGGACTTTGAAGCAAGGCAGCAGCATGACTGGCTCATGTCATGAATTGACTTTCTATACTCTGGGCTTTATGTACTCTGCAGGATTTCTTCAGTGTTTAGCGGCTTTATTTCATCATCGATGCAGGAAGAGAACAGAGAGCAGAAACGGGGAAAGGGGAAAAGAAAAGAAGTGAAAGGGAGGGAAATAATGGTTAGAAGGAAAAGAAGGATGGAGAAGGAGGAGAGGGAGCAAGAGGAGGCAGCAGAGGAGGAGGAAGGCAGACCCTGCACTGGGAAGAGGCTCAGCCCTGGGGCTGCGCTCAGGGAGCTGTCTGGGCTTTTCCAGGCCACCGGCCTCTGGCTCCAGGCCCCAGCCGACCACAGAGCACAATGTGAGGCGGGCTTGTTTGGTGATGTGTTTTCTGCTGGCCCTCTTTGTTTGTTTTCCATTTTTCTGGCAGTGGACACATCTGGGGTAGAGAAGAAGGAGGAGGTCAGGGGCGTGGCCGGCATTGACAGTGGTCCCAGGTCAGGCTCTGGGATGGTGGGATCCTTTAGTGGGGGCTTGTGGGCTTTGGAGCTGGACTTTTGATGTTCCTGGGAGGGGCCTCCATGTGGGCACCCAGAGCCCGGTGGCCTGCCCAAGCCCAGAGATGGTTTGCCCCAAGCTCTTTGTCCCTGTTTTTCCCTACCCTGACCGGAAAGAATTAGTCCTTGAGGCCTGGGCTCCTTGCCTGTGTAGCCAGGATGTCGTGCTGGGCTGGGGAGCCTGTGAGGGTAGCAAGAGTAGCCACTTTCAGCTCAGCACTGGGGGCCTCAGGGGGAGTCTACACGAGCCAGCCTGCTCCCAAGCCCTGGCGATGAGTCTGGCCTTCTCTCTCCTGTCCCACAGCCCTTGGAAGCCAACCTAACGAGCACTATTAAAGTTCATGAAATGCAATGATTCCTCCGTTTGCTTCAGTTACAACTCTTTATGAGATTGCTCCCTCTTGCAGAGGAGATTCATTTGAGCGGCCAGGGCTTGGCCTTTGTCCCCCTAATTTTTATTGGCCCATTAACAAGATCAGATGCCCTGGGCTGACCAGGAATAACTGGTATGGGGTCCCAACAAGCCCTATTGGGTCTAGTCTCAGGTGGCCTTTTGATTCCAAATTAGCCTAAAAACAGCTCCTGTTTCCCTTCTTCCCTCTGTTTCTTCCCCACCTCCAAACCCAGTTTTCTATGTAGGTACAGCAGGGATGTGGGGAGATTTCAGAAGTTAGGAGATGCCTTCCCATCCCCTTTAGAATGTGTCTCAACCCACCGATGGAGCAGTTCCCCTTGGAAGAACACCAGTTTGGCTTAAGGGCTTTACTTCCCATTAAAATGGAAATACACTGAACCTTGTTAGTCATTCCTAGGTTGCTGTGAATTAGTTCATAAGGTCATGGATTGGCTTCAGGGGAATCTGGGAATCTCCTCTATTGTACACAAGCTTTTGTCCCCAGTGTTCGTTTTTTTCCAGAGAGAGATTTTCTATAGCTTTCTTCCAAGTTTTCATGACACCCCCAACGCCTCGCACAAGGTAGAAAACCTCTACAGAAGTGGAAGGAGAATGGTTTGTGACTGGGGCACAGAAGATAAACTCTTCTACCTGCACCATCTGCTTGGCCAGCCCCATCCCTTAGGAGGAACTAGACCCCTCCTCCTTTGGAGATATTTCTTCCACAGACCTCCCTTGTCACCACAGCTCAATCGTGCCTCTCCTAAAACCAACCGCAAGTTGGGGGCGGGGGCAAGAGGAGAGCCCTTTAACTCTGTGTTGATTTGCATGGCAAGGCTGTAAATGATAGGTTCTCATTCTGGTGTAAATACTCATAAACTCACTGTAAGTGCCGGGCGTCACAGGCCTTGGGTGTCCAGATCCTCTGCAACCACGTACAGGCCTGGCATTCAGGAGGTCAGGGAGGAGGAGAACGCTGAGCTGGCAGCAGCTGTCATGACAAGATCACAGTGACTACCAGGGAAGAGGGCATGTAGGCTGGTCTCTGTAGCCCCTCGTCCTCCCCCACAGAGCAGATGGCCCTGTGCAGTGATGCTTCAGAATGGCTCCTCTCTTGCTCAGCCAGTCTGACTGTTCTCATAGACTATGGCATTGTCATCAGAAGGCCCCTGGTAAAATGCAAAGGGGCTTCTTGGGAAGATAAGTAGGGCTGGTTGGCTGGCTGTCACCCAGTAGGAAGCAGAGACCCCGGACCAGGGAGGATAACGTTTGGGATATGTGGAGAGAAGTTTCCAGCAGATCAGTGCAATAGCTGTATGAAGTTAATTTAAGTGGCTTTTCAAGTAGTCTCCCTAATTCCATTCTTGCATTCTGAGGGTCTGTCCTTCACATGGCAGCCAGAGTCATCTTAAAGCAGAGTTTCACAACTTCAGCACTCTTGACATTTGTTGGGGGGCTGTCCTGCGCTTTGCTGGACATTCTGCAGCATCCTGGCCTCTACCCACTAGATGCCAGGGCCACCTCCACCTCCAAGCTGTGACAACCAAAAATGTCTCCAGACGCTGTCAAATGTCCCTCATTTGACAATGGGGGGGGGGCAAAATTGCGCCTCCCCCATCCGCCACTCCATTGAGGATTTCTGTCATAAAGTGTAAATCAAATCATGTCACTCCCTGGTTAAAATCCTGCAATGTCTTCCCCTTGCTCTGAGGATGAAATCCAGCTGCTTGGCATGGCCTTCCAGGCCCTCTCTGGCCTAGCCTCGCCTCCTGCTCCAGCCCCAGGTGTGCGCCTCTGCCTTTGTCCGCCATCACCCTTTAGCCACGTGAAACTTTTTAAAAAATTTACTTAGGACTTTTATTTAAATACATACATATATATGTGTATATAGAGGAGTGAAAGAAAAACCAAGATTTCTCCTTTTATTCTTAACTTATAAATTAAGCTGCAAAAGGAAGCCCCAGTAAAAATTGCATAAACCAATCTTAAGAATCAGACCGTATTTACCATATACTTTCATTTTGCACTTTTTTTGTTTCCACTAAAATACTATCATTACATAAAAATGAGATTTTACTTTTATGTTGTCTTTGACACACAAAACTTTTTGATGTACCTAGATAAGCCAAGTTTTTTTGGACAGAGGAGAAGATGGAGAGACATTGGCAAATTTTGGATATGTTTTGGAAGGCTTTTCATACATACTTATGACAACTCATAAATATTTGACTTATAGAACTCCTTACTTTTGTTTTTCCTCTCTTCCGCATGACAGCAGGGAACTTATCTGGCTTGTTCACTATTATATCATCATTATCTCCCCTGGTGCCTGCCACACAGTAGATCCTGAATAATTATCTGTGGAATGAACAAATAAGGGTGGCAGAGTTCAGAGAAGGGAAGATTTCTTGGGCACATTGGGGCTTGAAGCTTGTTGGATAGGAAGAGTGACGAGTAAGAAGGGGAAAAGGTATCCTGGGACAGAGCTTAGGGGATGGCAGAAGCAGAAAGCACAGTGGCCAACATGTACCACAAGTGACCCAAAGGACGTGTAGGCAGCAGAAACTCCTCAAGGGGCAGAAGGACAAATCCAGTGTGAAAATGATTTTTGGTCTAAGTGGATCCAGGGGTGAAGTGCTTGTGTCCCTTGATGAGGAAGTGGGGAGAGAAGTCAGCTGAGTTGGAGCCTAGTGAAACTGGGGACAAACCAGGGAGGATTTCGATTGCTGAGCTGGACTCTAGACTGGGCTGAACCTGTGAAAAGTAATGAGTTTTCCTCTCATGGTATCTGATGTCGATGACTCCAACTGCTCTGATCCCCTCCGACCACTGGAACCAGATCTGTGGCCACAAGGGAAGTCAAGGAGCTGATCAGACAAGTGAGCCTAGACCAGTGCAGAGAACCCTGGGACCTAAATGGGAGAGGCCTGGCGTCTGGTTCCTTCTTCCCTCCCTCTCTTCATGTGTGGCCTTGCTCTAGGCATTGGACTGCAATGGACCTCCGCGTCCTCCTTTTGGAAAACAGAGTTAACAATACCTGCCCCGTTCAGAGGAGAAATGAGGTCATGTTTGTGCAGCACTGCGAGCTCACTGGAGACAATGAGTGCATTCTTACCAGTAACAATAATAATCATTACTGTAAATCTAACCAGTAAATATATCTCCTCAAAGCTGGAGTTGGGCCCCTCAGTAGGATAGCAATTAAAGTTTTTTAAAAAATCTCTAGACGGGGGAATTTTCTGGCCCCATTTTGATCTTTGGGGTTTGCAGAGTTGTGGGAGGGAGCGAGCCCTGCAGCAATCATTCATTTCAATTCCATTCAATTGTACTTGTTGTATCTCTCTTGTCCTTGAGTTATCCCCAATGGGTTTTGCAACCTCTTGCCCTCCTTCGGTGTGAGGAGAAAGAGGTTCCTTATATTCTCCATTTCCACACCCATCCAGTGTCCCATTCACTCACAGAAACAGTCATCTGACTATTAGAGATCCTGGGCATTTGGGCCTTGGCCACAAACTAGCCTGCAAAGTAGGTGACCTACCTCGAGTACTTGAGCCTCACTTTTACCCATCCCACTAAGTAGGCTGATGGTTCCCAAACTGAGCTGTGCATTCAAAGCCCTTGAGGAGTGGGGCCCGTGGATTCTCAGGTGATTCTGATACAGCCAGCCAGCACCTGTCTAAATTTGGGAACCACAGTTTTAGTGAAGTATTAGTTATGAAATGGGTCTACAAAGAGAAAAATGATGCTTATACAAAGGCATTGTTAAAGTTTGGGTCAAGCTGGCAGAAGACCCTTTCTCCTCCCCAATCCATAAAATGTTAGAAACCTACAGGAAAACAAACTATATTACTGTGTGAGAAAACAAAAGTGAACCCTCAGCATATCAGAAATCTTGGATACCAGAAAGATAAAGAACAAATAGCATCAAAGCTATAAAGAAATAAAACTTGAGGAAATCAAGCTAATACATATGAAGAAGACCACGGTGGAGGGAAGAGTGGTTTGGCGGATAGGGTGCCCTAAGCCTCAGACAACAGACTCAAAATAAGCAGAGGAGGTCCCAGAACTGTTCCTTGCTGCTTCCTGACCTGTGTTAGTAGTTGGCAGTTGAGGATTTGCCCCAAGGTGCTGGGGCTAGAGAGGCAGAGCAATGTTCCAAGTAGCTACTGACACTCTGAGAGGGATATAGGGAGACCTCATTCAGAAGAAAAGCTGCTAGCAGGCCATTCCTCTCTCTCCCACCCTCAATAACCAGTGACGAGGCTATAGTGAACACAAAGCTGGCAAATTGGTATTCTCAAACACAAAAATGAGCAGAACACCAAGAATCACTAGAGGTTAAGGAAAAATAAAACTATGGGACAGAGAAACTCTAAGCCAGTATGGTCCAATAGAACTTTCTGTGATGATAGAATTGTTCTGTATTTGAGCTGTCCAATATGTAGCCACACACTGCATGTGGCTAGTGACCACTTGAAATGTGGCTGCTTCAACTGAAGAACTGAATTTTTTATTTAATTTTATCTTAATTTAAATTTAAATAGCAAGCAGCTACTGTATTGGATAACATAGCCCTGAACTTAACATATAGAAGAGTTAACACCCAAAGAAACAGAGATAAAAAGAACAAAAAAACAACAACAACAACAACAAAAACCACTTGAGTTGAAGAAGAATTATTGTTTTCAAGAGATGAAAAATAATAATAAAGCCATTTAAAAAACCAACCAGATTTTTAGAAATTTAAAAATTGATCATCAGAATTTGAAATTCAGCAGATGGTCTGAGATGAACTTAATGATCTGATTATTAGAAAGACGGAGCTGGAGAAGTCTCCTTAAACACAGCGAAAATGATAAAAAGATGGAAAGTCTGAGAGAAAAAGTTAAAAGACATCTGTCTAATAGGCATTACAAAAGGATAGAACTTCAGAGAATAGAAGAGAGAAAATAAAGAACTAATAAAAGAAACTTTTCCAGTTGTTGAAGAAAGAAATTAATCACTAGACTGAATGTTCCCAGGAAAAAAAGACCCACACCTAGACACATTTTGATGAAATTTCAGATCACCAAAGATAAAGAAAAAAGATCTCGAAGCTTCCAGAGAGAAAAAGCAGGTCACCAACAAAATAATATTAAGTTGGCGTGAGACTGGAGGTTAAAAGACAATGGAATTCTATCTCCAAGTTCCAAAGGGAAATGAAGTATTCAAGTGGGAGGGAAACTTTTTTTGTTTTATAAGGAGAAAGTTTGCCACCCTCATATTCTTTAAAGAATTCCTAGGGGAAGTGCATCAATAAAAAAAAAAATAGTGAGGGACATCCCTGGTGGCGCAGTGGTTAAGAATCCGCCTGCCAGTGCAGGGGACATGGGTTTTATCCCTGGTCTGGGAAGATCCCACATGCTGCAGAGCAACAAAGCCCGTTCGCCACAACTACTGAGCCTGCGCTCTACAGCCCGCGAGCCACAACTACTGAGCCCGCGTGCCTAGAGCCAGTGCTCCGTAACAAGAGAAGCCACCGCAGTGAGAAGCCCTCACACCAAAACGAAGAGTAGTCCCTGCTCGCCACAACTAGAGAAAACCCGCACGCAGCAACGAAGACCCAACGCAGCCAAAATAAATAAATTAAAAAAAAAAAAAAAGTGAACTCAAGAAAGAGGAAGACATGGGATGCCGAAACTGTGGTGAACAAAGAAATTAGTAAAACTTTTAGTCAAGTCTGAATTATTGAGGCATAATGTAAACATTTCAAAAACAACAATTTGGAACCGTAATCTACCCACATGATCTCAATTTGGGAGATGACAAATGGGGGAGGAAGAAGAATGTTAAAGTGCGTTAATGGAGAAAAAAGTTCCTGATTAGCTCCAGACATTGATAGAAAATCATGAGTTAAAGAATATAGGATTTGGGCTTCCCTGGTGGTGCAGTGGTTAAGAATCTGCCTGCCAATGCAGGGGACACAGGTTTGAGCCTTGGCCTGGGAAGATCCCACATGCTGCGGAGCAACTAAGCCCGTGTGCCACAACTACTGAGCCTACGCTCTAGAGCCCGCAAGCCACAACTACTGAGCCCACGTGCCACAACTGCTGAAGCCTGCGTGCCTAGAGCCTGTGCTCCGCAACAAGATAGGCCACGACAATGAGAAGCCCATGCACTGCAACAAAGAGCAGCCCCAGCTCACCACAACTAGAGAAAGCCGGTGCACAGCAACAATAACCCAACACAGCCAAAAAAAAAAACAAATAAATAAATAAATAAATAAATAAAACCATAGGATTCAAATTCACAAACAGATAATGGGGCATTGGAAAATCAACTTCCAAATCACTAGAGTGAATTAAAAGGGCAAAAAACTTAATCTAACAAAAAGCAGGAAAAAAGATTTTAAAAGATAAGAAGAAAGCAAGGAAAAGAGGAAGCATAAAATAAAATGACAAGGTAAGTCTAAAAATACCATTAATATTACATGAAAAAAGAGACAATTCTTCTATTAAAGGGCAAATCCGGCTATATGCTGTTTACACAGATGTATTTGAAACCAAGTGGCAAGAACATTTTGAATATGAACAGATGGGAGAAATATACCAAGCAAATGATAACAAAAATAAAACAGGTATATTAGCATCAGATAATTTGGAATTCAAGGCAAAAATCACTAAAAGAAACAAAGAAGATATACTGAAAAAAGTTATAGTCTTACAAAAATATATAACTTCTATGATTCTTAGCAGTCAATTTCAAAATATATAAAGCAAACGCTAGTAGAAATCAAAGAGAAACGAACAATTCTATTATGACCATGGATGAAGTTTCAGAAATTTACAAGTCAAGTAGAAAAAAGTCATGAAGAAAATAATAGAGGATTTGAGTGACATAGGATTTGAGTTAACAAGCTTTAACTAATATATGTTATACGCTACAAACTGAGAACACATTTTTTTTCAAATACATTTTTAGAATTCCACATACAAAAAAACCCCCCAATTCCAAACCACTCCCATTATACCAGGCATTTTCTCTGTGCACAATACATGAAAATAAGCAATTAACATTAAAATGGTGGGGTGGAATGAGGTGGGACTTTACATCTATTTGGAAATGTAACTCATTCACAGGGAATTCTTTGGAACTCAAAGCCTAGCTTATCTCTGCTACAGCCCATTCTGGTGAATACTTATAGACGTAAGTCTCACATATGAATGTCATGGGATCCCAAGGGGGGAGGGGGATATTATTGTGAACCTCTGGTTCTGAGAGTAAAGTTTAAATAAACTCAGCCTGGTATTCAAAGGCCTCCAGAATCTGACCCTAGCCTGCCTTTCCTCTCTCACCTCCAACTCTTCTCCAACATGCAAATGCCACAAACTCGGAATACTCACCACCTAATAAATGCTCCTTGGTTCATGACACTCATCCTGTTACTTAACTCATGTCCTGTTGCTTAATTGTTCTACCTGTGTAAATCTCACCTCCTCAACATGATTGCACACTCCAGCACTCCAGCAAACTAAGGCTCAGGCCATAGTTTAGTAAATAAAGTTTTTTTTGTTTGTTTTTTTCTTTTTTCTGGGAACAACAGGTAATTTGGACTCACTCAACCCAAGTGAAAGAGGCAGTGGAAATTTATGTTATTATATTTGTCTTTAAAATGAGGAAATAGGAGCAAAGGAAGATTAAAGTGTTTGTCCAGTGTAGTACACTGGCAATATTGCAATTAGTAGGCACCATCTTGAAACTGTGCACCTCAGATTGGGACTTGAACCCACGTACCGGGACTCGAACCCAGCCAAAACCCTAATTGGGACTCAGTCCCATGTGGCCAGGACTTGAACCCAGCCAAAACCCACAGTCTTCCAACTGAGATCACACACCTGGTTTCAGGACTTAATGAAGCTCAGGTTCTTGAAGTCTTATTGCAGGAAGAATTTAGTGAGAGACAAAGTGATAGGTAAGAAGTAGATTTATTTAGAGAGAAACACACTCCGCAGACAGAGTGTGGACCATCTCAGAAGGTGAGAAAGGCACCAGGGTATGGGGTTGTCAGTTTTTATAGCGGTGGGTAATTTCATAGGCTAATGAGTGGGAGGAGTATGCCAGCTATTTCGGGAAGGCATGGGGATTTCCAGGAATTGGGCCACCACCACTTTTTGATCGTTATGATCGGCCTTGGAACTGTCATGGCACCTGTGGGTGTGTCATTTAGCTTGCTGGTGTGTTACAGTGAGCGTATACTGAGGCTCAAGGTCTAGTGGAAGTCGACTTGTCCACCATCTTGGACCCATTTGGTTCTAATCAGTTTATGTCATGTCCTTGGGCTATGTCATTCTTTCAAAGGTTGTGCCCTGCCCCCTTCCCTCCTATTTCAATCTCGTGATCTAATTCCTAACTGTTGCTGTTTTTTCTTTCTCTTGGACATCTCCTTTATTTAACAGAAGTTTATAATGTGCTTCCCATGAATCAGGCATTCTTTTATAAGTTTTCACTCATTTGAGTCTCAGCACAGTCTTAGGAGTTAGGTACTGCTATTATCATCCACATGGTATAGGTGAGGAAACTGAGGCACAGAGAGGCGAAGTAACTTGTGTGAGGACACATTCTTAGTATGTGGTAGAAGCCATTTGGCTCTGGAATCTACTTAACCACTATCTTATACTGTCTTTCATCTTCAGATGTGACTTGTCGTTTTCCTCTAGGTCAAAGACACATCAGGGATTTCCCTGGTGGTGCAGTGGTTAAGAATCTGCCTGCCAATGCAGGGGACACAGGTTTGATCCCTGGTCCGGGAAGATCCCACATGCCGCGGAGCAACTAAGTCTGTGCGTCACAACTACTGAAGCCCATGCCCCTAGAGCCCGTGCTCCGCAACAAGAGAAGCCACCGCAATGAGAAACCCGCGCACCACAACAAAGAGTAGCCCCCGCTCACCGCAACTAGAGAAAGCCCATGCGCAAAAACGAAAACCTAACGCAGCCAAAAATAAATAAATTTTAAAAAAAAACAACACATCAAATAATGCCTAATCTCCCCACCCTGTGATCCGTAGAGGTTCTACTCTATTTAACATTGAATCAGTCCCCAAGGAGGGTACAAATAGGTAATGTGAGCTCCAAGAGGGCAGAGGGGTTATCTTGTTTACTGCATTCCCATCAGCAAAACAGTGCCTGATAAAGGAAGGTGCTCAGCAAAAAAAAAAAAAAAAAAAAAAAAAAAAAAATTAAATAAATGATCAGATGAATAGTTTAATAGATGGATAAATGTATGAATTAGATATGTTTGTCAATAAAGTTTTATTGGAACACAGCCACACCCACTCATTTACACAATGTTTATGACTGCTTTCCCCAGAGGTCATATAGCCTGCAAAGCCTGAAGTATTCACTATATGGCACTTCACAGAACAAGTTTGCTGAACCCTAGAGTGTAAAGACACTTTCTTCCTGGAAGTTGTTATCACCAAGCCACTGCTGGAGAGGAACCCCTGTCACTACTTGTTGCATGAAAAATGGTCAAGAACGGCTTGTGCAGGAAATTGCAAGGATGCTCTTTGTGCCGAAAGAATGCCCTTATGGGAGAAGAGGAGGCAGTGCTAGCAGATGGCTGTCACCCTTGCAGAAGTGACTGGAAGGCAGGCTTTGGAGCCTGGGTTGACTTGGGTTTGATTCCCAACTCTGCCACTTACTAGCTGTGTGATTTCAGGCAGGCTCCATGCTCTCTTTGAACTTCAGTTGGCTTCTCTGTAAACTGGACAATAAGATCTGTCTCTAGGGTAGTTCAAGGCTCAAGCAAGATTATGCACAGAAACTATCTAGGATCTAGAAGCCCTGGTAAATGGTCATTCTTTTTCATTGTGGATACCAAATCTGATTCAGGATTGGTCTCCAACTATTACCCGCCAGTTTTGAAAGAGCTTTTGTGCTCAGGTAGCCCTTCATGGAGAAGACCACCACTGCCCCCACCCCCTTCTTCCTGCAGTTACCTTCTGCAGCCTTCCAGGTTCCACACTGGCTCTCATCCGGTCCCAACCCTCCAACCCTCCCTGACTTCTGTCTCTACCCACCCCCACCACCCCGTCCTCATCCTCTGCACTTACCCTCTCTCTTACTCTATTTTTCAAGTCACTATTGTTCTCTGGGTGTTTCCTGTGAACCCAGACACCTGCCCAAACAGATCTGCCCCACAGCGGGTCCAGTGAACCCTTGAGGGCCGGTCACTTGATTTGACAACAGCTCCAGGCTGAGTGGGCACACACTCACCTGAGGGGGGCATCTTCATTCCCAGCCACACTAGACTGCACCCTGTGCCTGGTGTCCCGGGGCTTGAAATTCCTGCCACCAGAGAGGCATTCCTTTGTGATTATTCTTACCCTCCGGACGTTCCTCTGTTAAAATACAGGTAATTCCTGGGAGGAGATCACCTGTGTCCAGGTTCTTATCTTGAGTCACAGCCTCTGGGATATTAACCTACCAATGGTCAACTAATTCCTGAGCTGTTACAGTCCCAAATGGGATTCTGTATCTGAAAACGATTTCAACTTTGTGAAGAGAAATATATAAGCAAAGGATTATTCTTAGTGTTAAAAGGTGTTTGCAGTTATGTGCTCCATTTTACTGAAATGGGTTTTGAAATAAGCCCCAAAGGAGTGAATCTCTAAGGGTGGAATTACAAACTACAAAATAAGTTTTAAAATATTTAAGATGCCAGGGGAAGGTACTTTCCCTCCCAAAGCCCACTGCTCGGGTGACCATCAACTCACCAAGTGGCCAGCTCTGACCCCTGGAGTCTTGGAGTAAAGAAGGTCTGTTTGTATGACTGTGCTGTTGCTGCTGAAGCTTAGAACCAGGAAGAGTCTTGGAAGCCTCTTATATTGCAGATGAGGAAGCCGAGGCCCAGAGAGAGAAAGGTGTTCGCTCATCTAAACTGGGGGAGCCTAAGTAGAAAAGTAAGCAGGGGCTAAAGTAGCTCGGGGAGGCAGGGGTCCAGGAGGGGTCAGAAGGCAGAGGGAACCACAGGTGTGTTAAGGACACTGCACAGCACTCTCAGCAGTGCTGGCCCCTGTGCACACGCAGCAGAGGCAGATGGTCCACCCAGCCCCTCACCCCGGCTGCCCCTCCTTGCCTGGGGCCACTCCGCCAAGGGGAGGCCTCCCACGCCGGGCCTCGGCCCACACAGAGAAAGTCAGAAACAACGCCACTAAACTGGAAACATTTTTGTCTTTCTCCATGGAACAATGGCCATTAATAGCCATGGAACTGGAGCAGAAATGGAACGTGAACCCCAGGGGCTTGGGAGCCTGGAGGGCTGTGGGGATGGGGGGACGGAAGTCTGGGGACAGCTTCTGCCCACCACCTCCTCCCATCACCCACCTGCAGCCTGGTCCCTTTGAGGCACTTCTGGTGGCAGCTGACTTTTCCATTTGGAACACCGCTTGACCCACACCCCTCATGCTCTAGTGGGGCCTCTGAGGGGCTGCCCAGGCCACCCTCCTACCCACCCTGGCAGTGCCCTGGACACTTGCCACACACCAGGAAACCGGGAACCACAATCAAGGGATGGCTTAAAATGGGCCCTCGACGCCCTGAACTGGGTATCCCGGGCGCCCTGAGAAGCCCTGCAGCCCCCTGCTGGGGAGCGGGCAGGGCTGCATGGGTGACCTGGAGGCCAGGGACTGCCCCCCAGTCCCCTCCCTGCTGGGCACCCCCAGCATGGGCTCTTTTGGGGGCGGCTGAGGCAATGAGCCCTGCCGAGAGCGGGAGATGACTCATTTTTCTGCGGCCACAAGTCGCTTTTGACGGGTACGCCCTATTGGGGAGCAGCCGAAGCCTCATCCCACCCAGCATGGCTTTTGTCTGCACCACATATTTGTCTTATTTGGAAGATTTTTGTGGGTTTTCCCGTCTTTCTCCAGCGCTCACTGCCCCGCGAGGGATGGTGGGGCTGAGGAAGGGCGATCAGGGGTCCCCCGCCTGGTGGTCTACGGCACACTTGGAGATGGGGGAGAAACGTCGTGCCCCTCACAGCACCCTCTGCGCCCCAATGGGCATCCTGGACCCAGGCCACATGCCTCTTCCCTGTGGCACGTGTGCCTCTCCTGGTCTTTCCCCGGCACTTTCCTCTCTGTCTTCTCCTCTCAGCTTCCTCAGTTCCTGCGGCAGCATCCCTTTTTATCCCTTCACATCCCCTTCCGCCTGACCCCTTGTAATTTCGTACCTCCTGGCCATTGCCCATATTTTTCCTCCCCCTTGGAGCACCTCCCCTTTTTTTCTACCTGTCTGAATTCTGAAGTATCTCTCAGGGCCTGTTGCCATCTCACCTCCTCCTTGGTGCCCACCTGGACTACTTTACCCCTTGGTAGGATCTCCTGCTTCTGAACTCCAAAAATGTGTGTTTTCTATCCCTTTGGTGATTCCAAACACCCCCTGCCTCTGTACCATCTGCCCAGCGACATGGCAGAGGCTGTGGCTTTCATTCTTTGGTTTCTCCTCCATTATGCCTTGTATAAAGCGATTGCTCAATTAATATGTGTTTGTTTGTGGCTTCTCAAGGGCTGGCCATGGACCAAATTAGAGAATCTCAGTTGATGGAAGAGGCCGAATCTAAGGACCCATTCAGAGCTTGAATTCCTGCTAAAAGGTGTCTGGCTTCAGCTTACATGCCTCTAGTGACAGAGACCTCAATACTTCTTGGGGCAACTCATTTCCTCTCCCGATAGCTCTGACCACAAGAAAGTTCTTTCTCATTTTGAACTAATACCTGCCACCTCTGGCTTTCCCCACCTTACTCCCAGCTAGACCACAAAAACTATTTCAGTCCCCTTGCCTCAAAACTACGCTTCAGATATTTCAAGGCAGCCATCTCCTACCTCTGCAGTCTTTTCTTTTCCATGGGGAAACACCTTTTGTCCTAACCCCTGGTGCTCCAGTGCTTCTATGACCATGGACTTCAGCCTCATGCTGAGCCTCTCCCCAGACCCTTGCTGAACTCATTCTCCTGACAAAATTTCCCCTCTTTTGGATCAAAATGGATGTCATAACCTTTGAGATGGGGCTTGCCTCTATGTGGTAATTGGAGATGTCCTAAAGGAAGGAGCCCACTTTCTCACCAGGTTAAAACAAAAAGGGGATTAGAGGATGCCAACCAGCTGCCTTGTCTATTTCCCCGTTTGTCTTGGAGCAGCCCTACCCGCTCCTGAGGAGGCAGCCAGCAAATCTGGTAACTGCTTCTACATGTTAGTGAAGGACTGGCTTTCCATACATCTCAACGGCTGTCTCTTAGGTAATTTATGTGCGTTTTAATATAGGTATTTCAGAGGGAATACCAAATGTTTTAAACCAAAGGGGTGACTCATGGTGGCATTTCAGGCTGGTGAGATATTTTGTGACAAGTGAGTCCTGTGGTGCCTGGCCTGCCTCTCCCCTGATCCTCTGTGGGTGATGGAGAACCTCCAAGCCCAAGTACATTTGCATTAGGACCAGGCACTTAAGGGGTTGCCCCTTCCAGCTCCCAGCCCCCATAACCTGCATCGATTATTGGAACTTATGCTTTGCTGCCTTGTATAGTTCACTATCTTTCTTAAGTATCTGTGTCTTGTAGCAAATGAAGGACTCCTTGAGGAAAATGACAGGGATCTTAACGTATTCTTATCGATGTTCCGTTTCTTAATCGTGGTGATGCTTACACAAATGTATGCATTTATTGAAACTCATCAAACTGTATGCTTAAAATGGTTGCACTTTGTTGTTTGTGAATTATACTTGGATGAAAGTGGTTTTTAAAAAATGTGTTCATGTCCCTTACAGAGTCTAGAGCCGCATCCTGCTCACACCTGGATTCACGTGCATTTGTGGATTGATTTACTGAGTTAAGCTGTACCTAGAGCTATAGCCAAGAGCCATCTTAGCTTGTATACCCAATCACCAGCTTGACATGGCTCCTCCAACAGCGTGGCTGAAGTAACACTCTGCATTCTCTGGCCTTGCCTCCAGCCTGGTCCTTCTACCCAGTGAGTCAGGCCCGAATCAAGGAGACACACTCGATTCGTCACCCAGCCTATCTTGCAGGATTGCTTCAATATGACCATTACCATCACTAGTATTGCTACATTACAGGTCCCTCATACACCAGCTGCCTCACCAGTTTTGCCAGTTGCTCACTTTGAGAGTTGAAGGCTTCTCCCTGGACCCTTGAACATGAGGGCAGCACTGTTACCCAGCGTTGATTCACCAGACCATGGCTGTTGCTCGGAGCCTCCCAGCCACCCTGTTCCAGAAGCCATGTGCCAGTTGTCCTGCCTAATGGGCTACTGCCCCTGGGCCAAGGTTCTAATCACCTAGCCTGAGTTAGGGCTTAAGGTGTCTGGGGCCCTTGGGTGCTGGGCCCTGTTCTACCCAGGTACCTGGTTTCTTTTTCTTGTCCTGCACTCATGAGTGTGTCCTTAGAAAGGAAGATAATAGCTGCCTGTTGTTAGCAGGATGGGGTGATTTCTGTTTGCCTCTTTATGTTTTCCAGTCTATTCTAATGATTCCTGAGTGAGCGTGTCTATCTTGCCTACCAGATTGCAAGTTCCCTGAGGGCAGGGTCTGAGTCCTACCCCTCTTCATTACCCTCTACTCCTAGCTGTGCGCCTGGCATATATTTGGTGTTCGATAAACATTTATGGACTGATTAATGAGTTGGATTTCATGAAAACTATGGGGGAGATGTCCTGCACTCATCCAACAGTATCAGGTGTTGGAGAGGCTGCAGAGAGACCGGAAGTGTGCTTCTACGGAGTGTGACTTGATCCAACCATCTTAGAGAGCTATTTGGCAATATTTGTCAAGTGGAAAATGCCCACCAAAGTCTTTACTCTGGAGACACACTGTCTCTTGCACGTACATAAGAATGTTCATGGCAGTGCTGTATGGAATCACAAAAAGGTAGAGGTGACCTCTATGTCCATCCACAATGGACATTGTGGTGGTCACAATGGACTATATACAGCACAGAATCAATCACAGCTTCACTCATCGATGTGGATGACTCTCTGAAACATAAAGTAGATCAAAAAAGAAAATTGCAAATGGATATGTATAGTATGATACCACTTATATGGCCTTTAAATAAATGTAAAACAATACTATATATTGTTAATTATGTATACTAAGTCTCAGGACAGGCTGAGTGGGGCTCAGGGCACAGTTCACCCCTCTGCAAAGGATATATATATAATATGTATATAGTAAGATATAGAGATATTTGATAAACATCAAATTCAGGAGAATGGTCACCTTGGTGGGTAGGTGTGGGGGGAGAGCAGAGAGAGGTATTTGAGTCAGGTACACAGAGGGTTTCATCAGTATTGGCAAAGTGATATTTTCTAGGTTGGGTGGCGGCGAGTACATGGTGTTTGTGATGTAATTCTTTATTTTGTGGTCATCATTACTGTTGCTCACCAGACATTTGTGGCTCCTTCTCTTCTAAGCACATAGTAGGATTGCAATTTCTGGTTCTCTGTGGCTGGGAGGGACCCTGTGACCAGCTCTGGCCAATGAGTTGTGAGCTAGACTATTAAATTGCCTTTTTGAGACCCTCCAGATTTCTCTTTTGCTTCTGACAGTGTTTGAGATGTTGGCTGTTCCATCAGCCTGGGTTCCTGAGTGATTTCAGTGAGCAGAGCCCTCTGCTCATCCTTGAAGGACATGTAGCAGAAGGAGGAAGAAGCAAGTAGCAGAAGCAGAAGCAGAAGTGTGTTAAGCCAGTGAGATACTGGGGTTGTTTGTTACGGCAACAACATCTAGACTATTCTGACTGATACATACCTTTTAGTGTGCCTAAATATTTCAATTAAAAAATGAAATGATAGGACTTCCCTGGCAGTCCAGTGGTTAAGACTCCACACTTCCATTGCCAGGGACGTGGGTTCGATCCCTGGTCGGGGAACTAAGATCCCACATGCCGTGTGGTGCGGCCTAAACAAAATAAGCAAACAAACAAAATGAAATGAGGGGAAACATCCATACCTTTTGGGCAAGTGCCAAAATTTGACAAGAGAAGGAAGCATAGGAGAGAAGAAGGTCTGTGAGGTTTCATTTCCATTGCTGTTTCCTTTAAAAAAAAAAAAAAGCCATTTCCTAATCTCCTCCTTTTTTTTTTTTAAGACTTTTTTTATATTAATTAATTTAATTTATTTATTTTTGGCCGTGTCATGTCTTCGCTGCTGTGTGCGGGGGCTACTCTTCGTTTCGGTGCGCGGGCTTCTCATTGTGGTGGCTTCTCGTTGCGGAGCACAGGCTCTAGGCGCGTGGGCTTCAGTAGTTGTGGCTCACGGGCTCTAGAGCGCAGTCTCAGTAGTTGTGGCGCACGGGCTTAGTTGCTCCGCAGCATGTGGGGTCTTCCTGGACCAGGGCTCGAACCCGTGTGCCCTGCATTGGCAGGCGGATTCTTAACCACTGCGCCATCAGGGAAGCCCCTCCTAATATCCTTTTTCCCCTCAAGTGGTGGCAATGGATAAGCTCAGCAATGAATCAGGGAGGCTTGAGGCTGTAGTGCCCCCGGCATTTCATTACACCTTCCTTAGAAACCCATTTAGCGCCACTGTGCTTTCCCTTGGCCAGGCCTCAGCTTCAGGAAACAAGCCCAGCCATTGCTGGGTATTAGACACCTGCAAGGCAGACTTGGCTTGGCACATTCTCCAGGCTTCCGAGTCCATCCCCCCACCCTCCCCACTCCCCTAAGCTGCAGGAACCTCAGCCAGAGCAGATACATGAGATCAGAGCAGACAGGATGTGAGGAGGTTCTCCGCTTAGGTGCCTGGCAAGAAAGGGAGCCCGGGCTCCCAAGAGTTTGGGGCCAGATAGCTCTGTCACACACAGTGTGGAGCCCACTGACACTTTAAACATGAGCCTCCTGCCTTCTGGCCTCCGCCTCCAGAGGAAGTGTTCCTGGATTACCTTGACTAGAGGGGAGGGGAGAAGGAGCTGCAGGGAATACTTGGATTTCTATGGTGCTTTTCTTCCTAAAGCTTCAAAAGATTTTCCCTTCTCTGATCTCCTGTGGCCTCCCCCAGAAACAGGGCAAGGAGAGGAAGATCCTCTCATTTCCCAGTCCAGGTGAGGAAATGGGAGCCCAGAGAGGGTAAGCAAAGGGCCTGCGGTCACAGAGCAGGACAAGGATATGATTCTGGTGGGCGAGGGTGTCGTCTTCAGCCCCATATCCTCCACCCTGGTCCTAGGCCCATCCTGCTGGGCTGGCTGATCTCTCTGTGTGGGCAGCAGCTTCTGTGCTCTCAAAGCTGCCCTTGCAGAGGGGTGAGCTGGGCCCTGAGTCCCCACTCAGCCTGTCCTGTGGCCTGAGCACAGAGGAGGAGGAGGATCCGGGAGAGGCTAAGGTCAGCCTCCTGCCCACAGAGCAGTGACGAGAGGTTGGCCGCGAGCCCTGTGGTCCTGCCACTGGGAGGTCAGGCCAGGGAGGCTGCCAGAACACCAGGGCTGAAGAAGGTGCAGATAACGCAACTGGGGCAGCCTCTGTGGGTGGAAATGACATTTCTTGGCTTTAAATAGCTCCATCTCCCTGGAGCCCCAGAGCCTCAGCGGCGCTATTAATTCCTGGACTCCCAGGGCTGCACGGCCCCGTCATTCTGTTTGCACAAGTTGTGTAAGATCTCAGGCATTTTTCCTGCCACCCATCTCCCCACCTCCCTTCAGTTTTCCTGCGCAATTTCAACAAGGGGTTAGTTTATTTCTAGTAACGGGCCTGGGTTTTGAGCTGACCACATACATATTTTGTCCTTCTTACAAGTGACACGGCTCAAGTCAACAGCAAACTATTGAGGGTTTTCTTTGTAAGCTGTTGTCTCCTACAATGAAAGGTAATGTGTATACACGTGAAAGGTGAAAGTAGAGGCCATATCTACGCAGATATGCATGTGTATACCAAGTTAATTAGTCAATCGTTTAATCATTCAACCAATATATTAATCCCCAGATATTTGTTTGAGTGCCTACTATGTTTCAGGCACTGTGCTAGTTCTGGGTACCCAGGGTAAACGAGAGTCCTAACTGATTAAACAACTGTTACCACCTCCATGCCTGCCGCTAGGGCTGTCTCCTGCCTAGTTGGGCATCCCAGTCACTAGATCCATGTGTCTCTGAATCCTGCTCATCATCACCAAACCCCAGCTTGTGCCATGCTGAGAATGATGAAGAGGAAAAGACAGGTGGATACAGCAGGTACTCGATGTAGAAAATTGACAGGTCATGGTGGCTGATTGGCTGGAGACATAGGAATCGGTGACAATTCCCAAGTTTTCAGCCTAAGGACAGGGAGAATTGGAGAATGGCAAAGACAGATGCTTGGATTTGGGAGGGGCCATTTGCCTCAGTTAGGAATTGTATCTGATTGCTGATAAAAGTCCATTCACAGTGGCCTAAGCACATGGGGTTTCTTCTCTCACATAAAAGTCCACAGCTCTGGGACTTCCCTGGTGGCACAGTGGTTAAGAATCCATCTGCCAATGCAGGGGACAGGGGTTCAAGCCCTGGTCTGGCTCAATCCCACATGCCGCGGAGCAACTAAGCTGGTGAGCCACAACTACTGAGCCTGTGCTCTAGAGCCTGTGAGCCACAACTACTGAAGCCCGTGCGCCTAGAGCCCGTGCTCCGCAGCAAGAGAAGCCACTGCAATGAGAAGCCCGCACACCGCAATGACAGCAATGAAGACTGAACGCAGCCAAAAACAAACAAACAAACAAATAAATAAATTTATATTTTAAAAAAAAGTCCACAGCTCTAGGGCTAGTGCAGCAGCTGCATAGTCACTGGGATCCTTCCATCTTTCTGCTCTGTCATCCTCACGTTCTCCTCATGGCCCGAAATAGCTACTGGAGTTCCACTCATCACATCTGAATTCCAGAAAGAGAGAAAGACAAAAAAGGTATATGCTCTCCACCCTTTTAAGGAACCTACCTAGAAATTCTCTGTCACCCTCCACTTGCCTCTCATTAACCAAAACTTAGTCACATGGCTACACCAAGATTCAAGGGGGACATGGAAATGTAATTTTTTAGGAGGGTGTGTTGCCCAGGGCTCTGTTACTAGTGAAGGAGGGAAGGACTGACATTGGGAAGCAACCAGCAGTTTTTGGATGGCACTTAATAGATACATGTTGACTTGAATTGAGTCAGGAGGAAAGATAAGGAACTGTGTTTGGGGGCATGAAGAGTTTGCAGTGAGGATGAAACATCCTATTCGAAACAGAGGAGTGGAACATATGTGAAGGGAGGACTGAATACGTAGGTTCTCTGGTCAGCCACAGAGAGATAAGAAAACCATGGCTCAAGTGAAAGCCCATGGCTGAGCCTGGGTCAAGAATACAACATGGGGGAAAGAGGAGAAAGAGCAGCTTGCAAAAGAAAAAAATTACAGAACATCATTTGTCAGTTCTCATTGTGTGATTTCATCCTGGCTCACCCAGCCTCCCAGTCAGTCTGTAAGATCTTTGAGGGCACACACTGCAGCTCCGACCTTGGGGCAGCTTCAGACAGCACCTGTGAAATACAGCCGCCTAGTTCTCTCCTGTGCCCAGGTTGAGCCTTTCAAGGACACCCACAGGGAAGACACCTCCACCTGCTCCTCCTCACGCAGGTGCACCCTGCTCAGACCTGGCTGACATTTAGACCTCGTTGGGGAATTCTGGAACCGAAGAGTGGGGGCCTGCCCTGTAAAGAGGGAGCAGGGGAAAAAAAAAAAAAAAAAAAAAAGAGGGAGCAGGGGCATGGGAGGGGACTCTCCTCTTGCTATGTAAACCCTCAAGAAGTTTCTCCTAGAGGATTTAGATCAGTGGTTCTCAACCATGGGCGGTTTTGCCCTGCAGGGGACATTTGGCCAGGTCTGAGAACATTTTTGATTGTTATGACTGGGGGAGTAGTGTGTGCTATTGATATTTAGTGGGTAGAGGCCACAGATACTGCTAAACAGCCAACAAAGCACAGGACAGCGCCCCCCAGCAAAGAATTATCCTACCTAAAATATGAAGAGTGGGGGCTTCCCTGGTGGCACAGTGGTTGAGAATCTGCCTGCCAATGCAGGGGACACCGGTTCGAGCCCTGGTCTGGGAAGATCCCACATGCTGCAGAGCAACTAGGCCCATGAGCCACAGTTACTGAGCCTGCGCGTCTGGAGCCTGTGTTCTGCAACAAGAGAGGCCGCGATAATGAGAGGCCCGCGCACCGCGATGAAGAGTGGCCCCCACTTGCCGCAACTAGAGAAAGCCCTCGCACAGAAACGAAGACCCAACACAGCCATAAATTTAAAAAAAATTAAAAAAATAAAAATATGAAGAGTGACGAGGTTGCAAAACCTTGGTTTATGTGAGTCTGATTACTGGGCCCACAGGGAACAAATAATCCCAAGTTCACCCAGACCCATGCAATGTTGATTGACATTCAAGCTAACCCTAGGACTCTGAAAGGCCTACTTAACCACCAGAGGAAAGACTAAAGCTATGCTTATCATAATTGACTACCATTTATTGACCATTTACTACACCCCAGTTTCTTTACATAAATTACTGCCAAGCATTTCAGCAATTATAAAAAAGTTTGTGGCATAATCATCATTATCCCTGTTTCACAGATGAACTAACTGAGGCTCAGGGGGGGTTAGGTGACTTAATAGCTCACAGCTAGTAAATGACCCCAAACCCCACTCACTTCCCATTCCCCACATGACTGTTATATTTGTTACAATCCTATTACTACATGTATCTGCTTATGGTCTCATCTTTTGAAAGCTCATAATTGGATGTGACAAATGAGGGAGCTCTTTACTAACTAGACCATTCCATTAACCATAGCACATCCTTCTCCAGCCATTCTGGGCAAACGGGAACTTCTGTGCTTAAAAGATATCAAGATGTAACAGGAGGATGCAGTTTTTGGAAAAGCAAAGCTAAGTGGCCACCAAGCAGTTGAAGATACACTCAAGTTCATTAAGGAGTTAGGCAAGTACAAATTAAAGTAATGGGGAGATACCTCAGGGTGGTCGCAGGCAACTGGTAGAAATCACCAAGCACTGTGCCACTTATTATTACTGCTGGGTGTGGGGAAAAGGGCATCCTCATTCATTGTTGGTGGGGACATGAGCTATTAGACCTTTTGCAAAAGCAGTCTGCAATATCTTCTAAAATTAAGCCCAGGGACACTTCAACCCAGCAATCCCACTTTTGGGCACATGTAGATAGGTCACAGGAGTTTTGTCACACTGTGGCTCAGAGCAGCAAAAAGCTGGAAACAGTCGATGACTGTCAGAAGGGGGTGGCTTGATAAATTAATATAGGTGAGTTTTATTGTTTGTAAATAATAGTAATAATAATTTTTAAGAGATTGCTATACAACCACTACAGTTCCTATGATAATAGAAAAATATATTTAACAAGATTCCATTTATATGCATTTGTGTATATGTAAATATATATAGAGATATTTGCATAGACTTATATGAACATGGAGAAAAGTATAGAAAGGTTCATTCTAGGTTCTTAGCATGGGTTTCCTGGGGATGGAGATGCTGCTGGGGTGGGGATCAATGAAGACTCAAGAAAAAAGGAAAAGAAAAGAAAAAAGAACAGACTTTAACATAATGTGTGATATGACCAAATGTATGCACTTATGCAACATTTATGAATCTGGAGGTACGTATACATTTAATTTAAAATTTAAAAAAACGTCAATTCTCCAACGGGCCGAGCCGGGGAGGAGGCAGGGGTTTCCCGCCGCCGAGCTCGCGGCTCCCGCTCCCCGGGGGCTGGCGGCGGAGGCTGCGCGTTCCCGGGCGGTGAGCGGGGGCGTGCCCGACTGGTCCCGGCGCCTGCGGGCGTGTTGCGCCTGCACCTCGTCGGGGACCGGAATCCCTCACTTGGAGGGAAGCAGACGCCGGCCGGCCGCCCGCCAGGGAGACCGCGCGGGGATTTTCCAGTGGGGGCGGAGGCTCCTGAAAGGCTCCTTGTCGGCCGGCGAGGCTCAGGGACAGCGGGGACAGCGAGGCCTGGGGGTGGGGAGACCCCAGCTGGTCACCCCGAGGGCTGCGCTTCGGATCCCCTGGCCGCATGTCAGCCCTGAAGCTCAGCGAGAGGCCAGAAGCCCCTATTCAGCTCAGAGGCGAGTATTACCAGCAAGGGGGGCTGGGAGCTCACGCCCAGCTCGCCACAGGATTTGCGCACAGTGTTTGTGCCTCATTTTAGAGGCCAGTAGTGGCTTGGACCCACCCTGGGAGTTGTTCGTCTTTGTGGCTCCCCCTCCCTGGGGCCCAACACCGTGCCTGGCACTTTACAGGGCCTTCAGCAGGCAATATTAGGGAAGACCCCCCTGACTCCCGGGCTGCATAGCCATATACTCCCTCCAGAACCCTGGGAGCATTCCTGTACCGTCAGCATCCCACCTGATGGGCTTGAGCATTATTCTTCTCTCAGGCTGTGTCCTGCTCCTGCACCTCCACCCCACCCCGGGCTGCCTGGAGGACAGGGACGTAACAGACAAGTTTGACCACTTGCTGCCCAACACAGAGTAGGTGTCTTTCACCAAAATTTACTGTGGCAGGGCGGAGAAAGAGGACATATGAGTCAAGGGGTTCTCTCCATGTTCTTTGAATGGAAATCTAATTAGGTCTTAGATATTCCGTTGTCTTTACCAAGAGAGAAACTTAGAAATGTAGCCTGAGCTCTGAGCCTGGTGGCAGGAGGGTTGAGATGTGACAAAACTTGTAGCGAAGGAAAGAAAGGAAGGAAGGAAGGAAAGAAGGACGGGAGGGAGAAAGGAAGAAAGAAAGGAAAAGAAAACTGGAGCACAAAGTTTAAAGGTTGAGTCAAGGGGGCCAAGGAACCTCCCCTGTTCCTTTGCCCTGGGTTGTTTGCCAGGAGAAAGGAAGATGCTTCCAGAAAGCCCAAATTGGGGTTTAGTGGCTCCAAGGGAAAAATTTTCTACCTGGAGCTAAAGCAAGAACTAGGCTGCAAACCAAAATCTTCTAACTTCCTCTGTTGCCAGAGAATTGCAAGAGAGAAGCAGCAGGGAGGTGGGGGACGGTGAGGGGGGGTGGATGGAAAGAACCCTGGACTTGGGGTCAAGGTCTGGATTTGAGCTGTGGTCTCAGCCACTTCGATCAGCCCCTTAGCCTTGGGACTTGACTTCTCTGAACCTCAGTTTCCTCATCTCTAGTCTAATAATAATAATCCCATTTCATTCACATGACAATCTACTAATAGGTGGATGACTACCTATCTCAGTTCCCTATATGCAGCAGGTCCTCAGCTAAAGGGTGCAGGTCAAAAAGATACTTGCATGGCAATGTTCACTGCAGCATTATTTACAACAGCCAAAGATGGAAACAACCCAAATGTCCATCAATAGATGAATGGATAAACAAAACTTGGTATATCCATACAATGGAATATTATTCAGCCATCAAAAGGATGAAATTCTGATCCATGCTACAACATGGATGAACCTTGAAAACATGCCAAGTGAAAGAAGTCAGGGGGCTTCCCTGGTGGCGCAGTGGTTGAGAATCTGCCTGCCAATGCAGAGGACACGGGTTCGAGCCCTGGTCTGGGAAGATCCCACATGCCGCGGAGCAACTAGGCCCGTGAGCCACAATTACTGAGCCTGCGCGTCTGGAGCCTGTGCTCCACAACAAGAGAGGCCGCGACAGTGAGAGGCCCGCGCACCGCGATGAAGAGTGGCCCCCGCTTGCCACAACTAGAGAAAGCCCTCGCACAGAAACGAAGACCCAACACAGCCAAAAATATAAATAAATAAATAAATAATATTTAAAAAAAAAAAAAAAAAAAAAGAAGTCAGGCACAAAAGGATAAATACTGTATGATTCCACTTATATGCGGTACCTAGAGTAGACAAATTCCTAGAGACAGAAAGTAGAACAGAAGTTACCAAGGGCTGAGGAGAGGGGAAATGGGTAGTCACTGCTTAATGGATACGGATTTTCTGTTTGGGATGATGAAAACATTTTGGAAACAGATAGTGGTGATGGTTGCACAGCAGTGTGATGGTAATTAATGCCGATGAGTTATGCACTTAAAAATAGTTAAAATGGCAAATGGTATATATATTTTACCACAATAAAAATCTTAAAAAGGGGGGTAGGATCCTGATTGTGAAAAGAAATTTCTGTTTTTAGCAGCATTTTTGTGATAGCTCCCAACTGGACACAGCCCAAATGTCCCTCTGCAGTAGAATGGATGAAGTGTTGTCTATTCACATACTGGAATGCTAGGCAGTCTTGAGAATAAACGACAACCACACACAACGATCTGGGTGGATCTGACAGATGTGATGTTGAGTGAAAGAAGCTGGAAACGAAAGAGAATGTCCTGTACGATTCCATTTATGCAAAGTTCAAAAACAGGCAAAACGAAATCTATGGTGCCAGAGGTCAGGATAGGGTTCCCGGTGGGGAGTAATTATTGGAGGGAGCACAGGGGGCTTCTGGGGGCTGGCAGTGTTCTTGTTAACTGATCTAGATGCTGTTACCTGGATGTGCTCACTTTGGGAAAATTCTCCAGGCTGTTTTACACTTATCATGTGTTTTCTTTTCTGTATATATGTTTACTTCAACAAAACATTGTTTTTTTTAAATTCTTGTTCATGTCTTGAATGGTGAATAGGAATGGTGAACTAGAAAGTCAAGCTACAGAAGCCTGATTTATACGCTTAATCTGTACCAAGCCAGAGAGACTATGAAACCAGATTTAAAATTCTCTACGCTGCTTGCAATTTGTACTGCTCCCACCCCCATGAGCTGTAACCAATTAGTTTTGAAATCTAAATAGCCAACTTTCCACATCTCACACTGCCAGGGACCTGGAGGGGAAGGGGGTGCACCCCAGCACCAAGAAGAGGCCCTGATCCTCAAGCTCAAAGCCCCTGGAGCAGAATCCACCATCCCCCTGGGCTTGCAGGTAGACAGTAGGCATCCAGCAAATATTTGTGGATGGACTGTGTCATAAAAATTCTTCAAGTGCACCCCTGGGATCCCACTGCCCCCGACATCAGGGAAGGGCTGTTGGCAGGGAGCTGTCTGCAAGGACTTAGGGCCTTGGGGTCCAGAGAAGAGGTTGCCCCTTCCTCCAACATCGGGAGTCCACCTCCCAGCTGCCCTACTGGACGCTGTGGGGAGAGCTGATGCAAAACATTTGACTTGTCCCTGGCTGACCCAAGTCGACTCCTGACACCAAACAACCTGGCAGTTGGGGTCTGGGGGAGGGGATAATTTATATTTTTGCTTGGTGACAAATTGCTAAATAATAGATCTGGCTGGGGTTTCGGTTTCTCCCCCAGCAGCTTGACCAATGTGTTGGCCTGTTGACTCAATCAGCAAGTTATTTTGGCCCTGTGGAGACCCAGAACTCGGTTTCTGCTCCGGGAGGCCTTCCCCTCTCTCCTGGGTGTTTGGGCTTCCCCCAGGTGTCGTGTTTGTTTGCCTGCCTGGCTGGGGCCCTGAGGGTTGAAGAAGGCAGCATGGGCCCTTGCCAGACTCCAGGTTTTCACATGGCCTGGGGCACGTGGCCCTGGGGAAACAGACTCCTGCTTGCAGGGGTATTTCTCCTGCACAGCTAGCGAAGCAGCCTCTGTATCTCCTTCCTCTTTTATTTGTCCCAGTAAATGCTGTCCTCCCTCTCCTTCCAGCCCTGTCTGCCTTTCTCTCCACAGAAAATAGCCAGCCACTCTTAGTATTAATGACAGCAGTAGCAGCAACATAACCCCTTACGTGGGAATAGTGCTTTATGGTTTATGAGGCCCTTTCACAGCATCATGTCATTTGACCCTCCCCTAGCCCTCTGTTTGGGGCTGAGGCTCAGGAAGGTCTTGGGATTTACCCAAGGCCATGGACTCATAAAGGTCAGAGCATATCTTTTGATTTCTGATCCCGTTTTCTCACCTCTAACCCAAGAAGCCCCCTTGCTTTTGGAGACTGGGGCAGAGGCTGCTAACTGCCACCCCAAATCCATTCCCCTTTCTTCCTTAGCAACAGAACATCCATTTTATTCAAGGTAACGTAGTGCCCAGGCAAAAGAACCATTCCTAGCCTCACTTGCAGCTGTGATTTGTAAGCAGGAACTTCAGGAAAACTCCTTAAAAAGGGGGCATGGACCCTTTTTACCTTATCTCACTGCCTGGAATTCAGAGATAATGGCTGGAGCTCAGCAGCCATTCTGGATAATGAGGTAACCTTGAGGATAAAAGCGACGTACTACGACAGTAAAGTAGAAATATAGAGGGGTCCCGAGTCTCAGATGACCAGAGAACTACTATGCCAGCCCAGACTTCCTACCTCTAGACTTCTTTTACATGAGAGAGAAATAAGTTTCTATTTTGTTTAAGCCACTGCTGTATGGTTTTCTGTTGAATCACTCCTGTTTCAGGTACCCCATTTCTGGTGATACACAGTCTCTCCTGCACCCCTTCCTGCTTACTCATTTGGAATGCGGAGGGCTCTCTCCTCATGGTTCTCAGCTCTGATAGTTTGTATATGCTGAGCCTGGGTCATGAGAGCTATCCCAGGCAGGTACCTCTCTGGGTCTCTTGAACCTGCTGAGAGTTCTAGAGAATAATCACATTATAGAGTTTCTTCTGTTAGTTTCTATAGCCAAGTGAAACTACTGAAGGGGGAGAACACATGAAAATTCCAAGCTCTCAGCAATTTGCCTAGATTGGATCCTTCTGAGGGCAAGTTTACAAACATACTTCCGGCTACCCTTCATCCCCCCAGGCTTCCAGAGGGTGGGACAGAGAGTTCATCATTTAGGGCCTACTTCTCATCTGCACCCCTGTCCCCAGAGCACAGCAGAGAACAGTAGAGTCCGTGCGTTCATGATCCCTGTCATGTGAATCCCTACCAGTAAAACATTTGGAGCATATACCCCTAATAGATGCATGTTTGTTGACTTACGAATTATAGACTCCCTCCTGCTAGTCCACACATGTGGGGCTGCATGTAACTGAAAGCCCAGGCAATAGTGGCTGACTTGAGCACCTTGACTGGTCAGGCCGGGTGGGCTCTGCTTGGTGCATCAGGTCGCGGATGTCATTAAGGGCCGGGTTCTGTCTGGCTTTCTGAAGTTCCTCCATCCTTATCGCATAGGCTTTTGTTCTCAAGTCTGTCCCTTCAAGGTCATGTGTTAAAATTGTGTCTGCCTTCTCAGAAAGGGGGACAGGGGCAGTGCCAGCCTGCCAAGCTCTGGCACCTGTCCCCTTTTTGAGAAGCAAAATGTCTTTTCCAGAAACCTCTGGTGAACGTGTTCTTATGCCTCATTGTCCAGCACTGGGTCGCATGGCTTCATGGGTCACAGAGGAGTCTGGGAAGTTATCAGGTAACAAGGGAAAATGGAGGTGGGAATGGAATGGCTGTTGGGTGACCACCCCATAAGGTCTGCAATGCATGTGTACTACTGGGCTAATGTATTAGGTATATGTTAAGACCTACGTTAAAAATAGGGATTTTAAAAGCATGAGATAAGAAGTAGACATTCTAATGTTACTTCCTACACAGGTCCTGGGGCCCAAGCACCCACTTTGGAAACCACTGGTGTAGCATAAAAGGCACAGTCTCTGCAGCCAGAAGGATCTGAGTTTAAATCCTGTCTCTGCTACTTATTAGCTGCAACCTTGGCAAACTTCTTAATCTTGTCAAACCTCACTTCCTCATTTGCAAAATGGGGATAGGAGTAGAACCCACCTGAGTTTTGTAACAGTGCTGGGTACCTTTTAAGAGAACAGTAAATATTAGATGTCTCCCTTTAATAACAGCTTCCCATTTATGGGCAAGGGATGGTGGTGGGGAGAGTTAAAATAGTGAAAGTATTGAAAGCGATGGTAAGTCCTCAAAGAACATCTTAATAATGTCCATCATTTAAGTGCCCAGGTGTTTTTCATTTCTATAACAACAAACGCCACACTCTGAGGATTCCTACCAGGGCTAGAGCACAGGACCAGAGTCCTGCCAGTATTTTCCTAGCGTGGCCACTACCTGCTTTAAGCTCCTGATCCCGTGAGTTTGCTCTCTTGGCCTCAGTTTTCTCAGCTGGAGCCTGGGAAGCTTGGGCTAGAAGGTGCCAAGCCTGTCCCTTCTCCTTCGGTTTAGGATATCCCCTTTGTCAGTCCCGACTCCTGTGACATCTCTCTACCTGGTCTCTCACCACTCCCACTCTCCTCCCGAAGCCCCCTGGACTTGATTTCTGAGGTCCTGCCCCTTGTGGCTTGCCTTCCCTTTCCCTGGCCTATTCACCCATCAGTTCCCCCGCCTCTGGTAACTCTGCCCATTTGAAAGTGCTCTCTATCCCAGTATCCTATGAGATTCCACTGTCTCTCTAGGGAGGAGGCGGCATGGAGGTCTGGTCTCTGCTAGAGATGAGACCTGGTTTCAGATTTTTTCCCCCCAGAAAGATTCAGAGCACTTTCAGTGTGCAAGGACATGTCCTAAGGGCTTCATATGTTTTAACACACATAACACTAGGAGGTAGCTCCTCTTATTATTATCATCATCATCATCATTCCCACTTTTAAAATGAGGGGAATGGGGCACAGAGAGGTTAAGTACCTTGCCCAAGGTCACACAGCTGGTAAGGGGCATAGCTGCATGTTTGCCCAGACACTCTGGCTCTAAAGCCCATGCTCTTAACCACTATGTTAGATGATATCTAATTAATTTCTTTGTCTCTTGCGACTTAGGGCAAGTTATCTAACCTTGTCATTTTTGTAAATGTGGAACCATTTGGGAGTACATTGCAGACCTCATGTCACTTCACCCTAAATATTTCAGCTTGCCTTTACCTGGCATTTCTCTATATAACCTCAGCACCTCGCCAACTCAGGAAATTTGACACTGATACAAAACTGTCATCTAATATAATGTTTATTTGCAAATGTCCCTGTCTCAGTAATGTCCATTGTAGCTATTTTTTTTTTCAATATAGAGTCCAGTCAAGGACCACACATTGTATTTAGTTATGTTTTAAAAACTTTTTAAATTGAGATATAATTCACATACTAAAAAATTCACCCTTTTAAAGTGTATAATTCAGAGGGTTTTTAGTATAGTCACAAAGTTGTGCAACTATTACTACTTTGTAATTCCAGAAAATTTTCATCATCCCCAAAAGAAACCCTGTACCTATTAGCAGTCACTTCCCATTCCCCCGTAGCAACCACTAATCTATTTTCTATCTCTGTGGATTTATCTATTCTGGACATTTCATATAAATGGAATCATACAATCTGTGGCCTTTTGTGTCTTGCTTCTTTCACTTAGCACAGTGTTTTCAAGGTTCATCCGTGCGATAGCCTGGATCAGAACTTCATTCCTTTTTAAGGCTGAATGATATTCCATTGTATGGATATACCACATTTTGTTTATCCATTCATCTGTTGATGGACACTTGGGTTGTTTCCACTTGTTGGCTATTATGAACATTTTGGGGGTCCAAGCTGTTGTTCTGCAGAATGTCCCTCCATTTGGATTGTCTGATTAGTTTCAGGTTCACTGAATCTATTTTCATAGCCTAACAAATGGCTTTCTCTCTCTGCTGAGCTCAGCCATGGCCAACGTCTCTGCCCAGCTGTGTCGCTGGCAGGTGGAACAGCCTGATGAAGGTAGAGCTCCTCACCTCCCCAACAAAGCCGTGCTGTGCTCATTCCCACTGCCCGCGGTCCCTGCCACTGCCCTCCCTGCCCTGTGGGCACAGAACCTCAGAGCTATTTCAGGCCCTTTCGTGGTAGACCTGGCCTGGGAAAATCTGAGGTCCTGGCGGCTAGACACAACTGCCTTCCTTAGAGGCGTGAAGGTCATTCCTTGGGCTTGGCTTCTTTGGTCTGGTGGCCTAGCCCCTTGCTTCTGGTTCCCACCAACCCCCAGAAGTCAACCCCTGGCAACTAGCATGAGGGAGCAGAATATACATCACTGGGATGGGCTTCCTGTTGACATACGCCAGCTTGTGGCATCGGGTGTGGTTAAGGCTCAAAAGAGCATCTATCTAAAAATGGGCCCTTTCTGCTCAATGAATTCGGAGCCCATGTGTCTTTGAGTCATTGCTGTTTCCTTCATAGCGGCAAAAATGACCTTTCTTCCCCTGCTGGTTTCCTCTGAACAGCCCCAGGAGTCCCACAGCTATGAAACTCTGGAGTCTCTTCCCTCCTGGACCTCTTCCCTAGATTAACAGCTCAGCTTTCCTGGCAAAATCCACAGGGTGGCTGGGACTGCTGCTCCGTAGCTGTTTGGTTTTTTGTTAGAGCAGAATGAGGCAGGGCTTTTGGATCACTTTCTGATTCGCTGTATGGCTTTGAACAAGCCACGTGACCACTCTGTTCTCCTGTTTTTCCAATTGGAAATTAGAGAATGGATGATGCCATTCTTTGCAGCATTTCTCCACAGACCGAGGTTTGTTTATGGGTGAGACAATGGAGCGAGTGACCGAGATGGGGTGAATCTCCTTCCTTGGAGATGCGGACATTTAACAATAGGTCAGATCCCCATTTGGCCATCCTGGCAGAAGTGGTTATGGAAAGAGCATGAGCTTCAGGGCCAGCTATTCCCAAGGCCAAAACTTATCTCTCTGTATCCTGCTCGCTGTGTGGCCTCGGTCGAGTTAATCTCTCTGACCCTCTGTTTCATGGGGATGATAGTAGCTTTTCCAGGAGTTGATGGAGAGATTAAAGGGGGGTGACGTCTGGAAAGTGCTAAGGACAGTTTCTAGTATGTTGCAGAAGCCCAATAAACCATTGATATTGAGAAAGTACAGTCAAACAGGGTAGCAGTGGGATAGTTCCTTAGGATATACGCAAGTCCTTACTCCTCTCTGTTGGCCAGTTTCTCATGCTGAGTTTTAAGACAGGTAAGTTAGTGTTGTTGGGTGAATACCCTGAAATTTTTACTGTGGTATTTTCCCTGGTAATTAAGGCCCCTTAACTCTCACCCTCGTTTTTGCTCAGCCCAGTTTTTACCTCCTTGGAAAACAGAACCAATCAGAAATGGGTTGCAAAAGGTCCCAAGTTATCTCAAGGAAAACTAGAAGGAGGGTGAGATGCTGCAGGGCGAGGCTGTGAACCCCACCTGTGGGGCCCCAGCTCCCTGGGAGGCTTGTGGGTTCCAGCCTCCCTGGTAGCATGGCTCTGGGTGGGCCACCCAGGGGGTGAGATTTCAGGGCTGCCCAGCCGCAAATCCTCTCTGTCTTGTGGGCTAATTCTTGATAGTCCTTGAAGTCCATTGACTTAAAGCTTTGATCATCCCTGCTGGAGAGAGATCCACCTGGGAAAAGATATAATTTAATCCTCTTCAATCATGTGATCCTCAGTGTATGTGACTATAGCAGAAGTTGCTGGTTGTCCCCCCGTTTTGTTGTCCTCCATCTTCATTTTGTAATAGAACCCCCAGCATCTGGCTGCCCAGTCACACCTGTGTTTCTCAACCATGGCACTTTTAAACATTTTGGGCCGGGTGATTCTTTCTTGTTGGGGAGGCTATTCTGTGCATTATAAGACATTTAGCAGCATCCCTGGCCTCTACCAACCACCCCACTGTAGACATTGCCAAGTGTCCCCTGGGGGTAGGGGCAAAAATCTCCCCTGTTGAGAACTCCCTTGCAGTAGAGACTACATTTCCTAGCCTCCCTTGCAGCTAGGTGTGGCCATGTGATGCTGTTCTGGCCAATGACACGTGACTTGGAACACCAGAGGTGTCCACATGAGCAACTGCCAGTTTTCCTTAAAGGGGAGCGTGGGTGCTTTGCTTTCTTTCTCCCCTTCCTACTGGCTAGAGTGAGAGTACAGTGTCAGAAGCTGGGAGGTGGAAGCTGAAGGTCAAGGTGGCAGAGCAGCTACAGAGAAGGAGCCTGGGTGCCCAGCGTGGGAGCTGCCATATCCACCCTGTTGCTTATGCTTAAACTGCTGTGTGAGAGAGAAATAACCTTCTGCCTTGTTGGAGCCACTGTCATTTTGGCCTTTGTAACAGCAGTCAAACTATATCCTAATTGACATAAGTCATTTGTCACCTCCTTTCTTGACTGCAGAGTGTGAGGGAGGAAGTGAGAACATGAAAACAGGAATAAAGGAATGAATGACTAAACCTGCCTCTATGGAACCCCCTCTAAGTTCTAGGCACTGTGCCAGGGGTTTTCATGAACACCACTTTCATTTAGTTAGTTCTCCGGGTGACTCTACAGGAGAGGCAGTATTATCCCTGTGTTTCCATAAGAGAAGGCCAAGGCTCAGAGAGGTTGAGTGACTTGCCCATATCACACAGTCAGCCAGGGACAGAACCATGATTCAGCTCTAGGCTTGAAAGACCCCACCCCCACTGCATGCTGCTCCTTTGATTGAGAAACTTTGCAGACGTGAAGCTCCAGTAAGGACGCCACTGCCTTCAGGATAACGTGTCACACAAAGCTCTGTTCCTGTCTCCACACAACACTTTGTCTACTCCCCTCACACCCCATGTTCAGCTTTGCTCGTCTCCAAGTGGTCTCCAGGCTTGCCTGCTCTTTCCTGCCTCTGTATCTTTACTCAGGCAAAGCTTGCTCAGCCCCCTTGGGCTGGGATGCCTTTAACATCCTTCCAAATCCCTAGCCCCTAAATCTGCTGACTCAGAGCCCTTCGGTGGGACTCGCCTCAGACATCGCCTCCTCCAAGAAGCCTTCCTTGACTATACACTTCTCAGTCAGACCAGGTCCCTCTCCTGTGTGCTCCCTCCACACCTGTACCACCTATGATGGCACCTACCATTGTGTGAGGTGTAGGCTCCTTGAGGGCAGAACTCTGTCTCCTCTGTCTCTTTACAGATCAACATGATGTCTGAAACACAGTTTCTTATTCAAGGCCGGGGAGGGAGGGAGGAATGCTAGAATGCTGTCAAATGAGAGAACCGGCTCACAATTTATTCAGCCCTGTATGTGTCCACGGTTGCTAGTTACTGTGAAGAGTTTCACAGAGAGGAAATGTGCTGGGTTTGGTCCTCAAAGAGCTAGGACTCTGAGAGGAAGCTGAGAAGAAGTCAAACAGGAAACGTACAAAAAGATAAACAATGGACACTGTACTTGTAGATTGTCTATGGAGTGGGTCCCCCGAGGCCCCCAGCAGGCTCTGGGCTCTCTTCACCCCATCAATCCCTAGGAATGCCGGCTCATTCTAACAGCAGTCTGAGCAAGACATAATTAGGAAGAACGATCTGCTGCCTGAGAGCTGCACCCTGAGATTCCAAGGCTGAAAAGAAAGACCAGATCTCCCTGCCTCCCTGACCTGACTCACCCAGTTTGTGGGAATTATGTCCCGTTGTCCTGCTGTGGCGGACGGGCTGGCGGAGCCCTTCTCCAGCCCTCAACTCCCGAGAAGCTTCCCCAGAGACCGGGAATGTGTAGGGGGATGTGTAGGACAGGATCCCTTCCTCAGATGCTCTGAAAGCTCGGGGAGCACCTGGAGAGCCAGAGGACAGGCCGGACACCTCGGAGCATGCAGCCGGGCCTCCCTCATTGTGGGGGACCACTCCTCAGTCCAGAGTTCCCATGGGGCGCTCCAGTGGCCTCCGATCAGTGGGTTTGGAAGTCTGGGCAAGAAGCCCAGCTATGAGTCCACCCTTTGCCAGAAGAGCCTTCCTTTCTCCCCAGGCGAGGGAGGGTGGCGACCTGGCCTCCGTGGCAGGATCAGCCCTGAGGGTGGACGGGAATGACAGATGTCCTGATGATGGCGGTGGTGAGGACGATGATGACGTACCTGTCAGGAGCTGTTCGAAGCACTTATTTAATCCTCACAACCACCTCATGAGATTGAGTCTCATAGGTTTTACCCTATTCATTATCCAAGTGATCTTAAAGCCATTTTCCAGGGCAGTACGCCCCCACAGAAGCTCCCGCCCTGTGTGGCCTTGGGCAGGTCCCTTCGCCTGTCAGCAAGACATCAGCCCCGATGAGACCAGCGTTGTGAGACCAACAATGCAGCCGTGCTTTGAAGAGGCTGTGGGTATTAACCAGGCTTAGCTGTCATTCCTCCCATCCTCAGCTGGCCTGGCCTGCGTGCAGACGCCAGGGCCCGCCAGCCTTCTCCAGGGAGGGAGCCTGATTCTTCCATCTGTGCATTGTCCTCTCTGCTTCTCTGTTTTTCCTCACTGACCACCCACCATTTCGTACAGCCCGAGGAGGGCCTGGCCAATGTGGACAAGGGTCCCGGCACTGATTCTGCCCCTCACCAGCCACGTGACCTCAGGCAAGTTGCTTCTCCTCTCTGCCTCATCTGGAAAACAAGGGGGTCAGGACTGAACTACCCCTTTGAGCACTAACATCCTAATGTCCTGTGATCAAAGGCCAGGGGAAGGGCTGGAGGACCCAGACGGGAAAGCTCAGCCCCAGCTCAGCTTCCCATGTTAATGGCTTTGCCCAAAGGAGGCCCCTGGCCATGGAAGCTGCTTTATCAAAATGTGTTCCAGCTCACTTAGATTACACTTCACTCCGCTGAACTTCAAAAGGGGCACAAGGGCTCCTCTGCAGACAATTGCCGGCGGAACGTCAGCACGGCCAGTCAGGCTTGAAGGGGTCACTTCACTGGGCAGCTGGGCAGGCTTTTACGGACCCGAGGTGGGAGAAAGAAAAAGGAGGCAGGCTGAAGCCTCACGTGGTTGAGGCTTTATGGTTTTCTCGTGGTTATCGTCTTCCCCTGGTCTCCAAATCTCAGATCCAAAGAGAGAGTCCTGATGGGCCAGAAAGATAGGCAGCCTCTGATAGAATGAAATATAATCTGAGGAGCTGCAAGCCTCATGCTTAGAGGGAGGGAACAAAGCACATTTGTGAGAGTGACAGCTTATGGGTGAAGCCTGTTAGCAGCTTTGTGTGTGAACAGGGGACACGGGTATTAGTTGATGATAAAAGTTAGTCATGTGATGCAGCTTCCAGAGAAACTAAAGCCTTGGTGCTGCATTTAGAAGTTGAAGAAAAGCAAGAATATTGTTACCATTTATAAGTGCTAAGAGTGCTAGACACTGGACCTAGCCAGTTATATAGATTATCTCATCTGATCCTCACAATACCCAATGAAGTAAATACTATCATGATCTCTCTATATTTCCAGTGAGCAAACTGCAGTTCACAGAGGTTAAGTGACTTGCCCATGGCCACACAGCAGATAAAAGGCAGAGGTGGGCTTCAACCTTGGGTCCCTCCACCTATTTTGCCGCCAAAACAACATCATGTGAGGAACAATCCAAAGAGCAGCGGTTGTTGAGTCTTCAACTATTTTCAAGGACGTGAGGGAGAAGGGGGGTCAGACGTGCCCTGCATTGGGGCATTGGGAGGAACTAAGACTGAAGGATGAGCAGAAACCTTCTTCCACTCAATGCAAAAAAGACATTTTCAGCAGCCAGTTGTCTGGAGACAGCAGGCAACGTCAGGAGTAGTGATTTTCTTTGATATTGGGGGTGTTTATGCATAACCACCTGGCAGGGAGGCAAGCCAGTGGATTCAGTAGATGGTTGAATGAAGGCCCTGCTACTAACGCTGAGATTTTGGCAGATTCAAGGGCTGAGGGGCTGGGTCAAGCAGACACACCTTGGTCTCTGGTGTCCAAAAAGTCACATCATATAAAGGATTTCTCCAGGTGTTACTGGAGGTACCCCATAGTGGGTGGCCTCAGGCTAAGCTGAGAACGAACCTGGCTTGAAAGAACACTCACCTCAAGGTCAGGAGACCTGGTCCTTTGACTTCAACTTTTAGCTCTGTGCCCTTGGGCAAGTCACTTGACCTCTCTGGCCCTTGGTTTCTTCACCGGTGAAAATGAGCTTGGATCAGATCAGTTCTGTGGTCCTGAGACATAAACAGATGTTACAGGTGAACCTGGGACGACACAAACCCTCTGTGTCTAAGTGTTGGAGAAACAGAGCAGTAGAAGGCAGGCTGAGGATGACCCCATGGCAGCCTTCTGAGGAAAGGAGGTCCTCTTAATGGTGTGGGCTAAGCAGTCCTGGCTTGGAGGTCAGGACTCGGGAGCTGGGCTGGTGGCCCAAACTTGAAGTCAGCCCTTGCATTTTTATCATAGAGGAGGAGGGAGAAACACACTCAGCAGACAAAACAAACACAGAAAGGTGAGTTGTTGGTGAAGGTGTGTGTTTTGTCTGCTGAGCTCTTTCCTGCACAGAGACCCATCAGACAGGCTCGGGGAGGCCCTGGGGAGAGAGAGGAGGGGGCACTGGCACGCAGCTCCCAAAGCGCTGTCTGTGCTTTGCAGTTAATGCCCCGACAGTCTTTGTTATTGTGAATGAGGTAGAACTCCCCCAGTGTCTGCTTTTTGAACTGAGGAAAACCTGAGTTCGAATTCCAACTCTTGCCACTCACTAGCCGGGTGATTTGGGGCAATTCACTTAACTTAGGATGTCCATTTATGACTTGTTATCCAAATGGAGGCATTTTTGAGGATGGAGGGGAAAGCTATTATTAATTATGCTGGGACAACAGCATAAACCGAGACTATTTGGAGCAAAAATGGGACACCCTGCCTGCCTTCGCCAAGGCCATTTCCACATTGAGAAAACGGCCACTGTGATACTCACATGCATGTGCTTCACGTGGCTGGGCTGAAGCTGCAGTGAACGGACACAGCATTTAGTGGGTGCTCAGGAAGAGAAGGTTCCAGGCTGACCTTTCCCTCTTCTTGCATTCTGTGTGTCTTAAAAAAAGGCTCTGAGACGGGGCTAACTGGGGTCCCAGAGAAGCTGTGCTAGGGCCTCCTTCAAATCTGTGTGTGCTTTCCTGGAGGGCCGGTGCCCAAAGCCAGCTAGGACTTGGGCCTCCCTTTGGGATCTGTTTGCCTTTTCATCAACACAGACACAGGGTTTTTCTTGGCTAGGCCCCTCTGCTCACAGCTCAGGGATTGTACCTTGAAGCATTCAGTCCCAAGTGATATGAATCAGGATCTACCAGGAAGTTTGTTTTCCAAGGCCTTAGTCAACATGTGGGTGTGGAAACACCAGCCAATTTCAATGTAGAGTCAACTCCTTTTTAAATAGGGACTTTCACATTAGTCAGACTTTTCAAAACAACATAATGTTTAAACAAAATTCCATTTCCACCTTTCCATCACCAGCAGCAGTTGCTGAAGATATTTCTGTTCCAAACAGAGGCTTCCCCAACCCACGTCTTAGCTGGTTCCCTTACTGTGTCAGAGCCTGGGCTATGATGTCACGTGCTGGGGGTGTGAAATCACTCTTACTTGGGCCTCAGTTTCCCCTTCTGGCTCTTCACGTGGACTCGGACTGCTTCGGCCAGTGTCTTCTTTTGCTTCATTCTGATTCTTTGGTCTGTTGATTGCCTGGAATAGCAGCAATCCAGCTCACACTTTCCGAGATACCTCCCCCTTAAGCCCCGGCACAATCCCAGGAGTTCCCTTATTTCAGTATGCGAAGCTCATAGCTCAGACTGCCACTGAGGTACTGCCGTTGAGGTACCAGGATTTGGCATGAAATACTTTCAGCAGAGACTCATGGGTCCCAAACGTGGTCACCCTGAGCAGGCTCAGACTTTCACCTTACCGAAACCTGAAGGTTGGCTGGGTACACACACACCTGGCATCTTCCCACGGGCCTGGGCCCCCGTCAGTGTCTACTTTGATCCCTTCCATCCTGGCTCCTACATTCCCAGGGCCTGTCCTGTGTCACATCCCCATGGAGCTCTCTTTGCTGGTTTGGCAAATCAGGCAAAGTCTGAGAACTCCTCAACCTGTTGGTTGTGTACTCTAGAGCTCTACTAAGTGTAACACGCAGTATTTCACTTCATGAGCAATGCTCTAGCTTGTGTTCAGAACTTGGGCCTCATGTAAGTAGCCGAGCAACCCCTCTGTGCCTCAATTTTGTCACCTGTAGAATGGGGATGATAACAGTAGCTCCTCCCTCACTGGATTGGTGTGAGAGCTCAGTGAGCTCATGAGTATAAAGTGCTCAGAGCCTGACATTTAGCAAGTGCTCCATTGCCATTGGCCATTGTTACGATAAATCTTCACCACCACCCTAGGAGAGGGGGACTCTGTTTATCCCCATGGGCAGATGAGGAACTGAGATTTGGAAAGGTTAAGTAAGTTGCCCAAGCCGTGTGTTAGAAAGACGGGCAATAAGCATGTTTTGGGAAGTCTGGGGCCTTGCTCTCTGTGACATGAGAGTCCGGGTTAAATCCCAATTCAGTTGCTTTTGCATATATTTAGAGAGACCAATGTGTCAGGCCCTGTGCCAGGAGCCAGGGAGCCAGCGGGTAGCTCCACCCGGTGTTCAGCCCAACCTGTGCGGGCCAGCTCTGGACTAGGCACAGCTAATCTCCAGCCATCCCCCCTGGCTTCACCTGGCTCATTAAAACCAGACACATTATGAGTTTACTTAGCATCTGCAGAGAGTGTCTTTCATCTTCAAAGGCTTCCCGAAGCACCAACCAATTAATCCTTACAACACCCTCATCTCGTGGACAAATATTTATCCTCACTTCATACCCAGGAAAACTAAGGCATAGAGAGAACAGAAGGGGCAGGAGGAGGAAGAGTGAGTGACAGAGCTAAGCAGAGAATTCCGGAGCCCCAGACCCTGCTGACTGCCCAGTCCATCTGGGGGCTGCAGGGAAATTCTTCCCATAATATCCTTTTTTTTTTTTTAAATGGAAGCAGAACCTTTTGCAAGTTCAGAAGATTTAGATTTCTTTAATAGTAACCTCCAGGAAATACATTAAAAACATATTCTATCCGTTACAAATCTTAATGTCACCAGCCAGGGATGAGGGAATTAATGCCGGGCCCAAAAATACATATAGTCAGCAACTTCAGGGCAAGGGCAGAGACGATTTATAGAGTGAGAGGTCTGTATGTCTGGGCAGGCAGGCCGAGCTCAGTGGCGAAATTGAAACAGGGCTGTTTTCAGATGGGGCTGAGGTGGGGGGAGGCTGCTGAAGGCGGCTTTGATTCAATCATTGTTCCCCATTTCTTCTCAATCAATGTAAAAAAATTTTTTTTAATGCTATAAAGGCCAGGTTCTGATCTGTCATGAGAAAACTGCTTTCATTAACATAAGCTCCTGTTAAGGGCCCTTTAAAAGAATCAACCCCTCCCCCCTCCCCCCTCCCCCTGCCCGCCAAGTGCCCCCACCAGAACAATCCCAGCCCTGATCATCTCCCCTGTCTACCTGGGTCAAACAAAGGGGGAATCCAAGCAGTGGTGCAGCTGGAGAATCTATGCAATGAAGACAAAACGTATGTGTAATTAATGTGGTTTTACTTCCGTTAGCAGAGGGTATTTTTCTTTACCTTTATATTGTAAAATAAAATACAGTTATAGAAAACCACACCAAAAAAAGGTGTAGCTTAGTAAACTGGGATAAGGGAAACAGCGCAGGTCTTTTAAATTGTTTTCATTTTTGGACTCAGCGCTCCATTTTGCCGAACTTGAGTCTAACACAACCTTGGAAAAGTTTTGAATCTCAGGGGTATTATTGCACTCATTTTAGGAAGGATAGTGACCTAAAGAACTATGTAGAGCACTCAGCTGTTAGTTTAGGGCCGCCACATTCCCAGCCACGTGCTTGCTGCTCAGAGAAAGGGTATTAAAGGACTCAGCACTAGGAGCTGAAGCCCACAGCAGAGATGGACTTGGGTCCCCAGCGTGGTCCCTCTGCCTGCCTCTCTTGTGGAAAACCACACAGCATCGCCTAGGGCTGAGCGAGTTAATGGGCAGGTCTCTGTGCCCTTTTCTTCTGGAGGAAAGGTTGAGAAGGCATTGCATCACGCCCCCTCCCTTTACAGGGGAGGAAACTGAGGCCACAGGTCTGATCTGAGGTCAGTAGTAGCAGAGCCAGGACCGAGAGCTGGGTTGGAAGACTCCCTGTCCGGTGCTCCTCTGCCCCATGCCTGTGCTGCTTTTTCCGTGATACACCTTGTTGGGTCAATAGCTACTTGTCAGGAACTGGTAACCAGCACTTTCTAACCAGCCCGAGTACTCAGTAGGATGACTGACCACCCTAGTTTGCCCGGGGTTGGGGGTGGGGATTCCAGTGCTAACCCTGGGACAGTCCCAGGCACACGGGGCCAGCTGGTCACCCTGTGGGCTGTGTCCATGTCACTGGCGCCCAATCACCTTGACTAGTTGGTGGGCATTCAACCCGTGGGGGCGAATCAAAAGTCAGAGAGGAGGATGGGGTTTCTTATGCCGAATGAGTTGAGTTGGAGTACAATTATCCATATTATTGAGATTTTTAAACAGTTACTGAAGGAAACATAGGGGTTTGTCCTGAATTATAATAGCTAACACTTTGAGCATGCTTTATAACTTTAATGCACTTTCACACTCCAAATCTTAATTATCTGGGCCCTTCAGGCAAGGATGTCTGATTAGAATCATTTTTATGAAGTAGGAGACTGAGCCGGCCCAGCGACCTAGGCTGGCACACCTAGCTATGAGTGATGGAGCTTAAGAAGCACCACCGCCTTCTCTGACCCTTGGCTGATGCTCTTCACCACTCCCTCTCTGGTCAGGAACGCTGGCTGGAGGCCAGATCTTGAGTTCTCTCTCTATTTAATTGTTGGGAAGCAGGAAGCCAGAAACTGGGGGTTTCTAAATTCAATTCCAAGGATCTTGGATTAACACCAAAATAATTCCCGTACTGTAGACTTGCTATTGGAAAAGAACCTTAGTGGGGCCAAAGAATGAGCTTGGTTTGATCAAGCGAAGCTATTTGTTTACCTTTACCCTCCACTGAAAGCGGAGTTCCAGTATTAAGGCTCTCCCTCTCCAAATGCCATTCAAACAGCCCCCAGCCACGGACACCGCTTTCCACTCATGCTGGAGCAGGAGACTCTACACTTCTGAAATTAGAGCTGGAAGTGAAGTGCTTAGCTGAGCTTTGTCTTTCAATGCCTTTCTTCTCTCTGGGGTTTTAACTGCTTTTTCTGGCCTCAGGGAATCCCTTGGAAGTTAATAAAACTTACTACATCAAAGGGCTCTACAACCATTACTCTATTAAAACCTCACAGCACTCCTGCAGCAGGTAAGCATTATTAACCCCATTTTACAGATGGGGAAACTGAGGTTAATTGGTTTGCCTCCAGCTACTGAGGAAATGAGTGTCCCAGCTGGCTTGAGAACTGGGTGGTTTGTTCAGATCACCCAGGGGTGGTTGTTTCTAATGAAATCCGTTTTTCAAAGCACCTTGACTGGATTTCTTTTTCCTTCAGGAAAACTGATTCCTCACTGGCTGCACTGAGGATGAGGAATTTCTCCAAAGCTGGCTAGTCCGAAAGCAACAGCTCCTGCCTTCCACCAGGAGAGGTGCCATAAAAATAGATGAAAGCTAAGAGCTCAGTGCAGTAATTTAGGAAACAATTTGGGCCTTTCAGAAATTAATGTTATTTAAAGATGCAGATTCATCCACCCCAGGGGCCTCCTGGGAGTGCTTCCCGAACCATCTGGTTCAATCAGCTCATTTTCTTTCCCTTAATCCTCCTGGCTCTCCTGTGTGTATGTACAGGGAAAGTTTCTGGGGAACTCGCAGCATGAATAAAAAGCAAAGACCTTTCTCTTTCACCAGCCACCTCTCCTCTTTTCCAAACAGCATTAAATTCCTAATCCTGTTTATTCTTAGTGGGGGTATAAAATTCATGTTCCAACAGACAATGAGGAGATCTGTGGAGGCCTCCACCCCACGGCTCATGTCCTCTCAGTTTGGGTCCAGCCAAGATGGTTGGGGTGTCTTTACCCCATTCTCTGAGAAGACCTACAAAACCTGGTAGTGTTTGGGAATAAATTTGTCCAGGCCTGCTGAAGGAAGAAGCCAAAAAAAATTTTCTTTGTGGAGAGTGGCATGTCTGGTTAAAGCTATCCATGAACCACAGGGAAGATTTCAAAGGCTCAGGTAAGTGTTTTCAAAAGGAGGGTTTCAGCACAGTCCCAACTGTATGAGTCCCCGCTTCTTGCTGTTCGAGTCCAATTATAATCCACAAAGGCAGGATGCTGTGTTTACATAAATAATTACCAGATTTCGGATAGCCAGACGTGTTGCAGCACACAGAAGGCAAGCCCAGAAATTACATTTGGGGAATTAAGGGTCAGATTGATTTTATCTCTCTAAATCCGGCCAGATTCCGGCAAGCTAAAGGCACATCCGGTTGACTGAGCCTTGGGAGGCATGGGCCCCAGAAACTAGTGATCCTGAGGATGGCGCTACCCGTCCCCCCCAACACCTCCCTTTTCTGCTTCTCCCTGCTCCAGTTTGCTGGCTGGCTCTGAGAGCCAGGGGTTGGCAGAAAGAACTGTCCCAACTTGCTCTTTGCCCAACCTGCAAGGGAGGAAGGCAGGAGAGGGGTGTAGGCATCTCACTTCTATCCTCTTTTTCCTCCTGGACCACACAGGATCTCACTTCTGAAATAACGGCAACGATGTAGGAGTAGTGATAGGAAACATCAAAGCAATGAGAGTTATAGAACAGGGCTTCTGCTGGAGATTTCCCTCCTGCACAGGCCAAACCTCTGTGTTTTCATTCATTCAACAGAAATGCATTCAGCACCTACTGCATCCCCAGTGCCATGCACAGTGCAATGGTGGAGGGCTCATGCTCTGGAGCCACAACTCTTGATTTGAATCCTGGCTCTGCCGGCCACCGCGGGCAAGTGACCTAACTCTCCTGGCCTCAGCTTGTTTATCTAGAAAGTGACATAATGATAGCACCACTCCCTAAGAGTGAGGTGAGGGTTAATTAAATCATTCATAAAGAGCTCTTTGAACAGGGCTTGCACATAGTATGTTGGTTACTGCTATTATTATTATTATGACTCTGCTAAGCACATGTGAGCCTCTGTTCTGAAAGTGGTTACAAGCTGGTTGAGACAGAATTCCCACATAAACACAAAGGTTATGACAAGGCAGTATGGCTGATTAGGTACCAAGTGAATGGAAAAGACAATTAAGTTCTAGGGAGCAGGCAGAAGGGCGAGATCGCTGTGGTGGAAGAAGGCTTCACAGAAGAAGGAAGGCTTAAGCTGTGCTTGAAGGATGTGCAAGATTTGGCTGGGCCACAGAGGGAATAACAGATGTAGGGAGGGCTTGAGGTGGGGGCTGGGGGTAGAGCCCCAAGAATCCACAAGACTTAAGCTAGAAGTTAGAGTGTTATGCAAGTCTGATGCTTCTAAGAGTATAAGCCAAACCTCTTCAATTAAGATTTCCAAATCCAAATGTTAGCCTCTCTTATGGAGAAAGAAATATTGATTTGTGCTAACTTCATCTGACAAAACAACGTTACACAGGGAGATCAGCTCGGTGCTTTGTGACCACCTAGAGGGGTGGGATGGGGAGGGTGGGAGGGAGGGAGATGCAAGAGGGAAGAGATATGGGAACATATGTATATGTATAACTGATTCACTTTGTTATAAAGCAGAAACTAACACACCATCGTAAAGCAATTATACTTCAATAAAGATGTTTAAAAAAAAAAAACAAAAAAAAAACCAATGTTACAAAGTGGGGCAACAGAGTGCATTGTGAAGAGACCAAGAAGAGGCATGGATAAATAGAGCCTCAATTTATAATATGGGGGGTTAGGTATATTGATAGAGATGTTATTGAAACAAAGTAATATTGTTTGGTGAATTAGAAAGTATTCTACCCAAAAAGTGTTCTATTCATTCAATCATTCTTTAAATATCGAGTGCTTACTATATGCCAAGCATTCAGGGAGACTCTGGTAGTGACAATAAATATGGTTTTTGCTCTTGATGTATTGACCTCATATTTTTCATTTTCTGTAAGTTAGAAAACAATTTAAAATAAATAAATAAAAGCAGGTACATGTGAAGCAAGCATTTCAGAAACATTTCTGTATAGTGTGTTTCTAAAAAAATTTTAATCTGCCTCTGTGCAATTTCATAAATTAATTTGGTCTTCATTTGTAAGAATTACAATAATTTATTATTGAACATTTAAAAAATTAACCCAGTCATTGACAATTGAATTTCTGAAAAACTTTTGCTTTATCATTACTTACAAAGATGAATTAATTCAAGAAGCATTCAGTGAATGAACCAACCATGTGCCCAACACTGTTCTACCTGCAACAAACGATAAGAAAGGATTTGAAGGGAAAGAAGGACTTTCACTTCCAGCCAAAGAGCAACAGGGACTGAATATACTCTCTCCCATGAAACAACCAGAAAGACAGACAAACAGACAAAATATATGAAACGATGGTTTTCAAACCATTTCAGGCAATGAAGGACAGTTACTGAGAAAGGAAAACAAACAAGGTAAGTAAGCCCTACAATTGCCCAAGCTTTCTGCCTTATGAGGGTTTCCAGGCTGTAGCACAGGGAGAGAAAACCCAGGCAGAGCTCAGCCAATTCTCTGAGAGCTGCAGAGGTCTGGAGGTCTGCAGAAGGTCTCCCTCAAGTATTCAGCATGATTGACCCATGAGTTTGAGGAAACTATCCCAGGCAGGGGAAAGAAGATCTGAAAAGATTAGAGAAGATGAGAGGTGTTCACTCAGAGCTGGGAACAGGGTCTTATCACCACCAGCCAGACTGGAAAACTTCATAAATCATGGGGCATTAGGTAGAATACTCAAAAGGGTATTGCCTCTGTAATGGGGAATAATTAGCCCTATCTTAAACATGGCTCTGGTCCTACCTGACAATTCTCAAAAGTAAGACCAAAAGGATCAAACTGTGTCCAAGTAACCTAGCTCCCATACAAATCTCAAGAATATTTATAGAAATACCAAAATATCCAGCACCCAACAATGTAAAATTCACAATGTCTGGCATGTAAACAAAGATTATCAGACATGCAAAATGTGACCCATAATGAGGAGGAAAATAAATCAATCAAAACTGACCCAGAACAGCACAGATATTATAATTAGCAGCTATTATAACTGTACTCCATTTGTTCAAAAAGATGTATGTTATAAAAAAGATTTAAACCAAACTTTTCAAGATGAAAACTACATGAGTGAGATGAAAACCACACTGGTTAAGATTAATAGCAGATTAGACATTGCAGAAGAAAATTTTAGTGAACAGGAAGACATAACGATAGAAACTATTCAAAATTAAGCATACAGGGGAAAAAAAAGTTTAAAAACTGAAAAGCGCATCCATGCACTATTAGACAACTTCAAGCAGCCTAATATATATAATTGGAGTCCCTGAAAATGATGCTGGAGGACAGAAAATTCACTTGAAGAAGTAATGACCAAAATTTTTCTAAATTTGATGAAAACTATAAACTCACAGATCCAAGAAGCTCAACGAGCCCCACGTACAATACCAAAAATCCTGAAAGAGAACTACACCAACTCACATTTGATCCAAACTCTCAAAACCTGGGATAAAAAAAGAGCATCATTGAAGCAGCCAGAGAAAAAAAGACACATTATATGGAGAAAAACAAATATAAGGATAGCTGCAGATTTCTCACTGGAAACAGTACAAGTGAGAAGACAGTGGAGCAAAATATTTTAAATCCTGAAAGAAAACAAACAAAAAAAACCTCTCAATCTAAATCCTATACCCAGAAAAAAAAAATCTTCAAAAATGGAGGTATTGGAAATTCCCTGGTGGTCCAGTGGTTAGGACTCTGTACTGTCACTGCCAAAGATGAGGGTTCAATCCCTAGTCTGGGAAATAAGATCCCACAAGACACGTGGTGCAGCCAAAAAGAAAAAAAAAGGTACTATACAGATCTTTTCAGACATACAAAAACTGAAAGAATTCACCACCAGCAGAAGTGTACTCTAAGAAATGTTAAAGGAAGTCCTTCAGGCAGAAGGAAAATGATACCAGACGGAAACATGGATCTACCCAAAGGAATGAAGAGCACTGGAAAAGTTAACCACACGGGTAAATACGTGTTTTATTTTAACCTTGTATGTCTCTTTCAAAGATAACTGACTTTGGGACTTCCCTGGTGGTCCAGTGGGTAAGACTCCGCACTCCCAATGCAGGGGGCCCAGGTTCGACCCCTGGTTGGGGAACTAGATCCCACATGCATGCTTGCAACCAGGAGTCTGCACGTGGCAACTAAGAAGTCCGCATGCCACACTAAAAAAAAAAAAAAGATCCTGCATGGTGCAGCGAAGCTCCCGCATGCAGCAACTAAGACCTGGCCCAGGCAAAATAAATAAATAAATATTTTTTAAAAAGATAACTGACTGCTTAAACAAAAATTATGATGTATTGTGTGGTTTATTTCACATGTGTAAGTGAAAAGTGTGACAATAAAAGCTTAAAGGCCAAGAGGGGGGAAATGGACATATTCTATAGTGAGGTTCTTATGCTATATGTGAAGTGGTATAATATCAATTAAAGGCAGGCTGTGTTAAGATATAAATACCATAAACCTCAAAGCAACCACTACAATAACAAAACAAAGAATTATAGCTACTAAGCCAACAAAGGAAATAAAATGGAATCATAAAAAATACTCAATCCAAAAGAACACATAAAAAGAGAAAAAAAGGAAACAAAGAAAGAAATGGAACAAATGTAAAACAAATAGCAAAATGGTAGACAAACTTAACCATATCAATAATCACATTAAAAGTAAATGGTCTAACAAATGAACCTATCTATGAAACAGAAACAGAATCAGGGACATAGAGAATAGACTGGTGGTTGCCAAGGGGGAGGGGAGTGGGAGAGGGTTGGATTGGGAGTTCAGGATTAGCAGATGCAAACTATTATATGTAGGATGAATAAACAACAAGGTCCTACTATATAGCACAGGGAACTATATTCAATGTCCTGTGAAGAACCATAATGGAAAAGAATATGAAAAAGAATATATATAGGTATAACTGAGTCACTTTGCTGTACAGCAGTAATTAACAACATTGTAATTCAACTATACTTCAATAAAAAATAAATTAAAAAAAAAGGAAATGGTCTATACTGTATGATTTCACTTATATGAGGTAAATAGAGTAGCCAAACACATCAAACAGAAAGTAGAATGGTGGTTGCTGGGGGATGGGGGAGGGAGAAATGAGGAGTTATTGTTTATGGGTATAGAGTTTCAGTTTTGCAAGATGAAAAAGTCCTAGAGATTGTTTGCACAACAATGTGAATATACTTAACACTACTAAACTGTATACTTAAAATGGTTAAGATGGTAATTTTTATGTTATGTATATTTTATCATAATTAAAACCAAACCAAACCAAACAAAAAAATTCACATAATTCTTTGAGCTTACAAAAAAAATAAATGGTCTAACTGCTCTAATTAGAAGGCAGAGATTGTTAGATTGGATAAAAAAGCAAGATCAAATTATATGGTGCTTATAAGAAATACACTTTATTTTTTCAGTTTTATATATATATATATGCACTCTTTATTTTTTTATATTCTTTTCCATTGTGGTTTATCATAGGATATTGAATATACTTCTCTGTGCTACACAGTAGGACCTTTTTGTTTATCCATTTTATATATAAAAGCTTACATCTGCTAACCCTAACCTCCCACTGCATCCCTCCCCCAACCCCCTCCCCCTTGGCAACCACCAGTCTGTTCTCTATGTCCGTGATTCTGTTTCTGTTTCATAGATAAGTTCATTTGTGTCATATTTTATATTCCCTGTATGTGGTATCATGGTATTTGTCTTTCTCTTTCTGACTTACTTCACTTAGTATGATAATATCTAGTTGCATCCATGTTGCTGCAAATGGCATTATTTTGTTCGTTTTTATGGCTGAGTAGTATTCCATCGTGTATATGTACCACATCTTCTTTATCCATTCATCTGTCGATGGACATTTAGGTTGTTTCCATGTCTTGGCTATTGTGAATAGTGCTACTATGAATATAGGGGTGCATGTATCTTTTTGAATTATAGTTGTGACTGGATATATGCCCAGGGGTAGGATTGCTGGATCATATGCTAATTTTATTTTTAGTTTTCTGAGGAACCTCCATACTGTTTTCCACAGTGGCTGCACAAACTTTCATTCCCATCAACAGTGTAGGAGGGTTCCCTTTTCTCCACATCATAAGAAATACACTTTAAGTATAAAAACACAGATATGTCAGAAAGTAAAATGGTGTAAAAAGATATATCATGCTAACACTAATCAAAAGAAAAGATGGACCTGGGGATGTGATGTACATCACAGTGACCATACTTAATAATAATACTGTATTGTATATTTGAAAGTTGCTGAGAGAGTAGATCTTAAAAGTTCTCACCACAAGAAAGAAAATTTGTGATGAATGTTAACTAGACTTATTGTGGTGATCATTTTCAGTATATATGTATATCAAATCAAAATGTATGCCTGAAACTAATATAATGTTATATGTCAATTATATCTCAAGAAAGATGGCTATGTCTTGGAAAGATGTCTATGATATATTATTAGATTAAAAATAGTTGTGAAACAAACAAACAAAGAAACATGTAGTGGCTATATGAACGTCAGACAAAGTAAATTTCAGAGCAAAGAATGTTTCCAGGTATAAAGAAGATCATTTTATAATCATAAAGTGGGCAATTCATCAAGATGACTTAATTCTAAAAGTTTATGCACCTAATAACAGAGCTTCAAAATATGTGAAGCAAAAACTGATAGAACTGTAAGGAGAAATAGACAAATCACAATTATTATAGGAGATTTCAGTGCTCTCTCTTATTAACTAATATACAAGTAGGGAGAAAATAATCAAGGGTATAGAAGACAAACACCATCAATCAACTTGACCTAACTGACATTTATAGAACACTCTATCCAACAACAGCAGAATGTACATTCTTTTCAAATGCACATGGAACATTTACCAAAATAGGCCATATTCTGGATTACAAAGTAAGTCTCAATAAACTTTAAAAATTCAAGTCATAAAAAATTTGTCCTCTCATCACAATGGAATTAAATTAGAAGTTAATAACAGAAAGATTCTGGGAAAAATCTCCAAATATTTGGGAACTTGATAACACAATTCTAAATAACCAAGGGTCAAATAAAAAATACAAAAGGGAAACTAGAATGTATTTTGAATGGAATGAAAATGAAAACCCAACATATCAAAATTTGTGGGCTGCTACTAATTTGGTACTAAAAAGGTCTCAAATCAATCATCTCAGCTTCCACCTTAAGGAACTAGAAAAAGAAGAGCAAGTGAAACCCAAAATAAGCAGAAGAAAGGAAATAGTAAAGATCAGAGCAGAAATTAATGAAATAAAATACAGCAAAACAATGAAGAGGGCGTCCCTGGTGGCGCAGTGGTTGGGAGTCTGCCTGCTAATGCAGGGGACGCGGGTTCGAGCCCTTGTCTGGGAGGATCCCACATGCCGCGGAGCAACTAGGCCCGTGAGCCACAACTATACAATTATATCAATTACTATAGTAATTACAACTACTAGTAATTACAATATAATTATATCAATTACAATTATATAATTACAATTATATCAAAAAACTATACAATTATATCAGACACTGAGCCTGCGCGTCTGGAGCCTGTGCTCCGCAACAAGAGAGGCCGCGATAGTGAGAGGCCCGCGCACCGCGATGAAGAGTGGCCTCCGCTCGCCGCAACTAGAGAAAGCCCTCACACAGAAACGAAGACCCAACACAGCCATAAATAAATAAATTAATTAAAAAAAAAAATAATAACATGTTCAAGTACAATTGGTGTCTTTAAAAAAAAAAAAAAAAAGAAAGAAACCTATTTAAAAAAAAAACAAAAAAAAAAAACAATGAAGAAAAATGAAGCCAGAAGGTAGTTCTTTGAGACGATCAATAATATTGATAAATATTTAGCCATGTTAGATCAGGAAAAAAGAGAGGAGACACAAATTACCAATATCAGTAATGAGAGAGGTGACCTCACTACAGATTTTACAGGTAAAAAGAGATAATAAGGGAATATTATGAACAACTTTGCCTATGTCAACAATGAACAATAAATTAGACAACTTATATGCAACAGCCAAATTCCTAAGACAAACTACCAAAACTCACTTAATGAGAATAGGTAACCTGAATAGCCCAGTATCTTTTTTTTTTTAATTAATTAATTTATTTTTATTTATTTTTGGCTGTGTTGGGTCTTCGTTGCTGCATGTGGGCTTTCTCTAGTTGCGGTGAGCAGGGGCTACTCTTCGTTGTGGTGCGTGGGCTTCTCATTGCAGTGGCTTCTCTTGTTGTGGAGCATGGGCTGTAGGCGCATGGGCTTCAGTAGTTGTGGCTCATGGGCTCTAGAGTGCAGGCTTAGTAGTTGTGGCGCATGGGTTTAGTTGCTCTGCGGCATGTGGGATCTTCCCGGACCAGGGCTCAAACCTGTGTCCCCTGCATTGGCAGGCGGATTCTTAACCACTGCGCCACCAGGGAAGTCCCCAGTATCTGTTAAAGAAATTGAATTTGCAACTTAAAACCTTCCCCCAAAGAAAACTCCAGGCCTAGATGGCTTCACTGGTAAATTCTGCAAATATTTAAAGGAGAAAAAATACCAATTATATACAAACTCAGAAAACTGAAGAGGAGAAAAACTTCCCAAGTCATTCTGAAGCCAGTATTACTCTGATACTAAAACCATACAAACGAATTTATAAGAAAATAGAACTACAGACCAATATTCCTTGTGAACGTAGATGCAAAATTTCCAAACAAGATTTTAGCAAATAAGATCAATATATAAAGAGACAAAATACATCATGACCAAGTGAGATTTATTCCAGGAAGGCAAGGTTGACTTAACATTTGAAAATCAATATAATTCATGTTATTAACAAAGTAAGAAAGAAAAAACATACGATCATCTTAATAGATACAGAAAACAATTTTGACAAAAATACAGCATCCATTCCAGGTTAAAAACTCTAAGCAAACTAGGAAATTCCTCAACCTGATAAAGAGCATCTGTGAAAAACCTACAGCTAACATCATACTTAATGGTGAAACTTAATGCTTTCCCTCCAAGATGAGGAGCAAGACAGGGATACCTCCTCTCACCACTTCTATTCAACATTGTACTAAAGGTTTTAGCCAGTGCAACAAGGCAAGAAAAAAACAGGCATCCATATTGGAAAGGAAGAAGTAAAACTCTTTATTCAAGACAACATGACAGCAAAAGCACGATCCATAAAGAAATATTGATCAACCAGACTTAATGAAAATGAAAATTTCTGCTATGTGAAAGACACTGTTAGGAGAATGAAAGTCACAGAGTGGGAGAAAAATATTTGCAAAGCATATAACTGATAAAGGAGTTGTATGCGGAATATGTAAAGAACTCATACAACTCAACAATAAGAAAACAACCCAATTTTTAAAGTAAGCAAGAGATGTGAACAGACACTTCACCAGAGGAGGAATCTGAATGACAAATAAGCACAAAAAAAGATGCTCAGCATTGTTAGTCATCAAGAAGATGCAAATTAAAACCACAGTGAGAAACCACTACACCCTTACCAGAATGGCTTAACAGAAAAAAAAAAAAAAAAAGAAAAGAAAAGATTGACAATACCAAGTATTAGTAAGGATGTGGAACAACTGAAACTTTTGTATACTGCTGGTAGAAATGTAAAATGAGACAACCACTTGGGAGAAATGTTTGGCAGTTTCTTATAAAATTAAACAAACTTACCATATTATCTAGCAATTCCACTCCTAGGTATTTACCCAAGAAAAATTAAAACATATGTCCACAAAAGGACACTAGAATATTTATAGGAGATTTGTTCACAAAGTCAAGAGCTAGAAATAACCCAAATATCCACCAACAGATACATGGATAAAAAACTGTAGTATATTCATAGAATGGACTAATACTCTACAATAAAAAGGAAAAAACTGATAAATGCCACAAAAATGGATGAATCACACAGACATTATGCTGAGTCATAGATATTAGACACAAAAGACTACTGTTATGGACTGAATTGTGTCCCCAGATTCATATGTTGAAGCCCTAACCAATACGACTTTATTTGGAGACAGGGCCTTTAAAGAGGTAATTAAGGTTAAATGAGGTCATAAGGGTGGTGGGACCCTAATCCAATAGGACTGGTGTCCTTATAAAAAGAGGAAGGGACACCAGGGATGTGCCCACACAGAGAAAGGCCATGTAGGGACACAGAGAGAAGGAGGTCATCTGTCAAAGAGAGAGAGGGTTTAGGAGAAACCAAACCTGTCAACACTTTGATCTTGGTCTTCCAGCCTCTAGAACAGTGAGAAAATAAATTTCTGTTGTTTTATCCTCCCAGTCTGCAGTATTTTACTAGCTGACTAATATAACTGTATACTGTATAACTCCATTTATATGAAGTTTCAGAACAGGTAAAACTATAGTGACAGAAAGCAGATCCATGGCTGCCTGGGGACTGGGATAAGGAGATGGGTATTGACTGCAGATGGGCACAAGGAAACTTCTGGGTATGAGGGAGGTATTCTATTTAACTGTGGTGGTGGTGGTGGTTCCCTGGTATATATATTTGTCAAAACTCATCAAAATGTATGCTTAAAATTGGTGAATTTTATTCATGGAAATGATACCTCAATAAAGTTGATTTTAAAAAGAAACAAAATATTATGTAAAAAGTATAGACAAGAATTCTGGATTGCAGTGTAAGAGTCATGAAGTCTACCAATGCTTCATGTCTTTCATTTTGTAAGTTTGGATTTTTAGAGAGGTGTGTCCCTAGCAGAGGAAGCTGTGGGTAGTTTCAGCCCTACATGCAAAGAGGGATGCAGATGGAGCTTTCCATGTTAAAGGCCCGTAGAGTTATAACCATGTATTTCCTTTAATTTGTTCATGAAAAATAGCCGACATTAAACATCAACCAACCAACTATTACACTCAAAAAAACTCTTAATATAAAAATTTGTATTTTTTTTTAACTGAGTCCCCATTTCTATAATCAACTGATGGTGAAGTTTTATTTAGCCTGGGGGCCTAGCCCTTCCTGGTGTCTAGTTCTCCAACTTGGACTGTGCAAGGCATCAAATCCCCCCTGAGGTGCTTGCCTCACAGAGATTGAAGATCCTCGCTATGGGCGTTAGAGGGTGCCTGCCCTAATTAGAGGGTCAACTATTAACCTTTCTAACACAGCAACTCTTACTTCTTTTCTCACCATAGAGTAGAAAAGAGAGAAGATTTGGATTAGGTGATTTAAAAAGTGTTTGCTAGCTATATTATCCTCTGAGCCTATACTAGGTCTATGCTTCTCTCACTCACTCATTCAACTATAATGAGTTCTCTCTCCATGCTTAATTCTATAGGAAGGGCTCAGGACACAGCAGTGAAGGAGGCAGACATGGCTTGTGCCTTCATACTGCTTGTATTCCAGTGGGAGTTGGGAGCTGCAGGCATCCCAGGTCGAACCGGCTTAAATGATAAGTAATGTATTGGCTTGATGCTTGGGAATCTTAGGCAGGAGTTTCAGGGGTTCCCCGAGACTCTCTGTGCAGTGAAGCTGGTATTAAGATGGCCGTCAGGGACAGTTCCCAGCCTCCCACCCTGGGAAGACAAAGTCAAAATCCAGGAGAGAGACTCTCCCTTCCCTAAGGGTGTGTGATGACACAGACTGATGAAGAACATTGCCGGAAGCCTCTAGCTGACCTCTCCTTGTGCCTTATTTGCCTGACTTGTGTCACGTGCTCTCTCTGAACCAATCACTGTAATGGAGATGGGATTTTTTTTTTTTTTTCCCCCCTTAGACCAATCAGGGTTCTCCATGGAACTGGGTGTGGTAGGAATGAGCTGGGCGTGTCTCAGGAACCAGAAATGAGAGGCTCTGCTTTATTCTAGTTGGGTTCTGTTAACCCGAATATTCACGTGGTAAATTTCAACATTGGTTCAAGGCAGCTGATAACCCTTTGGCAACTTCTGGAAGCACTGACCTAAGATACTGGTTTCAACTATAAAGTAATTAAAGGGAGTCACCTTATAGAAAACATATCAGAAATATTCAGAGGTTTCATTGCATGACTGTTGAGGGGCAGTTGGGAAAGACTGCTTGGGGGAGGCAACTCTAGAGCTGGCTCCGGAAGCACGCAACGTGGCTTTAAGTTCCTGTCTCTGAGACTTACTAGCTGGGTAAGTCCCTTAAGCTCTTGGAGCCTCAGTTTCCTTTCCTGTAGAATGGGCACTATAATACCTTCTTTGTAGGATTTGTGAGAGGACTAAATGAGAATGTATGTGATGTCTTTTAGTACAGTGCCTGGCACATAGTGAGTGCTCAATATTATTATTTACGTGTGCAGAGCCAGTCTAATTGACCACATTAGGAGGTACACCTGGATTGTTTCTGACCCACACCTTCATCTTCTCAGAATCTGATTTTAGATCACAGCTGATCAAGAATAGGGGTACCACTTACAGGTATTTGTCAAGGTTCTGTCCTCCATCTGCATTGCTTTCCTTGTTTGCTACAACACCTCCACTTTTCAGGAGGTGATAAGAAAGACTGGTCAAGAGCTCTGAGGTCAGATTCCCTGGGTTCCATCCCTGTCTTACTACATATTCACTGTGTGACCCTGGGCAGGATACTTAAGTTCTCCTCATCTGTAAAGTGGGTGTAAAAGCAACATCTTTGTCATGGGGTGGTTGTGAGAATGATAGTTGCACATCTGTGTGAAGGGCTCCCCGAGGGTCTGGCACATCGTAAGCACTTGATATGTGTTGTCTGGTATTATTACTATTTCATCTATCAACCATGACTCCTGACACCATTCTTGTTATCAGTTAGTCTCAATCTCTCTCCTTAAAAATTCCAGCTGCTTCTTTCCACCTGCCTGCTGAATATTTTCTCGCAAAGATCCAACCAAAACTTCATTCTCAACCTGTCCTAAAAGAAATCTAAAATATACCCATCCACTCTCTCCTTCCCCCAAATTTCCTCCTCCGCCTCTCTGCAGCCATTCTTTCCATTAATATCAGCACCTCTGGGAAACAAAGAGCTTTATTTCCTGTTTCAAGAATTCCAGATATCAGAAAGCCTTGCTGCTCTTCCACTTCCCACAAATTCTCATAGTTGGGGAGCACTTCCACCCAGCTTAAGAGAAATGAGGCCAGAGCTGTGAAGTGACTTGCGCAGGGTCACCAGCACGTGGGCAGCAGAAGGAATTCAGGCCTCCTGTTTTTGAGGGGATTCCCCTTCCACCGCCCCATGGCTCTCTGTTCTCTGTGCCGCGGAATGACTTTGCCCCAGTTGTCCTAAGGGCCCCTGGCAGGCTCACAGTCCCGGGCTTGGTGAGGCAAGGCTCTATGCAGTTCTTGAAACAATTAAAAATCAGATTTCAAAAGCCAAGTCTCCTGTTATCCTGAGTTGTGCACTGGGGAAGGGGGGTGGGCAGAGGTGAGGAGACTAGCTCCTTTGAGACTTTCCAAGCATTGTGAGCAAAGTAAAACCCAAACTGAGGGATGTGAGTCATTCTGAGCGTGCATCTGTTAGCCACAAATGGGTACAAGAGATGGAGGTTCTGCAGGGGTTATGAGTGGTTTAGCCAGTGTTTTTCAATCTGAGAAATTCCGTAGCATAGAATTTGAGGGTGCCCGAGGGAGCCCTCCATGACTCTTCTTGCATTCCCACCTTTCTGAGCCCTGACAGGTCTCAGGTACTCACTCTGTAGCTGATGGGCACTGAACGTGGGCCGCATGTGGGCTCCATGCAGGCTTCAGACACCAAAACAGCCGTCCAGCTCATCATGTTCCTACTTCCTCAGACTATTGAAGTCAGAAAATTCTTGCCATTCCTGAGCTTGTAACAGAGACTCAGACCCAGTGACCTCCTTTTGTTCCCGCAGGGGGCTGCAGCCCCTCTGCAAGTTTAAACCGTTCAAATGAGCTCCGGCTTCATCTCGTAGACACAGTCGGAGGAACGGGGAGGGGGGAGGCAGCGCTGGGAAGAGTCCCCAAGGTGAAAAGAGAATGCCCACGGTTTCCCCATTCTCCCCCCATGCCATGGGAAGAAAAAAAGCCCCAAAGTAAAACTGGAGTTTAAAACTTTTCTCTGTTCATAGAGACAGAAAATAGAATAGAGGTTACCATGAGCTGAGGAAGGGGGTGTTGGAGGAGAGGAGGACGAGTTATTGTTTAATGGGTATAGAGTTTTTGTTGGGGATGATGAAAGGTTTTGGGTATAGATAATGGTGAAGGTTACACAACATTGTGGATTTAATTTATTTGACGCCACTGAATTGTACCCTTAACAAATGGTTAAAATGATAAATATTATGCTATGTATTCTACCACAATAAAAAAGAAAAGACAATAACTTTAAAAAAAAAAACCCTGTTCTCTGCATTTCTTTTGAAACTGACTTCAAATAGACTGGCCCTCAAATCTGCAGCTGAATTCTTTGTCAGGAGATCATTATACTTTGCTTTAGGCTGGTGGTTCTAAAGAATTATGGATGACGGGAATGATTGAAACTGATTTATTTCTCAAGTGTTTGAGATTCCTTCATCCTGGTCCAATAATGTCTATTCAGGAAAAGCTTGTCTTTACCAAAGTCAGAAAAATAAAAGAAAATGCACAGGCCACCATCTAAAGTGGGCCTGGTTTAAGAAAATCTCTTATGTGAAATCTCAGATTTGGAGAACAAATTGGTAGCTGATGATTTGCCTTACAAAAGACTGATTCACTTAACAAAAGAGTTTTACTCAAAGGTTCCTTTAAGAAGAGAGCCCCCTGGTGCATTTAATGATATTATTAGATTAAAAAAAAAAAAAAATCCCAACTGCTCAAGGACATTGCACTGTAAATACGTGAATGCATTGTATTGTGTTGTAAGAGTGGGAATAAAGAAGTAAGGGCTCTTTGACAAATGGACCATTTTGGTCCAGAGTAACACAAGGAGGAAGCAAGATGAGTGTTCTTGGCCTAAAATCCTGGCGGCTTTCTGGGAAGGCTTTGGGAGTTTGTGATTTATTTCAGACAGCTAAGCCCGAGGCCTGTGATGTGTCCATTTTGAGAACTTAGGGTCCAAGTTCTAACTCTGCTCACGCTGACCCCTGTCACCTGCCCTGATCACAAAGGCCCTCAGTCGTGAGCTCAACTCTGTCCTGCGATGGCAGAAAAATATATCTGTTGCCAGAAAGTGGATTCTCTCTGGTGATGAAGAATGATCCTTATTTATGTCTGCATAGGTACATTCTGGGGCCCATAAAGGTTTAATTGTCCCTCTAACTAGTTTTTTAAAAAAACCCACAAAGAGGCTGCCAGCTTTCCCCAGAGTTTAAAACCAACTGAATGCGGTTCTGTGGAAACTGCTTTAAGTGTGTAACTCGCGCTGTGTCCTGGGGCACAAGGCATGATTGTTTGGGGGAGTCGAAAGATGCAGCTCTTAGGAAGACTTTGAAAGTCAGTTTTTGTGGCTTTGGGCTGCTGCTGACCCTGGCTTGCTCTACAGAGAGAGAGAGAGAGAGAGAGAGGGCCTCCCTCTCCCTCAGCAGAAGCCTGCCTCTGCAAGTTACTCCCAGGGTGCCACTGCCCCCTGCTGCCACCTCCCAGTTCAGGGGGAACCCCTGTCACAGGACCCTAAACATCCTCCCTTTTATCTCTGACGTTGCCTGTGCTGGTTTAAAAGACTTACAGGAAGCTAAGGAGAGAGGAGACACAGAAAGAGAGGAAACATGTCTGTGAGACAAAAAGAGAAAGACGGACACTGGTAACCAACACGGGGCCCAGAGAGATCCCTCAGCACCGCTGCCTCTCCTGTTTGTGCCTGTGTGTTCATTTGACAGTTATTGGCAGGGCACCTACTATGTGAATGAAGCACACACAGCTCCTGCTCTCAGAGAGCTTACAGTCTCCCGATGGAGTTAGTCATCATGCACAAATGTGTAAGGACAAACTGCCATGACTGCTATGAAGAAAAAGGAATGGGTGCTGAGTGAAGCTAACCAAGGGCCATGGAAGGTTCTGTGAGGGAGTTAGGCCTTGTAAGTTAGACCTGAAGAATGAGAGGGAGTCAGTGAGGTAAACGGAGTTTAGAGGAAGGGACAGTATGTGCAAAGACCCCGACGCAGGAAGGAGCAGGACTGGAGATGCAGGCTGTCGGCGCTCCTGCCAGCATCTTCTTTGTCTTCTCTTGAAGCCCCCTTCCCTGAAAAGATCTGTGATGGTTTCCCATCCATCACACTTCCCTGTGAGCTTTGAAGGGCCTCGTCCGGACTGCCCCCAGATTACCTTGACCCTTCTCACCCTCCTCCTGGGCTCTGCGAAGAAAACACATTTGTCAAAAGACTAAAGCAAATAGTTTTGACTTGTGGTTCTGTACCATAAGGGAGGTTATAATGAAGTCGATCCCAGTTTACATGACTCCAAATGGTTCCATTTAAATGTCCCACCCTGTATTTATGTGTCCCTACCACTTTAGTTGACTGTTTATCTTCCAGTATACTCTACTCTACTTGCAGTCCAGGCCTCTATTTAACATCATCTCTTACTATTTCCATTCCATGGTCTATCATTTACATTTTTCTTTAGGAAATGTAAATATTTATTTACAGTATTAGCTTTTACTCTTGCTTAGCTCTATATATTATGGAATAAACAGACTGTGATATGGGTTCTAGTCCTGAATTTTCTGTAAACTGGTGGTGACCTTAGCCAAGTCATTTAACCTCACTGAGCCTAATGCTTCTGTGTAAAATGAGGCATTTTTTGTTTTTGTTATTTTGTTTTAGCTAGCGGATCCATATTCAGGATTCCTCTTAATCCCTGTGCTTCTCTACTTCTTACAGATAGCCACCTAGGAGTGCTTCTCTGACATCCTTCTCTATATCCACCCCTCTTTCAGAATGTCTTTGCGGTAGGATCAACTTTCTGTATAATTTGCTCTTGTGGGGTAGTGTACAGGATAGTATTTAACAAATGAGGATAGATCATACTATTGTGCTTGGGTTAAAGCACACATATGTGGGGAAATGGTGGAGAAGTAGGAAAATTCTAGCTGCTGGCCTGAAATTCCCTTAGACTGCTTCTCAACCGGGGTACATGCATCCATAGGGGTACAGAGGTGTGCCAGCAAGTACAGGAAGCCCTTCCTCCTCAGACAAGAATTCTACTCAAAGATTTGAGGAGAGAAAATAGACTTCAGTGTTAAAACAAACATATGACATCTTAGTTTAGAAGGGGAACCCTGGGGTGGACAGCTTTGGGCACACTGTGATGTGAGTGGAAACGTGGCCTTTACCTCTGCCCTTGGGTTGTTTGAGAAATACTTGCCTTATGGGTCTTTTGAAATATGTGCACTTAAATAGGGTAAAGGTGTTGAGTTACTCAGGAGGGCCACTCCTGCCAAAGAATGGACATATGTGGAAAATCCATTTTCACCCAGTAGGAGAGTTTAAAGAGGGGTCTTGGGGTTGAGGGGGAGCCAGCCTGAACAAGAGACCCATTTCTAAAGACCAAATCGGTTACACAGTCTTGCTTAGGATTCTGGCTCATGGCTGGGTTTGAACTGATCCAAACATCTGGAAGGTCTCTCACCCTTTCTCTGACCTCCAGTAGCAGTTCTTATTTGTACTCCATTCTGGGACTTACCATACCATTATATGTTAGTTATATTTTCTTTTTTATACAGCTTCTCAGCCAGAGTTAGGGAGGTGGTGTGAATTAATAAAAAGTATATGATCAAGCGTCAAGACCTTGCTTGCCGTGTGACTTTTGGAAACTCCCTGAAATCTCTCTGATCCCCAGCTTGCTCATCTATTAAACGGTCCAATATAACACCTGCCTTGCCTACTGAACAGGTAGGATTGCATGCAGAGCATATAGATTTGCAATGTAAAAGCATTTTGTAGATCATTAAACAAAAATCAGTTATTATTAACTAAGACCCCAAAGGGAAGGAGAGTTTATCTCTCACATCATCTTTCTATTCTCCTCAACCTCTAACTTTTGCCTAGTTGGTTCTGAAAACTATTAAAGATAAGATCATGAAATGCTGTCCCCACGCTGACCCTGAGAAAACTCCAATTCTGTCTCTCCTACCCCCATCCTTTCCTCCTCTTCTGGCCTGTCTCCTCCCCTCTTCCACATGCTCCCACACTGCTATTTCTTCCTACTGCCCCTTCCAGAGAATTTGGGTAAGAAGAGGACACTTAAAGGGGCTGTGTAATGTATATGAATGAACTACTCTCACAATTTCAGGCATCAGCAGGGCAAGTTTTATGGCAATGCCATTTTTGTGGGAAAACAAACTGGTGTCATTCTGGAGACTTTCTCCCAGAAATAAAAATGCCCAAACAGAATTATGGAAAAAAAAATTTTCTTAATAGCGAAATCAACAACCCAATCTAAATATATCCCTGTAATAATGAAGAATCATATTTACATTTAACTCTTTGCTGCAGTCAGATAACTTCCTCCCACTTCTGGCTTTGGGGTGTAGGCCAGCCTGCTTCACAGTTGACGTCCCTGAGGGAAACACCAGGAAAGGGTGATGAGGAGGAAGGGGCAAGTTTAGTATGTATTGATTTGAGATACTCTCTGGCTAAACAGTAACTTTGCTAGGCTAGTCCCCTCCTATCTGCCTGGGCCTCAGAGTGAAGTGGATTTTCTTAAGCAGAAATGTTCTTGGATCTCTTCTTAATTTTCCCCTTCAAAAAATAGGAGTTGTGCAAGAAAGATCCACATTCCACACTAACAAGGCAAGGGTTATAATGAGAACTTGGTTTCTTACAGGCAATACTTTCGTCTTTTGTTTTATTTATTTATTTTTAAAGTAAGCTTTTGTGGTAAGAAATCAAGTCAAAGTAATAGAGAAGGATGGGAGAATCGTGGAACGGAAACTTCCTTTTCATTTTTTTCCCCCAAAGTGCAGGGATTGGAGGGGAGGGGTCACTCCAGGTCCTCACATCACTCCAGGGGCAACAGAGCAGACCAGGAACCAAGAAAGGCTGGTGACCTGGGGCCTGGAGCGGCGGGATCAGCCCCCAAGCCACAGATGAGCCCGTGGCCAGGAATTCAGCGGGAGGACCCTACACTGCCTCCCAGTTCCCCGCGCCTGCTCCGACCAGCACCTGGCACGGGTTCTCGGCTTCCACACCTGGAGAATGGGAGAAGGGCCCTCCTCTCACAATGGGCCCAGGATGTGCTAAGGAAACAACCCGCCTGGGTGTGGTTCTCTCTCAAGTTTTATGAACAGGCTGAAGAGAAACAAAACATCGTGCTCCTTCTCTTCCTAAGTAGTTTCAGGTGATCTTTTTCGTGGGGAGCGGGAGATGTCAGGCAGGGAAGGGCCCCGGGGACCAGTTAACCAAAGGCCTGTGGAGGCTTCGAGCCCTCGAGGACCGAGGCACTAGCCGGCGGCTTCCACCCGAGGAGGTGGCGGCGGTCGGCACGTGCCCCGCCCCGTTGCCCCGGAGACGGGCGGCGGTTTATGTTCAAATCCCGGACTCTCCCACCGTGGCGCGGCGGCGGGGGTGCGCGCGGGTCGGCCCCGCACGGCCGCCGTCCCTCGCTGCCCAGCCGCGGTGGTACGGCCCCAGCCTAGAGGTGCGCCGCAGTCCGCCCGACTCCGCAGTGGCGGCGGGTTGCTGTGGAGGAGGCGAGGGACTTGGAGTTTGAGCGCCGTGGGCTCCCCCTGCTGCTGGAGCCCGGGTGGGCCTGGGGCGGGCGTTTCAGGCGAGCAGGCCGCCCCTCTGGCCTTAGTTTCCTGGTTGCGGAGCCAGCACTCACTACTCTGTGATTCCTCAGCCCCGTTCCTCCAGGCTCCTCTGCCCCTGTCGGTCCCCGAGAGACCCTGAAGCTGTCCACCCTCCTCTTAGTTTGTCCAGGTCGGGCGCGATTGGCCGGGCCCCAGACCCCTTAGGTAGTTGGAGAGCCCCCTTCCTCGCCGCCCACAGCGCCCCATTTCTCCCCACCCAGATTCCATCAGCAAAATGACGGACGTGGAGGAAAACGTGCCCCTGAAGGACCCTGGCGATGCAGAGAGCGGGGCCTGTAAGCCCGAAACCTCAGGACCGACCCGGGAAGACATGAGCAGCCCCAAGGACCACCCTTCCCGTAGGTCCAGCCCCGCCGGCCCCAGCCCTCGGGGTGCTTAGTGTGGGTCAGGTGGGAAGGAGCCCGCGGCGCCGCACTTCTCTACCCACCTTTTTCCTCATCCCCCCACCCCAATCTCTACTTTCAGGCCCCAGGCCCCTTGTTGACCAGAAGATCTTCAGAGTTTTTGGTCCTGGAGAAAGAAGTGACCCAAGAGCGATTTCTTGAATCTGACAAGATGTGAGGCTGAGTCAGTTCAGAGCCAGCTTTGTATTGTTTTATTTTGAATTTGTAGGTGGAAAATGGCAGACACCTGGGGTAGATTTTAAAGAACGGAAATGATCCCAGATGGGCATTGTGTTCTCTCGGTGCTTCGTTGACTGCATTTAGTAATGATGCTCTGGCCTCATACTCTTTAGCTCATACTATAGGAGATGTTCTTTTATGTTCCTATTGGGGCACAAAGTCTCTTCCACACTTTATGTCTGATCTCACTGGGACTCATCCAGCATTTCTCTTATCATAATCACCAGGTAATTTCAGCAGTCAACCATCTGAAGGCCTGTCCACGTGCAACAACCTGAGTTAAATTCTTTAAATTCAATCGCTTGTCTTTCTCTTGTAGCCACACGGGGTCGCTGCTGGTTAAGGAAAAGCAGCAAATTGGGTGCTTTGGAATCCTGATTTGGGCAATACAACTCAATAACCTGAATAACTAAACTCCTCTGTTTTAATAATTTCGAAATTTTATATATTAGGTTGACTTGGTTAAGTTACCAAATTATCTTGAAAATGTCTTTGTCCTTGGGATCTGGATTTTAAAAATCTATTTTAGTTACTTTTTACCTCTAATTTCTCTTTGAACCTCCTGTTCCTGAATTTTACAGCTGTAGGAGTTGCATAGTGCTATGGTACTTTTGAGCGACAGAACAATCTTGTCAGAGCAGGCTATGAGATTTGGTTTGTTGTAGTTGGGAAGTGTTTCTGTGTATAATATTTTCCTCAGTCCTTCAATAAGCTGCTACAAGCAGCTCAATCTCCCTTTGAAGATTTTCTCTTAGTTCTGATTTTGCATTACTGAATTAGCAGTAAGTCTGTTTGCATATTTGACTGTGTTTTGCCATTTTGGCCAAAACTGAAGACTTCAGAGAGACTGCAAAAATAAAGGGAACTTCCTGTCCAACTAAGGTTCAGTTCACCGTTACATTTACCTAAACAGAAACTCTGCTGGTGGCTTTTTGGTAAATTTTACAATCACCTTTTACCCTTAACTTTTTATTTTGATATATTTCAAATCTGTTGAAAAGTAAAAAAACAACGAATGCCCACATTAACATTTGCCACACTGTTTTTTTCTCTTATTATATTTTACATATGTATTTTTTCTTTCTTGAAGTTATAGAGTCATGACTTTACCTCTAAATATTTCATGTATCTTCTAAGAACAAAGGCATTCTCCTATGAAACCTCTTTTGTGCAATTTTTCCTTTTTACATTTTTAAACCTTTTTGCTTATGGAAAACTTAAACATATACAAAAGTAGAGAGATTGGAATAATGAACCCCCATTTACTCATCACCCAACTTCAACAATTATCAACTCATGGCCAATCTTAGTTCATTTATATCCCCTCCACATCTTGGAGCCGAATACTTTTTTGTGAACAAATTATGAAGCTTCATTGAAAGAGAGTGAGAAAATATGATTTATTGTGTGCAGCTCTTTTATACCAAGTAATAATAACTACCATGTATGCCAATTATGTAAGAATGCTATCAGGTAGGTCTCTACTAAGAACTTAGAATAGTGGTTCCCAAATGCTAGAGCTGGTTTGTGACAAAATTCTTAGCATACTGTGTGAAATGAAATAAAGATATTGTAATGAGTTTTTCCTAAAGCTAAATTGATTCAATTTTAAGGACTAGTCTTTTTTCTGACTGTATTCCCTTTCCGCTTTTTGGGGGTTTAAACTATCCTTTTTCTTTTATGAAATGGTTTTGGTGGTGGTAGAGTGGATTTTTTTTTTTTGGTTGCACCAGGTCTTAGTTGTGGCTTGCGGGCTCCTTAGTTGCACCTCACCGACTCCTTAGTTGTGGCATGCAAACTTTTAGTTGTGACATACTTGTGGGATCTAGTTCCCTGACCAGGGATCGGACCTGGGCCCCCTGTATTGGGAGCGTGGAGTCTTAACCACTGCTCCACCAGGGAAGTACCTAGAGTGGATTTTTTATTTGCTTATTTCATACTATCCATACTTGACAAAACAAAAAGTTGGCAAGCTGTCGTCAGTTGCTCAAAATCTTTTTGGAAATTTACTCGTCTGTGAAATCCTAAATTCTGGAAACTACTTTAGAAGACCAAGTGAGATTGACGCCATTCAGTACCCTCTGTGTGGAGAATTTAACTTCCATCAGAGGCAGGAAGAGGAGAGTGGAATCGTAATATCCTTAGATAAACATTATTTTTGCAAATCACAAATTATTTCTTTGCCACTTCATTATTTTACTTCTTAAGAGAAAGGTTTTTAATCAGTTTCACTTTCTGTTTTTTTATAAGATAGCTTCTTTATCCTCCCTTACCCCCATGCTGGGCTACTGAGAGGCTCTGTCGCGGGACCTAGAGTTCAGAAAACATAACTGACTGGAATGGTAGAATGAGTGTGTGTAAGGTCACTGTGATGAATCTCAATTTGGAGCCTACTCAGTGGAGTGAATCTCTGAATAAAATAGAAATTCAGACTTCTTTGAGTTCACTGGTGTCCCCCATAAGTTCTTTTTTTTCAGTTGAGGTATAAGTGACATAGAACATTAGTTTCAGGTGTACCTCATATGTTCTTTCTGTCACAGGTCTGATAGATACAGTTAATGATGTTTCCAAGCTGAGCAAGGAGATTGGGATGAATCATGATTTCCACATGGAAGAGAAGGTTTTGCCTCCAAGCAGGTACAGGCTCTTCTAATTTTCCCATTTTATTCATCCTGGTGTAGGTATTTAGCACTAATGGCTTCTGACCAGACTCAAAGCATTTTTATTTAATAACACAATCAGTGCTTGAATCTAAGCCATTAGAGGTCTCAGCAACTGAAACAGAAGAGTAATAAATTATAATTATTAGTATCAGAGGGTCAAGAAGCAAATGTTATTTAACCAGTGAATAAACCCAAGCAATTATTGGGATGTTCACTTTGGGACCCCACTTAATAATAAAATAGTTAGGGTGGATTTCAGATCTTCTCTGACAGATGCGGAGGAATTAGCCTGTAGTAGCTATCTATTGCTGCATGACAAATTACCCCAAAACTCATCAGCTAAAACAGTGTTCATTATCTCCCAGTTTCTGTGGGTCAGGGATTACGGGTGTGGCTTCACTGTGTGCTCTACCAGTCTGTTGATGTTGGCCTGAGCTGCCCTCAGTTCCTTGCCACCTGGGCCTCTCCATAGGGTGGCTCACAAAACAGCAGCTGCCTTCCCTCACCCAGGGTGAGAAAGCGAGAGAGTAAGTGGGTGAGAGATGGTGCCCAAGACAGAAGCCACGGTCTTTTTGTTACCTAACCTCAGGAGTGACGTCCGTGGCCTCTGCTACATTTTGTTTGCTAGAAAGGAACCCACAAATCCAGGCCACACTCCAGGGTACAGGATTATACCAGGGTGTGAATACTAGGGATCTAGATCTTTGGGGTCATTTTATTGGTATTGGTTGCCTACCACATGGCTCCTGTCTTATCAGTTACTCTCTTATGTGATCACAGATTTAAACAGGCACAGATAAAAAGATCAATTTTCTCATAGTGGTGTTTTCAACTGCCCCCTCAACTCCTCACCCACACCCCCATTCCCCACTTCATAAATCAGCTTAATTTGTGAATCAAGATCAGAACCCTCTTGATAAGGAATGCTCCCCCACCCCCATCAAGCCTTATTTTTCATTCTTCTTAGTTATATTGACATTGCAATAAATAAGAACCATTCCATAAGTATGACTTGCTGGTTTATTGGCAGTTAAGTGGGTAAATTCATTGTCAGATTTTACATTTTAAAACAGTTCTGATTTCCCACCAATAGACAGATATGTGATGGCAGCTTGTGATAAGTCAATTTCCTTAAATGTTTTTGTCATTTGTCAGCTTCAGGGACTCTGTTACTAAAGTGCTGTTCTCTGCCACAAGTTGCTGCCCTGGTCTTCCTGGTCTGATCTGCTCTTGCCAACAGATGTCCATGTCAAGCACAGCTTCTCTGGGAACAGGTTTTCACCAAAACCCAGATCTTCTAGCATCTCTCTCACTGCTTAGATGATTCTGTTGCTGGCAGGAGAGGAGGAAAAAAGAGTAGAGAAAATGAGAGAGGGAGAAATGAAGCAGGGGAAATAGTACTATTCAGAGCTGGGTTTTCAAGTAAGGTAATACAAAATTTATATCAGGAAAAAGGTTGAAATCGAGTTTGAGGTCACTCCTTATTGGCAGTTGGCTTTACTTTGGGCTCATAGGATGAAATTAATTACAATTGTATGTTCCTAAGGGAAATCCCATGTTTGGGCATTCATTCATCAGGCATTTGTTGAGTCCTTATTATGTGGCAGGAAAAATGTTGAGTTCTGGGGATAGAGGTAGCTACAGCTATAAATAAATAAGGCACTGTCTTTGCTGTCAAGAAGCTTTTGTAAGAGAGACAGATGAATAACAGAAAGTGACTGATAAGTTCACTCAGAGCTGTGTGAATAGAGTTGAATGAAAGTTCTCAGCTGCCTAAAGATCAGAGAAGATTTGCCTATGGAGGAAGATTTAGCCTATGATGACTTGAGTCTTAGAGGTGGTCTGGGTGGGAAGGAATGCTCCTGGCAGAGGAATCATGTTGGAGGCACAATGGTGTGAACTGAACAAGTATCTTGATGTGATTGAGCACAGGGTATTATGAGGTAGGAGGAGATAAATTTGAAAGGGAGGTAGAGCAATATCAGGAAGGGTCATGTGAGCCATTTATACTGCTGGTGATGGGAAGCCCCAAAGGACTTTGAGCATGACCTCATGATCGGAATTGCATCTTAGAAAAATCATTGATTTTAGAATGAACTGGTGGGGAACAAATTAAAAAGGGACAAGACTGAAGACAGAGGGACCAGTTAATGGCCTAATGTAGTAGTCCAGGTAAGAGATGATGGTAGGAGGGGATGGATTCCAGAGACATTTAAAAAGCAAAATTTATGGAACTTGGAAGATGGATTGGACAAATAGGGTGAGGGGAAAAGCTTTAAGAACAATTACAGTACACAATAGACTATTAGACTATAGTTGGTTACCTCTGCTGATTGAGATTGGTGTGTTGGGAGAGGAATTTTGATTTTTGTTGTATTCATCTTTGTATTGCTTTTTTTGGTTTGTTTTACAAGGAGCATGCATTACTAAGGGGGGATGTTTAATGCCAGAAAACCGATCACTATTTGGCAATGACTAGGTACAGCCTCAGAATTTTCAAATGATTCTTTTTCTTCTTATTAGTCTAACTGTATAGGTCAGAGAAATCATTTAAATAAAGGTCAGAGGAAAATTAATTCCTTTTAAAATATTAATAGACAATTTTTAGCATAGTTTAGTTTTACAGAAAAATGATGGAAAATAGAGTTCTCACATTCCCCCTTTTCTCCTGCACACAGTTTCCTCTATTATTTATATTTTATATTAATGTGGTATATTTGTTACAATTGATGATCCAGTATTAATACATTATTATTAACTCAAGTTTACACTGGTGTTCACTTTTCGTGTTGTATATTCTATGGGTTTTGAAAAATGTATAATGACACGTATTCACCATTTCTGTATCATACAGAGTAATTTCACTGCCCTAAAAATCCCCTGTGTTCGACCTATTCGTCCTTCCCTCCCTCCCTCTGAAACCCTTGGCAACCACTGATCTTTTTACAGTCTCCGTAGGTTTTTCTGAATTTCTTATAGTTGGAATCATATAGTAGGTAGCCTTTTCAGATTGGATTCTTTCAATTAGCAATATGCATTTAAGGTTCCTCCATGTCTTTTGGGGGCTGGATAGTGCATTTCTTTTTAGTGTTGACCTCTTGGTTGCTTCCAAGTTTTGGCAGTTATGAATAAAGCTGCTATAAATGTCCATGTGCAGATTTTTGTGTGGACATAAGCTTTCAACTCATTTGAGTGAATACCAGGGAGCACTATTGTTGGACTGTATGGAAAGAGTATGTTTAATTTTGTTAGAAACTGTGGAACCATCTTCCAGAGTGACGGTCTTACACTTTGCTTTCCTACCAGCAATGAATGAGAGTTCCTGTTGCTCCTTTCTTGTCAGCATTTGGTATTGTCAGTGTTTTGGATTTTGGCTATTCTAATAGGTGTGTAGTGGTATCTCATTGTTACTTTAATTTACAATTCCCTAATGAGATGTGAGGTTGAGCATCTTTTCATATGCTTATATGCCATCTGTATATATATCAATACTTTGGTGAGGTGTCAGTTCAGACCTTTCCCTGTTTTAAAATTGAGTTGTTTTATTGTTGAATTTTAAGAGTTCTTTGTATATTTTGGATACTAGTTCTTTATCAGATATGTGCTTTGCGAAGATTGGAGCTTGCCTTTTCATTCTCTTGTCTCTCACAGAGCAGTTCTTAATTTTAATGAAGCCCAACTTACAAATTTTTTCTTTCATGGATCTTTCTTTTGGTGTTGTATCTAAAAGGTCGTTGCCAAACCCAAGGTTACCTAGATTTCTCCTGTTATCTTCTAGAAGTTTTAGAGTTTTATGTTTTACATTTAGTTTTATGATCTATTTGTGGAAGGTGTAAGATCTGTATCTAGATTCATTTTTTTGCATGTGGATGTCCAGTTGTTCCAGCACCATTTGTTGAAAAGACTATCCTTTCTAATTGAATTACCTTTGCTTCTGGTTTTTGTTTGTTTGTTTGTTTTGGTTTTTTAAAAGTTTTTTAAAATTATTTATTTATTTATTTATTTATGGCTGCATTGGGTCTTCATTGCTGTGCGTTGGCTTTCTCTAGTTGGCGATTGGGGGCTACTCTTTGTTGCAGTGCGTGGGCTCCTCACTGCGGTGGCTTCTCTTCTTGCGGAGCATGGGCTACAGGCGTGCGGGCTTCAGTAGTTGCAGTACGCGGGCTCAGTAGTTGTAGCTCACAGGCTTTAGAGTGCAGGCTCAGTAGTTGTGGCGCACGGGCTTAGTTGCTCTGCGGCATGTGGGATCTTCCTGGACTAGGGTTCAAACCTATGTCTGCTGCTTTGGCAGGCGGATTCTTACCCACTGTGCCACCAGGGAAGTCCCTTTTTTTTTTTTTTTTGAGGCGGGGAAAAAGACGGATATTTCTGGCTTCCATGACTGGCTACATGGTAGTGCCATTGAAATTGGGAATACAGGAGGAACAGGTTTGGAAGGGGAAGACAGTGAATTCAATTTTAGACCTGCTGATTTGGAAGTATCTATAGATATTCAGGTGTTATCAAAGAAGGAAAATCCTTTCCTAGATTTTAGGTCTATAAGAAAGTGAAAGATCATTTAGTTCATTGCTATATGTGTACATAAAGGGAAACAAAGTCACATCTTTTCTAAGCTAAATGCAAAATCAGTGCTAAAGTTCAGCCTGATCTCTATTCAGGGTTCTTCCTACTGCAGAGGGTGGGCTGTGCTGGAACCACAAGGGGCCCTTCTGAGAGGTTGTGCTGGTGCCATTGACATCCAAGTTTAACCCCAGCTTATTCAGCTCTGCTACCGTCCAAACATAGTTCCTGGCCTTTCCCTGTCTGTATAATGGTCTTTTATCATATCAAACACTGTTTGGGGCTTAGGAGATAATGACCTTTTGGCAGTTTTTGAGTAGAGAAAGTAATTTGTTCATTTAACCTTCTTACAGTCTGGAAGGCAGGGTCAAGGAGACAATGCACAATGCCTTTTGGGATCATCTGGAAGAGCAATTATTAGCTACTCCTCCAGACTTCAGCTGTGCTCTTGAACTCCTAAAAGAAATTAAAGAGGTGAGTGACGAACCTTTCATTTGTAGATGTAAAGTTCCTAGACAGCCTCCACTCACTGGAATGTCAGTGGCTGGCAAATCCTAACTGAACATGGTCCATGAATCAGTCAGAGTCTAATCAATAGACAGAAATCACACAGTAATTTCAACAAAGAAGTTTTAATATAAAAATTATTATAACAGGGAATTGGAGAAATGAAGGCTTTGGGCTAGTAAGAAGCAAAGAAAACTCTACTGGAATATCAGACATAAGGAGAATCCTTTCTCATCCCCGGGGGATGGGGAAAACCCAAGGACCCAGTTACTCATTTGAGGGCATGTCTGTGCCAGGGGAGGTTGCTGGCCTGTGTGTGCTGTTGACCGCCGTGTACTGCAGGAGCTGGTTGCCAGGGCAGTTGCCTGTGCTGCAGGAGCCTGGCCCTGGAGAAGCAGCCACTTCCTCTGCAGAGTCCAGCACTAGAGAAGCCTCTCAGCTGCAGGAGCTAGCTGCCTGCAGAGCCACATGTACTGTAGGAGCCTCTGCCATGTGAGCATTCCAGAACCAGGAAGAGAAGCTCTTGCCTTTTGCAAGGTCTTTCTAGTATGTGGTGGATACACCCTAAGGTGACCCCCAGTGATCCATGCCCGTGTATAATCCTCTCTCCTTGAGTGTGGATGAGATCTATAACTTGCTTTTAATCAATAGAATATGGCAAAGGTGATGGGATGTTACGCCCAGGATTACATTTCATTATGTAAGACTATCTTAGCAGGCTGGAGAGAGAGACTTTCCAGCTGACCTTGAAAAGGCAAACAAGTAGGGACTTCCCTGGAGGCTCAGTGGTTAAGAATCTGCCTGCCAATGCAGGGGACACAAGTTCGAGCCCTGGTCTGGGAAGATCCCACATGCCGCGGAGCAACTAAGCCTGTGCGCCACAACTACTGAGCCTGCACTCTAGAGCCTGCAAGCCACAACTACTGAAGCCGGCACGCCTAGAGCCTGTGCTGAGCAACAAGAGAAGCCACCGCAATGAGAAGCCTGCGCACTGCAATGAAGAGTAGCCCCCGCTCGCCACAACTAGAGAAAGCCCGCGTGCAGCAAAGACCCAACACAGCCATAAATAAATAAATAAATAAATAAGTTAAAAAAAAACTTTTTTAAAAAAAAAGCAAAAGCAAACAGGTATGTTGTGAACTGCATATGGAGAGGGCCACATGGCAAGGAAATGCAGGTGGCCTCTAGGACCTGAGGGCAGCATCCAACCAACAGCCAGTAAGAAGCTGGGGCCTTCAGGTATACAGCTGTAAGGAAGTGAATTCTGTCAACAATTTGAATGAGCTTGGAAACATTCTTCCCCAGTCAGGTTTCCAAATGAGAACACAGCCCAGCCAACACCTTGATTGCAACCTTGTGAGATCCTGAACAGAGGATCTGGTTAAACTTTCTGGACTCTTGACCCACAGAAACTGTGAGATGACAAATGTATATACTGTTTTAAGTCTCAAAGTTTATGGTTAACTTGCTTATGGTAACAGAAAACCAATTAATAACCATCTCACATGCACCCCAATGTTCGTAGCAGCACTATTTACAGTAGCCAAGACATGAAAGCAACCTAAATGTCCATGGACAGATGAATGGATAAAGAAGACGGGATCCATATACATCCATGGACAGATGAATAGATAAAGAAGATGGGGTCCATATACACAGTAGAATATTGTTCAGCCATAAAAAAAGAATGAAATAATGCCATTTGCAACAACGTGCATGGACCTAGAAATTATCATACTAATTATCATACTAATTATCATACTAATTATCATACTAAGTGAAGTAAGTCAGACAGAGAAAGACAAATATCAGGTGATCTCATTTATATGTGTAATCTAAAGTATGATACAAATGAACTTATTTGCCAAACAGACTCACAGAGAAAACGAACTTATGATTACCAAAGGGGAAAGGGTGAGGGCAGGGATAAATTAGGAGTTTGGGATTAGCAGATATAAACTGTGTGTAAAATAGATAAACAACAGGTCCTACTGTATAGCACAGAGAACTATATTCAATATCCTGTAATAAACCATAATGAAGAAGAATATGAAAAACAATTTAATTATATATATCTATATAGATATAATCTGAATCACTTTGCTGTATACCAGAAACTAACACAACATTGTAAATCAACTATACCCCCCCCGCCCCCCAAAAAAGTGCCATCTACAGATGAAGCTTAAAATTGTGCCATCTGGTAAAGGAAAAATATTTAAAGGACTTACTCTGAGAAAATGGAGAAGAAAATGATGGATTTGGAGAGGACTTGAGAGGCAGTAAATTGATAAATGTTGCATTCCATTCCTTTGGCTACTCAGCTTCCATATGTACCCTTCTACACACACTCAAATTCCTGAAAACAATTCTATTTTTACCTAATAAGACATAGCTATCCAGGGAATTCCCTGGCCGTCCAGTAGTTAGGACTCCGTGCTTTCACTGCCGTGGGCCCGGGTTCAATTCCTGGTCAGGGAACTAAGATCCCACAAGCCGTGCAGTGCGGCCGAAAAAAAGAAAAAGAAAAGACAAAAGACGTAGCTGTATGTCTTACAAGTTCTTATCCTTTTCCCCAAATGAGGAAACTCACATTCCCAACAGTTATAACCGTTGCTGTCTATGATATACCTCATATACAGTCATAGTCTCACTGAATATTCTATTACCTACAGGCTAAACTGTAAAATTTAACTTCCAACAACCTGTCTATAAAATAATAATGGAGTTTCCTTAAAAAACTAAAAATAGAGCTATCATATGATTCTGCAATCCCACTCCTGGGCATATATCCAGAGAAAACCATAATTCAAAAGATACGTGCACCCCAAATGTTCACTGCAGCACTATTTACAATAGCCAGGACATGGAAGCAACCTTAATGTCCATAGACAGATGAATGGATAAAGAAGATATAGTACACACATACAATGGAATATTACTCAGCCATACATAAAGAATGAAATAATGCCATTTGCAGCAATGTATACACACCACTATATATAAAACAGACAATCATCAAGGACCTACTGTATAGCACCAGAGAACTCTACTCAATTATTCTGTAATAACCTAAATGGGAAAAGAATCTGAAAAAGATATATGTATAACTGAATCACTTTGCTGTACACCTGAAACTAACAAAACTTGTAAATCAACTATACTCCAATATAAAATAAAAATTAAAAAAAATAATAATGGGAAGGAGAGAGAAGAAAATGGTTAGCATATACAAATAAAGCCATGCTTATAACAAGCAAAGAGAAAACGTATGGTCTTTGTTTCTGTAATTGGTCATGAGGCTGTAGTTGGTATCTATGGCTTCATTTTAATAGTCATTCCATGTTTGCCTTGTCCTTAGCTGCGGGGGTTCTTTATCTGACGGAGTGACCCAAACCTTCATTGCCAAAGAGTCTGAGTCCTTGGGCATTTTGCTTTTGTTGTTTGTATGTTGTGGTTTTCCCTTGACCTATATTATTGGGTATGGAAGTATCAAGAGGTACCTTAGAATCTTCTGGGTTCCAGACACAGTCCTTCTTGTTCCCATTGTGTAGCAGCAACCCAGTTTCTCCTTAGTACTCAGGATCAATTACTCTAGTCCATAGAGGAACTCCTTTTTTACCTTGTTGGTTCAGTGGGAGAGGGAGCCCAAAATGATCAGGGGGGTAGTCTCATCTTCTAATTCATTGGAACCAATGTAAGCATTCCTCCCAAATCAGCAGAGCCCAAAGTTGTCAGGAGGGGAAATAAAAATTCTGCAAGTAGGTTATTAGATATAATGGTGAGAGGAACCAGTCCTACTTCCACCCCTTGATTCCTGGGACCATGTATTCTGGCTTTAGGGAATAGCACTGCATAATAGTTTTGATTCAAAGTATATATTACATATTATAAGACAGAACCTCTTCCTTTCAGGATATTATCTCTCAACTAATGCTGTAACTGAGTCTTCAATAAGCCATTCCACTTTTCAGTTAAGACCAGTCGACTCTCCATGAGGGGTATGTGGGTATGAACCCGTTGCTGTACTTTCTTGGCTGTAAAATGAGTTCCTTGATTAGATGCAATGCTGTGGGGCATACCAGGACCCAAGACAGAGGATAAGGCATTCTGTGAAATTTTGTGAGTATGTGGATGTTGGTGCTAACAGAAGTAGTGCAGACAGGGAAGACAGCTCCATATTCAGAATGCGTCTCTTCCGTTGAGGGTGACTCTCCGCCCCCTCCCCGAAGGAAGAGATCCAAAGAAATCATCTGCTACCAGGTGGCTGGCTGATCCTCCCTGGGGAATGGTGCCACGTTACCAACTTAGTTGTTTGTGCTTTTTAGGATTTTTTTTTATTATGGTAAACAAAATTTTTACCGTTTTAATAATGTTAAGTGTTACAATTCAGTGGCATTAAGTACATTCGCAATGTTGTGCAGTCATCACCACTATCCATTTCCAGAACGTTTTCATCTTCCCAAACAGAAACTCTACCCATTAAACAGTAACACTTCAGACCCCTTTTCCCCCAGTGCCTGGTAACCTCTATTTTACCTTCTGTCTCTATGAATTTGACTACTCTAGGTTCCTCATATAAGTGGAATTATGATTCCTTTTACATATGGCAAATTTTACTTAGCATGGTTTCAAGGTTCATCCACATTGCAGTGTGGATCAGAACTTCATCCCTTTTTATGGCTGAAAATATTCCGTTGTATGGATATACCATATTTTGTTTATCCATTCATTTGTTGTTTTGTTTTGTTTTGTTTTTGGCCACGTCACGTCTTAGTTGCAGTGTGCAGCATCTTCAGTTGCAGCATGCGGGATCTTTTTTTCTTTTTTCACATCTTTATTGGAGTATAAATGCTTTACAAGGTTGTGTTAGTTTCCGCTGTATAACAAAGTGAATCAGCTATATGTATACATATATCCCCATATCCCCTTCCTCTTGAGCCTCCCTCCCACTCTCCCTATCCCATCCCTCTAGGTTGTCACAGAGCATCAAGTTGATCTCCTTGTGCTATGCAGCAGCTTCCCACTAGCCATCCATTTTACATTTGGTGTGTATATATGTCAGTGCTACTCTCTCACTTAATCCCAGCTTCCCCTTCCCCCCCACGCCCTCAAATCCATTCTCTACGTCTGTGTCTTTATTCCTGCCCTGCCACTAGGTTCATCAGTGCTGCTTTTTTAATATTCCATATGTATGTGTTAGCATACGGTATTTGTTTTTCTCTTTCTGACTTATTTCACTCTGTATGACAGATTCTAGGTCCATCCATCTCACTACAAATAACTCAGTTTCGTTCCTTTTTATGGCTGAGTAATATTCCATTGTATATATGTGCCACATCTTCTTTATCCATTCATCTGTTGATGGACATTTAGGTTGCTTCCATGTCCTGGCTATTGTAAATAGAGATGCAGTGTACATTGTGGTGCATGTATCTTTTTGAATTATGGTTTTCTCAGGGTATATGCCCAGTAGTGGGATTGCTGGGTCATATGGTAGTTCTATTTTTAGTTTTTCAGGGAACCTCCATACTGTTCTCCATAGTGGCTGTATCAATTTACATTCCCACCAACAGTGCAGGAGGGTTCCCTTTTCTCCACACCCTCTCCAGCATTTATTGTTTCTAGATTTTTTTTTTGATCCACTTTCCTTTTATTTATTTTTTGAATTTTATTTTATTTATTTTTTATACAGCAGGTTCTTACTAGTTATCTATTTTATACATATTAGTGTATATATGTCAATCCCAATAGCCCAATTCATCACACCACCACTGCCCCCCGCCGCTTTCCCTCCTTGGTGTCCATACGTTTGTTCTCTACATCTGTGTCTCTATTTCTGCCCTGCAAACCAGTTCATCTGTACCATTTTTCTAGTTTCCACATATATGCGTTAATACACGATATTTGTTTTTCTCTTTCTGACTTACTTCACTCTGTATGACAGTGTCTAGATCCATCCACTTCTCTACAAATGACCCAATTTCGTTACTTTTTATGGCTGAGTAATATTCCATTATATATATGTACCACATCTTCTTTATCCATTCGTCTGTCAGTGGGCATTTAGGTTGCTTCTGTGACCTGGCTATTGTAAATAGTGCTGCAGTGAACATTGGGGTGCATGTGTCTTTTTGAATTATGGTTTTCTCAGGGTATATGCCCAGTAGTGGGATTGCTGTGTCATATGGTAGTTCTATTTTTAGTTTTTCAAGGAACCTCCATACTGTTCTCTACAGTGGCTCTATGAATTTACATTCCCACCAACAGGGCAGGAGGGTTCCCTTTTCTCCACACTCTCTCCAGCATTTATTGTTTGTAGATTTTTTGATAATGGCCATTCTGACCTGTGTGAGGTGATACCTCATTGTGGTTTTGATTTGCATTTCTCTAATGATTAGTGATGTTGAGCATTTTTTCATGCATTTGTTGGCCATCTGTATGTCTTCTTTGGAGAAATGTCTATTTAGGTCTTCTGCCCATTTTTGGATTGGGTTGTTTGTTTTTGTGATATTGAGCTGCATGAGCTGCTTGTACATTTTGGAGATTAATCCTTTGTCAGTTGCTTCGTTTGCAAATATTTTCTCCCATTCTGAGGGGTGTCTTTTCGTCTTGTTTATGGTTTCCTTTGCTGTGCAAAAGCTTTTAAGTTTCATTAGGTCCCATTTGTTTATTTTTGTTTTTATTTCCCTTATTCTAGGAGGTGGGTCAAAAAGGATCTTGCTGTGATTTATGTCATAGAGTGTTCTGCCTATGCTTTCCTCTAAGAGTTTTATAGTGTCTGGCCTTACATTTAGGTCTTTAATCCGTTTTGAGTTTATTGTTGTGTTTGGTGTTAGGGTGTGTTCTAATTTCATTCTTTTACATGTATCTATCAATTTTTCCCAGCACCACTTACTGAAGAGGCTGTTTTTTCTCCATTGTATATTCTTGCCTCCTTTGTCAAAGATGAGGTGATCATATGTGCGTGGGTTTATCTCTGGACTTTCTGTCCTCTTCAGGATCTTTTTTTAGTTGTGGCATGTGGACTCTTAGTTGCAGCATGTGGGATCTAGTTTCCTGACCAGGGATTGAGCCCGGGCCCCCTGCATTGGGAGCATGGAGTCTTAGCCACTGGACCACCAGGGAAGTCCCCATTCATCTGTTGATGGACATTTGTGTTGTTTTCACATTTTTGCTATTGGGAGTAGTGCTGCTATGAACATTTGTGTACAAGTCTTTGTTTGAACATCTCTTTTCCAGTCTTTGGAATATATACCCTGGAGTGGAGTTGCTGAGTCATGTGATAATTTTATATTTAACTTATTGAGAAATCACTAAACTGTTTTCCACAGTGACTTACCATTTTACATTCCCACCAGAAATGTGTGAGTGTTCCAATTTCTCCACATTTTCACTTATTTTTCAACATTTATTTTCCTTTTTTTGAAAAAATTATAGACATCTTCCCATGGCACAGTCTGTATGAAGTGGAATCTTAATGTGGTTTTGATTTGCATTTCCCTAGTGGCTAATGATGCTGAGCACCTTCATGTGCTTGATACCCTCTTCTACGTCATCTTTGGAGAAATATTTACTCAAGTCCTTTGCCCATTTTAAAACTGAGTTGTCTTTTTGTTGTTGAGTTGTAAGAGTTCCTTAAACATTCTGGATAGTTGACCCTTGTCTGATAAATGATTTGCAGATGTTGTCTTCCATTCTGTGGGTAGTTTTTTCACTTTCTTGATAGTGTACCTTGATGCACAAAAGTTTTAATTTTAATGAAGCCCCATTTATCTATAGTCTATGGTTGCTTCTGCTTTTGGTGTCATATCTTATGAAATCCAAGATTATGAAGATTTACTCCTATTTTCTTCTGAGAATTTCAGAATTTTAGCTCTTATGTTTAGGTCTTCCACCCATTTTGAGTTAATTTTTTATTTGGTGTAGGTAAGGTTCAACTTCATTCTTTTGCATGTGGATATCCAGTTTCCCCAGTACCATTTGTTGAAAAGACTGTCCTTTCCCCATTGAATGGTCTTGGCATTGTTCTCAAAAATCATTTGACCATATGTCCAGGTTTTATTTCTGGGCTCTCTATTCTAATCTGGTCTGTATGCCTGTCCTTGTACCTGGATATGCTTGGTCTCGTATGGGCCATTTTCATCTGATGATAGATTGCTGTGGTGCATGTCCAGTCTTGTGGCTAGGTAGGTCAGACAACACCGAGTTCCTGATGGGAATCTCAGGCCACATGGTCACCCAGTGTCCTGTGGTGCGGTGTTTACTTTTTGCCAAGGGTCAGGCACAAGCCAGAAACTGTTTCTCAAAAGGCAAATAGTTATCTGCAGAAGAGGGCATAGATTTGCTCCCAAATCCTAGAAGTCTGTGCTGTGATGTTCCTGTTGGTGTTTGCCAGGGCTCTGTACAGCAAGCATCCTTACTCGCCATGGGCACTTCAAGTATCACTGAGGCTGCTGGATCAGGCCTAAATGGTAGAGTGACTTGTATAGCAGCCTGAACTTGCTGCGGAGCCTAGTCTTGCTTGGTTCCACTTGAAATTGGCAACCTTGTGAGTGACTCTAAATGAGTGTCACAGTAGCAATCTCAAATGTGGTGTGTGTTGCCTACCACATCCACAAAGTCCTACGAGTGTTGTGCCTTTTTTCATGATGGGTGGTTTGAGGTACAGCAACTTACTTTGCATCTTGGAGTGGAAAGCTTGACAAGCTCAGACCACTGAAACTCTAGCAACTGTACTGAGGTCACCAGCTGCCCAATTCTTGTAGGGATTATCTGCCATCCTCTAGTTTGCATGTTTTTCTAAGTCATCTAAAGTACTTGCTACTTTCTGCTCATCAAATCCAATGGACATGTGGCCATTTGAGTTCAAACCTCACTCATGGTACAGATTTTGTATCAGTTAGGGTCCAATCAGGCAGAAGAAACCACATAGTAATTCGAACAAAGAGAAGCTGCTGCGCTGCAGGAGCTTGCTGGGAGGAGTACACCGGAGCCAGGAAGGAAGACGTCTTCCTCTTGCATTGTCTCTTTAGCACCCTCTACTGACAGAACTTAACACTGTGCCAGCCAGCAAAGGAAAAATATTTAAAGGGCCCAGCACCATTTTCTCAGAGTAGGCACTGATGGGTAGATTTGGAACTGAGAGGCTCCAAGTGGATAACTGGCATAGTTTGTCATTTAAATGGATAGTATGGAGCAACTTTTATTTGTTTAAGATGAAGCTAAACAGTTGGGATCTTGCTGTGACAACACAGTATTCCATTAAATTAAACAACCCTATCCCTCACCACCACCAATGTCTAGATGTTACAGAGGCACAGAGATGAATAAGAGAGTCTCCGTCCACAGGGAACTTATATTTTTGGGTTAATAGTCTATTTCAAGGGACTTTTTTTTTTTTAATTTATACTTCAAGTTTTTTTTTTAGATTTTTTATACAGCAGGTTCTTATTAGTCATGCATTTTACACACATCAGTGTATACATGTCAGTCCCAATCTCCCAATTCATCACACCACCACCACCACCACCACCCCTGCCACTTTCCCCCCTTGGTGTCCATACGTTTGTTCTCTACATCTGTGTCTCAATGTCTGCCCTGCAAACCGGTTCATCTGTACTATTTTTCTAGGTTCCACATATATGAGCTAACACATGATGTTTGTTTTTCTCCTTCTGACTTACTTCACTCTGTATGACAGTCTATAGGTTCATCCACGTCTCTGCAAATGACCCAATTCCCTTCCTTTTTATGGCTGAGTACTATTCCATTGTATATATGTACCACATCTTCTTTATCCATTCATCTGTCGATGGGCATTTAGGTTGCTTCCATGTCCTGGCTATTGTAAATAGTGCTGCAATGAACATTGAGGTGCATGTGTCTTTTTGAATTATGGTTTTCTCTGGGTATATGCCCAGTAGTGGGATTGCTGGGTCATATGGTAATTCTATTTTTAGTTTTTTAAGGAACCACCATACTGTTCTCCATAGAGGCTGTATCAATTTACATTCCCACCAACAGTGCAAGAGGGTTCCCTTTTCTCCACACTCTCTCCAGCATTTGTTGTTTTTAGATTATCTGATGATGCCCATTCTAACTGGTGTGAGGTGATACCTCATTGTAGTTTTGATTTGCATTTCTCTAATAATTAGTGATGTTGAGCAGCTTTTCATGTGCTTCGTGGCCGTCTGTATGTCTTCTTTGGGGAAATGTCTATTTAGGTCTTCTGCCCATTTTTGGATTGGGTTGTTTGTTTTTATAATATTGAGCTGCATGAGCTGTTTATATATTTTAGAGATTAATCCTTTGTCCGTTGATTCATTTGCAAATATTTTCTCCCATTCTGAGGGGTGTCTTTTCGTCTTGTTTGTAGTTTCCTTTGCTTTGCAAAAGCTTTTAAGTTTCATTAGATCCCATTTGTTTATTTTTGTTTTTATTTCCATTACTCTAGAAGGTGGATCAAAAAAGATCTTGCTGTGATTTATGTCAAAGAGTGTCCTTCCTATGTTTTCCTCTAAGAGCTTTATAGTGTCCGGTCTTACATTTAGGTCTCTAATCCATTTTGAGTTTATTTTTGTGTATGGTGTTAGGGAGTGTTCTAATTTCATTCTTTTACATGTAGCTGTCCAGTTTTCCCAACACCACTTATTGAAGAGACTGTCTTTTCTCCATTGTATATCCTTGCCTCCTTTATCATAGATTAATTGACCGTAGGTGCGTGGGTTTATCTCTGGGCTTTCTATCCTGTTGCATTGATCTATATTTCTGTTTTTGTGCCAGTACCATATTGTCTTGATTATTGTAGCTTTGTAGTATAGTCTGAAGTCAGGGATTCTGATTCCTCCAGCTCCGTTTTTTCCCCTCAAGACTGCTTTGGCTACTCGGGGTCTTTTGTGTCTCCATACAAATTTTAAGACTTTTTGTTCTAGTTCTGTAAAAAATGCCATTGGTAATTTGATAGGGATTGCATTGAATCTGTAGATTGCTTTGGGTAGTATAGTCATTTTCACAATATTGATTCTTCCAATCCAAGAACATGGTATATCTCTCCATCTGTTGGTATCATCTTTAATTTCTTTCATCAGTGTCTTATAGTTTTCTGCATACAGGTCTTTTGTCTCCCTAGGTAGGTTTATTCCTAGGTATTTTATTCTTTTTGTTGCGATGGTAAATGGGAGTGTTTCCTTAATTTCTTTTTCAGATTTTTCATCATTAGTGTATAGGAATGCAGGATATTTCTGTGCATTGATTTTCTTTCCTGCTACTTTACCAAATTCATTGATTAGCTCTAGTAGTTTTCTGGTGGCATCTTTAGGATTCTCTGTGTATAGTATCATGTCATCTGCAAACAGTGACAGTTTTACTTGCTCTTTTCCAATTTGTATTCCTTTTATTTCTTTTTCTTCTCTGATTGCCGTGGCTAGGACTTCCAAAACTATGTTGAATAATAGTGGTGAGAGTGGACATCCTTGTCTTGTTCCTGATCTTGGAGGAAGTGCTTTCAGTTTTTCACCATTGAGAATGATGTTTGCTGTGGGTTTGTCATATATGGCCTTTATTATGTTGAGGTAGGTTCCCTCTATGCCCACTTTCTGGAGAGTTTCTGTCATAAATGGGTGTTGAATTTTGTCCAAAGCTTTTTCTGCATCTATTGAGATGATCATATGGTTTTTATTCTTCAATTTGTTAATATGATGTATCACATTGATTGATTTGTATATATTGAAGAATCCTTGCATCCCTGGGATAAATCCCACTTGATCATGGTGTATGATCCTTTTAATGTGTTCTTGGGTTCTGTTTGCTAGTATTTTGTTGAGGATTTTTGCATATATATTCATCAGTGATACTGGTCTGTAATTTTCTTTTTTTGTAGTATCTTTGTCTGGTTTTGGTATCAGGGTGATGGTGGCCGCATAGAATGAATTTGGGAGTGTTCCTTCCTCTGCAATTTTTTGGAAGCGTTTGAGAAGGATGGGTGTTAGCTCTTCTCTAAATGTTTGATAGAATTCACCTGTGAAGCCATCTGGTCCTGGACTTCTGTTTGTTGGAAGATTTTTAATCACAGTTTCAATTTCATTACTTGTGATTGGTCTGTTCATATTTTCTATTTCTTCCTAGTTCAGTCTTGGAAGGTTATAGCTTTCTAAGAATTTGTCCATTTCTTCCAGGTTGTCCATTTTATTGGCATGGGGTTGCTTGTAGTAGTCTCTTAGGATGCTTTGTATTTCTGCGGTGTCTGTTGTAACTTCTCCCTTTTCATTTCTAATTTTATTTGAGTCCTCTCCCTCTTCTTCTTGATGAGTCTGGCTAATGGTTTATCAATTTTGTTTATCTTCTCAAAGAACCAGCTTTTAGTTTTATTGATCTTTGCTATTGTTTTCTTTGTTTCTATTTCAGTTATTTCTGCTCTGATCTTTATGATTTCTTTCCTTCTGCTAACTTTGGGTTTTGTTTGCTCTTCTTTCTCCAGTTCCTTTAGGTGTAAAGTTAGATTGTTTATTTGAGATTTTTCTTGTTTCTTGAGGTAGGCTTGTATAGCTATAAACTTCCCTCTTAGAACTGCTTTTGCTGCATCCCATAGGTTTTGGATTGTCGTGTTTTCATTGTCATTTGTCTCTAGGTATTTTTTGATTTCCTCTTTGATTTCTTCAGTGATCTCTTGGTTTTTTAGTAACGTATTGTTTAACCTCCATGCGTTTGTGTTTTTTACGTTTTTTTCCCTGTATTTGATTTCTAATCTCATAGTATTGTGGTCAGAAAAGATGCTTGATATGATTTCAATTTTCTTAAATTTACTGAGGCTTGATGTGACCCAAGATGTGATCTATCCTGGAGAATATTCCGTGCGTACTTGAGAAGAAAGTGTAATGTGCTGTTTTAGGATGGAATGTCCTATAAATATCAATTAAATCTATCTGGTGTATTGTGTCATTTAAAGCTTGTGTTTCCTTATTAATTGTCTGTTTGGATGATCTGTCCATTGGTGTAAGTGAGGTGTTAGAAGTCCCCCACTATTATTGTGTTACTGTTGATTTCCTCTTTTATAGCTGTTAGCAGTTGCCTTATGTATTGAGGTGCTCCTATGTTGGGTGCATATATATTTATAATTGTTATATCCTCTTGGATTGATGCCTTGATCATTATGTAGTGTCCTTCCTTGTCTCTTGTAACATTCTTTATCTTAAAGTCTATTTTATCTGATATGAGTATTGCTACTCCAGCTTTCTTTTGATTTCCATTCGCATGGAATATCTTTTTCCATCCCCTCACTTTCAGTCTGTATGTGTCCCTAGGTCTGAAGTCGGTCTCTTGTAGACAGCATATATATGGGTCTTGTTTCTGTATCCATTCAGCAAGCCTGTGTCTTTTGGTTGGAGCATTTAATCCATTCACGTTTAAGGTAATTATCGATATGTATGTTCCTATGACCATTTTCTGAATTGTTTTGGGTTTGTTTTTGTAGGTCCTTTTCTTCTCTTGTGTTTTCCACTTAGAGAAGTTCCTTTAGCATTTGTTGTAGAGCTGGTTTGGTGGTGCTGAATTCTCTTAGCTTTTGCTTGTCTGTAAAGCTTTTGATTTCTCCGTCAAATCTGAATGAGATCCTTGATGGGAAGGGTAATCTTGGTTGTAGGTTCTTCCCTTTCATCACTTTAAATATGTCATGCCACTCCCTTCTGGCTTGCAGAGTTTCTGCTGAGAAATCAGCTGTTAACCTTATGGGAGTTCCCTTATATGTTATTTGTCGTTTTTCCCTTGCTGCTTTCAATAATTTTTCTTTGTCTTTAATTTTTGCCAATTTGATTACTGTGTGTCTCAGCGTGTTTCTCCTTGGATTTATCCTGTATGGGACTCTCTGCGCTTCCTGGACTTGGGTGGCTATTTCCTTTCCCATGTTAGGGAAGTGTTCGACTATAATCTCTTCAAATATTTTCTCTGGTCCTTTCTCTCTCTCTCCTTCTTCTGGGACCCCTATAATGTGAATGTTGTTGCGTTTAATGTTGTCCCAGAGGTCTCTTAGGCTGTCTTCATTTCTTTTTTCTTTATTCTGTTCTGCAGCAGTGAATTCCACCATTCTGTCTTCCAGGTCACTTATCCGTTTTTCTGCCTCAGTTATTCTGCTATTGATTCCTTCTAGTGTATTTTTCATTTCAGTTATTGTATTGTTCATCTCTGTTTGTTTGTTCTTTAATTCTTCTATGTCTTTGTTAAACATTTCTTGCATCTTCTCGATCTTTGCCTCCATTGTTTTTCCGAGGTCCTGGATCATCTTCACTATCATTATTCTGAATTCTTTTTCTGGAAGGTTGCCTATCTCCACTTCATTTAGTTGTTTTTCTGGGGTTTTATTTTGTTCCTTCATCCAGTACATAGCCCTCTGCCTTTTCATCTTGTCTATCTTTCTGTGAATGTGGTTTTTGTTCCACAGACTGCAGGATTGTAGTTCTTCTTGCTTCTGCCATCTGCCCTCTGGTGGATGAGGCTATCTAAGAGGCTTGTGCAAGTTTCCTGATGGGAGGGACTGGTGGTGGGTAGAGCTGGCTGTTGCTCTGGTGGGCAGAGCTCAGTAAAACTTTAATCTGCTTGTCTGCTGATGGGTGAGTCTGGGTTCCCTCCCTGTTGGTTGCTTGGCCTGAGGCGACCCAACACAGGAGCCTACCTGGGCCCTTTGGTGGGGCTAATGGCGGAACCTGGGAGGGCTCACGCCAAGGAGTACTTCCCAGAACTTCTGCTGCCAGTGTGTGTCCTTGTCCTCACGGTGAGACACAGCCACCCCCCACCTCTGCAGGAGAACCTGGAACACTAGCAGGTAGGTCTGGTTCAGTCTCCTATGGGGTCACTGCTCTGTCCCCTGGGTCCTGATGCACACACTACTTTGTGTGTGCGCTCCAATAGTGGAGTCTCTGTTTCCCTCAGCCCTGTCGAAGTCCTGCAGTCAAATCCCGCTAGCCTTCAAAGCCTGATTCTCTAGGAATTCCTCCTCCTATTGCTGGACCCCCAGGTTGGGAAGCCTGACGTGGGGCTCAGAACTTTCACTCCAGTGGGTGGGCTTTTGTGGTATAAGTGTTCTCCAGTTTGTGAGTCACCCACCCAGCAGTTATGGAATTTGATTTTATTGTGATTGCGCCCCTCCTACCGTCTCACTGTGGCTTCTCCTTTGTCTTTGGTTGTGGGGTATCTTTTTTGGTGAGTTCCAGTGTCTTCTTGTAAATGATTGTTCAGCAGTTAGTTGTGATTCCAATGCTCTCGCAAGAGGGAGTGAGAGCACGTCCTTCTACTCCGCCATCTTGAACCAATCTCTCAAGGGACTTTTAACAGTTCCTTTGCCTATTTCATTCTTGCCCTTTCAAGTAAAATAATCTAAAAAATGCTTCCTTTGGTAAATTAAGAGTACCTCACCACTGTGTGGTGGTGTGTATTTTATATTTGTTGTACCTTGCATTTCTTTTTACCATACCCCTTGACTTTATTCATCTCTTTATCTCAATCTGCATAGAAAATGATATACTGTTGCTATCAGTGATCCCCTAAACCCTCGAACTGTCATTGGCCCCTAAACAAAGATAAATAATATCCTCTAGGAAATTTAGGGACCTAACTTCTTTTTTTTTTTTTAATTTTTATTGGAGTGTAGTTGCTTTTACAATGTTGTGTTAGTTTCTGCTGTACAGCAAAGTGAATCAGTTATAGATATACATATATCCACTCTTTTTTAGATTCTTTTCCCATATAGGTCATTACAGAGTATTGAGAAGAGTTCCCTGTGCTATACAGTGGGTCCTTATTAACTATCTATTTTATATATACTATTGTGTATATGTCAATCCCAATCTCCCAATTTATCCCCCTGCACCACCACTGCTTTCCCCCCAGTAACCATAAATTTGTTTTCTACAGCTGTGACTCTATTTCTGTTTTGTAAATAGGTTCATTTGTACCATTTTTTTAGATTCCACATATAAGCGATATCATATGATTGTTTGTCTTTCTCTGTCTGACTTCACTCAGTATGACACTCTCTAGGTCCATCAATGCAAATGATATTTCGTTCTTTTTTATGGCTGAGTAATATTCTGTTGTACAACATCTTCTTTATCCATTCCTCTGTCAATAGACATTTAGGTTGATTCCATGTCCTGGCTAGTGTAAATAGTGCTGCAGTTGAACATTGGGGTGCATGTATCATTTTGAATTATGGTTTTCTCTGGATATACGTCCAGGAGTGGGATTGCTGGATCATATGGTAGCTCTATTTTTAGTTTTTAAAGGAACCTCCATACTATTCTCCATAACTTCTTGATCCTTAAAAGACACAGGCTGGGATGTCTTCGGCTAAAGGGATTGTCCATTAGAGAAAGTTTGGGGCTCTGAACAGAAAGCAACTCCTCCTTTGACTTTCTTTCCTGGGCAGATCTTGCTGTCACTGCTATTACCACGCCAGAACCGCCTAAGAAGTGAGATTGAAGAAGGCCTGGACATGAACCTCCTTAAGCAGGAAGCAGAACACGGGGCCCTGGATGTCCCTCATCTCTCTAAGTACATTCTCAACATGATGACTCTGCTGTGTGCACCAGTTCGAGATGAAGCAGTGCAGAAACTAGAGAACATCACAGCCCCTGTTCGGTTACTGAGGTGTGAAACTTGACCAGTTTCTTGAAACCTGCCTCAGCCCCTGGGCCGGGCACAGCTGGGCCGGACACTGGGTCACAGCCTCTGTCTTGGCTGGCTCTTCCCTACTGAAGACCTGACTAACTCCTCTTTTCTCTGGTCTATTAGCTTTTCTTTTCCAAAGATGGCCTTAGATTGATTGGCCCCCTATACACCATCCTACTATAAATCATTGGAGTATGTAATCCTTTCTTCCAAGGAATTCAAACATCCCTATCCCAGGTTTTCTTATTACATTTCACACAATATGAGGGATAGGGATGGGAGGTTACCCCTTTTTCAGAGCTATAGAAACCATGACCCAGAAAGTTAAAAAAAAAAAAAAGTGAATTGTCCAAAAATAGCATCAGAAATAACATCAGCTAAAATCCCACTTCCCAGAGAGATTTGTCGGCATGCTGGTGTGTTTCCTTCCACTGACTACTCTTTTTTTAAGAGACATAGAATGACTGTTGTGGAAAGGTCCGAAGGCTTTAACATCCAGAGACTTATCTGTTCCTAGCTCTGCCACTCACTCACTTACTCACTCGGCCTTGGGTCCTAGGCCACAGTGCCATCTTTTGTAAATTTAGGAGGCAGGACTAAATTAGTTTTAAAGCCCCTCCTACCTCTAGAATATGGTGATTTAATGATATCTTGTGTAGGTTCCCCCTTACTGCATTTCCTTTCATAGTATAAATATTCTATTTCCTCCTGTGTCAGAGGAATCTTCCAGGTTCTGGGCCTGATGAAAATGGACATGGTGAACTACACTATCCAGAGCCTTCAGCCCCAACTGCAGGAACATTCCATCCAGTATGAACGAGCTAAATTTCAGGAACTCCTCAACAAGCAGCCTAGTATGTATATAACTTGAGGGCAGGAGCAGGGAATATGACTTTGGGTCTGACTTTAATGATGTGAGAGAGTACTCTGCCTCTTTTTAGGAGCAGAAAGTTTCTTCCTCAGATGGGGGTGGCAGAAGGAATAGTTATCTAAGCCAGAAAGACTTCCCCCAACCAAAGCATTTGCTTATTGAGGAGGAGGAGATCTTGAATCTTCGTCCCAAGGCCTCAGGGATATAGGAGCTGAAGATAATTACGCACTCTTCCTGTCACAGGCCTCCTCGATCACACTACCAAGTGGCTGACCCGAGCGGCGGCAGACCTCTCCACGCCGCCACCTAGCTGCCCTGACACTCCTGACTCCTCCAGTGTGGTCTGCCCCTCTCCAAGTGAGGCAGCCAACAGCCCGGAGCCCCTCAGCCCCAAAATGGTGCTGTCCCAGGGCTTCCTGAACCTCCTTCTCTGGGACCCGGAAGATGAAGAGTTCCCTGAGGTAGGACTGTGGGGGGCCTTACCTTGTTGTCTGGGACTGAGGACTTGCATGGGGACCCTCCTCTCCTGACAGCCCGCTCTGCCTGCTTCCCCAGACCCTGCTGATGGACAGAGCCCAGCTGCAGGAGCTGGAGGCCCAGCTGCACCAGTTAACCATCCTGGCCTCGGTCTTGCTAGTGGCCAGCAGTTTCTCTGGCAGTGTTCTGTTTGGCTCGCCTCAGTTTGTGGATAAGCTGAAACGCATAACTAAAGCCCTGATGGAGGAGTTTAAGTCCAGGTGAGTTGCATAGATCTTTCTTAGAGTAACGATAGGTGATATGAAGGCACAGGCAGGTAATGAAGGATGCCTTACATTCCACAACAAACCACAGAAAGGCCCTTTGGAATCATTCATAAAGATTGTTGGTATCTTTCCATAAGTGTCCTTGAGGCTTGTAACAAAGAAAAATAAAACTTTCTTCCAAAAGGGTAGTATGGAGGATAGTTTACTATAAAATGACTCATTATCTTGCTTGCTACAGAAGGGTCTTTATCTAGTTGAGTGGGCTGGTCGTACGTATCTCCAGGAGTCAGCCAGTCAGTCAGCAATGTTGATTGAATATCCACTGAGTGCAGGGTGTCACACCAAAGGACAAAGCGGAATCAGAAGGCCAGGTTTGTCATTGTAATTGGTGAGAGTAGGACAAATGACTATGGAAAATGTCCAAGAAAGTGTTAAAAATGTGCATATATAAATAAATCCCATGGGGCTAAAGAATACTGAGTGGGTATGAAACCCTTGTCCAGAGTTGATTTTATAGTTTATCTTGTTTTCTAAGAAGAAGAACATGGTATCATACAGAGAAAGAAGTCAGTATCTGGAGGGTAACAGTGAAGACACTGACCCTGCCCACTGGGCTCTGTGCTTCCAGGGCCTGCGGTGAGGGCAGAAGGGTGGCTGGGCATCTCCCTCACGTGGGCCCGACTTCTGGTGTGGAGCTTCGGGGCTCAGGGCCACCCCTGGGTACCAGCTTACTCTCCTTCATGGTCTAGGCCTGAGGAGGAGGCTGTGCTGACTGTGAGTGAACAGGTGTCTCAGGAAATCCATCGGAGCCTCGAGAACATGGGCCTTGCTGCTCTGAGCAGCGACAACACAGCATCGCTGATAGGAGAGCTCCAGAACATCACCAGGAAGGAGAACTGTGTCCACAGTGTCATTGGTGAGCATGCCTGTGGGGTGGTGAGAATGTTGAGGGGAGAGCCGATCCCAACCCTGGAAGGTGCTTACTGAACCATTTAACAATAAAGGGCATGATGATTGGGCAAGTCACTGTGTAGGCTTTAGTTTTTGCATAATGCTGGGTTGCAAATATATCCCTTTTAGTTTAAAGACTGACTCTATGGTTTAAGGAAGATTTGTACCGGGAATTCATGGCTTCTAGGTGTGGCATACTGTCCAGCCAATCTGGTTAAGTCATCCCTGGCCTTCTGGGTCATTTTTGGCTGCAGTCTAAGGCATGTGACACCCACTCCCTGCCAACAAGAATTTGATGCCGAATTAGGCTGGAGGACATGTTCCCAAAGCAGGGATTTCCCCTGTCCCATGTTGGAATGGTGGCCATGAACTTGACCTTCCTCTTAACCTCAGCCATCTGAAGGGTCAGTCAAAGATCCTCCTGTTATGTCAAATACCAGGATTTAACTGATGAATACTTAAGGAATCTTTTGAATAGAAATGTGCTAGCCCACTAGTTTTGGATCTTTGCTTTGTCCTTGGGAGTTAGGTAGCAGCCCCCTCCCCAAACAAAACAAATTTCCTTATGTCTAGGTGAGTGGGTAGGTCAGTGAATATCTCAGTTAACCTTGAACTTGGGTGAGTAGAGTGCAGGGGGCAGTGTTTCTGCCTGAAAGTTGTTTGCTCTTTCCCTTCTCACTGTCTATTCCTCCTCACAGATCAGCGGATCCACTTGTTCCTCAAATGCTGTTTGGTTCTTGGTGTGCAGCGGTCTCTGCTAGACCTCCCTGGAGGCCTTACCCTCATTGAGGCAGAGCTGGCAGAACTGGGCCAAAAGTTCGTCAACTTAACACACCACAATCAGCAGGTGTTTGGCCCCTACTACACGGAGATCTTAAAAACCCTCATCCCCCCAGCCCAGGCACTGGAGACAGAACTGGGGTCTCTCTGATGGCACTGGCTCCAAGCCCTAGTACCTTGGACCCAGGAGAGAAGCCCATCATTCTCTTGGGGTGACATCACCAGTGACCAGCAGAGCAGCAAGCCCTCTCCCCGTCTGCAGCCAGTACACTACGCTGCAGTGACCAAGCGTGTAAACACTGGCTGGCCCAAACTCATTCACTAATAAACTTCTGAACTGCAAGCAAACCCCACGCTTCCTGTGCGGCAGCCGTGGCCAGGCCCTGTGTCCTCGGCCCCCCACTAGTGAGCAGCCGGCAGGCCCTGGGTTTTCCTCCAGGTGCTGCCTTCAGCACGCAAAGCTGAGAAGCCAAGACACGCAGGTACTATAACATATAACATTTTCTCTGAGGGTAAAGCATTGCTCTGAGGGCTCTGAGAATTCTGTGGAATTATCCAAAATGTGAGTGTATTTCTGGAAGTCAGAAATTTGTTTTGTCTAATTCAGTTCTCAGGATTGGGTGTGACTGAAAAAAGTTATTAGAAACCTCATTTCCAGGACCAAATTCCCCTGAAGGTTTCAAATGATGCCACAAGAGGTCAGGAAGAGTGGGAGCCTCAGCTTTCTCTTCTGTTGCAGGGGTTCCGAAGCAGGGCGCTAGCTGGGGCCAGATGACAATGCATGTTGGCTCATAGCGTGCGTCCTGCTGAGGACAGGTCCGAGTTCCTGTGCTCTCTCTCTCTCAGGTGTCCAGAGTTCAGTCTTGGCCAGTTGGATCAGTGACTGGTTTGGTCAGGTTTATCCTTGGTCCTGTTCTCTAGCTGAGTGGCTGAGCGAGTCTCCTGTTCCCTCCTCTCTAAGCTTAGAAGCCCCTGTTCTTCCCGACAGAGGCCATGTGGGCGTCCCGGTGTGGAACACCCGCCTCCCTTCCTCCCACCTCCAGACTGGGACTGTCCCTGGCAGTTGTGGTTGTGAGCTCTGCTGTTGGCATCACAAATGAGAGCTGTTCTAGGAAGGACCTGGGCTTGTTTCCTGGGCTGGTTGAGATCCAGCCCCTCATTCTCGGGCAGACCGCAGCAGACCAGCCCTGACCTAGGATGGCAGAAATGAGGAAATGTTCCCTTCACATTTGGCCCTTTTTTGGTAATGGATAAGAGAGAAAATGGAAACTCACTCACCTGCTCTCAAGGTAGGGTGAAGACAATCAATGTTCTCACCATTTCAGGAGATGGAGGGAGCTGAATATAGGAAGAACATCTAGGAAGTCTAGGAAGAACATCTGAAGGGGGATTTGAGGTCCATTAGCCCAGGATTTCTCCTGATTGACTTCCTTTTTTAGAGAGTAGAGCCTAGATGGGTGACAGAGCCAGGCCAACAGTGGACCTTTACTATGACCAGAAAAGCTGGAGGGCCTGGATTGTTCAGTTTCCAATCTCGTAGCTGGACATCCTCAAGATGGGGAAGCCCAGAAAAAGGATGTGTTTAATAGACAGCGAGGCTTGCCTAGATGGAGTCTGATTTGCAACTATTTGAATTTGTTAAAAATCCATATTTTAGAAGCCTCCTTATCTTAGAGGCAGAAGTGCTCTGAAGGGGTTCCTGAGAAGAGGACTGCCTGGCTGGTGGGTGCAGATACTGGGCTGACAATAGAACTTTGCTTTGTACTTCATAATTAAAATCCGGAACGATTGATTTCTTAGAAATTTTGAGTTGATTTTCTTGTACTTCCATGTGGAGGAGACAGGGATCCTGACCTCAACAAAGAAAGATAGCTCCATTCAATCCTGCCCACAGTTTGAGGGATATATACTTTGATTTGTGGTAAAATACACATAATATAGAAATTTACCATTAGTGACATTTTGTACACTCACAATGTTGTGCAGCTATCACTAGTGTCTAGTTGCAGAAATCAAAAATCAGTTCATTGGGCTGAAATCAGAGTGTTGGCAGGGCCATATTTCCTCTGAAGGCTGTAGGGGAGAATCCGTTCCTTGCCTCTTTCAGCTTCTACTGGCTGCTGGTATTCCTTTACCTGTGGCTGCATTAGTCTAGTCTAGGCCTCCATGGTCACCTCAGGGTCCCATGGTCGTCATCTGTGTATATCTAATCTCCCTCTGCCTCTCTCTTATAAGGATATTTCTGATTGGATTTAGGGCCCACTCACATAATCCAGGATAATCTCCCCTTTTTAAGATCAACTTAATCACATAGGTAATTGTTATGGGTTGTGTCTCCCCCACTCCCCGCCCCCAAATTCATATGTTGAAGTCCTAACCCCCAATACCTCAGAATGTGACCTCATTTGTAAATAGGGTCATTATAGATGTACTTAGTTAAAGTGAGGTTATACTGGAATTGTGTGGGACCCTGATCCAATCTGACTGGTGTCCTTATGAACAGACATGTGTCACATGAAGAGACAGACACATACAGAAGTACAACAATGTGAAGAATCAGGGAGAATGCCGTCTACTTCAGGCTACCAGAAGCTAGAAAAGAGGAATGGGACAGATTCTCCCTCAGAGCCTTAGAAGAAACCAACTCTGCTGGCACCCTGATTTCAGACTTGTACCTCAGATAAAACAAATGTATTATCTGTTTAAGCCACCCAGTTTGTGGTGCTTTGTTACAGTAGCCCTAGGAAACTAAAACAGCTTCTAGAGACTGTGCACATTCCTTGGCTGGTAGCCCTTTCCTCCAGCTTCTAAGCACATCACTAAACCATTGCTTTCATAGTGTCTCCTCTCTTACTTTGACCCTCCTCCCTCCCCCTTTTTTTTTAAACATCTTTATTGGAGTATAATTGCTTTACAGTGTTGTGTTAGTTTCTGCTATATAACAAAGTGAATCAGCTATACGTATACATATATCCCCATATCTCCTCCCTCTTGCGTCTCCCTCCCACGCTCCCTATCCCACCCCTCTAGGTGGTCACAAGGCACCGAGCTGATCTCTCTGTGCTATGCGGGTGCTTTCCACTAGCTAGCTATTTTACATTTGGTAGTGTATATATGTCCATGCCACTCTCTCACTTCGTCCCAGCTTACCCTTCCCCCTCTCCGTGTCCTCAAGTCCAGTCTCTACGTCTGTGTCTTTATTCCTGTCCTGCCCCTAGGTTCCTCAGAACCATTTTTTAAAATAGATTCCATATATATGTGTTAGCACACGGTATTTGTTTTTCTCTTCTGACTTAATTCGCTCTGTATGACAGACTCTAGGTCCATCCACCTCACTACAAATAACACAGTTTCGTTTCTTTTTATGGCTGAGTAATATTCTGTTGTATGTATGTGCCACATCTTTATCCATTCATCTGTCGATGGACACTTAGATTGCTTCCATGTCCTGGCTATTGTAAATAGTGCTGCAGTGAACATTGCAGTACATGACTCTTTTTGAATTATGGTTATCTCAGGGTATATGCTCAGTAGTGGGATGGCTGGGTCATATGGTAGTTCTATTTTTAGTTTTTTAAGGAACCTCCATACTGTTCTGCATAGTGGCTTTATCAATTTACATTCCCACACACAGTGCAAGAGGGTTCCCTTTTCTCCACACTCTCTCCAGCATTTATTGTTTGTAGATTTTTTGATGATGGCCATTCTGAACTGTGTGAGGTGATACCTCATTGTGGTTTTGATTTGCATTTCTCTAATGATTAGTTATGTTGAGCATGTTTTCATGCATTTGTTGGCCATCTGTATGTCTTCTTTGGAGAAGTGTCTGTTTAGGTCTTCTGCCCATTTTTGGATTGAGTTGTTTGTTTTTGTGATATTGAGCTGCATGAGCTGCTTGTATATTTTGGAGATTAATCCTTTGTCCGTTTCTTCGTTTGCAAATATTTTCTCCCATTCTGAAGGATGTCGTTTCATCTTGTTTATGGTTTCCTTTGCTGTGCAAAAGCTTTTAAGTTTCATTAGGTCCCATTTGTTTATTTTTGTTTTTAGTTCCCTTATTCTAGGAGGTGGGTCAAAAAGGATCTTGCTGTGATTTATGTCATGGAGTGTTCTGCCTATGTTTTCCTCTAAGAGTTTTATAGTGTCTGGCCTTACATTTAGGTCTTTAATCCATTTTGAGTTTATTTTTGTGTATGGTATTAGGGAGTGTTCTAATTTCATTCTTTTACATGTAGCTGTCCAGTTTTCCCAGCACCACTTATTGTAGAGGCTATCTTTTCTCCACTGTATATAGTCTTGCCTCCTTTATCAAAGATAATGACCATAGGAGCATGGGTTTATGTCTGGATTTTCTATCCTGTTCCACTGATCTATATTTCTGTTTTTGTGCCAGTACCATACTGTCTTGATTACTGTAGTTTTGTAGTATAGTCTGAAGTCAGGGAGTCTGATTCCTCCAGCTCCATTTTTCTTTCTCAAGATTGCTTTGGCTATTTGGGGTCTTTTGTGTCTCCATACAAATTGTGAAATTTTTTGTTCTAGTTCTGTGAAAAATGCCATTGGGAGTTTGATAGAGATTGCATTGAATCTGTAGATTGCTTTGGGTAGTATAGTCATTTTCACAATTTTGATTCTTCCAATCCAAGAACATGTTATGTCTCTCCATCTGTTTGTATTATCTTTAATTTCTTTCATCAGTGTCTTATAGTTTTCTGCATACAGGTCTTTTGTCAGGTAGGTTTATTCCTAGGTATTTTATTCTTTTTGTTGCAATGGTAAATGGGAGCGTTTCCTTAATTTGTCTTTCAGATTTTTCATCATTAGTGTATAGGAATGCAAGAGATTTCTGTGCATTAATTTTGTATCCTGCTACTTTACCAAATTCATTGATTAGTTCTAGTAGTTTTCTGGTGGCATCTTTAGGATTCTCTATGTATAGTATCATGTCATCTGCAAACAGTGACAGTTTTACTTCTTCTTTTCCGATTTGGATTCCTTTTATTTCTTTTCCTTCTCTGATTGCTGTGGCTAAAACTTCCAAAACTATGTTGAATTATAGTGGTGAGAGTGGGCAACCTTGTCTTGTTCCTGATCTTAGTGGAAATGGTTTCAATTTTTCACCATTGAGAATGATGTTGGCTGTGGGTTTGTCATATATGGCCTTTATTATGTTGAGGTAAGTCCCCTCTATGCCTTGTTTCTGGAGGGTTTTTATCATAAATGGGTGTTGAATTTTGTCGAAATCTTTTTCTGCATCTATTGAGATGATCATATGGATTTTTTCCTTCAGTTTGTTAATATGGTCTATCACGTTGATTGATTTGCATATATTGAAGAACCCTTGCATCCCTGGGATAAATCCCGCTTGATCATGGTGTATGATCCTTTAAATGTGCTGCTGGATTCTGTTTGCTAGTATTTTGTTGAGGATTTTTGGATCTATGTTCATCAGTGATATTGGCCTGTAGTTTTCTTTTTTTGTGATATCTTTGTCTGATTTTTGTATCAGGGTGATGGTGGCCTTGTAGAATGAGTTTGGGAGTGTTCCTCCCTCTGCTATATTTTGGAAGAGTTTGAGAAGGATGGGTGTTAGCTCTTCTCTAAATGTTTGATAGAATTCTCCTGTGAAGCCATCTGGTCCTGGGCTTTTGTTTGTTGGAAGATTTTTTTTTTTTAAGATTTGTTTTTTTTGGTTGTTTCTTGTTTTTGTTTTTGTTTATTTATTTATTTAATTTACTTTTGGCTGCATTGGGTCTTTGTGGCTGTGCGCGGGCTTTCTCTAGTTGCAGCGAGTGGGGGCTTCTCTTCATTGTGGTGCATGGGCTTCTCATTGAGGTGGCTTCTCTTGTTGTGGAGCACAGGCTGTAGGCACGCGGGCTTCAGTAGTTGTGGCTCGTGGGCTCTAGAATGCAGGCTCAGTAGTTGTGGCGCACGGGCTTAGTTGCTCCTTGGCATGTGGAATCTTCGTGGACCAGGGCTCAAACCCATGTCCCCTGCATTGGCAGGTGGATTCTTAACCACTGCGCCACCAGGGAAGCCCTGTTGGAAGATTTTAAATCACAGTTTGAATTTCAGTGCTTGTGGTCGGTCTGTTTATATTTTCTATTTCTTCCTGGTTCAGTCTCGGAAGGTTGTGCTTTTCTAAGAATTAGTCCATTTCTTCCAGGTTGTCCATTTTATTGGCATAGAGTTGCTTGTAGTAATCTCTCATGATCCTTTGTATTTCTGCAGTGTCAGTTGTTACTTCTCCTTTTTCATTTCTAATTCTACTGATTTGAGTCTTCTCCCTTTTTTTCTTGATGAGTCTGGCTAATGGTTTATCGATTTTGTTTATCTTCTCAAAGAACCAGCTTTTAGCTTTTTTGATCTTTGCTATCGTTTCCTTCATTTCTTTTTCATTTATTTCTGATCTGATCTTTATGATTTCTTTCCTTCTGCTAACATAGGGGTTTTTTTTTTTTTGTTCTTCTTTCTCTAATTCCTTTAGGTGTAAGGTTAGGTTGTTTATTTGAGATGTTTCTTGTTTCTTGAGGTAGGATTGTATTGCTATAAACTTCCCTGTTAGAACTGCTTTTGCTACATCCCATAGGTTTTGGATCATCGTGTTTTCATTGTCATTTGTTTCTAGGTATTTTTTTATTTCCCCTTTGATTTCTTCAGTGATCTCTTGGTTATTTAGTAGTGTATTGTTTAGCCTCCATGTGTTTGTATTTTTTACAGATTTTTTCCTGTAATTGATATCTAGTCTCATAGCGTTGTGGTTGGAAAAGATACTTGATACGATTTCAGTTTTCTTAAATTTACCAAGGCTTGATTTGTGACCCAAGATATGATCTATCCTGGAGAATGTTCCATGAGCACTTGAGAAAAATGTGTATTCTGTTGTTTTTGGATGGAATGTCCTGTAAATATCAATTAAGTCCATTTTGTTTAATGTATCATTTAAAGCTTGTGTTTCCTGATTTATTTTCATTTTGGATGATCTGTCCATTGGTGAAAGTGGGGTGTTAAAGTCCCCTACTATGATTGTGTTACTGTCTATTTCCCCTTTTCTGGCTGTTAGCATTTGCCTTATGTATTGAGGTGCTCCTATGTGGGTGCATAAATATTTACAATTGTTATAGCTTCTTCTTGGATTGATCCCTTGATCATTATGTAGTGTCCTTCTTTATCTCTTGTAATAGTCTTTATTTTAAAGTCTATTTTGTCTGATATGAGAATTGCTACCCCAGCTTTCTTTTGATTTCCGTTTGCATGGAATATCTTTTTCCATCCCCTCACTTTCAGTCTGTACGTGTCCCTAGGTCTGAAGTGGGTCTCTTGTAGACAGCATATATACGGATCTTGTTTTTGTATCCATTCAGCCAGTCTGTGTCTTTTGGTTGGAGCATTTAATCCATTTATATTTAAGGTAATTATCAATATGTATGTTCCTGTTACCATTTTCTTAGTTGTTTTGGGTTTGTTTTTGTAGGTCTTTTCCTTCTCTTGTGTTTCCTGCCTAGAGAAGTTCCTTTAGCATTTGTTGTAAAGCTGGTTTGGTGGTGCTGAATTCTCTTAGCTTTTGCTTGTTTGTAAAGGTTTTAATTTCTCTGTCCAATCTGAATGAGATCCTTGCTGGGTAGAGTAATCTTGGTTGTAGGATTTTGCCTTTTATCACTTTAAATATGTCCTGCCTCACCCGTCTGGCTTGCAGAGTTTCTGCTGAAAGATCAGCTGTTAACCTTATGGTGATTCCCTTGTATGTTATTTGTTGCTTTTCCCTTGCTGCTTTTAATATTTTTTCTTTGTATTTAATTTTTGATAGTGTGATTAATATGTGTCTTGGCATGTTTCTCCTTGGATTTATCCTGTATGGGACTCTCTGCGCTTCCTGGTCTTGACTGACTATTTCCTTTCCCATATTAGGGAAGTTTTCAACTAAAATCTCTTCAAATATTTTCTCAGTCCCTTTCTTTTCTCTCTTCTTCTGGGACCCCTATAATTTGAATGTTGGTGCATTTAATGTTGTCCCAGAGGTCTCTGAGACTGTCCTCAATTCTTTTCATTCTTTTTTCTTTATTCTGCTCTGTGATAGTTATTTCCACTATTTTATCTTCCAGGTCACTTATCCATTCTTCTGTCTCAGTTATTCTGCTATTGATTCCTTCTAGAGAATTTTAAATTTCATTTATTGTGTTGTTCATCATTGTTTGATTGCTCTTTATTTCTTCTAGGTCCTTGTTAAACCTTTCTTGTATTTTCTCCATTCTATTTCCAAGATTTTGGATCATCTTTACTATCATTACTCTGAATTCTTTTTCAGGTAGACTGCCTATTTCCTCTTCATTTGGTCTGGTGGGTTTTTACCTTGCTCCTTCATCTGCTGTGTATTTGTCTGTCTTCTCATTTTGCTTAACTTACTGCATTTGGGGTCTCCTTTTCGCAGGCTGCAGGTTCGTAGTTCCCGTTGTTTTGGTGTCTGCTCCCAGTGGGTAAGGTTGGTTCAGTGGGTTGTATAGGCTTTCTGGTGGAGGGTACTGGTGCCTGTGTTCTAGTGGATGAGGCTGGATCTTGTCTTTCTGGTGGGCAGGACTGCATCTGGTGGTGTGTTTTGGGGTGTCTGTGAACTTATTATGATTTTAGGCAGCCTCTCTGCTAATGGGTGGGGTTGTGTTCCTGTCTTGCTAGTTATTTGGCATGGGGTATCCAGCACTGGAGCTTGCTGGTCGTTGGGTGGAGCCGGGTCTTAGTGTTGAAATGGAGATCTCTGGGAGAACTCATGCCAATTGATATTACGTGGGGCCAGGAGGTCTCTGGTGGACCAGTGTCCTGCAGTTGGCTCTCCCACCTCAGAGGCTCAGGCCTGACACCCAGCCAGAGCACCAAGACCCTGTCAGCCACATGGCTCAGAAGAAAAGGGAGAAAAAAAAAAAAAAAAGAAAAAAAAAAAAAAAAAAAAAAAAAAAAAAAAAGTAATAAAAAAAAAAAAATATTAAAATTAAAAAAAAAAAAAAAAAAAAGAAAGAAGAGAACAACCAAACCAATAAACAAATCCACCAATGATAACAAGCACTAAAAACTATACTAAAACAAAACAAAACAAAATGGACACACAGAACCCTAGGACAAATGGTAAAAGCAAACCTATACAGACAAAAATCACACAAAGAAGCATACACATACACACTCACAAAAAGAGAAAAGGGAAAAAAGAATTATATATGTGTGTGTACACACACACACATATATATAAAGGAAGAGTCAACCAAATCAATAAACAAATCTACCAATGATAATAGGCTCTAAATACTAAACTAAGATAAACATAAAACCAGAAACAAATTAGATGTAGAAGGCAAACCACAAGTCTACAGTTGCTCCCAAAGTCCACTGCCTCAATTTTGGGATGATCGTGGTCTATTCAGGTATTCCACAGATGCAGGTACATCAAGTTGATTGTGGAGATTTAATCTGCTGCTCCTGAGACTGCACAGAGCAATTTCCCTTTCTCTTCTTTGTTCGCACAGCTCCTGGGGTTCAGCTTTGGATTTGGCCCGGACTCTGCGTGTAGGTCGCCTGAGGGCATCTGTTCTTCGCTCAGACAGGATGGGGTTAAAGGAGCAGTTGATGAGGGGACTCTGGCTCACTCAGGCCATGGGGAGGGAGGGGTACAGAATGCGGCAGCAGAGGCTGGTGTGACGTTGCACCAGCCTGAGGCATGCCGTGCGTTCTCCCGGGGAAGTTGTCCCTGGATCATGGGACCCTGGCAGTGGTGGGCTGCACAGGCTCCCGGGAGGGGAGGTGTGGATAGTGACCTGTGCTTGCACACAGGCTTCTTGGTGGCTGCAGCAGCAGCCTTAGTGTTTCATGCCTGTCTCTGGTGTCCACGCTGATAGCCGCGGCTCGTGCCCGTGTCTGGAGCTCGTTTAGGCAATGCTCTGAATCCCCTCTCCTCGTGCATCCCGAAACAATGGTCTCTTGCCTCTTAGGCAGGTCCAGACTTTTTCCCGGACTCCCTCCTGGCTAGCTGTGGCGCACTAGCCCCCTTCAGGCTGTGTTCACGCAGCCAACCCCAGTCCTCTCCCTGGGATCCGACCTCTGAAGCCCGAGCCTCAGCTCCCAGCCCCCACCTGCCCCAGCGGGTGAGCAGACAAGCCTCTCGGGCTGGTGAGTGCTGGTCGGCACCAATCCTCTGTGTGGGAATCTCAGCTTTGCCCTCCCCACCCCTGTTGCTGCGCTCTCCTCCATGGCTCCAAAGCTTCCCTCCCTGCCCACCACTGTCTCCACCAGTGAAGGGTCTTCCTAGTGTGTGGAAACTTTTCCTCCTTCACAGCTCCCTCCCACTGGTGCAGGTCCCATCCCTATTCTTTTGTCTCTGTTTTTCCTTTTTTCTTTTGCCCTACCCAGGTACGTGGGGAGTTTCTTGCCTTTTGGGAAGTCTGAGGTCTTCTGCCAGTGTTCAGTAGGTGTTCTGTAGCAGTTGTTCCACATGTAGATGTATTTCTGATATATTTGTGGGGAGGAAGGTGATCTCCACGTCTTACTCCTCCACCATCTTGAAGGTTCCCCCCCCCTCCCTTTTTTAATAGCCCTGGTGATTATACTGGGCTGTTCTAGATAATCCAGGATAAGACCCTTGATTTTAATCACACTTGTAAATTATCTTCTGCCACATAAGGTAACATGTTCACAGGTTCTGTTGACTAATTGGGATGTGGACATCTTTAGGGAGCTATTACTCACCCTCTATTTCCGTTTTTCTGAGTGTTTTAAAAATCATGAATGGGTGTTTGCCAAATTTTTCTGCATCAGTTGGTAAGATAATATGATTTTTCTTCTTTAGCTTATTAATATGTTGGATTATATGGATTGATCTTCAAATATTGGTCAGCCTTGCAGCCCTGGAATGAACTTTACTTGGTTATGATGTATAATTCTTTTTATATATATCTGAATTCTATTAGCTAATATTTTGTTACAAATTTTTTTGTGTCTACATTCATGAGAGCAGTATTGGTCTATAGTTTTCTTTCTTTGTATTTCCTTTGTTGGTCTTGGCATCAGGGTAATATTAGCTTATAGAATAAATGAATTAGGAGGCATTCGTATGCTTCTGTTTTCTGAAACAGATTGTGTAGAATTGGTATTAACTATTCTTTAAACATTTGGTAGAATTCTTCAGTGAAATCATCTGGGCTTAGAGTTTTTTTTTTAATTACGGATTCAATTTTTACAGTGCTACTCAAATTATCTATTTCACATTGGGTGAGTTGTGATAGTGTATGTTTTTTGAGGAACTGTTCTATTTAGTCTAAGTTGTTAAATTTACATGTTTAGACTTAGTGCATAGTGTTCTATTATTATCCTTCTGATGTCTGCAGGGTATGTAGCAGTAACCATTGTTTTATACCTGATATTGGTAATCTGTCTTCTCTCTCTCTCTCTTTTTTTCGTTGTCAGTTTAGCTACAGTTTTGTGAATTTTATTGATCATATCATAAAATAAGCTCTCTGTTTTATTTTTTCCTACTTCCTGTTTTCATTTTCATTTATTTCTGCTTTTATCTTTATTATTTCCTTCCTTCTCCTTGCTTTGTGTTTATTTTGCTTTTTTTTTTTTTGAGGTTCTTGAGGGTAGAAGCCTAGATTACTGATTTAAGACTTTTCCTCTTTCCCAGTGTATGCATTTACTGCTATGAATTTCCTTCTCAGCACTACATTACCTTGTCCCACAAATTTGGGTATGTTGTATGTTCATTTTCATTCAGTTTAGTATTTATTTTGATTCCCCTTGAGATTTATTTCTCTTTGACTCATGGATTACCTAGAAGTGTGTTATTTCCAAGTGTTTTAGAGAATTTTCTGTAATCTCTGTTATTGATTTCTACTTTCATTCTATTGTGGTTCAGGAACACACTGTGTATTATTTTAATTCTTCTAAATTTGTTGAGGCTTATTTTTGGCCCAGGATATGGTCTATCTTGGTATATGTTCCTTGGGCACTTGGAAAAAAAAATGTTCATCCTGCTGTTGTTAGCCAAAGTGTTCTATACTGTCAGTGAGATCCTGTTGGTTGATGGTGTTGAGTTCTTCTCTATCCTTGCTGATATTCTCTCTAGTTGTTCTACCAGCTGTTGACAGAGTTTCTAACTGAGTTGAATCTCCAGCTCTATTTGTTGGATTGATATTAATCTGCTTAGGCTGCCGTAACGATATACTGTAGAAATTTATTTCTCACAGTTCTGGAGGCTGGAAAGCCCCAGATCAAGGTCTAGCAGGGTCATTTTCTGGTGAGGACTCTCTTCCTGACTTGTAGACAGTCACCTTCTTGCTGTGTTTTCACATGGCATTTCCTTGGTGCCTGTGTCTGGCGAGATTGATCTCTCTCTTTCTCTCTCTCTCTCTCTCTCTCTTCCTCTTCTTGTAAAGCCAGTAATCCTACTGAATTAGGATCTCACCCTTATGACCCAATTTAACCTTAATTACCTCCTAAACGCCCTATTTCCAAATACAGTCAAATTGGGAGTTAGGGCTTCAACATATGAATTTTGGAGGGGCACAGTTCAGTCCATAGCATTTGTGGATTTGTCTATTTCCCTTTTTAACTCAGTTTTTGCTTCACATATTTTACAGCTCTGTTGTTTGGTGCACACACATTTAGGATTGATATGTTTTCTTGGTGCATTGACCTTTTATCATTATATAGTACCCTCTTCTCTCTTATAATTTTCTTTGTTCTGAAGTCTACTTTATATTAACATAGCCACTCCTTTCTTTTGATTAATGTTTGCATTATATATCTTTTTCCATCCTTTCATTGTCAACCTGCCTATATTATTGTTATTTGAGGTGGGTTTCTTATAGATAGCATATAGTTGGCTCATGTTTTTTAATCTCCTCCAGTCTGTCTTTTAATTGATGTTTTTAGACTGTTTAAATTTTGTGCAATTATGATATGCTAGGGCTTAAGTCTGCCATTTAATTTTTTGTTTTCTAGTTATTCTGTTTTCATTTTTCTATTTTTCCTGTCTCCCTGTGAGTTACTTAAAAACATTTTAAAATTCCATTTCTATTTAACTTATAGTGTTTGTGAGTTTATCTCTTTGAATAACTCTTTTATTTAGTGTTTGCTCTAGGTATTACGTATATACATAACTCTCCACAGTCTATTGATGTCATCATTTACCAGTTCAAGTAATGTATAGAAACCTTACGTTGTTTTATATCCCCTCATCCTCCTCATTTAAAAGATAATTGTTTTAAACATTTCCTCTACTTGCATTTCGAACGATATTAAACTGCGTTAGGATTTTGCTTCAACCATCAAACATAATTTAGAAAACTCCGTAGGAGAAGGAAAGTCCATTGTATTACCAATATTTTTGCTTCGTGTTTGTTCATCATTCCCTGATGTTCCAAGGTTCATTTCTTTCTTTCTTCACTTCCTTTCTATTTAGAAAACTTTCACCATTCTTTTAGGGTAGGTCTGCTGGTGACTAAGTTCCTTAGTTTTCCTTCATCTGAGAATGTCTTGATTCCTCTTCATTCCTGGAGAATATTTTTGCAGGGTATAGAATTCTGGGGTCACAGTTCTTTTCTTTCAGCACTGGAAAAATATCATACTACTTCCTTCTGGCCTCCACAATTCTGCTGAGAAATTCACTGTCATTCAAATTACTTTTCCCCTATAGGTAAGATGTCATTTTTTCTTTTTAAATTTTATTTATTTATTTATTTATGGCTGTGTTGGGTCCTCATTTCTGTGCGAGGGCTTTCTCTAGTTGCGGCAAGTGGGGGCCACTCTTCATCGCTGTGCGCGGGCCTCTCACTATCGCGGCCTCTCTTGTTGCGGAGCACAGGCTCCAGACGGGCAGGCTCAGTAATTGTGGCTCACGGGCCTAGTCGCTTCGCGGCATGTGGGATCCTCCCAGGCCAGGGCTCGAACCCGTGTCCCCTGCATTGGCAGGCAGACTCTCAACCACTGCGCCACCAGGGAAGCCCCTAGGTAAGATGTCATTTTTCTCTCACTGCTTTTAAGAATTTTTCCTTTGTCTTTCATTTTCAGAAATTTAATTGCGATGGTATCTTGGCATGGATTTCTTTTGGTTTATCTGGTTTGGGGTGTGCTCAGCTTCTTGATTCTGTAGGTTTGTGTCTCTTGCCAAATTTGGGAAATTTTCAGTCATTATTTCACGGAGGGCTCTTTCAGCCCCACCCTCTTTCTGTCCTTCTGGGACTCTGATGACATACATGTTTGATCTTTTGTTAGGTCCCTGAGATTCTATTCATTTTTTTTTCTAATCTATTTTCTCTGCTCTTCCAGTTGGGTAATTTCTATTGTTCTATCCTCTAGTTTGTGGATTCTTCTCTTTCTTGTTTATTCTGCTGTTGAGCCCATCCACTGAGATCTTCATTTTTGTTATTGTGTTTGTCAAGAGCAGCCTCCTTATTGCCGGGTGATTGCAAGTTCCCCACTAGGCCTCCTCTGACACCACCCCAGTGGGTGTTGGGGCACTTTGTCACGTGGTGAGGGGGTACATCTAGGCTCCCCATTTGGCCTTTGCTGGCCTGTGAAGGGTGGGGCCACAGTTTTTTTCTGTGATGTGTGGATGGACTAGAGCAGTTTGTGTCTAAAAGCTTTCTGTCTTGTTAGGCTACCTTTTTCTGGTCCTCTGGCTAGAGAGAGCAGGCTTTTGTTTGGGCTTTGTCTGTGCCCACTGGTGTTTCTGCCACGGTTTTAATTTTACTTGTGAGAATAGGGGAAGGTCCATCTACTTGATCTTCCTGGAAATAGAAGTTCGTTTACTTTTGATAGCTATTGTCAAGTTGTCCTTTGTTACATGTGGTGCAGACATTATTTTCAGTTGTTTTTTTAATTGTGCATTTTGCTTTGCAGAACTATTTGATTTTTATATAGTTGAATATATTAATCCTTAAGAAAATGGACTCAGATTATGTAACATGTTTGGGAAGACTTTTCTCATGCCAAGATTATGAAAAAGTCTCTCATTTTCTTCTATCAATAGCTTTGTTGGGGTTAATTTTTTTTTTTCATTCAAATATGTGAACCATCTGGAATTTATTTTGGTATAAGTAGGAATAGAAATGTCCCTGCACCGTTCCCACCACCCCCATGGCTACCTGCTTGTCCCAACTCCATTTACTGAATAATAAATATTTTATGGTGTTAGGGAAATTCTTTAATTTGGTACATGCCTGTTTATAACAGTGTTCCTAATAGCCAAGTCCCGAAAAAAGCAGTCACAGAGTTGCAGGGGGTGTGCTGCGCACTGGAGTTGAGACCCCCTGCCCCCGTGGCTGTTGGTTGGTAACGGCCGGTGCTGTGAGTTGGTGATACTGAAAGGTCAGCCAGCCCGTCCACTGGGCTTCAGGGGACCTAGACTCTCGCAGGGTCGGAAGCCAGAGGTGCCGAGGCCGACAAGAGGGCGTCCAGAGCTGCCCTAGAAAGTGCTCCCGTGGGCAGAGCTCCGCCTCCTCAGTGGCCTGGTCACTCAGCCTTCCGTCCTGACACCCCCACTGCCCGGGTGCCTGGGCTATGGAGCATCTGTGAAGCGGGGCAAGGGGAGGAGCCCTGGTCCGTGTGCACTGCACCATCCGCTCTACGACACGACCCGACTCCTGGCGGCTGCTTCCGCCTCCAGGTCCCGAGGAGGCCGGTGTGTAGATGCACTGAGCACAGCGAGTCAGAGGGGATGGGGAGGCAAGGGGTGGAGACGGGCTGGACCGATGCCGTCCTGTGGGACGTGTCCTGTCCACCCCTGCTGTGAGGCCGCCCCACACAGTCCTCCCGCCACTCCCTTCTGTCCTGCTCTGGCTCCCACTCGGTCAGGTGCAGCGTGCCTGCGGCCCGGATGGCAGGCCCGGGCGCCCAACGGGAACTGGTCTGTCTCCTCCACCCAGCGGGCCCCCAAGGTGGGATCAGCACTGCAGTCCTGGGGTTGGGCAGAGCGAGTCACACCTGACGCTGGTGAGTGATGCCAGAAGGGATCGTGAAGGTGGCAGTGTGTCCCACCCGGTACCCTTTCCTGAGGAACGGTGACTCCAATTATGACCAAACCTCCTCTCTTGCTGTAACGTTTCTTCTGCTTAAGAAATTGGTGCCAAAGCCAGGGGGCAGAGGGGGGTGGGTGAGGATGATGCCCCCGCCCCGTCTAGGACGTGAGGCCCTCCACCGGCCCTCAGTCTCCTTTCCCAGTTTCAATGCAGTTTGGCCTGAGAAGCCCAAGTCGGAAGAAGCTGGGTTTTGGTCCTCTCTCCACCATTAGCTGGCTGGCTAAGAGAAAATCATTTCCCTGTTCTGGGCCTTGGTTTCTTCATAAATACAGTTGGGTACTGGGTGAGAATCAATGCTTTTCTTGTAAAGCCCTTTAACAAATGGAATATTTCACAGAAACTCATGAGTAAGAGTGTGCAGAATTCGGCAGCTCAGGTTGAAGCAGGAGTGTGACGAGGGGCTCTGAGGATAGCTTGACACCACCGGACTAGATGGTTTCTAGGGGCCCCTCCAGCTGGCCCTGGGCAGGCGTTTTAACCTCTCTGAGACTCGGTTTTCTTTTCTATAGAGACAGTACCCGGCTAGGTGTGAGGGCTGATGGGGCGGGTTGCCTGTAAAGCTGCCAGCAGGGTTTGGAACACGGGTGCTCCACCAACGACAGGGATGTCAGTGTTATTTGTGCCTTTCCAACCCTCCTTTGAATAGCAGCCCAGGCACCACCCGCTCCGGTTCTTCGAGCACCGCATCCCTCCCAGTCCCCACAGCCCGGGACTGTCTGATGGGTCTCACGGTGTGGCTTTGGGCTGGTAGCTAGTCGTGTCTGTTTAAAACTTAACCTCCACAATCAAACTGAGTTCCTGAAGGGAGCCTCGCCTTCCGTAGCTCTCAGTCCCCACACTGCCTTGTACACCGACATTCAATAAATATCTGTGGGTGACCAGCCCAGGCCAGGATGTGGCCCCTGCTTGGTGTTCAGACCGAGGAGGGGCAGGTGAATTGCAGGGCCCCTGCACTGGAGCAGGGTTAACGATGACTAGAGAGGGCTGGACGGAGCGGAATCCCCAAACTTGTCCCAGCCAAACAGCGGATCCTTGTTACCGCCCTGGAGCCGGCGGCTGGCCTGTGCCTGCACTTCTGCCGGAGAACAATCAAGAAACTTTCCAACTCAGACTCCACAAAGTAAGGTTGGTTTCATGTCGCTTCTCATTTATTAATTCAGTCTGTTCTAAGTTGTACAGTTACGAAAATAACAAAACCAAAGCCGAAAGCCCAGGAATATTTACACTCTCTCTCGTGTAGTGAGGTCAGTCTATGTTGTTGCACAGATCGGTTATGTTTGGTACCACAAGATGTCTGTAATTTAGACAAAATTGGACAGAGTAACAATTATATGCACAGTAAAATAAAAGGGGAAGTCATTCAAGTATCAAAATACAGAGACAAAGATTAAATAACGTTTTATTACAATTCAGTCCCATTGCCACACCATTAGCAACACCACTTTGTGAACTGCGTCTGAGAGTCGTCCTGCAGGCCCGGGCATCACAACACAGGCCGAGGGCAGACCAGTCTGCTCAGCCCGAGACTTCTCCGGGGACTCCCCAGAGTCGAAGCTGGGGGCCCCGGGGGGATGCGAGCGTTGCAAATGCAGAGCCTGTCGAAGGGAAGCCCTGCTCGGAGTAGCTGCAAGCAGAAGGGCGGAGCAGAGAGCCTGTGGCCGGGCAGGTACTGACCTATCTCAAGTCCCACCTGAACGGCCTGCACAGTTCAGAACGGGGCTGCCACACTGCGGGGCTTGTGCTCACGTGCAGAAGCAGGACTTTTCTCCACGTGAAGCCTGTCCTGGTGTTAAAATTTTTCTTTCTAGGGGAGGGAGAGTACCTGTCCCGGAGGAGGAGTAAAAAAGAAATATCTAGTCCCTTCCTTTCTTGGCTATTGAGAAATAAACCAAGCTCAAAACAAAATCCAGAGCCAGAGCAGATCAGCCAAGGCTTTCCAACATGAAACACCCTGAATAAATAAAGAAGATATAGCAGCTTCAAGGGGAGGAGACACCTACCTATGACTTAAAAACAAAAAGACAGCTTGAGGAACTCATCGTAGTGTCTACAGTTTTCTTAATGGACCCACCACCCACCAAGAGAGGGCTGCTTAGAGGAGACCGGCCTTCCTCAGGAGGAAGAGGGCACAGCACTCGCACTGCAGCAGGAGCCGCGGTTTACCCACCCAGCTTGGGGTTCCTCGTCCATACCTGGAAGGAAGTAGGGGCTGAATACTGCTCAGTGGAAGCCAACGGGCCCTGGAAGCAGCAGGACGTGAAGTCAGACTTCCCGGTATCGAGGTCCTTGTTTAGTACCGAGAAGGGCAGGATCAGTGAGAGGGGATGTGACTCCCCAGGCCTGCGGTGTGGACGGCTCAGCGGAAAGGAAACCCACAGGGCCCAGCCTCAGGTCAGCAGGAAGACGCGGCCCAGCTTTCCACTGCTGGCCGACCACAGGGCTGTGAAGGTGCGCCGGGGCGCTCCCTGCTCATTCACAGCCCCTGCCGGGAGAGAGAGAGCGGCGCTACTGAAGCCTGGACTACTGATCCTGGGACCAGATTGCACTGTGCCAGCAAAGTGGAAGGTCTGCTCGCGGCCCCGTGGGAGGAAAGGCTCTGCTCTGGAAGGTGCTGGACAGGCAGCTGACCTGGCCCAGCCTCACAGGAACAGTCCCTCTGGCTCTGCCTCTACCTCCAGGAGGAGCAATGCAACCAAAGGTGAAAAGCAAAGCCAGCCAGCAGGAGGGCTCAGGCAGCAGCAGCACCCGGACGCCAGCCTGCCCTGAAGGCCACACTCGGGGAGAATCAAACTGTCACCTGATTCAGCCTTCTCTACCCTTGGAGCCAGGGGGGAGCCCAGCAGCTGAAAGGATGACAATCAAACCGATAATTCAGAGAATCAAAGTGAGTCCTAATCACACAGACCTGATTAGACAAATCACAAATCAGCAGGCAGCCACCTTAGCCGACCTACCCATTAATGCCCAAAACAAAGCTGCTTCTTCTCCTTTCTGCCTCGACTCAGACAGTCTGAGGTCACCAGAGAGCCTGTGGCCAGGCAGCCCAGGGCAGCGCTCTGGCCACCGCCGGGTCCGAGACGGAGGAGCAGCCCAGAGCTCGGGCACCGCGACCTGCTTGTGCAACTCCGCGTGGCCCCGGACCTTCACGTTTGGAACCCCAGAAGCCTCTGCTTTTGCCAGGCGCCTCTACGGGCTGCCCCCAGCTCCAGGCGGGGACAAGAAGCCGTGTGGCTCAGAAGGAAGAGCAGCTGACTGGCAGGTCTGTGGAGCAGATTCAATTCACCCACTACCTTCTCTCAGAGCTGCCCAAGCACGCCAAGACCCCAGCGTGAGGACAGAGGCCTGCTGTCCTCTGACCCTATGGCCATTGTCTAAAGATTGGCAGTTTAACCTAGAGGGTTGAGCCAAGTGTTGAAAGTTCACTTTATAAAAAAATTTTTTTCTATTAAAAAATGTTTTCTGGACAAGTCACTTCTTGGCCCTCTGGAGTTCCAGCCTCATCTGCTAGAGGCCTGGAGGGCTGCTCCGCAACCAGGGCAGGGCTCACGCGGCGAGACCTGGCGGTGGCAGGCCCAGACCATGCAGCCGCGAGGAGGTCCTACGGGCAGTAGTGGGGGCCTGCGTCTTCAAAGCTGCAGCTGAGACGGTGGTGGCAGCGGCGGCGGCGGTGGGAGCCTGCGCTCCCCACGGCTGTTTCCGCAGCACAGTTGGTTCCTCGGTGGCTCAGCTTGGCAGAAGCAAACACAACGGGGGGGGGGGGGGGGGGGGGAGGAAAGGGTTAACCAAAGGGGCCTGCACAAGGTGGAGGAAGCTGAAAGGAAACACGGAAGCAGAACAGAAGGTCCCTTACAGCCTCCCCTGAGCACCCTCCGTGGCTCAGCGCATCTGCTTGGAAGGCACGAGGACAGGCAGGTAGGAGGACCCACCCCGGCTTGTCGACTTGGGTTTCAACTCATAAAGCAACCGCTGCAACTTACTGGCTCTCCTACTGGGCCACGCTACGTGCACAGTGCTTCTTCCCACGGAAACTGCGGCTCTCCTCTCCCGCCATCTAAGCTGACCTGCCCTCACGCAAGAACGTGGGCCTTTTGAAAGCCTCAACTCCACCATCCCAGCTGCTGAACTGCTTTGAGGTGATGGACTCCTTCTCAGGAGTCAAGAGGCTGAGGGCGGTCGATCAGGGAAGGGACCGGGTGCCAGCTGACTATCTCTGGTCCCCACATCGTGGAGAAGCATCAGAAAGCTCCTGGAGGACAACGGATGTTGCTCGGCCCAGGTCCCTGTCCTTGAGCAGCTCCGTTCTGAGGGAAGAAGGTGCACGGTGTATGCAGGGCACTGGCCTCCCTCCTGCTGGCTCCTACAGGAAGGCCTTCCTCTTCCTCGAGCCAGACTCCAGAGCCAGCCGGGGACTCCCCGGCGAAGACGTGAGGAGCCATCCCATTCCTTGCAGTGCAAGACCCATCAGGACCAAGACACCTGCTGCGTGGAGCCAGCCTGTGGGTGTTCAGATGCTCAGAGCCCCATGGTTTGGAGTCAGGCATGTGCCCTAGGACCTGGCACAGACCCTGGGCCCTCACAGAAAGAGGTCTGACCCTGGTCAAGCCACATCGCTGAGCTGAGGGTCTCACAGGGGGAGGCCAGCACCTTAGAGCAGAGGATAAAGGGATGGGCCGCAGGCCAGCTGTTAGCAGAGTGCAAGGGGATTCTGGCCCCACGTGGTCACAGTGGTTGGTTGTGTCAGGAAAGGTGCAGTTAGCTCTTGGCAACGGCACCCAGCCGTGGCTCGGAAGACGGGAGAGGAGAGCCAACAGGGAGCCCAGGCCGATCAGAGGGAGCAGCCTCCAGTGCCGTGTGGACTCTGCTTGGAGACTGCGCCCACCTCAGGATCCACAGTGCCCGCCCACTGAGGCCCTCTTGGTGCCCACCTCAAAGGCAACTTGCCCCCCCGCCAAGCTGTCCTCGCCCAAGGGGGGAATTCACAGTGTCCGGTGGTGTTAGGTGCGAGCTGAGAGTGTGCAGTGTCTAAAGCTGCCGCCCCGGGAGGAGAGGTCCCAGTGGGGGTGGGACCTTGGCGTCAGCAGCTGGAAGGAGAGTTGAGAAGAGCAGAAAAGACGGACGGCAAGGCACATGAGACTAGTGGAGACGGGGTGGGTGCTTAGAAGATAGTGGTCTCATACTTGGTGCTGAGGCTCCGCTTAGAGTCTGGTTTGGGGTCCACAACCCAGGAGACGCTGGCATGGGACTGGGCATCTGGGTCCATATCAGGTGGTTCCAGCTGCTGAGGAAGAGGGTGAAGAGTCAGAGGGAGCGCTGCACCTGGGCCAGGGGTCAACAGGGCCCGCTGTCCCCCGCCTCCCGGGCCATGCTGGCGTCAGTACCCCATGGGGGCAGCCCTGTTCTCCTCAGCCAAAGAGCAAGCTCCCTGGGGTGGGGTGGCAGAAGGGGCACCTTCCCTGGAGCATCACGGGAGGGCCGCCTCTGAGCTCTCCAGGGGCAACTTCTCCTGGGGGTTTCTTGGAGCTGCTCAGTTAAAGGAGCCTTGCCCTACCTGAGCACCGAGCACTAAGCCCCAAAGCTGTTCTCGGTGGCAGGAAGGGGGTAAGGAGTTTGGAAACCCCAAACCTCGGGTCCCTCTGGCAGGGCCAGAGAGCTCACCCCGGGCAAGACCACAGTGGGCACCCGCGAGCTCTGGAGAGGAGGACATACGGCAGAGAAACAGAAGCTACAGCACAGACAGGGATGGTGGGACGGCAGCTCAGGAAAGACGGGCATGCAGGCAGGGCCGGGGGCGGGCACCAGAGTCTCAGAGAGCTCACGGTCACTTCGGGGAGACTGACACACAGACAGCAGGAGGTGCAGAGACCTTGACTCCAGGACTAACAGACGGCAGCGGGAGGTAAGAAGGACGATGGGTGGGGCAGGTGTGACAGTAACAACAGCGACTATCAGGGGGCAGCGGCACCTGGGGTGCAGAGCAAAGCAGACACAGACACGGGGTGGCGTTACGGAGGCCGGCTCGCACAGGCCCGTGTCCTGAGGGGCCGGCCACCTGAAGCGTGAGAAGACCCTCCTTGCGCCCGCTCCACCCCGAGCCCTCAAATCCCGGGGCCCACGTACTGCTGACTTCCTCATGCCGACCCGAGGCTTAGGCACCGGTTTGGAAGATTTTGTTTCGATCATCTCGGCAGCAGAGGCCCCCATCGGCCTAGACTTCTGGGCCTGTAGGGCCAGCTGATAGGCCACCTCGAACGCCTGCCCCAGCGTCAGGATGATCTCATAGGTCAGGTTCTGGGAGAAAACAGCACAACGTGAGAGATGGGATGGAGGAACCACTGCCTCTAACACCTGCCCTGGCCTCATGCGCCTGAGCACAGGCCCAGGCAGCATTGCACAGGTAACAAGAGTGCAGGGAATCTGCTGGAACGCTTGCTTTGAAAGCAGAAGTTTGTCCCGAGGTGACTGATACATTAGGGAACAATCTGAACAAAACACACATTTTGTGTTTCCTCATGTGTGATTTCATTGGAGAGAAACACGAGGCGAATGCAAAGACTCCCCTGCTGACCCCCGTTGCCTGGGAATACACAGCAAACGTGCCACCCCCACCTGGCAGCTCAACTTCCTATGGGACCCACCCCTGACAGTAACAATCAAGCGGCAGCTCTTCCCAGGGCCACCCGGCTCGCGCCCTCCCCTCCATCTGTGCACCCCTCTGTCCTCTATTCCTTCTCTTTCTCTCTCCCTCTGGCACACAGGCTGGCAGGAGGCACATGCTTCCACAAGCCGACTTCGGGTCCTTCTCAAGGCAGAGCGCCATGTTTATGTAGCATTTATGTATTTCTTAACCATTTAACATGGATAAAATGGTGTGGGTGTTCGTATTAGGTTCCTGAGGGCTGTACCCCCTGCCTCATCTCCCCATGAGCCTTGGTGCTTCCCGTGTGGTTTCAGGGCGTGGTGCTCTCTAGGAGCACAGACGCCACGTTACAGCAGAACTGACTGATGCGGGAAGATGAGCTACAGGTAAGAGTACCGGGAAGGATGTGCCCTGGGAGGATTTCCTCATCTCACCTTCAGAACAACCCCATGAAGTCAGTTACACTCTATCCCCTTTGCGCAGACGAGGAGCCGGGGTCACACGGCTAGCTAGTGGCAGAGCCAGGAGGCTGCAAGCACAGAGCTCCCGGGCAAGGCCGGGAAGACCCTGGAACCAGCTACTCTCACGGGGGCAGCAGGGACCTGGACAAAGGCCCTGTCTCAGGGCAGCCACCAAGGTCACTCATCCACTCCCTGTGGGCAGCGTGTGTGACAGCTCCCCTCAGCCCAGCAGCGCCAGAACCCCGCCTAAGCTGGGATCTGGGGGAAGAAAACTTACTGTCCCCAGGAGGGAGGTGGAGGGCTTTTCAGGGAGATGGCCCAGCTGGAGGGCGGGAATTAGGATGGATGGTCGACCAAGAGCCCAGGGAGATGAAGCCTTGGCTGACCTGACAGACACGCAGCCAGACGCAGGAAAGCCTCTGTCACTAGAACCCTGGACAAGCCACTGTCGTCCTGTGTGCTTTAGTCTCAGTGCCAGATAAAGGGGGCTGGAGTGATGTTCATTCTTGAACAGACCTTTGCTAAGTGCCAGCCGGGTGCCAGGACCCACTGCACTGGGGCTGTTGCAGCACAGGACCCCCCACCGTGCCCAGCTGCGGACTCCACCCACCACGTCCACCGTGCTGAAAACGTGGCAATAGTGGTGGCTGGTCTGCAGGTCCTTGGTGATGTAGGCGAAGGTACAGAGGTCCTCCGGGTCCTGGGCTGCACAGGAAATGTTCCGGATCTCGTGCTCTGCGATGACGTTCTGCGGGGAAAGCAGGGTCTGGAATTCCTGGGATCCCTGAGGGCACACCCCAGTCCCTTCACCATTGCCACCTTCCTATCCCATCCTAGCGTCAGCCAAACGCCACTTCCCCCATCTCTTCGGTGTGGGGGTGGCATCTCACCTTGTCTGATTTAGGGTTGGGGTCTCCACCCTTGACCATGGCAACTGAGGGGGCAAATGTTCACACCCAGCCCACTCTGCTCTCCAGGGTGGGGTCCCAAGCACAGGGCCTGGCGGTGTCCTATGCTCGCTAAGTGCATCACAGCGTTAAAGGCCCGTGAGCAGATAAGTGGCCAGTGGAGCCCATGCTGGGGAAGATAAGCTGTCCCTCGGGCGGGGCCCCAGGAACCAGGATACGTGGGTGCGTGAGAGACAAGTACCTGGGCTGGGGGGGGGATGGAGAGGGGTAGTGGGCTAGGGACCGTCTAGGGAAGATACCCAGCTAGCGGGGAGGCGGGGGGTGTGTGGGGAGGAAGGGCGCCCCCTCCCCCCTCAACAGCAGTTGTGGGAAGCACACCTTGTTGGAGGCGTCGATGAACTTGACACCTTTGTAGGTGATGGACAGGATGATGGTGGGGATCTTCTTCATGTGCTCCGTGGATTTCTACAAGAAACGGGAGGCCTGTCAACTCACCTTCTCGGGGCTAGGCCCGGCCTCCCTCAGCCGCACGCAGCGTGGCAGGGCCCCTGTGGCTGCAGGTGGTGCCGCCATCTGCCGCCTTGCGTCCTAGCCGCCCCCACGGTAACCTACCCGCATCTTGGCACAGGCGTCTTGCGTGGATTCTGTCCCTCGCAGATCTTTGATCAACATGGAACCCAGATACTGTGGGAGCGAGCAGTGGCCCGGCTTAGGAGTCCTGCGTTACCACATGGGGCCACCAGCCAATCTGGGACCACAGTCAGGGGGCTCCCTCTCCCAGTGACTCCCTTCCCCCGTCCTGGCCAGGGAGTCCCCCTTCCCCCAGGTGCTGGGAGCGGCTGAGGAGTGGAGAACACCACGGGGGCCCTGGGTCCGGCCGGCACGGAAAGCAGGAGACCGGCCAGGCTGGGAGGGCAGAGGCTACTCACATTGGCTTCATAACCGCAGGACTCGAAGATGAGTTTCTCCGGCTGGTGTTGCCAACTCTGCACAGGGGCATAGGGGGCAGCCAGGCTTGGGGGCCGAAGGGTCAGCTTGGCCTCTCGGTGCTCTTCCTGCAGAACACGTGGGGTCACAGGTCAGCTCGCCTGCTCAAGGGGTTCCCAGGCTCCCTCCCGGGTTCCACCTCCGGGAGCTCCAGGCCGGAGGCAGACAAGCCATTCTGATGCGCTGGGGCGGAGGTGAGGCCTGTCTATGCCAGAGAACTGGCGGAGAAGCAGGGACCTCAGCTGCCCGCCCGCCCGCGAGCAGCTCAGCAGGGAAGGCTCTGTGGTGTCTGAGATGAGTGTAGATCTGATCCTGGTGTGGGGAGTCGGGGAAGTATCCGTGGCCAGGGATGCACTTTACAGGGATCCTCGTGGCAGTAGCTGGGGTGTGGGGGAGGGGTGGGAGGCCACCACGGGTCAGATGCCAGGCGATGGGGTAATTAACTAGGCTGCTGGTGGAAGGAATGGGGAGGAGGGGAAAATTCAGGAAATTTATGACTTCCATTCCCAGCAATATGCAAATTCTCTCAATACAGAGCAACTAAAACTGCTGGACGACGTGCTTTTTAAATCTTGTAAAATTCATGGTCGTGCTTGTGGAAAGGTGAGGGGAATCCCCAGAGGCCGGAACTGAGAAGTGTGAGTCACGAGAGAAAAGGGAGCAAAGCTAGGGCTCACCCTGCGGGGACGAGGGACACCTGGCAATCTGTATCTAACAGGCCAAGACGGGGGACAAGACACAAAGCCTGCGGTCTGTGCAAGGCAGGAGGGAGGACGGGCAAGTCGAATAAATGCGAGAGCCCTGAAAGCAGTGCCCTGAGCGGTGGGCTGGGAGCCCTGTCCTGCCAAGAGGAATGAGGGGACCCCGTCTGTGGCTCCCTCCCACCCACCTGGATCCTGAAGCGCTCCACCCGAGAGGGCGCTGCAGGGTCTTGGAGACTGTCGTGCCGCCTCCTGCCCGTGTCCCCAGAAGGCAGCAGCAGGTCAGCCGACCGGCCGGTGCAGGAGTCATTCTGGCTCAGGGGGGATGACGTCTGGGAGAGCAAGTCTTGGCACTGCAGTGGGGAGAAATCCAGGTGAGACTTGAGACTCATCAGGCCAGTCCTTAGGCTGTAGGTGTCAGCCAATCCTCGGGCTGTCAGGGCCCAGCTTGGGCAGGAGAATCAGTGAGAACGGGCACGAGCTGGAGGTCAGCACCCAGTGGGGAAACGGGCCGCTGGGCCCAGCGTGGGTACAGTCAAAGTGACCAGATTCTTCCAGCCAGGAAGCCCTGACAACCGGGTCCTGCAGGTGAGCACCCGGGTCACGAGAGCACCCTCTGGCCTGGAGCCCCAAGGGAAAAGGGGTGGTTGTAGGGCTGGGAAGCGATCTCTAGTTTATAAAATCGTCTGTCACAACTGATCGCAGGTCCTGGGGGCACGTGACCAAATCCAAAAGTCTTTCCTAAGAAAACATAGCACTGCCGGTTGGCACCCAGAGCCCCCACAGAGAGTATGAATCAGTCTTCAGTTTCCACATCTGAATGTCAGCTGTGAGTCTGGTCCTCAGAACCAGCCTGGGCCCCAGCTTTCTCATGCGAAAGAGGAGGATAAAATAACGCCCACTTTGAGGCTGCCGTAAACGGGCTGAGGCTTGGAGCCCAGGGCCCACCCCACCCACCGGGAGCCACGCAACCTCATGGGTTTGGGGAGACTCATCCTGAACCGCAGGCTCACAGTCTGACCTGCTTTTCAGTCAGAGATTACCTGCCTTGAGCAACAAAGCATCTCTGAGGTTTTTAAAATCACAGGGATTTTCCTTCAGAAGATGGGGAGGGCCCAGGTCCCGCCATGTGTGCCATGCCTTTGAATCGGGTTCATGTCAGGCTGCCCGAGAGGGGGCTCCTCTGACCCACCCCTGCCTGCCACCCCGGGTACAGCTGAACTGGACATTCAGACATGGCCCCAGCCGTCTGGGATTCGGATATTTGTTTTCCTACTTTTGCCAACATTTGGCCCCAACACTGGGAAGGGAGGGATCAGTTGCTCCTCGACTACAGAGGTGACGCTGTCTCTGAAGAATTCCCAAAGAATTCTCTTCAGTTCCTAACGACACACAGCACATACAAACATCCCTTCCCACCCGCCCCAACTCACTCTCAGCTGGGAAAACCGTGGGGGCTTCTGGGGCGGCTCCTCGTAGGGTCTGTCTGCCAGGGAGGCGATGATGCGCTTGCGATGGCCGAGCAGGTGCACCTTTAGGACCTGGGCAGGGGCGGGGAGAGGAAGGTCAGGCGGCAACTGGGCCCCCAGCCCCCAGCCCTCACCCCCACGGGCCATGCTGGCAGCCCAGGGACACTCACAGCAGAGCTGTACTCACGTTGACAAGCTCCAGCTCCCAGAGGTTCTTCACAGTGTCAATGGAGCTGTAGCCACTCGACAGGAAGGAATGGACGTAGTCCTGCAGGCCCAGGGAGTCCAACCAGGAGGGCACTGACAGGGGGCTGTTCCCATCATAGCCCAGAGCCTTCACCTGTGGGGCGAGGGCAGGAGGCGGGGCTAACATCTCAGCACTTGGGACGAGGGCCCTGGGGACCACGGGGACCACGGGGACGCAGGCCGGTTCACTCAGACCACACCAGAGGCTGAGGCTGAGGCTGGGGTAGGTATGGGACAGCTCCTGAGGACCAACAAGGGGCCTGTGTCCTCAGCATCCCCGAGTCGCTCCACTCACACAGTCTTCTCTACCTCAGCTCTGGTCTCGGGCCCCATCTGGGGACTACCAGGGCACTCCAGGTCTGGGAAAGGTGCCCTATCAGGTAAGGCTAGATGGGGAGGAGGGTTTGTGGAGGCCCCTACCGTGCTCTGACAAGGTCACAGACCTGGTAGGACAAGAAGATGGTGTGTGTCTGTGAAGCGGGCGCTGGCCTCACTGCTAGGACTCATTAGTGCTTCCTGAGCTCTGGGCAAGTGGAAGAGACAAGGGGACTCTGTGCCAGCAGAGCTGAAGAGAGGCTCAGGCCTACCAGCCACAGCTCCCCAGGAGGCAGAGACTGCCTCCTCTGCTGCCCCGAGGGCCCCGGGCCTCCTGGGGAGGGCCTGGTCTCAGGCGACAGGCCAAGCCTGTGGGCACCAGGCTCCGCGCCAGGCAGATGCCTGCAGTGCCGTTCCTGATGCCGGACTAGGTCCTGACTGTCCCTAGTGCTCTGCTGGCCTTGGGATGTGGCAAAGAAGTAAACAGGATACTGTCTTCCCCGCTGGGGCTCCCGGGATGAGGGGCAGACCCCCACGGTGACCTGCACACCCCCTGAGCCCCGCCCCGCCACTGGCAAAGGCTGAGGCCGTGGAACTGTCAGTGATCACCTTGGGCAGGGACCGCGCGGCCTGGAGCAGCTTCCGCCTGTGCTGTGCATCACTGATGCCGATTTCCCGCAGGTCTTGATCTTCCATCACATTAGGCCCCTAAGAGCAGAAAGGAGAACGTGAGGGCCTCCTGGACAAGGCCGCTGGCTCCCTCAGGGCGTCAGGTCAGCCTGTCGTGGCCCCTTGCCACGTTCTTCTCCTTCACCACAGGCACCACGAGAGAGTGAGCCCCAGGGCTCCCCGCGAGGCCAGGCCAGGCAGCAAGCAGCCTCATGCAGCAGGAAGACAAACCTTCCCAGGCTGCCCACCCAGCCCGAGCAGCTCCCAGGGCGCTGACCTGGGCTGGAGCAGGCAGGGCCGGGCACAGGCCTTGCCCACCTGAGCTGATGTGCATTTTCCCCGGAGCAGGTTTCATGGCCCCCCAAGGTGAAGAACAGGAGGACTAATCCCCAGATTCCTCACAGATGTGATTTTGTGATTTAAAGCGGCGGTGACAACCACCTTGGGCCGGCGGCAGGGGCAGGCACCCAAGAAGCCTGCCTCACCCCGAGGAGGAGAGGAGTCTCAAAGTGGGGACCTGCCTGAGAGAGGAGGGGGGGTTGGGGCTCAGCCCACGGGGCAGTTCTCCCCAACGGAGCAGCTGAGGGCGGAGAAGCCCAGCATGGCAGTGACGACGAGGAGAATGGCTGGTGTTTGCCACGTTCTTGCTGAGTGACAGGGACAGAGAGCTTTTCTGTGCACCATCCCATTTCAGGCTCACAACCCTGTGTTAGGTTCTACTGGAATCCTCATTTTACAGATAAGGAAACTGAGACACACAGAGGTCAGAAACGCGTCTGAGGTCACACATCTCATGGTGGAGCTAGGATTTGAGGCAGTCTGACTGTACTCGCCACTCCTAACCCCTATCATGGTGTCTTTTATTACTCACAATGGTGTCACAAGATAGGTTTTTTCAGATTATGATACATGAAAAATCATGGGTTCTGCCGTGTCCCTCAGCCACAGTGTCCACCCCCGCCAAGGGCAACTGTTACCACTTTCCTGGATGTCCCTCCAGAGCCCAGCTGGGCACCTACACACATGTGCATGCTTCATTTTCACACAAATGTGATTGTTGTACACATTGTTCAACACCTCATTCTTAATTACTCAGTATATACAAGAGGTCACTCAGTATATGGAGACCTGTCTCTTCTTTTAAAGCTGCATAATCATCCAGATTATGGACATATTATAAATTGCTAAACGAGTTCCCTGTTGAAGGACAATTGTTTCCAATTTCTGCTTTTACAAATGGTGCTGCACAAATCTCCCTGTATGTGCATCTTTCTATGGTGGTTATCAAGAAGAGAGATTGCTGCCAAACCATTCTCAAGAGAGAAGAAGAGAGCTGGAGGTATCACAATCCCTGTCTTCAGGCTATACTACAAAGCTACAGTAATCAAAACAGTATGGCACTGGCAGACACATAGATCAATGGAACAGAATAGAGAGCCCAGAAATAAACCCACGCTTATATAGTCAATTAATCTATGACAAAGGAGGCAAGAATATACAATGGGGAAAGGACAGCCTCTTCAATAAATGGTGTTCAGAACACTGGACAGCTACCTGCAAAATAATCAAACTGGACTACTTTCTCATACCATAAAATGGATTAAAGACTTGAATGTAAGACCTGAAACTATAAAACTCCTAGAAGAAAACAAAGGCAGTACACTCTGACATCAGTGTTAGCAATATTTTTTGGATCTGTCTTCTCAGGCAAGGGAAACAAAAGCAAAAATAAACAAACAGGACTATACCAAACTAAAAAGCTTTCAGACAGTGAAGGAAACTATCAACAAAATGAAAAGGCAGCCTACTGAATGGGAGAAGATATTTGCAAACAATGTATCAGATAAAGGGTTAATATCCAAAATATACAAAGAACTCATATAATCAACATAAAAAAACTAAACAACTTGATTAAAAAATGGGTAGAGGATCTGAACAGAAAAATTTCCAAAGACATACAGATGGCCAACAGACACATGAAGAGATGCTCAGCATCACTAATTATTAGGGAAATGCAAATCAAAACCACAGCGAGGTATCACTTCACAGCTGTTGGAATGGCTACTATCAAAAAGACAACAAGTAAGTTTTCACAAGGATGTGGAGAAAAGGGAACTCTTGTGCCCTGTTGGTGGGATTGTAAACTGGTGCACTGACAGATGAATGAATGGTGTGGTGTATACACACACACACACAGGAATAGTACTCAGCCATTAAAAAAAGAATGAAATCTTGACATTTGTGACAGTGTGGATGGGGTCTAGAGGGCATTATGCTGAGTGAAATAGAGAAAGACAAATACCATATTATCTCACTTATATGTGGACTCTGAAAAATGAAAACAGACTCATAGATACAGAGAACAAACAGGTGGTTGCCAGAGGGCAACTGGGTGAGGTGGCAGGGGGAAGAAATAGGTGAAGGGGATTAAGAGGTACAAACCTCCAGTTACAAAATAAATAAGCCAAGGGGATGTAATATATAGCATAAGGAATATGGTCAATATTGTAATAACTTTGTATGGGGATAGATGGTTACTAGACTTATTGTGATCATTTCATAATGTATGCAAATGTCAAATCACTATGTAGTACACCTGAAACTAGTATTGCATGTCAATTATATTTTGATTTAAAATTTTCAAAAAAGGATAAAAAAAAAGAACAGAAATCGCTTGGTCAAAGCATATGTGTATTTAGAAGTCTGACAGATAGTTATACTCCCATCAGTGCAGCACTGTGCAGAAATGGCTTATCACTGCACATTTCTTATCACAAGATCATCCCGCTCATAGATGAACTCAAGCATCTTTTCACATTTTATCTACCAAGCACTTACATAGCACTTACTGCCCTCCTCCATGTTTTCCATGCTTTGCCCCTGCTAAACCATTGAGTAATAGGGACCACTGTTACCCCATTTTACAGCTCAGGAAGCTGAGGCCCAGAGAGCATCAGTAACTTGTGGGGCAGAGTTCAGCCTGATGCTCATGTCCGCGCGGCTCCGGGCTGGGCATGCAGAGCAGCTGCAGCTCCTTTTCCAGGAATTACTCACTTTATCCTTTGCATGTTTATCTATGGAGCTGTTGGTCTCTTCTGTATTTGATTTGTAGGAATTCTTTATATAGTAAGGAAATTAACTCTTTATGAAGAGTTAGGCATGTGTCTTTCCTGTTTGTCATTGTCTTTGGACTATTAAGCTGGCTTTGCTCATGCAGAACCTATCAGCCTGCACCTGAACACACCCACTTTTCTCGTGGAGCTTCTCTAAGTTGTCAGCCTTAGAAAGATCTCCCCCTCCAGGATTTTTAAAACAATTCTTTCACACTTTCTTCCTGTAACTTTACAGTTTCATTTTTTACAATCAAATCTTTAATCTATCCGGAATTAATTTTGATGTAAGTTTTAAGGGTCAGGATCCACTTAATATTTTTCCCAGGCAGCAGGCTGTCTTATTTCTTGAATGAGCTATCTTTTCCCATTGATATGAAATGACTTCTGATGTGTCCTAAATTCCTGTGTTTCCAAGAGTTTTTCTGGACTTTTTATTCTATTGAGGTGGGTATTACTTATGCCCACTTTACAGATAGAGAAGTTAATAACTCAGGCAAGCTCATGCGGACCACCAACTGGTGGCCTCACCTTTGTACCCAAGCTGTAGTGACTGCTGGTGTGAGAGCCTCTCCAGAGCCTGCGCATGGTGACAAAAATTTTGCCCTATAGAGGACAAGCCATAAGCTCAAGAGACTCCAGGTGAAGATGGCTCTGAAGGCAGACTGGACTCCCTGCTCAGGCTGCATGCACCCCCTTCCGCTGGGACATTAGAAGGAGCCCTGGGCCTGCAGAAGGTCCCCTGGGCCCTGGCACCACTCCAGGTCTGACCAGATCCCAAGTCACCCCTGAATCTAGGAGTCACCACACCGAGTTCCTGCAGTCATTCTGGGCCCAAATCTAGGGTGTGCTGATGAGGAAAAGCAGAGAGGGGGGCTGTCTGCCCAGACTTCCTACTTGATGATGAGGACACCTCAGTGAGGACCTGACAAATGAACCTCCAAGAGGGTGTCACCGCAGTGACGTTCTGAACACCCACTGTTAACTCCAACATTTACTCAGAAGCCTTCACAAGCTTTTAGGGTAACATTAATACTGGACTGAAGGCTGACAACCAGGAAAACCAGATCCAGCTGGGGACAGGACCTTACTAAGCAGACCCCCCAGTCAAGAGAACCGGGGACTGTATGCAGCTTTGAGGAGAAAGAGGCAAATGGAAACAAAACCAAAACAAAGGATGTGATGGAAAATCAAAGCAAACAGTTGCCACAGCACGTCCTGGGCTCAGTGCAGGGTCCTCCCGAGTTCCTGAACTTGCCACATCTACATTCTGTGGGATTAGTTTGTGTGGTGACTATAAGGTGCTCCAAATCCTCAAAGGCAAGAAACATTCTGGAAGTTACTGTACCCTCTTGACTGAGGAAGAAACCTTTACACGAGGAGGTTTATGGGGAAAAGGGACTTCCTACTTTGTTTACTTTCTACCACACTAACGTTTACTGAGAGCTGACTATGTGCCAGGCCCTGTTCCGAGTTCCTAGTGAGTGACTAGTTAGGGAGCTAGTCAAGTAGGACAGCTCATCCGCCTAAGCGAAATCTGAAACATAACTAGTTGACACTTGGCTTGGTTGGGTTCTGTCCCTGAGGGAGAGGGGACAGGAGGGCAGGGGTTCCCAGCCACAGAGGTGGGAGCAATGCCACACCTCCTCCTCCTCCTGGGTAGGTGTGTGCATGCAGTATGTCAGTGTGTGGAAAAGCAGGCTAGGAGACAGTGCACCTGGGCTCTCCTGCTCTGGCCCCACCATGGCCTGTATCAGCCCCTGCAGGACCTGGCCTCCACCCGAGCAAAGGCCTGTATGTTCTGATGGAAGCGTGACTACTGGGCAGAGCAGCGCTAGACTGCACTCGCCTTGGGACAGGGTTTCATCTCTCAGCAGTGGTTTCCAAACTTTCCACCTGCCCCGCCCCCTCCAGCCTCATTTCCATATTCAGTATGGTCTCTGTCTCTCTCTTCTCACTCGGCAATTTCTCCTGCCAGGAGTCATAAAAAAACAAAGGCTGAAACCTCCTCTCTTGGGGGAGAAAGAATGGGACAGAGCTACTGTCCAGGCCTGATTCTGCCTCAGGGGAAAAGCCTGGCACTGGTGCTTCCCCTGCAGCCCCTCCCTCTCCTCTCCGCCTCCCAGTCCTTTCTTGGGCCTCAAGGAGCCAGGAACTGTGAGAAGAGCTGCTCCACACAGAGGAGGCAGGAAGTGGGAGAAGTGCGTTGTTGGGGGCGGGGGCTCAACCTGGACGCACATGAAAATGCAAATTAAGACCTTAAAACATTAAATATTAGAGGTTAGTGTTAAATACAGCAAAAAATTAAAACAAACTTCAATTTGAAGTATGACGTTCAAATTGAGGGAAATAAGTTCAGATATTGTGTGGCTGTGTCCCAGTCATCAAAGGTCTTAGAGAAACTTCCAGCTGTTTTTGAAAGTGCATGAGTGGAGTGACGTCTTCAGGGAGGCCATTCCGAATTGAGAACGGTAAAATGTAAATATGAGACACACAGGACACAAAGCATTTAGCTGCCGATCTGTGAGACCTCTTCCCAAGTGAATCCCATACTTGAACTTGGGAATATTTGCTAGCAGTGTTCTCCCTGGTGAAATTTCTCTCCAGAAGCAACCACAGTCAGTGAGCCTAAAGAGCATTTGGCATTTCCTCAAGAGGACGTCCTCATCAGCTAGGAACACGGATCAGACTGATGCTTTCAACTACTTAATCATTTCCCTGAAATCATGGGCTCAGTTCCCAAATGCTGTGGCAACCAGGTAGGTGTGGCACCAGCTACTTGCTCTGTATAGTCTGTCATATTTTAAAGTTTCTAACCCTATTTGTTATCTCCAAGAATGGGAAAGTGGAATGTACAGAGTGAAGGAGAATACAACGTTGGGATAAAACACTAATCTTTTTTTTGTTTTTCAAGGCAGAACACTCAATTTTCTACCTTATTTTCTAATTTTTATTTTATGATAATATTGAAAATTGGAAAGTGTATAAATGTTAAAAACTTCTAATTGCTAAAAAGCACTGAGAAAATGGGAGCTAGCACTTAGAATAAGAAAGACAAAAGTATTTTCTTAAAGAAAAAAAAAAAAAAAAAAAAGACCTTAAGAGCAGATTTCTCTAATCAAGGGAAGGAAGGGTGGGAAGATGAGGGAAGTACCAGCCTGAGTGAACTGAGCAGCGATACTCACCACACCCATGGCTGTATTGATTGGGCCCGAGGCATCCTCCAGAGTCTCTGTGCACCAAAGGGGTAGCTCAGAGTTTCCCTGGGTCCTGGCTGGTTCAATGTGATACTTATGCTGCCTCTCTGCCTTCCAGAATTTTGTAGATTTCCACTGGGCCCTGCTTCTATCTCTCCCTCATATTAACAAAATAAATAAATAAAATTTTTTTCTGAGTAGAAAAGTTACATAAGTTTATTATAAAAAATTCTGAAAATTAATAAAGTGCAAAGAAAAATGTAAAAGCCACTTATAAATCCATTACCTCTGGGGGGAAAAAAAACCCCCAGGGTTACCATTCTGATGAATTCTTCTAAGTGGCTTAATGTTTTTTAAAAACTGAGATTGGGATCACTTCTAGCATTTCAGTGTATTTTTCTAAGCTTTTATTGTTAAAAAAAAAAAAAAAAAGCAAAAGTTGGGATTGTGGTATATGTATTATTTATTTAACCTGCTTTCTCACATGCTGACGTACTGCTTGCACACACCTCCTCATGACACTTAACCACCAGCGTCCACTGCACACTCTCTAGTTCATGGGCCTCCAATAATCTCACCCGCCACTGGACATTCTGGCTCCTTCTTTGCACGTAGTTTTCTACCATCCCCAGAACATGTTACTGGCCACAACGACGGAGTTGTCGTGGGCATGGTCATCTGGGGGGAGGGTCACTGAACATGGCACAGGACCCTGGCCTGAGCCAGGACCGCCTTCCCAGGCTGGGGTTGCAGTGACCACACGCGCACGCTGGTGGGTGAGCCAGGAGGGAGAGGGGTGAGCACACGAGTCTTCCTCGCCCAGACCATAGCCCCAGACCCGGGCCGGCCCAGGGAGAGCAGGAAGGAGCACTGGGAAAGGGAGGAGGAAGCAAGGAGGGGCAAGGCTCTGCTGCTGCTCACTGTTGTGGCCTAAAAATCTTAATAATGATGGAAAATAGAAGCCATGCTCCCTGAAGCATCACGCATCCACTCATCCAGGGGCTGAGGGCTTTCTGTGCACCACACAAGGCAGCTGTGGTATAAAGGAATAAGAACTGGGTTCAAATCCCTTACAAAGTCAGAACCTTATAAACAGGAACAAAGCCACCTGCCTGTCCGGGTTAAACAACGAATTCCCGGTGCTGAGTGCCGGCCTGCCGGTAGGAACCGGCACTCATTGGCTCCTCCTGTGTTCACCTGTTCACTGCTGCCTGGCCCAGCTGATTCCTGCCTCCTTGGAACCTGGTCACAGAACTTCCCAAACTGACACCTTCCCCCAGCTCACGGGTGGCCTTATAAAACGCTCAGCAGCCTCAGTAACAGGAGAAGCTCAGCCTTGACCCACAGCCCCTGCTCTCCTAACGGTCCCCACCTCTACCCGGCCCAGCCCTGTCCTCAGCTGGAGAGACAGAACTCGATGGTGACAGAGAGCAACTAGTTCCAAGAAGACGAGGATGAAGTGCAAATGTTACTAGCTCCTAGTTCCTGAAGCCAGACCCCTCCTCTCCCCTGTCAGTCTCAAGGGAAGGGTTGTCAGGGACGGCTCTCCTCCCGCGTTCAGGGAGGCAACACCCCTCGTGACCCTTGTTCTCCCAGGCAGGTCCCCGGTGTCCCCCTTCTCTTTGTAGCAGGAGCAGCATCCTTCCATCCATCTGCTGCCCGTCACCCCCCAACACCTGCCTTTCTGAGGCCTCATCTGAGGTCAAGATGCCATATTCACCCCCAAATCACCAGTGCAAACTAGCCAAGCCCAGGTCAGCCAGAGTCAAAGGGCCTGGATCCGAGACCACCCAAGGCAGGCTTTACCTCATGGATCTGAGGACAAAGCCGATTTCGGCTTCCGCTGCAGAGAAATCACAACCTTACGTTCCCACACACGGCCACGGTCAGTCTCGATCTTTGCTATGTGTGACCACAGCTAACACTGTGCCCCCTTCAGAGCTTATGTGCAGAAGGAAGCAGTCAAATGAGATTCCATGGGACAGGGACAGACGGGGAGGGAGGCAGAGCAACCTGCCCAAAATCATACAGGGGCGCCTGGAGGAAACCCAGGTCTCCCGACTCTCAGCTGGTTCTCAGTGCGAGTAATTAGAACCCCGTGTTTTCTCCTAAGCTTTGCCCCATCCAGTTTCCTTAACTGTGGCTTCAGCCAGCTGCCCGCGGGCCTGGCCCTTCCCTGAGGGTGGAGGGCAAGAACGCCTGCCGCTGGCCTGTGGTGGTGGCGGCAGCTGCAGGTCCAGAGGGCTCCGGTAGCTCCAAGCCAGTGCCGAGAGCTTACTGCAGTCTGGGCCCCACCAGCTCCTTTGCCAGCCTTTTGCAGAACAGCCCACAACACACAGTGGGCGGATGGAATGGTCTGCCTGACCCAACGGGCACCTCGAGTGATGCGCTGGCCTAGCCCACTGGCTCTGACTTTGGAAGATGTGCTGAGCCTGTGGCCGAGTCTCAGCATCTTCCGGTGAAAGGGGGGCATGGGGACCAGAGTGGGAGGCGAAGGCACTGCTCTGGGCCCAGGAGACCCAGCTTCCAGCCACAGCTCAGCTGTCTACTTGAGGAGCAGCCTGGAGCCAATGACTTAATCCCAGAGTCCTGAAAGTGCTGTCCATGGACCCCAGGAGTCCACAGATGGGCTTCAGGGATGCCCGGGGACACCTGAGTTATAACTGACATTTGACAGAGACACACGGGCCCCACTGCTCTGCCCCCTGCACTGCTGCACGTGTACACTGGGGGCGGGGGGTGGTCTACTAACTGAACACAATGGACGTGCTGAGATGCCAGCACAGAACCCCCTGCTGCTGCTCACACTGGGATATCAGCAACTGGAAGCTACATCAACAGGGTGTGTTCACCAGTCCAATTCCATCCTAAGGTGCAGTTAGTTAAATCAACAGACATGCAAATAGTTCTCAAACTCCCTTCCACTGTGAAGGGGACTGGAGAAGGCCAGAGCAGCACCGGGGGCACGTAGAGCTGGATCCTGAATAATTCCAGCCGCCGTCACTCTGAATAACTCCAGGGAGAGCAAGAGAGCACACGCGCCCGGAAAGGGGTCCAAAGGGAGCCTGGCTCTCATCTCAAGGTTCAAGGGCCCAGCAGAGACGAGGAACCACCTCAACTCCTGGGACACTGAGGAGCTAAGTTCTTAAGTGACCACAGAATTGAGTTAGTCCCGGAGGCAGGATCCACACTTGTCTAAGAACATTCCTCTCCAAGCCTTAGCTCCACTGCCCCTCCAATGACCCGGCTGAGGGAGCTCTCCCTCTCAGGCCCTGCTACACGCTGGGGCCCAGGAGCCCCTACCACACCCACACCCCACTGAGCAGTCAGCTCCCAGAGTGCTCTGCAGAGATGGGCCAGAACTAGTGCAGAGAAGTCGAGGCAGGGACGCATCCTGACAGCAGTGCCCGCAGCGGCCCCTTGAAGACGGGGAGCAAAGGAGACAAAGGGAGGGACATCGGAGGGGGGCGGTGAGGAGATGGCGTGGGGAGCCAGGGTGGGAACCCAAGGGCACAGCCGGCTGCGCACATGAAGCCGGCTTTCGGGGCTGAAGAGTGCGGCTAATCTGGGGAACAGGAGCAGGAAGGGAAGCTCGGGGGGCTGGGGACCTGGCTGGAAAGCTTCACGGAAGCCAATAAAGAAGGACCTCCTTGCCGAGCTTATGCCTTTAGCTCTTGCAGGGCTCGGTCCTCTTCACCTGCCATCTCTCTCCCACTCGTGGGAGCTGGCACAGTCTCAGAAACAGACAGGAAAACAGGGGAAGGCTGTCTGCATGTGGCAGAAGCCTGTGAAGAAATAAATGGATGGGAGTAGCACGAGGCCTCCCCGACGCTGCCCCTAAGAGGCAGCGGGCTTGCCGGCTCAGTCTCTGTTTCCAGCCCATCCCGAGCCCGCTGCCAGACTCATTTCCGCTTTCCATTTGTCCAACACCCAGCCTCGACCACCTCCCATGTGCCCGCTCTCCACTCAACCCTGCTGTCAAGGGGCACCATGACTCCCGGGAAGCTCTGCCTGGGGAGGGCACAGCCACAGGACCCTGCCCCCCAGGCCCAGGGCTGAGACCTCGGGGCTCCCCCAGAGCGTGCTTTCGAGGCCCCTCGCAGTCAGGCCCAGCCCACCTCTGCTGCCCAGTCAGGGCCCTGCCCTTCTCTGCACCTCGAGCCAGACTCCCCCCTCACCACAGACAGTGTGGGCCTCTCCCTGGAGTCTTTCCAAGTCCTGCAGACCTCTACAAAACCCCCAGGACAGCAAGTAGAACCCAGGGGTTCAAAGTTGGACAGATCTGGGCTAGCATCCCAGCTCTGCCACTTCCTGGCAGTGCCTCCACCCTCTGGGCCCCAGCGGCCCCGTCTGCAACTTGACGGACAACCGCCCCAGGGCTGGGCGCCAGCTCAGTGCCCGGCAGGCGGTGAACCCTGGGTGAGCGCAGGGCCTCCTCCCCGCAGCAGCACTTAACACTCGGCTGCTCTGTTGTTACTATTGCGCTGTGTGCTCCCTTCTCCCAGCTCATCTGTCAAGTTCCTTAAGTCTCCTACATTATCTGCTTTTCTGATTTCAGATCCATTCATTGTAGGAAATGCAGAAAATTTATTTCACTCCAAAAAAAGAAAATGAAGCCACCCATAATCGCTGAGATAACTGACTGTGGAAAACATTTTGGCTCACTCCCTGCACCTCTAGATGTTTTCTTTTTTGAAAATTAAGGTCATGTTGCACATGGATTTTTGTGTCTCAATTTCTTCACTCAACACTCCAAGGTGAATGTTCCTCCACATCAGACAGTCTTAAAAACCTTTTTAAATGTCCACATCATACCCCAGCGTGAGGAGCACCGCCATTTACTCAATGAACACTTCCGTAAAGGGAGGGCAGGCCGAGTCCCAAATACAGAGACCTGCACCAGCACGCTTGAGCTGCAAACCTGCCAACCACAAATCACCTTCCTTCCGTGCTGATTAACTGCATTTCCTCCCTTCTCCCGAGAAAGCCCATTTCCTGTGGACAAGATTTGTGGTGAAAAAAATGGAACTGGCTCTGATGCACGAGCCAGTGTGGTGGGCTGGCCGGCAGATGTGTGAGCCTGATTCCCCACCCCTTCTCCCAGGGTCTGGGGTCAGCCCCATCAGCCTTGGGAGCGAGCACCTGGCAGACCATGCTGCCCTGCCCCTGCCTCCTGCAAATCAGAGGCCCCTTCTGCCTGCAGACAAGAGGGTGTGAATAAAGTTCAAGGTGCAATGCTCGCTGGTCCAGCTCAGTCATCACATCACAGGAGGAAGAGCCAACAGAAAGAGGGTGTTGAGCTTAGACAAGACAGGACCCAGGAGGCCATGACAGAGATCTTCAATTTTCTAATGGGCTTAAGTGTGTTGTGTGTGGCCCCAAAAGGTAAACCTGGTTCAATGGACAGAAGCCGCAAGGAAACAGATTTTGGCTCAATACAAAGAATGCTCTAAACCAGCCCGAGCAATGCAGAGAGTGAATGGGCTATGCCTTTGTAAGGTGGAGAAGCCCGTTACTGGGAAAACATCACGGCAGAGCTCATCTGGAAGGGACTCGGGCACAGAGGGGATGATGAGACCACACGATGTTCAAGTCCCTTCCACCTTGAGAGGGAGTTGCGCGACCCCCTCAAATGCCCTGTACTCCTCCCACAACAGCTCGGACGAGCCCGCCACAGGGAGATTCCATAGCAGCCCTCAGTTTCCAGATGTTCCTACTACATCTAGAGTCTGGATGGCTTCCTGGGAGCCACTTGTGCATCTTGTAGAAGAGTCTCCAGGGTATTTCAAAACTAAGGGAAACATTTACAGCCTATTGGAAACCAAACCACACGGGGATAATACCACAGCTAACATGATGTAAGTTATACCATATGCAAGGAGGGAATGTTTCTAAACAAAAATGCTCCCTTCTTGTGTGTTTTCTTCCTCTTTTTTCTGGTTGCTAAAGCTTAATTAGCCTTGCGGCCCATCTGGCAACTTACATGCAATTACCCAGGACACTTTGCATGGCTACTCAGGCCACTTGAGGTCTGAGAAGGGACAGGCCAGGCTGCGGTGTAATCAGCATTCCTTCCTGCACGGACTCTGCCTGCCAGCTGCCCCTCCAGAACCGAGAGGAGAGAGAGGAAAAGCTCGCACCCAGGGCAGCAGGAGGGGCCTGGAAGGCCCTGGAAGAATTGAGCTGCTGGCCTCTCTCAATGAGTGCCCTTCCCAAATAGAAACAGACGTGTTCTAACAGAGGCCCTGCATCTTGCGTGGATGTTTGGCCCAGGGCCCGCCCAGCTACTTTCCGGTCAGAGCACAGGGGTGACAGGGAAGCACTTTTAAAGGAGTCTTGATATTCAAGGCTTAGGAACCTTAGCCTTTCCAAACTAGCAGGAGGAGGGGTGAGAAGTCAAGAGGTCAGCCCCTAAGACTCCTAAGCTTAGGGAGGGGACACTCTGTGACATCCACGGCCACCCTCCCTTGCCCATCTGATGGCCAGCGCTCAGAGAGGGAAGGCCCCTCAACACCCAGCACCAAGGGCTAAGTGTCCTCACTCACTGGCTGAACCCCCACCTCCACCTTGGGTTTGTTGGCCTTCCCCATAGAACATGGTGAGTCAGGGATTAGTTTACAACAACTATAAATATACTCAGTTCAACTTAAAAAAAAATTATTTTAAAACCTAAGATTTTTAAAAGCTGAAAAATAACTGGCCCGAAGCTGGTTCTGGAAAGGTGGTTTGTAGCAGCCTTCGCTGTCTGCCCCGAGGATGGAGACGGCCCAGGTGAGGTGAGCGGTCCCAGTCAGGGTTCCCCTGGGAACCCCAGGCCAGCTCCATGGGTGGCCCTCTACTCAGGAGGCACCCAATGCCACCTTGTTGGTGAGAAGCCCACAGAGACCCACTCTGAACAGGAGAGGGCGGGGGAGCTCTGGGCCGACCGACCACCACCCCTCAACCACGGCAGCGAGGGAGCTGGGGGGTCAGAGGTCTGCTTCAGGGAGTGAAGGCAACTCAGCATCCACTCGGGACTGCGTTCCAGGAATTGTCAGAGTGGGGGATAGGCCCGCCAGGAATCAAGGAGGAGCCTCAAACCAGCTCCTGACATAACACGTGCAACAGGGCGACTTAAAGCATATCAACGGTTCCATTCCCACTCCCCTCATCCACGAGTAAGAAAGTGGCCGTGCAGCACGGTGGTTAGAGCAGGACCCCCAGAGCCGGGTGCCAGGCATACATTCCTACCCCACCAATTCCCGGAGCTGTGGGTGTGAGCAAGACACTCCACTGCTCTGCATCTGGAAAACGGAGATGTTGATAAGAGCGCACATCTCAGGGCTGCTGGGAGAGTCAATGAGTGGATACATGCAAACCACTGTCCCACAACTGCCCGCACACAGAGCACTAACAAGACGTGTCAGCTCTGTCGTCACCACTGCGCTCAACACCTGCCCTGGGGCAGCTGGGGCTGCCTGGGAGCCGGAGCCAAAGCCCAGACCCGACCCATGAGGACATCTCGGGAGGGTTTCCAGGAGAGGGATGGTCACGGGCAGCCCACCCTGAGCTGCCTGCTGGACTGACACAGGGAGCGCTGGGTCCAGAGCCCAGGGTCCCAGCCGGGCCCCTACTCCACGGGGAGCCTGAGAAAAGACACTTGGGTTTTTCTTTTCTTTTTCTCTGAGCCGTTGTGCTCTGCAAGAAGAGCGTGCAAAGTTATAGCTCAGAAGAGGAAGCAATCCTTCCCACCCCCAGCTCAGCCTCTCATCTGGGCCACCTCTGAGGCCACGGCCCCGCCAGACACTCAGCCTTCCTGAGGGAGACCAGGCTCCCGGCTTCAGTGACTACAGGCTCCACGGCATAGTTTCGGGGAACAAACGGAACTTCTGGTGTCCGGCTGAGATAGGAAGGGGAGTCGCCAGGGGGACCCGGCCGTCCCGTGCACCTCAATGCTCGGAGCCACCCACTGCCTGGGGTCCGAAAGAGAGACGGGATGGGGCCAATGGGTGCATCAGAGACACCCCTTCTCGGACGCAAACTTGCAAAGAGCTCTCCCCACAGGGCCGTGTCCGGAGCGGAGATGAGGAAGCAGGCGACACTCCGCTGAGCGCCCTGGGTCTAAGCCATGCAGCTCCCTCTTCCCCGAGACACAGGTCTACGTACAGTTTCCAACTCTAGCACGGCCTGGGCAGCAGGGAGCGTCTCCCCCGGGGTCTGGACACTCACCAGGAAGCGGACATCGTCAAAGCCATTGAGAAGCAGCCTGCTCTCATACTGCTGCAGCCCCACGGCCTCCAGCCACTCCCCGACGCTCTGCTCCGGCGGCCGCGAACCTGACGAGAGAGGAATCGGCAGACGCTTGAAAAGGGAAAAACCATTGAGGCGGTAGCAGCGGCACTCAGAGGAAGACAGATGGCACTGCCACATCATAGTCATTACCATAAAGCAGACACACTCTGTACTAGAGGCGGGAGAGCGGTGGCCCCCGCGGCCCCTCCTCCGTGGGTGCGCCAAGAGCACCGGGCGGCCACCGCCCACTCACGCGCCCCCCTGGGTCCTGCTGCTCCGGGGCCTCGCAGCACCTGCACGGCCGCCGCCCAGGGGTCGGGGGAGCCAAGCCCCAACGCTCTCCGGGTTGGCGCTCGTCCGCCTCCACGGAGGTATTTCACAAAGTCTGTCCCCACGGGCACCAGAAGGGGCCGGGGACGAGGGATAAGTCCCGCGACCTTGCAGCACAGGCCGGTCAGGGGCGAGCGCGCCTCTTCATGCAGCGGAGGGACACAGGCACAGCGACCACAGCGAGGACTCCGTTCACGGTCACGGGGAGCCAGCGCATGCAATACAAGCAGCAGGAACCCGGCACGGGGAGAAAGGAGACTTTTACTTGTCTTTCCCCAGCAGTCCCGGAACAAGCAAACCATGGCCACCGGCCCTTCGTGCTCAGAGGCTCAAGGCGGCGCGGTGCGGACGGGCGGGCGCGCGCGCGCATGGGCCGGAGCTCCGGCCGGGAGCCAGGTCCCCAACTAGACTCCGGCTGCCGGCGAGCGGGGCGTCTCCCGGGCCAGGCCGCTGTCCCCGGGGCCGCCTTCCCGGGCGGGGCTGTGTGGCGGGGGCTGGGCGTTCATCTTCCTCTTCCGACGGTGGCTGCTCCTGTGACTGGCCTGCCTGCTCGGCTGGAAAGCAGGCGGGCAGATCCAGTTCTTGGCTAAAGAAGACAAAGCCCAACCCAATAAAGTAGAGAGAAAGGAAGCGGTCCTCCGTCAGCTGAGCTGTGGTGGCTCAAGTCTATTCCCATTCTGCGCTGCTCTCTCTTTGGCTGAGTGATAAAGACAGCAACTGTCTTCCCAGGGTCTCCGGATCTTGCTGTCCTCCTCTGAGGATGAGCAGGGAGGGGAAGACATGCATTTGCTCCGCTCCTCAGGTAGGACAGGGGAGCGTGCTAGTGCAGGGAGGAAAAAAGTTCAGCCCTTCCGGGCAGACCTTGGATGTTCTGAGCTGAACGCCTTAACCCCACCTACTTCTCCAGTTCTCGTGGGCAAGAACAGATAAAAGAAGAAAAAAGGAAAAAGGGAAGAAGAGGTGCAAGGAAGGAAAAAGAAGAACTATAAAAACATCACCTCCGGAGAACTCTTGACACGGTGAAAGTCATTATGCTGTTCCCGGCACTTTCTGCCCCTCTGGGCAGGCCAAGCCCAAGTGGCTTGGTTGTCTAGGAGACCCTGGTGACCCACTGTTCCAGGCTCCCCCTCTCCTTTGTCCTTTGCTGAACAGATGGTGGTCAGGGTCGCGATGCACACTGCAGCAGCACTGCGAGATGCCGAGTCTGGGGGCTGCTTGAGCTCCCCTGCCCTGGAGTGGGGCCGTCTGCTCCAGGAACCTAAGCGGCAGGCTCTTGTATGCCCTTGATGTCAAGTGTCCCCCGGCTGCTGATTCATTCCTGCTCGTAATCCCCCGGCCGGACAGCCGTGGTCTGGCCTGCTGCTGGTGGATGTGTGCGCGTCCAGAACCGCAGCAGAATGCTTTGTCTAAAGGCTCCTGGGCTCCACGCTGCCTGCTGCCGGCTCCACAGTCCTTGCTCGCTCTCATAACGTCTGGCCCTCCCCCCTCCTCCCCTCCCCACCCTCCTCCCTTCCACACTCAGGAAAATACATCAGGGATCGGACATCGCAGCAGAAGCTGCTGCTTCTGCCACCGAGGGAGAAGGAGACAGCAGCACCAGCACTGGAGCAAAAGGACAGATTTTCCAATATCTGCTGTTGCCTAATACACACGCGTACAAAAGTCAGAGACGGCCAAACTTTACCTCCAGCTCCAGGGGCTGGAAACAGCTTATCAGGGAGAATAGAGAAGGAACAGTTCTGTAGTTTTGGCTGATAGTTTCTAGGACAGCCAGAGAGGGGACAGAGGAGGGACACTGTCCTGAGGGCACAGCCCATGGGTTAAGTGACCCCCGCCCCCACTTCAGGAATGATTGTGCCTCTCTGCCAGGCAGATAAGCCGCGAGGTATCACAAAAACAGATGACAAAATAAGGACATTACAACTGATAGTCCTCAGGTGAGCACACCAAACAACTTGGGAAGAGACTTGTCTCCAGGCCGTCAGAGCCCAGCAGAGAAGTGCCAGGCCCAGAGCAGGCCATTCACTATCTGGGGGAGGAGGACATGGGAGGAGAGGCACCAAGGACAAGGGGAAACCAGGACCAAACCCCCAGTACAGCTGAGGAGACAAAAACGGTAACGTGTACAGAGACACAAACCCAGGGACCACGTGTCAACCTGTGAACGTGCTGGGAGGCACCTGCATCCCAACAGACTATTGGTGGCCCTGGTGAAGAAGGGGCTCTGTGTGCTGGGAGATCAGGCCCCTAGAGGAGCCTGTATTTAACAGCTACTCAACAGCTAAACGGCTGGCTCCAGCAAGAGAAAGCCAAGCGTTCTCTTCTGCTGGCTAGACAGAACAGGCCTTTGATGACAGCAGCCAGAGTGGCCCAGGCCCGGGGGAAGGCTCGCCCTCCCTGGACTCCTGACAGTGGGATGAGTTGTAAAACATGCCTGCCGAGAATACGGGAAACCAGCTCCAGCGCTGGCCACTCGGAGGCCCACAGCCCAAAAGAGGAGTGAGATTCAAGTGCCATATTGGGGCCTCGCCCTTCAGGACACAACCCTCTGCAAAACCAGTCACACCAGGCAATCCCATGCTTAGTTAAGGGCTGCTAGCTGGCACGCCTGCTCCTCCTCCCAGGATGGCAACCTCACAGCCCAGGTCTCTTCTCCTAGATCCAGAAGCCCAAGGACAACATGAACTCTGACAATGGTCATTCAGAATAAACAAGAAACCTGCTCTGGTCTGAGCTGAAGGCTGGTGTTCCCCGAGGTCCTGGGGAAAGCCCCCTCCCGACCCATCAGACAGAAGACAGAGGTTGCAGGCAGGCCTGGGCCCACGCTCTCCATCCTTCACAGCCTGGCCGCCGTGCAGATACTGCAAGCTGGGACTCTGCAGCACGGGTGGACGCACCCTCTGCTCATGGCCACCTTCCTGTGCCCGCCCTCGACTTTCCTAAGCTGGGGTATGGAGGATGGCTCAACTCAATGCTGCTAAAACAAAACTGCGTGTTGGGATCCAGAAACCTAGGGGGGTAGCTGGACCAACTCTTGCCATTCACATGAGTTCGTGGGGGGTGAGGATTGGAAAGTGGGGCCCACAGGGCAAGGAAAGGGCTCAGTGTCACCAGCTCCAAGGAGAAGGGCTCTTCCAGAAGAGTGTTTTCCAGAAGGGCTGCCACACTCCTGTTTTATCAAAGCCAGGAGGTAATGGCCTGATTCTGCCCCAATCTCTCAAGCACATGCAACTGATGTAGCCTCCTCAGACGCAGAGGGGTACAGGGAAGCAGAAAGCAGCCTCAACTGAGCTGACTGCATCAGACCCATACCTGCTGCCCCTAAAGCACATGGCAACAGTGTTTGTCTCGGTCCTGAACATCTATTCCCAACAAACACATGCTCTTCGTAAAAGCCTGCAAACCACGACAGAAGGAAAGCTCCCCGGACTGCGTGTAGGCAAGTGCCTGGAAAGAGAGCCACAAACTCTTAGCCAGAAGAGCCACTTGTGCAGACCCTCAGCATAATCCAAGACTGGCAAAGATGAACCCAACCCAACCAGACCCTCTCTGCTAGAGCCCAGGGAAACAGGGCTGAAGGGAGGGTGTCTCCAGGAACCCAGTGGGAAAAAGGGTGGAGGGAGACAAGGCAGGGGGGCAGACGCCCCTCCTCTCCAGATCTGTCGATATGAGGAAGTAATCATTTCCTGGAGAAAAATGAGCATAGCTACTATTTACTGAGTACCTCTTTAGCTCAAGTGTTTGTATATATTACTCATTCTTAACAAACATAAGAGAGAAGTACTATATCCAAATGTTGCAGATGGGAAACTGTGGGCTCGGAGGGAGTAAGTGACTCGCCCTGGACACATAGGTATCTAGAATCAGGATTTGAACCAGGGCTGCGGCTCCAGAGCCCATGCTCTCTCCACAAGCCCCATGGCCTCAGCAGCAACTTTCTCCCTGACGTGCACACTTGCCCCCATCCCTCAGACTTCCTGCCAGGGCCAGAGGCCCACGGAGGAACTAGAGGTGTCACTCAGGGCTCACAGGTCAATCCTGGATGGCGCCTCCTGAGTGAACAAGGAAGCCACCCCTTCAGGGCAGAGAGGCCCTTCCCCGATAAGGGGGAGAGGCCAGGCTCCCAAGCTGCTTTCAGCCCAGATGCACTGGTGGCAGTTCTGTCTTCAGATGCTTGGGGGAAGGGGTGCAACAGGTGCTCTGGGAGGCACCTTTAAGATGCCACCTCACCTGAGCAAGCAACACAACCATAATCCTATTACCAAGAAAAACAGCTCAGGTATGGCCTCCCTAGTTCCTTTGTTTCAAACAAAGGAAATAGAGGCAGGCCTCACCTGTAGGGCTTTGAGATGAAAAGAACACCCCAAGTAACAGTGATCTGAAGTAAAAATGATGAGTGCCTACGTAAACGGAAAAGTGGAGAAACAGACACAAGGAGGAAACAGCAGATTCAACCCTTCCAGGCGATGCAGGCTAAACAGTCCAACCCAGCGCTCTGCCGCTGCCATGGATCAGGTGAACGAGAGCCACGTGCCCATGAAGAGGTAGTGCCAGAGCCGCCTGGGAAGCTGGGAGACCAACACGAGGAGCACTCCACATTAAGCCAATCAGAGAAAGCCTACATTTATGAAAGCAATGATGAATAAGTGACAATCGTTCACTTTTTATAAAAGGGGCTTCCTAATAGACAGCCTAAAATTCAATTTGTACACTTTTCCCTCCACTATGTAAAAGGAGTCATGGCTCCTAAAATAACAGCTAGATGGGCTGTGTGGACGCATGAGATTCCGAATTGTAAGAGAGTGACATGGTCTGAGGCTGACTTCTCTCACCCCCCCAAATGTCTGTCTTCTGCGTCAGAGAAAAACCTGAGCTAGAAAGGACCCAGAGGGTGGTGTTCCACGGGGAAAATGGCTGCTTGGCACCATACCTGAGATCTTCTGCTGTTCCTGAGAAAAGTCGATCCCTTCTCCAATAGAGCTCATGATCTTCTCAATCTGAGATGGAAGAAAAGAGGAACAAAAAGGAAAGGCTGTCAGGCTCGAGTCAAACATTGCCAGCTCACTGTCAGCGCACACACCGGGGTAGGCCTCCGGGTCTCTTCCAGACGATTCCAAGGTCCAGCACCAACCTGCAAGGTTTCAGAGCTCACGGCGCTCAGATCAAGCAAGGCTCTTCTCTGGCCACAGCCCCGTAGGGTCTAAAGACGAGCTCTGAAGGGAGTGAGCGGGTAACAATCGGAGCTCAGCTGCTGGAAACGCCCAGGAGCCTCCCTTCCAAGGCAGTTTATATGTCAGTCCCCCCACCCTCCAGCTCTTCCAGACCCAGCGGAAACTGGGCAGAGGGTGCAAGAGCAGGCCAGTGCTGGCACCCTTCACTGCTCATGCTAGAATCTAAATTCCATGAGGGCAGAGGCTTTGCCAGCTTTGTTCCATGCTATACCCCCAGCGCCTAGAGCAGTGCCTGGCAATTCGCAAGCATTCAACAGATAATTGCTATTGCATGACTGCCAGCTCTGAGGTGTGGAGACATTTTCTAGAGCACCTGAATGGGCACATAACGCTGAATGGAGGATCATTTGATCCCTGGAGGCCGGCAGTCCTGGATGCAGCTCTGCATTCAGGGGAGAAGAGGTGCAGATACTTGTCCTTCCTCTGGACCACAGCAGAGAGAGCTGGTCTCAAAGCATCCAAATGTCTCCAGCATTGCCCCCTATATGGACCACCTGTCCCAGCCATCTGGCTTTGGTCACCCTGGGCCAGATTTAAGCCCCCTGCTCCCAGAAACCTGGCCAGGGGCAGGCCCAGACAGCGAGGAGGAGCCCCCCCAACCCCAATTGGGTTGCAGTGATAATGAGCTCATTCACTGCTCTTTTTCCAAAGAAAGGAAAAGAGGACCTTTTGTACCAGGGCTTGGATGTTTTTTCCTCTGAGTGCAAGTAAGGAGCCTCAGGTCTGACAATCAGAAAAATAATAGCTCTCCAGCCAGCCTCCAGCTGGCAGGCAAAGGCAGCACATTTGACACTGGGCAGAACAACACAGGGTAAGCACCACCTCTCCCCTGGCAGCCGGGAGCACAGGAAGGTCTTTTCCTCCAGCAGTCACCTAACTGCTTGTTAATGCACACTGCTAACTCCATCCCTGAGCTCAGCGAAAGCAAAGGAAACAACACATCTGACCCGTGCAGCAAACGGAGGGTGTGCCTCGACTTATCGGCCGGCAGCCCAGAGGCCGGCATCAGAAGCAGGCAGTGCCTCGGCAGGTCTGCAGTGCCCCTTAAAGAAAAGGCCCCCTCCCTCCAGCCCTCCCCAGAGCATCCCTTTCTCTGGCCCTGCCCATTTCAGGTGCAACACGGCAACGACCCAGCCAGCCAGGAGGGTACTTCCCTCCCACCCCCCTCCTCCGCAACGCGGCAGTGTTGCATCCATAAAATCGGGGGTGGATACTGCCTCCCATAAAGGACTGTGTGGATTAAAAGTATCATGTACATAGGCATCTGGCCGAAGACCTGGCTCATAGTAGATGCTCAATAAAAGGTTAGCTTGCTTCCCACTTCCCCTCTGTTGTCCACAGTGCTCCGACCTAGTAAAACTTATTTTTAAAGTTTTAAAATGTATTTTTGCTTATATTTATTTTTTGACAATACATCCACGATTCAAAACTCAAAACAGGCAAAAGGTTATTCAGAGAAAAGTCTCCTTCCTACCCGTCTCCCAGCTGCCTGTAGTTCTTCTCTCTGGAGGCAACCAGTATAACCAGTTTCTCAAGTATCCCTCAGATCTATTTGCAAGTAAGCAAATATATGAATGTATTCCACCACCACCCATACTGATAGAGGCGTTCCATATATGCTGTTCTGCATCTTTGTTTTTCCACTTAATAATGCATCTTGGAGTTCTTGCCACAGTTCATAAAGAACTTTTTTTTTTTTTTTTTAAATGGATGAGGTATAGTCATCCTGTGTAAGGCTATATGATAATTTATTTAACCAGTCTTCGGCTGGGCACGTGTGGAGTTTCCAATCTTTTCTCATTGTAAACAGTGCTACAGTGAATACTGTTTCACATACATCTTTGAACCCAGGTGCAAGGATATCTGTAAGATATCCTAGTGATTTCTTGAGAGTCCTTCCAGGCACGGAATCTTGAGTTAGCAGCAGGGACCTCACAGGTCATATAACCCCAACTCCCACGCCACGTCCAATTTTGCTAAAGACCTTCCAGAGATGGGGCACTTGCTAACTCTCCCAGTCAGTTCACCCTATTTGCATAAAGCGCCAAGTTATAACATTTGTCTTTCTACAGATTTAAACTTTTTTTCTAACTTCATCTCCTCTTCCACAGGAAAGGCTTAGGGATATGTGAAGACAGCTCTTACCTTCCAGATAAACTCTCCCCCACCACCAGGCTGCAAGGCCCAACCTGGCATTAAATGACACATCAGTCATTACATTCAGATTTCATTCAGCAGCCTCAAAGCTGGGCAAAAAGCAGGCACTCCACAGGTATCTGCTGATGTGCCTTCCTTTTCCTTTTCTGCATTTATAGGAGAAAAGTAGGGTGCTCGAGGCGAGGAAACTTTTTCTTACATGGGGGGTTGGGTCCTTATCCCTGGAATGGCTCTACCAGCCTTTGGATCCCACCTCCAGGCCAAAGCGGGTAAATGTGGGAGAATCACCACTGCAAGCACCAGGACGGATGGAATCAAGCATGTTTTATCTGCCATTCTTCCCCGTGGGTCTGGCTCATGGTAAAAGAGGCAACTGACAG